>NC_079162.1:114404008-115029008 GCF_947563725.1 Argiope bruennichi
TTATTTGTATCTTTTAGAATTAAATCTTTTGGATAGCAATTAGTAATAATATTAGTATTGTCGAAGTTAATCAAAAGTAGGTCATCCTTAAAAATTTAATTAAAAATGATTTTCCTAGAAATTACTGTAATGTCAATTTTTTAATTAAACAAGGTATGGTTTGGGATTAATCCTTTGGCTTAAATAAAAATAGAACTGTACTTGCATATTGGATCACTCAATAGATGGCGCTGGGTGCCTACCTCTGTTTACATAATTTACCGTTAATTTTTTTTAAAAACAGGAAATCACAATCGATTGTTTAAAGTTTCCTTGACTGTTGATGGTATGTACTGGCCTTTTCGTTTTTAATTTTAATTTTAATGCTGTTTTTGTTTTTATTGTTATTTTTGTTATTGTATTTTTACTTTGTTGTGGTTATTTTTTTCTAATTTGTTATTTTGTATTTCCTTTCTGTTAAAATGGTATATCTCTTGAGCATAATTTCAGGGGATTTTCGGGTCACGAGGAATCATTATTAGACAATGTCTGTATGTCCTCACAGAAAAAATCCCTTTATTTGAATACCTGCCTGAGGGTGACCCTTGAAAAAGTCTTCAGGCCGGTTTTTTTTTTAATATTTTTTTAATAATTCTTTTGGTTTAATTTTTATTTGATTTTTGTTTTTCCTATTAACTTGATTCTAATACTTTTGTATCAATTCATCTGTGTTTTAGAAGTAGCTGCAATTGCGCTCTCTAAATACTATGAAGTTCGTTTTTGGTTTTAGTTTAAATAGGTAATAAATTTTAGTTGCGATTTCGAAACTGTTTTGTTTCGTTTTCATTTTAGTTTCGTTTTCAAACTTTTTCTTACTTTAGATTGGTTATATATATATATATATATATATATATATATATATATATATATATATATATATATATATATATATATATATATATATACGTAAACTTAAACATGAAAGCATTTAATTTAAACTGATTGCTTATGTAGTTATACGATAAATTAATTTAGTAAGATATCATAACTTCTTAACCCCAAAATCTTTCGACTGTAAATTTAAGAAAATAGAGCAAAGAATTATTATTCGCTTTTTTTTTTACTTTTTTATTTCTTAAAATGTATGCATATATCTTATTTAATTATTTAAATTCTGGCAGAGAAAATATTTCGGGATTGCAAGAATTAAAATGTAATAATTCAAAATGATCAGACAAATAAAATATGTATAAATATTTTTACAACGTTCATTATCCAAGACGAAAATTTGAAGTGAAAATTAGTTGGTGGTATTCGTCTCCCAGTGTCTTGAGTCTAACATATGCCCATATTGAATAAATTATCATTAAGATAAATAATTCTTATTTCGGTAATTAAATCAGGAATCACATTTCTTTGTCTTGAAATACAATTGAATTATTGAACAATGTCTGTCCATATAATTTGGGAATTATTCAATTTCAATTAAAATCAACACAGTAAAGATATTTGTCTGTCAAAAATATAAGAACATTAATTATTATTGCTGATAATGCACATTATTTTATGATTATAACCCTATTTATTTAACTTTATTAGAAACTTTGAAATTTTTAACTTGCTAAATGAATAAAAGCTCTAAAGATATTTAAATATTATTGGATGTTATATGGGGTAATAAATTTAAATACAAACCATTATTTAACTGAAAATGAATATTATTTTGTGATTTACAGTGAAATGACTTTATATATTTCGGGCCGTAAGAGAATATTTATTTTGACAAAGTGTCAGTGTAATTAAAGGCTCGGGAGCATGAATACTATTGATCTTTTCATTTAGAAATAGAATTTTAAGGTTTTTTATGTCCAAGCTTGACTTCATCTATTACCAGTTATGGACTGATTACTAGATAACTAAAAAAAACTACCAACCAAAAAGAAAGGAATCCTTCCTGACGTAGCACTCATGTGTTACTTCTTATAGCACTTGCCACGGACAAGCCCGCTGTTACGAAGACAGCGATTTTAACCCGGTGGGGGAGCGTCTCTTGTGCTTATAATAGCGCCATCTAGGACCAAGTGAACGACTTAGCTACACACACGTCACAACCCTTTTTACGGGAGGACTTCATTCACGCATTTCATTCACTAATCCCCAGATCGTAATTTAGACCTGAATCAGAGAGCGATCACCCCTAATCCAATGCTCCCAGTGGTATTTCTCTCGACAGTGGGGACTTTGTGACCACTATAGATTTATACGCGCGTCAGCCACCCAACAAGCGCGGAATCTTCAGCCAGCGGGGTTCGAACACGCAACCTAAGGGACGCAAATCCTACGCTCTACCAACCAGGTTATTCCGGCCTAGCACTCATGTAAAATGAATGACCGGCCACAGCTGAGTACTGCGCTCTGCGCAAAATAACCCCCATTACGCCGCAACTCAGGCACAAACTCTTTCTAAGGAGGTACGTCACGTCATTGACGTTAATCCCGTTATCCCATTCGCACAACCATTAATTCGCCTCCAAAGAACTTAAGAATTGGGGAAACATACTGATCACACATCATCATATTTTAAGTTCAACAGTGAAAAAAGAAATATAGTTAAAAAATAACCATAAATATTAATTCCCGTCCTTCTTCCCGGCAGCCTTTAGGGCCTTACACCCTTTCGGGTTTGCGGGTCGTCGTGGGGCAAACCACGGGCCGTTTTGACGGCCTGTGCGCTTCTTCAGACAGACACATTTTGCTCTCTTGTATTCTGTCTTGTGGTTTTCCGGAATTCTTTGATGCCTGTTCCTTTTATCCACAATTTGAGAGAAGCTCCCGGACGAAGTCCACAAGCAAGGGTTCCTACAATGGGTCAGTTAGCAGACTTACGAGCATATACACGTGGTTGAAGCATAACATGCCCAAAGACATCTTACACTAAAGTAGGACATATCTTGAGCGATAGACTTGTTAATCAGGCATTATCACAATTTCAATACCTTCCATATTTTTAAACCATTATAAAATTGGATGAAGAAATTCGGCAATTTAACTAAATAAATATTCTGCTTTTTTTTCTTTTTTTTTTTGTATAAAAAGAAGATAACGTCTTAAAAATCCATTATCTCACAGGAAATTTAAAACATCCATTAATCATTTGATAAATTTATCTACCGTTGTGAAAATATAACATATTAAAATTTATAAAGATGAAACACGCATGAGCCCTGAATATACCAAAGAAAAATTTCATGCAGCCATAACATTCAGTTTCTTTTCCATTATAAAGTCAAATCCATTGTGTTCATTTAATAGAAGTTTACTCCATTAGCGATTTGATGTTTCCTTTAGAAGAAAAAATAAAGTCTGAATATCACGCTACGCAACTATTATTTGAGAAATTCGCTGGTCCCAATGGCTTTTAAAACCATGTAGAATACATTTAGTAAATAATAAGGCATTCAGGACTCGAAGTCAAAAGATAATTGCTCTTCTTGAAGCTTTTAAAAGAGTAAAAGTTCTGTAAAGTTCGTAGAATATTTTAGTAAGCATAACTACTTGACAGAATCAGATAATTAGCTCTTCAAATTAGGAAAAGTTATTAAAGGGGTTGGATAAGATCCTGATAGTCTTCATTAAAGATGACATTAGATCCCATAAAGTCGCTCCGAAATTTCACCGATTTTAATTCAGTTCATATTTACATAAAATAAATAATTGTTTAATTACTTCACTGTAAAAAACATTAAATTATAATAGACGATCATTTTAGTTTTCTTCGCTCAAAACTGACGTTCAGTCATCAGAAAAGGACATTATACTGTTCAGCAGATCTTTTCTTCATAATACAAAACTATGGAATTAAAATATAGTCTTTTTATTTCAACGAATATTTTGTTACTTAATTATTTTCTGCAGAGATTAAATTTTTTAAAAAATTAATGGATTTCAGATGTTTATATGAGCATTTATTTTGCTTCCTTAACCGCATTTTCCTACTAGGATTTTAATTTCATATATACATCGCCAATTTAATTAACAGAACAGTAAAATAATCTACAATTTTTATTATATGGTATTAATTAAATTCTTCATGCATCAGAAATCTTTAAAAAAATATATTTAGGTTTGTTTGTTTTTTTTGCATTCAAAGAAAAGTTACAGAGATTAGTTTCTGATATATGATAGATTATTTTCCAAAGTTCCTTATTAAATCATTTCTTTTAAGATTTAAATATTTATAAATTAAAAAACTTTTAACTCGAAATTTCTGTCCCTTTATGAAGTTTTACGAACTAAATAAGAAATATTTTCAATATTTCTGTAATTATTAAACTTTTCTACTCAGAGACATGATGATTTAAAAACAAAACTAATGACAACTCTTTGCCTATTAAAAAATTCGTAGAAATTGAAAATTTATTTTGCTATGGAATAAAATCTTAATCAGTGAAAAAAGCACTCGCAGATACCATAAACGAGATTAGGTAGCATTCCATATCCTTAAACTCAGTTTAATTTTTTAAAAATTGAGTGATTTGCAATATCAGAAATGAGATTGCAAATTTATAACTATGCTCATGATATTTTGAATAGAAGTTATTTTCGAATAAGTTTGGAAAATCATGAATGCAATACAATTAAGACTGTTTTTGAAGGATTACACTTTAAATAATGGTCCACCATGCTCTTATTATCTTCATTAATTGTGATAGAATTCGTGATACTTCCTACATGCGGATGAAAGCTTTTCCAAGGAAATTTATTTCCATAAAAACGCTTTTCCTTAGGTACTAATCTCAACTTTCTGGCAATTATTTTTGATTTATTAACAAGCACATCGTTGTTACTCTAAAAAAATTGTTTTTTCTCAAAAAACATTGCTACTGAGGCATACTTCAAGATAATCCTTTTTCTTTTTTATAACTTCAAAAGAGCTCATTTATTCATGCAAGATTATGTATTTTCTGAAAGGAGAAAATGAATTATGTTGTCAAATATTGGTAAATTAAATTATTCATCCTCTAAGAATTTTTTTTTTCTATGTAGGGTATATAGCTTTATAAGTTTTATTTTTATTGATAATAATCTATGCCAGTAAATTATTGAAATTATAACTTAAAATTAATTTTTTCTCAATTGCGTATTAATGACCAGAAAAACTTCATCCTTTAAATGCTGAAATACTTCTTGAAATCTCTTAATGATTCAGAGTTTTCCCCTTTGTGCATGTCAAATGTACAAATTTTTTTTCTGCGGAAACAAAATTTAATTTAAATAAATAAGTTTAAAACTCCTAAAGAAGACTACAAAAAATATATATATAATTCCGCAGTTATTTCGCAATACATTCAGGGTGCTTTTTATAGATTTTTTTCAAGCTTCAACGAACCATAAAAGAAGAAAAGTGTACAGAACAAACTGAATTTATTCAAAACATGATTGCTTTTCGAGTAATCACCGTGAGTTATAAACAAACATGATTACTTTTCGTAATCGCGGTGAAATATAAACAAATACGATTACTTTTCGATGTAATCGCCATATAGATTCAGATATTCGTCATATCTGTGGATCGATTTTCGAATTTCCTCTTCAAAGGAAGTTGCTGCTAGTGGCGTTAGAGAGTATTTACATTCCTTTGAAACTCCTCATTAGTTTGGAATTTTTTAAATTTTTCTTTTAAGAAAAGAATATATGGATTATAAATGGCTAAATATTCATCCTATAAATCGCAATTTTGACATGCTCCTCCGCCAGCTCGTTTTTTGGGATTCCAGCATTCTCCCTTTCTTTCAGTTTACCTAATCAACACGTTAAACAAGATCTTCTGTTGCAAAAGTCTTGAGCTCTGGTCCACCCCCTCCCATCGAGAACTTGGTTTAGAGCCGAGTTATTTTCATCTCCTCCCTGAATTGAAGAACTTGCAAGGATGTCAAAATAATAACTTCAGAGTAATAATAAAATCAATATAATTTAATTTTTGTTCTCTACTTTATCTCTTCTGTAATTGATTAGAGTTTGAAAAAAAATGGCTTTCATATATTATTACTAACTTTTTGACCGATCTAAATGTTGGTAATATTAGTTAGGCATAAGGTTTCAGGACTCATATTTATCTGACCAAGATTTCTTTTTCTTGTTTTTCAATTCTATGAACGACTTGCACTTCACATAACATAAATATGATTTAAAAAAATTTTTACGTAAAAATTTATTTTATGAGCATTTTTTCAATTTTAGTTATTGCGAAAAATCTCCAAATTTTCAACCACAATTTATTCTCTTTCTCCTGAAAATTAACGCAATATCGCAACTCTTCTAAACTATGCTACAATATCTGAAACATTTCTGTTTCAAAATTTGGTCTTTTTTTCCTTTATTTTTCATTTAATATTCTGAGGTTTCAATAAAGTTTATGGACTGGAAATTTAGTCACATTTTTTAAAGTACGCCCAACAAATTTTCGTGAAAACAGTCATGTCACAATACAGAAATCTTATTTTTGACACATTCAATACAGTTTTGAAAATATTACATTATGTAATCAATATGGACACTTCCTCCTCCCTATCTTTTTAGATGAAAAACTTTTAACTTTTAAATATTTTGATAGAATTTCGTTGCCAAATATATAACAAAATTCTTGTTTTTCAACATATAAATATTTTAGTCAGAAAATTTTGAAATATATGTCTCCGAGGAGTTTTTTTAGTGCAAACCAAGAAAGAAAAAAAAACATTTGAAATCTTTTTGAAAAAAAAAATTCTTCTTTTAAAATTTTTCTCTGTCTTATCAACACACGACATTACAAACTACAGAATGAATAATTTTATATTTCCCACGTAAGTTACGAGACATAATAATGAAAAAAAAAGAAAGGTAATGCAGACTTCGAAATTATGCATTGTATGCCAATCAAAAGATGACGCTTAATGTTCCATGCAAAAAATGAATTGATTTTATAAAAACTGTTTTAAACCCTCATTTTTATTAAGCAAAAAAAAATATTTTTATTAATTTCTGCTTTTTAGTCTTAATAATTATATATATTCATTAATCTTGACACCTAATTTTTTTTTTCTAATTCATTGCCAGGTAGGACCATGAATTAAAAATTTACTTAAATTAATAGATTAACTGAAAATTAACTTCTAACATAATTTAGGGAACAAATTATCATCGGGCATATACAAGTATACAACATTTTACATCTGTACCACATTAGTAAAAGTAAAATCGAATATAAAATTTCATCTTTACAAGCTTAATATAAATATCTAAAAATTTATTAAGACAAATAAATTATTTAAACCAAGTGAAAGGGAAAATAAATTATCGTTTCATTAAGAATTCGAAAAAAAATTGAACAAACTATTAAGAATTTCTTTGCGGCTTTTCCAAGTGAACTTTACAGACAGCTATGCGCATTTTGTTTTGCTTAAAAGATAAGATTTTTATCTCTTTGTCTTTATGAATCAAAATATAATTACCACGAAAATATTTAGAAATACTTACTTATTTCTAATATGTCCCACCGGTAGGCACCTCAGAGGTGAGAATGAGAAGCTTCCGGTGTGGTGGGTGGGTGGTTGGTTCCCGCCATCTTGGTGGGTACAGAAATGTTGAGGCGCCTACCTAATATCGACCTCGGGATGTACTTCTCGTGGGAAGGGTTGTACCGTGACCTGTGAGGTCCCTTGAGACTCAACCATAGTTCCCGCCAGTGTTGCTGTTGCGGTAATTTCGTCATTCAGTTTTTTCTGTGTGCCTTCGGGCGTGTCAGAGTAGCCCATTAAAGTTACTTTTTCTAATGCACAATTTTTTAATGATAATAATAGTTATAAAGAATGGTTAAAGATTATAGGATTGCTCTCTTATCTCTATTGAACTCCACCATGGGGCATCTCAAATGTGAAAATGAGGAGCTTTCTGGTAAAGTGGTTGGTTCTCGCTTTTCCGAGGCATCAATAATGGTGTGGAGAGAGTTGCCCACATTCCGGAAATGGAGTGTAACATAGTATGAGAGGGGGGTAAACAAGTCGCTCGCGACTGGAGGGGGGGAGAACTATAGTGAGTTTATCACATCGCATTCAAATTCTCGCGGCCTCTCGGACATTTAGATTAATCCGAAAGTTAAGGTAGGCCAAAGGTAGCTCTTAATGGTCACTTATTTCTACATGCATATAATTTCACTATGGTTCAAAATACATTTATATTTTATAATATTCATTCGTCAGCATGTTGAATTATAAAAATTAAAGATATTGTTTGCCAACGAATTCTAAAACCCTCCGCGCTTTTGAGCATGAGTTAGGATTGGTTTAATTATACAAAATAGGGGTGAGAGGAAAGATGAAAGGAGGAGATGTTTACATTTAACAATAAAGTAAATTCCAGAAATGCGCACATCCTTCCGCTTCTCACCCCTTAGTGAGATAGAATCGTCTAAAAGTGCTCGTCTCAGGATACTGAAACGAACAGTACTTATTTTTTTTTTTTTTATCACAAACGGTGATAACTGGGTTAATGGAATTAAGCGAGTTAAACATTCAGGAAGAATTTTTCTATCATTGATTGGAAAAAACCTAAGGGGCATGTAAGGTTTTAAAAAAAAGAATGGAAAGGAAGTCCATTTTAAAATTCCAAATAGCATTTACATTCAGTTTCTTAGTAAATATTTGCACTCAATTTTTTCGTAAATATCTACATTCAATTTTCTCATAAGAATTCACATTTGACTAACTCATGCGTTTCTTTAATGAAAAAAATTAATTTTTGCATTAATTTCTTAAATTTTCCTCTTTCTTTATTATTCCGTACAACTTTATTTTTATTTCAGTTGACAGTAAAGAAATATAGATTATACTTTTTGAGAGGAAAAAGGGGTTTATGACTCTCGCTTATTTCCTACGACTTTTTTTTTAAATAAAAGTCAATGGTCCATTAGCTTTTAACCTTACAAATCTTTCTACATTTTATTATGTTAGAGCATAGACTTTTACGAGCAGAACAAATATCTGAATATTTAAAATTCTTTGCTTGCCTGCCTCTACATAAAGTGCAAAAGAGAGAGAATGTCATCATTTGGAACAAATGTTCACGAAGATAGTCTAAATTTGCTAAAAGCTAAAAACTAGTAGCAGCAGATGGCTAGCAATAGCAGATAAAATACACAATGAGTGTGATATGGACGAAGAGAAATTTGACTGCTAAGTCATCTGAAGACTACTTTATCCTCTGAAATAAAATCCGGTTTCCACCTTTATGTATTTTGTGATTCTTTTCAACCTTCTAGAATGTAGGACGTACGTTATATATAATAAATAAGATAAAAGTATTTTGCACAATTGATACTTGGTATTTTGGATTTCGGAAAAATAATTATCTTTCAAAATTCAAGAAAGGATGGTAACAGGCTATTATTAAAACAACTGAATTTTTAATGCTTTTATTTAACCTTCCTTTATTTGTTGTAAAGATGGAAATTTCGGATTCAATTTTTACTCCCATTTCCGTGTTCTTAAGCTCCGAAATTTTCGGCAGTTGTGGGTTCTCAATGCCAATACAATATTATAATATTTTCAGAGCATAAATGTCATTTAATTATATAATTTTAATTCTGTTTTGATTTCATAAGATTGGCGCATTGGTCTAATAGAGATCTAAAAGAGAAAAAAAATCATCAAAATCTCGGAATAGAATTTTTTTAATAATTTTTTTCATAACTAATTTGATTATTCAATTTATTCTTCTCAGAATAAGAGCTGAAAAAGAAATAATGTAAAATTTTCTATACTGTAGTAAGGATACCTAAGTATCAACTTTACATTTTATGTTTGAAAAAATAAAAGAAAAACGATTGACTTAAAATGGAATTCTTACTTTCACGAGGATTGAAAAAAGACAGATGGGAAAAATTTTAGTAACATAAAAAATGATCATCAGCAGCTTAGATAAGTGTGAATTTTTCCTTAGAATGTTGTGTTGTGACTGATGGCACTTTACAAGCCATCTGACAGTTATCTATCAGCGATTTAAGCCGAATGAGCGCCATCTAGGGCCAAGAATACGACTTAGCTACTCACACGTCACAACCTTTTTACGGGGCGTATTTAATTTAAGCATTTCATTCATAGATCGTAATTTAGACCTAAATCAGAGAACGGTCACCTCTGAGCCAGTACCCCCAGTGGTATTACTCTGGACATAGAGGACTTTGAGACCACGACAGATTTATACGTGCGCCAGCCGCCACACACACGGAGAGTCTTCGGCCGGTATTGTTTGAACTCTCAACCCAGAGGATACGAATCCAACACCCTACCAACCAGACTAGCCCGGCCTCATAGAATGTAAATATATGGAGCTATTATGTATAAAATATTATGTTCATTCGATGAAATTTAGCTTTATTTAATAGACCTTATATACAGAGTCCCTATAATTATAATAGTTCTCTCTAAATATAACTCAATAGTTAGCTTCCCAAACTGCAGAGAGAAACAAATACTTTCATTTCAAATAACCTATATAATTATATTGCATGTTCATTGATTCAATGAATGTACTGCCAAAAAATTACTATGACTAAATTTTTATACACAAGTCTTGTCCTATTATTCATATTTTGTAAGATATTTTTGAGATTTTAACGTTTTAATCAAAAGTGTTTCTCTTTTCTTTGACTAAAACTAATCGAGTTATGAAGCTGTTTATATCACAATTTTATACGATTGGACTCCATATCAAATGTCTCTTGAAGAAAGATTTGCCGATCAATGAACGGTACTTTCTCGAGGTGGCAATTGATTAACATAAATAGTTAAATCCAAAGCTTCAGAACTCAATCAGTTTCAGAAGAATTTTGATTGAAATGTCAGTGTTAACTAGAAGAGAAATTTACCAAATCATACCCAAAGCCTCCTTTAGCTCAGCGCCATGGAGCAGGCAAGATATAATCTTTGCAATTGGTCATGGGCCATTCCCTTCATATTTCTAGCAATTCTATATCAAAGATTCTGACCGCTGTGACTCCGGGAAAGAGAACGATCTACATCATTATGCCACTAGCTGCACTCTTACATTGTCATTTCATTTTAGCAAACCCACCCTTGACCTTGAGAGAATCTAGTAGATCAACGTGATGACAAGCAAAATGTCCAAAATTAAAACCAGAAACCTTATATAATTTCTCCTAGATAAAGAAAGATCTGATTTCCCAGACTTAAGCTTCGAATAATTTGTTTCACATTCTCAATCAAATATTTCCACAAGCAATCTTAATTTTTCATCAAAACTCATGAACTTATTTTCGCCACCTAATATTCTTTTTTTCATAATTTTATAGTTTTGTAAAAATATTTTGTGTATTCTATGCAAGTTTTAACATGCATTTTTCCCTCAATAAATCTTTCCACTTATTCCCATTCAACTGACAGGGAATATTAGAGATTTCAAGTTCAGGGGTATTCTGTGACGAGAAAAAAAAATGTGTCAAGAATATTTTATTGAACATGACTAACAGCACCAAGGGGCTCTATAAAATTTTAGACTTCGTATTTTTTTTAGAAATGCTTTTATTAACCACTTTTTGATTCAAGCAATTTAAATATAATTCTTTACATTATATAAAGCTTTTTTTAGTTGGAATTATATATTTATCTCTAACGTTTTAGTGATTACCTATACCTATAGCATTTTAGCAATCAATTAGAGTAAACAACCTGGATAAAGCAACTGCATTTAAGAGTCCAAATTAGACTTCCATATTAGAAACAGGTCTTCCCATATTAGAGAGAGTTAAATATGGTAATGCAGTTGTCCTCTTACAGCGATCAAACCACTCTAATCGGAAAGATTTCATGATGACGTATAACTAAAATAAATTTATTTGTCAATGTAAAGAGGGTCGATAAAAATGGTAATATCATGCCCTCTTAAATCTATCTTCGTAGAAGGAAATGGAAATTGAGTGAAGATAGAAACTTTTTGGAATGCGACTGTCAATTACTAAACCCATAAAGTTTTATGAATTTAAATTTATGTTCCCGAATCAGAGAGAATGTTCATAAAAGATAGAAAGGGAAAGACCACAGTAAAAGTTATCCGTGAAGATATTCCTCATGATATCGGACGAGTTAGAGCAGAAAAAAAGATGAATTCTTAAAAGTATATAAGCATTTCAAAGAGGAGCGCTTAAGCTGGTAATTTAAAAAAATTTTAGAGCTAATATTTCATAATGTCAATGCTCAGTTTCAGAATGTGTAGTTTTAAATTAAAATCAGGGTTATAATCCTTTTAAAATATAATTTTTATTTTTGCTTGAATCATTTTACTGTTTTGAAAAGAAATTTATTGAAAAGCAACTTAGAGAATAGTCATAAAGTATAATCGATGGCAATTGTTATTTAAAGAATCGAAGATTTTTTGACAGTTCCAAATTTTTTCACTTGTTTTCTTCTGTTTTAAAATTTTGAATATTTAAAAACTGCAATATTTATTATGATACTGCTGAGCTGCAACTATACCGCACATTCATTGTGCTGGTAGAATTTCAGATTTTGTTTCAACACTTACATTAAATTCGGTAACGTTACTGTTTTTTTCTATTTGGTGATAAAAAAAATTAATTTTTTCCAATATTGAATTAAGTCCAAAATTATTGCTGTTATTTTTTAATCAGTGATTAAAAATTAATTTATTCCTAATATTGGCTTGAGTCCGAAACTGTTGCTGCTAATTTTTTCAATAGTGATTTTTAAAAAAAAATCCTATTGCGGATTTAGTTTTGGAAAAGATATTTTTAAAATTATGTTTTATCATTTCTTTTCCAATTTCTTTATTTTTTTGCTTATTATATTATATATAATATACATACAGATACAAATAAATTTAAATAAGAATGTGATGGAATTTTCCATAAAATATTTGGCGTAAATTATGAACCAAGCGAATATTTATAATTCGAAACTGCAAAACAAGCCGTAAAATTTCTATGATAAAAAGCAAGACTCGTTTGATATTTTTATCTTACTTTGATAATATTTATGAATAATCATTATTTATACACTAATGAATATAAATTTCTGCCATAAAATTTCATGAATCTTCCAATACCTATCAAGATTCTTTTTATTTATTTATTTGAATTATGAAATGTTTTTATAATTTGCATAAATTTTTTTTTGGGGGGGGGGGGAATCTACAAATGTATAGTATTTATTTTTAAATAAATATCTAAGAATGAGTAAGAAGGAATTTTACAAATTGCGAGGTGTATCAAATATAAAAAGACTTTCTTAAAAGTTTTTTCTGAAGCTCTACTTGCCAAAATAACACCGATGTTATTTTTCTGTATATTCCCTGTTAATATCTACATACTTTTACCAACATATTGGGGGGGGGGGGGTATTTTTTTTTTTCTATGATAAAAAAGTAAGCAGCTGCTCTTAGCTGCATATCACATAGATCGGATAAAACTTGTTCTTCTTTTAAGGCTTCTTAAACTGTAGAAACAAAAGGTAATCCGAAAATAATATCTGGTTGCTCTAAAGTTTGGGGAACATCTTGTGTTGTTTTCCAATCGAATTGACCTCCAATCTGTGCCAAATCTTAATGTTCAACATTTCCAATTCTTAAATTTTTAATTATTGTTAGCTTTAAGACTGCATTAGGTAAAGGGTGTCCCAAAATTAACTCAAGTTTTGAATTTGCCACCATTTGTGCAGTAAAGTGTTGGCAATCTATTAAAAAAACCATTTGACAGCTGATAGTTTAGAGCTAGTAAAAAGGGAGCGTTACACGATAGAACAACGTGTTTTTACTGTTGAACAATATTTCAAAAATAATTAAAGTCTGGCGACCACAGTTCGAAAACTGGAGAATTGGCCCCCTAGATCGTGTGATTTAACCCCATTGGATTTTTTAGGGGTCTATTTGAAGTAAAGGGTCCATGCCAACAAGCACACGTGCATTGAAGGAGGAAATTCAACACTGCGTCAACGAAATTCAGCCACATTTATGCAAAATGGACATGGAAAATTTCAACAAAAGAGTTATTTGCCCTATGTGTTATTCCATACATAACTCTATCCTGTGTACTTTACGATAAAATAAAAATATATCAATTTAAAGGGGGAAAAACTGTGTTTTTTAATTTAATTTAAATCTTGCGTTAACACGTTGTTCTAACGTGTAACGCTCCATTTTTGCTAACCCTAAACTATCAGCTGTCAAATATTTTTTTAATAGGGCAACCAACATTTTACTGCACAAAAAAAATTAAATTTAAATTTAACCTTAATTTTGGGACACCCTTTACTTTGTATTCACTCATCATGTTTGCGAATAAATAAAATAAGCACCTGAGGAATAAAACTATGCGAAACGATTATCTAAAATTTTAATAACTTATCATGGTTGCTATAGCAAAATATATTTTAAATCGTTTGCCGCAATTGAAAGCACTCTCTTTATATTATAATGTTATTAAAATTTTAAGCTCTAATGCATAACTATAAGATCCTTAAAAAATTTCTAGTTTTTACCAAAGAAAACTCAGCATGATTTATATATTTTATTATTTTGAAATATATTCTCCACAACTTATTTTTTAATACTAGGTAAAAGTAGAATTCTATTCTCAATGCTATTCACCATCATTAGAAATAATAATAATAATTAAAAAAATATTGCTTCACAAACTAAGGAGATTGAATATTTCAAGGCATGATAATAACGTTGCATTTCGTGACACGAATTCTGTTTAGTTTCATCTTTGAAGCTTAGAATCGTAATTTCAACGCTGATAATTTGATATTTGTTGGGAATATTTACATGACGTGATATCCTCATTTCATCATAATCATCAGAGAACCCATTTAATAATAGTTGAAAGGCATGAAAATATATAAAAGGCAGTCAAACGATATTTATAATTCAAATTCAGTAAAATTAATTTCTGCGATCACCATATCTAATTAATTTGAAAGGATTTCTGGTTTCGCTCGAAGCATTATTTTAATTACAACGTCTATCCCCATTAAGGTGGTGGATATAGGCACCTTTTAATGGTTATGAAATTGTCAATTAACGCAAATACCATTTGAGTAATTTGACTGCTTTATCTCATTTATTGCGGGTTTAATTATAACTGTAAATTATATTAAACATTAATATGCTAAAATAGTTTATGCGGCTTCTTCAATTTCCTATCCTTTTATTTAAGTTGACATCATGTTTGTAAAATGGAAATTTGTAATCAGTTTTTTAATTCTTGTAGGCACGCAAAGGTTCTAAAACAATGCACAGTTGTTCATTACTTATTATAGTGCATTCTTTTAATATTTTCGGAACTTCCTCGCCAGTAAATTGTTCAGCATATCTGATTTGGATTTAAAATAAAATGTAGCATCTTATCGTTAATTTGAGGAAAATTGATAAGAAGATTCCATAATAACTATAATAATGAAAAATGAAATAAAGTATAGCGAGTCTGTAATAACGTTTCCCTCAATAATTAGTCTTAGGTTTGTAGATATTTTTTATTATGCTTAATAGATTATTTCAAGAGGCCCTTGACTAGATGAATAAATGACTTAAATGAGAAATTTTATAGCCAATTGGCCACTTTTAGTAAGGTCAAGAAAAAAGTGGATGTATTAACATATAAACTAGTGACAGTTGCGGATAAATTTTATGGAAAAAGGAAATACTATCTAAGAAGAATCTACACTGGGGCTATTAAGCCATTTGTTCTTTTCGGGCACGGAGCATGGGGACATTGGCTAAATCTAGAAAAAATCAGAGAAACATTAAATTCAATCCAACGGCGCCCTCTCATCATTATGTCTGGGGCATATAGAACCATTTCTACAGAAGCCCTTCAAGTGATAACGGGAATTTTGCCAATGGACCTCAGAGCAACGGAAATTTTCACTAAATTTTAAATAAGAACTTCTAGTAATAAAGTTAAAATAGGAAACAAATCCTTCAGCAAAAAAGATTATGAGGTGGATTTTGACAAGTTCGAACAAATGAAATTAAATTTTCTAATTAAAATCCCAGATATGTATGGAATAGAAATTTTTACACATGGTTCAAAAGATGAAAATAAAGTAGGATCTGCAATAGTAGTATACTACTATGGGAAAGAGATCGATAAAAGTCTTGTGAAATTATCGAACCATGCCACAAGTTTCCAGGCAGAAGTACAAGCTTTAAAGATGGCCATTGAATATTGTGAAAGGGTGGAGGACGGACAGGAGTGCTCAATTTTTTCAGATTCTCTGTCAGTCCTACAAGCCATACAATCATCTCACAATTGTAATAAGGAAATATGGACGATTAAAGAAAAGATAAAAAGTGTAAAAACTAACAAGTGGATAGAGTTGAATTGGGTTAAGGCCCATATTGGGATATATGGTAATGAAAAGACGGATCAATATGCAAAGTTGACGGCACAGAAAGAGGGGGTTGATATGGTTGTCCCCAAATCAAATGGTGTCTTAAAATGGAAATTAAGAGAAGAAATAAAGCTGCAATGGCTTGACAGATGGTATATGTCCAAAACCAGAAGAGTAACTTTCGATTTTATTCCTAATCCAGAAATAAAAATAAGAAGATACCATCCACTGGTAATTCAAATTATATCAGGACATGGGAAATTTCCTCCATATTTCCAAAGATTTGGAAGAATGCAGGCAAATAAATGCATTTGCGGAGGAATTGGTGCTGTTTACCACTATTTAAAGGAATGTATTGAAATCTCGGAGTTAAAAAAAAATCTGAAAATTATAAATAATGACTTAAGTACAATACTGATGGTACCAAATAATCTTAAAACTCTGAAGGACATGATGTCAAAAATTGTCAGTTTTTTAGCAACTATTTGAGAGTTTGTAGATAAGGAAGAAGGATAGTAACTGACCACTTTGTGGCCAGTTACCTCCAAGAGAATGTCAGTTTAACAAATTGGTCAATGCTAGGATGGACAATGCTAAAGATAGCAGTCGGCCACAACAAATCCTGTCGATACTGCTACGTTCAGTGGTGGCGGGATGGTCGGCTGTACACAAAAAGAAGAAGCCAATTGACCACTTTAGCTACAGAATGAAGGCTCTAGTAATATTACTAATTATCACCCTATTTCTATCAGGAACTTAAATTTGAAGAGTCTTGTAAAAACCTCCAGGAGATCTAACGCCTCATAAGGGGTCTATATAAGGCAAGGCGCTCGCACAAGGCATATTCTCTCTTTTTAAAATGTGATTGTAAAAGGAGTTCTTTCTTTATTTACTCTGGACGCTATTGATATTTAATATTTAAAGATTCTATCTACCTGTGGCTATCTGCTAGTGGCTACAAGTGCTGTTCTTCCCTCTATTTTTACTACCTGAACGTGTTTTCTGTGCTATTCCTGAAATAAAGAGTCGTTTTCCATTATTCAACATGATGGACATCTTTCACCGCATGCTCACTGGAAATCACCAAGGGTTTCCGTACCAATGTTAATCAATAGAAAATGAAAAATTAAGATAAGAATTTTTTTAATGCGCTCTTTTATCGGTGTGCTAAAATACTGAAAATATTATTTTATGAAAAAATATGAATATCATAACAAATCATTGTAAAAGTGTGAGACGCTGAAAATAATATGAGAAAATTAATTTTATATTCTAAAAAAGAAAGGCATTCTTTTGAATTTTAAATGTATTAAAATTGTAATTAAATTTTCACTTTGCTTATATTATTTGCATCATCGTTTTAACCTTCTTATTCTTGATTTTTTTAAAAATTCATTTCTAATTTCTCATTTGCTAATAAATGTGGGCCTTGAAAAACATTTTTTTTTCATTTTTTTTTCTTCTTGTTTTTGCATTTAATATATTTCCAAAATCATTATGATAAATACTATGGGACCTTAAAATCATTTTTTCTCAAATATGCAACCAAATAGAGCCCCTAGAATAGAATCAAATCTGAATTAAAATTAATTGATTAACTGAAAATTATGTTCCGAAAATATTACAGTTTTGAGTGGTCATCGGGAATTCACAACTAAATAGAATTTCAGAAAAGAGTAATACATAAATTATAAATGTCTTTTTTTACAATTAAGAAGCAAATTAGTTTAAATGAAAACATGCAAAAACATCTCACTTTAATGAGAAATGCTCTGAATCGATTGACATCAGGTTTCCTGAATAATTTGTATTAAGAAAGGAGTTGTATTATTATATAAGTAAAAGATTTCCCTCAGACGTGACTAATTTTATTCATTTAACTATTTATGCTTTGTAGTTATCGTGTTCAAATACAGTCGGATAGACAGACTTCCTCTAGATGCATTTCTCATTGAAATCTATAGATTCTGTGCTAAGATCACACTCCAGATCTCATCCATCCAATCCAAAGGGTTTCTGAGTTCGTATTCACAGAAAAACAAACTCTGAGAAATCTGAAACATGAAGATTCAAATTTTTTGACGATTACAATGCTTTTTCTTTGTCTACTTTATATATAAGATAGTTAAAAAAATGCATTAAAATGTCTTTTTTTACTGTCGAAAACAAGAAAAAATTATCCCTAGTTTTGAATTGGTATCATTGAAAAGGTTGTTTCTTTAATTTTAAAATGGTACAAAATTCATGTTTATGTTTCCCCGCAGTTATTGAGGGGAAAACCTCAAAATTTTTCTTAATTTTTAATAAGAATTTCAAAAAAAAAATCGCTTCAAATTATACACTCCCTCCTACATATCTTGAATCCATCCTCCTCCTACATCATCTATTTGGAAGCTCTAAGTCGAATTGTCTACTATGCAGAGTGTTGGCAGCCGGATTAGACAGACGTGAGGACATTTTCCCGAATTTTATTCAACCGAAACACAAATGTAAGCTAATTTCTCTTGAAAATTCTCGAGGAAGGCAGCCTTCCTATATACAAAGCAACAAAGTCAAATTTCTAATTCAGATGAATCTCAGCTATTCCAAAGTTGCTTTGATCTATAGAAGATGAAGATGAGTGTCCCACCGGAAGGCATCTCGAATATGGGGATGAAAAGTTGTCGTATAAATATACAGGCTCTCGCCTTCTTGTTGAGTAAAATAAGACTGTGGGTTTGAGTTATCCTCACTCCGATGACGGAGAGAGTCACTCCGATGACTTTGTGTTAAGAGTGAGCACATGGGCCTCACCGTAATGGCGGCATTCACATTTACCACAGTACTCATTTTAAATTTCGTGGTGGCTTTGTTATTGAGACCTCCTGGACATTTTGGCATGGGGAGGGAGAGGTGCTCCTTTGTATTTGTGGTTATATTGCATGAGTCAGTATATAAGCTGCAGAAAAAGATACAAAGTTAAAATTTTATTTATCTCCCGCCCACAAACACACACACACTTTTATTTTACATATATATAAAAATTTTCTAGTCACACTTACATTTTAAACAAGAAATAAACCACTCTTCTGCGACCAAAATTTATCGTGTTATACAGATACGAATTTCATTACTTTAGGATAATCTATGGCCACCTTAAAGAACATTCGCTCTTTAATTGCTGAATCTATTTCAACGAAGCTTTGAAATTGTTTTAATTCATAAGTTATTTAGAGCTTCATAATTCGGTTATTTTTAGCAATAGAAGAGTATAAACCTTTTTGTTTAAATTGTTAATGTGTGAATAATATCTTATTGAATATAATAAAATTACCGGAGAATTGTATAAAATCTTATACCATTTAGTTTTTTCATTAATTATTAAATTTTCTCAAGAAACATAAAATATAATTCTTTATATTATTTAAAACATTTTTCCTATTTGAAATATATACTCTATCAATTTAGAAATTTGCTTTTGGGCATCGATTACAGTAAATACTCTGTGCATAGAGGGTTCCAAGGAATGCAGAGAACGTAATTCAATTTTGAAATTGATTTTCAGTGAAAATTCTCTAATTAAAAATTAATAATATTTTAATAAAACAATTAATTAGAGAGAGATTTATTTTACTGCTTCGCAAAAGAATAGTTTACTTAGTTTATAGTTACAAAAGAATTACTTCAAATCAATAAAATAGTAATGAAATAACTTCATAAATCAATTATTTAATTATTCAAAGTTCATTAAAAAATAGCAAAAAGAATAGAAATGCAAATAAAAGTCCCCAAGAATAACAGGCTTAAAATTTGTCGATCCTAGAAAGATTCTACAGGAAAATAACGATGAGCAAAAGAAGGATCTCCCTCTTGCTAGTACTTTTCTATAATTTATGGATCAATATGTGGCTATTTTAAATTTTTCCCGTTTTGAAATATTAACATGTCAAGCACACTCAAAGGCAGCAAGAAAGATAAATCAGTCATTTACTTAGGGAAGTTTCCCGAGGAAACTTTATTTACAACTGTGATATACCTAAAATGATTTCAGTGTTCTCCAAGATAGAACGAAGTTTAGTAACTTAGCAAAATGATAGATGGAGTACGAAAGAGAGTTCTTTGACAGTTGACTTCAAAGGAAATCTCAGAAATTCGCTTCACGATAAGATTAGATTCTCTGGTTTTCTCGTCTCTACACGTCACTAAACAGTGGCGTAGAAATTAATCAAATTTCTGGAGAAATTATTATTGTGTTCCGCAGTTGGTTACTCGTGAACAGTTTTCATTTTGTTGGCACAGAAATCTGTCCAAATATATCGTATAGATACTGAATAATATCAGATATTATTTAGATATTAATATTTCAGTTTTGGCTATATTGGCATTCCTTTATGAAGCTACATGAATACCAATCTGCTACGGACTTCGTCATGTTACACTGATAGGTTATAAGGATGACCACCATCTCGACAAACTTCCACACCAAGCTTGCAGAAGGAAGTTTGACTTCCGAAATTAGATAACAATGAATTATTTTAGAAGAATCTCGATTACCAAACAATAGTAACTTAACATTAGACCTCGTATGACTGTTTTAGCTTTCTTATGCTAAAATGCTGCAAATAAAATCCATTTTTGGTAGAAAACTCTTGGTAGAAAATGTTCAATTTGGTAGAAAACTTTGGTAGAAAAGGTTCACCATACTTGAATTTGCGCAGTATTTATGCTAGAGCGCAATATTTTGTATTTCCTATTGTGATATTCCCTTGCGAAAAAAAAGCCTTTATTGCAAGTTTTCTCAGTTTTTTTCCTTGTTATTTTCTGCTGGTTTTATGCATCAATTCAACAGCCTGGTCAATATGAAAAATTATTTGAGTAAACGGTTTGAGGGTAGAAATTACTCTAATTTGAGGAAAAATTATTATTGTCTTCTGCAGTTTGTTATTCGGGAAACAGTTTCCATTTTGGTAACAGATAAATCTGTCCAAATGTGTCTAATATCAGTATCGAATAGATATTGAATAATGTCAGATATTATTCAGATATCAATAAAATGTTTTAATTTTTATTATATTGACATTTATTTTTGAAGCTGAAGCTGAAGACAAATTCGTGACGGACTTCGTCGTTTTGAACTGAAATCAGGTGATGAGGATGACCACCATCTCGACAAATTTCCACACCACGCTAACAGAAGAATATTTGACTTTCGAAACAAGATGGCTAAGAATCATTTTAGAAGAATCTCAATTACTAAACCATAATAACTTGACATTCGACTTATTGTAATAGTTGTAGTTTTCTTATGCTAAACTGCTGCTAATAAAATCCATTTTTAGTAGAAAATGTTTACTTTGACAGAAAGCTTCGGTAAAAAATGTTCACCATACTTGAATGTGAGCAATATTTATACTAGAGCGAAATATTTTATATTTAGTAATGTGATATTCCCTTGTGGAAAAAAAAGCCTTTATAGCATGTTTCCTCAGGGTTTTTTTCAGGTTATTTTCTGTTGGTTTTATGCGTCAATTCAACAACCTAGTCAGTATGGAAAACATTTGAGTAAACCGTTTATGCTAAAAATGAGGGAAAATAAAAGTAGAAGCAGCCAAAAAAATATCTCGAGTGATTGATATAAAAAAATTTTGGCATTAAGAACTTAAGTAAGTGAAAAATGTTTTTTTAAGAGGAGAGAGTATTTGTAACTACAATAAGCGGAAGTTTCAGCCTAAAACATCTAATCCTGAAAGATTTGATACAGATTTAGTTAAAATGGAAAAAAAAAACTACAGCTTTTTTTTTTAACTCCTTTTGTATGGTTTATGTTTATTATTATTTTTTTGTTATTATTTTATGAGTCAAGCTTTTGGCAAGAAATTCCTTTAACAGTAAATAAAAAAACCGATAAACACCTTAAATAGTGCAAGAAATTCTTTCAGTACATCTTACTTTTTTCTCGATAACAATTTTTATAATCCTATTCGCAGCTGATAAGATGCTTTTCTCATCTCTAAAGTTTTTATTTGTTAAGTTAACGTTTTTATATGATTATATTTACGGAATTTCTGAAGGAACGTCACATGATGAGTTAATTTTTTTTCTCCTAGGCAGAGTTAAATAAAATATCTTATATTCTGTAGTTTTTGTTAAAATAATGTCTTATTCCATAATATTCAACTCTAAATTTCATTATATTGAGGAAAATTGAGTCACCAAAATTTTCGTATTTGCTAGTTTGAAGAATTTACAAAAAGTACATCATTTCTTGAGTATTTTAGATATTCGGTTCTTATACACTTTTATTTAACATATTTCATATTCGAAAAAATTGAATTTTTAAATCGATTTTTCACTTACTTCTTGATCTATCCGAGGTACGTTTGTACACTTATGCATTCTTGATGACAAAATGTTATCTCCATATTTTCAGAGATTAATTGTCTGTAATCCATTTTCCTTTCATTAAATTTTGGTTCCATACACGTGTCACCATCTAGTAGTGAATTTGGGAAAAAAATGATTACAAGACTCCAAAATATTTGTTATAATGTATTTTAGAATACAGGCTGAAAATCGGATAATAATTAAAAGATAAATATTATACTCTTACAGTTAATAAAAGTTTTTTTGTAATATTATTATTGATATTTGAACAAAATTTGAACTATTTGAACAAAATTTGAATTATTTGAACAAAATTATTTATTATTTGAACAATTATTATTATTTGAACAAAAGTTTTTAAAAGACGTTGCATCAGAGGTTGTCGGTTTTGGCTTTTATTGTTCATAAGAAATTACTAGGTTATTATTTGATGGTTTTGGACTTAATTCGAAAGTGTACGAGTTCAAGGAATATAATTTCCAATTTATTAACTTTTCTTTTATAAATAGTCTTTTCATTGATTTTGGATTATAGTAAAAAGTATTCATAGATTATAAAAGCTCTAATTACAATATCTATAGTTTAATAGAACAAAACCCTGCAGGTGAATAATATATTGTTCAACACTATATTTAAACTTCATGAATTTGGGGGAACTTCTAAGTGCACAGTTTTCATAATCAAATCAATTTATCTTTCAGGAATTATCATGCTTACAAGAATTTGTAAGTTTTATCATGCTTATAAGAATTTGTAAGTTTTATCATGCTTATAAGAATTTGTAAGTTTTATCATGCTTATAAGAATTTGTCAGGAATTATTATGCTTATAAGAATTTGTCATTAAAAATAATCCACAATTTATTAAAGATGCACAATAATTTAAGTAAAATAACTTAAATAATATTTACTAGATAAACAATGAAATATTTACAAATATGTGCATGATTCAGTAATATATCAACTAAATTTTGAATTTTTGTACACATTTTTATTGTTTATATCCAAAATAATGGACATGTACATTTTTTAAGAACTCAACATAAAAATACTTGAATGCTTTAGTGACTGAAATATTTAACAGTAAATACTATACAAGATTCAATATCAGTAAATTCTAACTGAACACTTTTCTGCGTTAAATGTGGTTTGTGTATCGAATTGTATATTTAAATTTATAATTTCAACTGCTTCATTCATACACTTTATATAATTCGATACAAGCGTGACACGTTATCTTTAAATGTCTCAAGCGTTTAATAGAATTTTTGTTTAAACAAAACAATTCCGATGCAGAAGGTGTTATCTAGTTAGATAGAATAAAAATCAACCAAATTAAAAATTAAAATGGTTGGTTTATGACTCTTCACATATCCCACATGTTTACAATTCAAAATAGCTTCATCTAAAATATTTCTTTAATTTACAAACAATTATACTTAAACACAATATCGAAACGCAAAAATCTCATGAAAAAAATTTTATATTTCCGACAAGAGTTGTATAACTTTTAGCTTTGTATAACTTTTGTTAACTTTTATACTATTTATTAAAAGTTGCATTATTTACTAAGCTGATTCAGCTTACTCTATGGTTGTAAAAATTCCCAAGAGTGGACATGAGAAAATGTTTCAAAGTAACAGATAAATTCATGTAATAAACATAAATAATACACATAAGCTAAATACATTCATACGACAGATGTAAAAAACAAGGGTGAAGATACAAACTGACTTATTTCAAACATAAATAAGAGTAAAAAGTTAGCATAAATAATATACCTAAGTGTTACGATAAACTTAAATAATAATCATAAATAATATATATAACAATATACATAAATAATAATCATAAATAATATATCTAACAATACACATAAATAATAATCATAAATAATATATATAATAATATACACATAACTCCACCTAAAAGCGGTTGAGGAAGACTTTCTATACACAAGCGTCCCCCATCCAAAAAAAAAAAAAAAAAAAAAAAAAAATAACTCCCCTTACTCTTTAATGTAATTTAGAAAATAGATTTGATATATTAATGATTGAGAAAATCGGTTGCATACTGAATCTTTCATTTTTAAAAATTAAATTGAAACATTGAACATTTTGAAAAGGAAATTCTTGGACCAATCTTTTTTAAGATTATCTGATGATTTATGTGTGTACCCAGTCAAAACTATCAACATTTTACTGTGGGTGTTTCTAGCAAAGAAATAGCATCCTTTTGCAGAGTAAAAAGTCGATTTCCTTGAAGTTGGCGAAGGCATTGTCGTGTAGGAAATTGTTGGCATTCCATACGCAACTTTGTACTTGACAAGTATAAGCTCTGGGCTATTTATCAAAATTCGACTTGTGAGCCTAAACGACCTCATCTTTATTCTGAACTGATGCAACGCATTCTGTGCAAACTTTTACGGATCATATTCGAGAAAAGTATTTCTAGAATCTCTTAGATGCAAAAAATATGATCCAAACTCATTTTTGAAGATTTATGACAAAGTTTGAAGAAAAATTTTCTACTTGCTTTCCGATAACATCTTTGCGCTTCTGCTGCATAATGAATACTTTGCCTACAATATAAATAAAACTAGATCTGTCTGGGGGTTTAGTGGAGGCTATAGTTTGTCAGAAAAAGCTGCGAAAAAACATTTGAGCTCCATAATTCATGTTATTCCGAAAGTTTATATATTCTAAAAACTATGATGGAAAATGGTTAAACAATGAGTAATAGTTAATTTTTTGATTGAATAAAGAAATACTTTATAAGAATTTAGCATTTATAAATAATAGATTTTACTATCAAAATTTTGGTATAATATAAAAGTATTAAATAGAAAAAGAACTATTTTAAAGAAGTTCCACTCGAGCTTTTATTCTTGAGTTTTTATGATATAATCACTGCTTGTTCCAAAATAAACAGAAAAAATATATCATCCTTTAATTTCTTGTTCTGAGATTAATACGTTCTATAAAAATACTAACGATTTTAAAGCCCTGAAATATAAAATTTTCACCATATTTTAATTAGATGAAACTGAATGTTTGAAAAGATTTTACCGTATTTGTTCACCGAAGATTTCAGACAGCACTTGAAATGTATATGTCATTTTTGTATCAAATTATAATAATGACCGTGAATTGCTTAATTTTAGCTCAATATTTGAAAGATGTGATCATTAGATATGTGAGTATGATCGGTCCAATTAAGCCATCAAGTTTAAAAATGATGCATAAAATACTAACACATACTAAATCACAAATGAGACAAGATGTGTAAGATGGTACAGTATGCACAGAAACTTTTAAATTTTAGATCAATCTTTAAATGTTAATTTTCTTCTTTTAAATTTAAATTTTATTTCATTGTCTTAGATTATGTTTTCTCTTTACGTAGT
The DNA here is from genome assembly GCF_947563725.1 of Argiope bruennichi. NCBI lineage: Eukaryota > Metazoa > Arthropoda > Arachnida > Araneae > Araneidae > Argiope > Argiope bruennichi. Next base: position 114,430,159 of record NC_079162.1, read on the forward strand.
TAAAAATTCTTTTTACTTCTACATAGCAAAGACTTTCCACGATAAACCTGAGCAATTAAAGAGAAACTTATAGGTAATGAAACAAAACCCGATGCCATTTTGACAGACGACGAATTTCCCAGATTTTTCAAGAAGATATTGAAATGTTCAATACTTGTAAAATAGAGAGAAAATATTTCATTGCAAAATATTACACAAAATTTCAAATGAAATCATTACATTCTTTATTACTTTACTTTAAATCACGGAATTTTTAAAACTTCATACGTACAGAGTAGAGAAAAGATTATAAGTGGCTATTAAAATATTTGAGATAATTTTCTATTTGACCTGTATTATATGAACAATCATGATTATTATATGAACAATCAACATATTATATGAACAATCAACATATTATATGAACAATCAACATATTATATGAACAATCAACATATTATATGAACAATCAACATATTATATGAACAATCAACATATTATATGAACAATCAACATATTATATGAACAATCATGATTATTATATGAACAATCAACATATTATATGAACAATCAACATATTATATGAACAATCATGATTATTATATGAACAATCATGATTATTATATGATCAATCATGATTATTATATGAACAATCATGATTATTATATGAACAATCATGATTATTATATGAACAATCAACATATTATATGAACAATCATGATTATTATATGAACAATCAACATATTATATGAACAATCAACATATTATATGAACAATCAACATATTATATGAACAATCATGATTATTATATGAACAATCAACATATTATATGAACAATCATGATTATTATATGAACAATCAACATATTATATGAACAATCAACATATTATATGAACAATCATGATTATTATATGAACAATCATGATTATTATATGATCAATCATGATTATTATATGAACAATCATGATTATTATATGAACAATCATGATTATTATATGATCAATCATGATTATTATATGAACAATCATGATTATTATATGAACAATCAACATATTATATGAACAATCATGATTATTATATGAACAATCAACATATTATATGAACAATCAACATATTATATGAACAATCATGATTATTATATGAACAATCAACATAATATATGGACAATCATGATTATTATATGAACAATCATACTATTGCCGACCTCTAGCGAATATCTAAGTATGGAAAAGAACCCTTAACAGAAAATGCCAAATATATCCCTAAGTAATCATTGTATATTAATGAAAATGTACATTCTAGATAATTTTCTAATGGGGAATCTATTCATGGCATCAAAAAAAAATATGCTACCATATGAATTTTCAAGATTTGTACAATTTTAGATATGCAACAAACTCTTATGAACATTTTAGGCACAGATTCTTTGAGCATACATTATTGCTTTTAAGATGGTATTCATAATTTCCATATACGATGACCGAAAGCAGAATAAAGCTGGGTGGCTCCTTTTTTTTCCGCGACTGTAAAAGACAATTTAATGAAATGTAAATATACAATCGTACATCACCCCCAGTTGTACGAATAATAACGTGTAAAGCGTGTATTACTTGAGAGGATAAGTCGTTTCAACAATAACTTGGAGTTTTCCAAAGGTTTATTGCTGACACTACTTCCAACTTCTCATTATTCAAACTTTCATGCTATGAATTACAGATAATGTTTCTATTCATATAATTGAATTGTGCTGTTGTAAATTCCTATTCTATTACATCTTTATTGTACATTATTCCCTTTTTGCTACTTAATTCACTAAAAATGTAGTCTCTTCGCGCTTCTGACCCATGTTCTTATGCAAAAAAGATTTATTTTTCTATACCTGGCTTATCTATAATGACCGAATTTTATGAATGACTTTTTATAACACCCTGTTTTAAGATATCTTTCTTTTATTTCCGTATATGATAATCATCATAGTCAAAGGTGATTCAGCAAGAAACTCAAAACTACTTAATTCATTCAAATATTAGTATCCTGAAATATTAAAGCCCAACTATAGTTTAATTCAGTATAGCAATATTATAATGACTTAATGTGTGATCAATCCATGTATCTTACAAATAAGTCCATCGCAGCAAGTACTACACTACACGAAATGATAAGATCAGTTATTATAAATTGCCGTTTACCATATTACTAATGTGGTCAAGACCAAGTCCACAATCATAACATAGTCATTAATAATTAAAATCATATTGTTTAATATAATTATATAGAATTTTAATATATTCATGTTAAACAATAGGACTTTCATCTTAATAAAATTTCGCTAAATATATATATTCAAATCATATTTTACTAAACGAAGTCACTAAAATAATTTTTTTTTTTTTTTTTGCTAATTTAATTTAATGCTAAATCACTTTAAAAGTATTGAAAAATATTTTCCAAATGTTAGAAAAATGAAGCCTTTTTTGCGTAATAAATGTGCTATATATTAAAAAACTTTTTATTTTATATTTAATTGTCCAAATTAATGTCAGCTTAAGGTAGAAATAATTAAAAACTAAAGCCGGTAAAGAAAGCTTTTTAATACTTAACAAAAACAGGGCAAGTTTCTAATTTTATTAATTTTTTTTTCTATAATCTCGGAGTAACAAAGCTGATAGAAAAAATTTCATTATTATTTTATACCTTGAGTTTAATGAAATGGCAATTTCAATTAAACTTTATGAAGAAATTAATTTGTAAATTTCTTATTTTTCGAAAAGATAAAGACAAATTAAAGTATTGTTTTTCAAACTTGATGAAAGAAAGAGAGCACAGTATTTTTAACGAATATAATTAAATACAAAAAACTTCTTTAAAAATTTTTATTGGATTGAACATCCTAGAAAATTTTATAAGAAAGATTGCGTTAGAATTTTTTCCCAAGAAATTTAAAGAAGAAAAAGCTGCTTTAAATTCGACCGATGGTCAAATAAAGTATTTCTAAGCAGTATAAAATATACAGAATATTAGATAATTAACTTTAGTTGCTTTTTTTATTAAATTGGTTTACCTTTTCTACTGCGTGTAGGAATTATAATAAGTATTAATCCTATGGATTTTAGTGAGAACATTTTAAACTGTTTTTAAAATCATTATTTTGAATAATATGTATTCTTATCAATTAAATTATTTTATAAAATGGAAAATAGTGATTGAAACACAAAGCGCACAAGAAAATTTATTACAAATGTATTTCACAATTTAAAAAAAAAATAAACGAAAGTTTTAAGATAAAAAAAAAGCAAAACTAGAAAGCATTAATTTAGTTTTCAAATGTCAGAAATATGAGTTTTGGTTTTATACAGTTACATACTATCGGAGCAAATTAAAGAGATTAGAATTTTAAGAATTTAAATTTTACTTGTATGTAAAAAAAACAAAAATACTTTTAAAGGCAAATAAGAAACATTTTTAAGATAACCTAAGATTAGGGTTTCAAATTTGCGTTTTGAAAATAAAAATGAAGATCCAATTTGTATATTTCTTTTAAATATTGGAACAACCCTTAGATGCAATTGCATAGAAACTGCGTCACATTTACTGATTTAAAATTATAGATGCTCTAAAGAAATTTGCAAATTTTATTTTAAGTTCAAAAAAAGCTTGAATACTTAGCAGAAAATTAAAAAATCTTCAAATTCTCACAAACAAAGAATATTTGAATGGCTAAAAGTGAAAAAAAATATCGATGCATCAGTATGTTATGTCATAAACCACACGCAGCAAAGCATGCGAAATTTTGATGTAACAGACGGAAACAATCGCCACACGTAATATTTTGTAACAACATGCATCGACTACATATCATATACAATAATTTGAGAGCATATGTAGCTAATATATATAATATAGTGTTTTGCGCCAATAAAATCTATTGTCAAATTTCACTTACGACATTTCAATTTAACAATGGAGATATATTTCACAGATTCGGAACTCTGATAGTATTTTATAGATGACAAATGTTTGAATCTACAGAGAACTAAAACGAGAGAATGCTCAGATTGTTTAAGTTGTTAATCGTCATAATAAGTTTATGGCTGTAGTTGGCACGTTTAATAATCAGAAAAATACGATACTTTTAAAAACCTGAATATAGCATATTTCATCGGTCACCAATTCTTCTAAATATGCATTTGTCTGCTATGTCTTAAATTAGTAGAACTAAAAATGTGACATCTAAATTATCAAAGATTTGCTCACAGGAAAATAAATGCATTCTTATACAAGGTGTCCGATACATTAAGATGTTTTAACAATTTAAGTCCGTGTTTAAAAGTCTCTTAATATTTGTTCATTTTCTGCATCCTTAACATTCTTGTGTAGGAGCTTAGTTGCGCAAACAAATGAGGTTACCTTAAACAAAAGAAATATATGAAGTTGGTAATTTCCTTAAATAACTTTTTGCATATTCATTGATCTCTTGTATAAGATGTGCCCAAATGAAAAGGAGATTACAGTTATATATAAAAAAAATTTAATAACAATATTATAATTACAGTTCATGTAGAATAGTATGCAAATAATCGCAATTACATTCAAATACTGATCTCAGGGCGTTACATGCTTAACAGCTAATAGTATAATAAACAGGTAGCGAGAAATTATAAAAATTTAAATTTTTTGAAAAACAGTTCGATTTTCACTACTTTTTAACAGCTTTTAAACCCCATGCGGAAGCGACAGTTATCAATCAATTTTGGATTTTTCCCTCGTTATATTTTTCGTCAGTTCGTAACTTTTCACATCCATTAAAAGGAAAAAAAAATTTTTTTTCTGTTCATCTGCTTACTAGAAAGAATGTCAATTGCATATGAATGAATCTATTGATAAATTGATATGTAATTAGGTTAGAAGAACATATTCCTTTTTCACAAAGTGGTTCCGAAACACCACAAATCTTTATGTTTAAATTAATCATCAAATAATATTTAGTTGAGAAAAGGCATTCAATAAATGATGAAAATACTTTTTTAGAAAGGAGGACATTTAGCTTTTAGATAAATTTTTCGGGACAAACATAATTTTATTTGTATTTCACAGGCAGAAAAAAAACGAGAAGCCTGTGTGCAAAAAAAAAAAAAAAAAAAAAAATTACTTTGGAATGCTATTTCTTTAAATTTAGAATTCAAGAAATACGTGTGATTGATTTTTGTTCATCTGCTAGCTAAATATTTTTTTACTCATGTGTTCGATAAAAAAAAAACTTAAATAATACTCGCTGATTCTTACAGTCAACAGCAAATTAATCCTCTATAGGAGAGAAATCTCATTTTAAATGCTTATTTGAAGACACTTCCTCACAATCATCTTAATGGAAATTTTATTAACTTTCAAAGAAACTTCCAAACTAGTTCATAGTCACTTGTCCGAATAGATCGTCTATTTGATTTATTATAATGACGTGCCATTAATGTTCACCTAGAACAGACATAAAAATTGAACAGACAGTCCAGACATGGTCTTATTTCATTCCAGTCATTTTTAACGACAAAATACACTTAATACCATGTAGCAGCTAATATTGAAGTAATAAAAAACCATTGATAAGTATAGCACTCTTTCGTCAGTTATCGGATCGCTATCGAAAAAAGTTAATCGAGTTACCAGTTCTTAATTGAATTTTGATGGGATAAGAATTTAGTACTTAAATGCCATATAAAAAGATACGTATTGACGTTTTCTTTATTATAATTTCTACTGTGGATGTATTATATCGGCAAGCAATCTTAAGAGCTCTAAAATAAAATAAAATAATTTTATCTCGAGATTTAGAAATTGTTCAGCAGACAGTTGTTAGAATTAGAATCTACTGAAACAGTTGCTAAAACATAATCCATAAATAAGTTTTATGAGTAATCTTGATAAAAAATAAAAAGTTTTATTATAGTGTATATTTAACGAAAAAATAATAAGTTATTGTGCAAATCTCTTTGCATTTTTATGTTATAGTCAAGCATTTGTAAAAAAATTTCCGTCATAAGTCACTGAAGTGCAGTTTAGAAGACATCAGTATAAATTAAATTGTAATTCTAGCATTCAGGCGTTATAAATTGCATTTGAAAGATAAGAAACCAATAAATTTTTGCATTTGTTTGCGTGTGATATAATGTAATAAGAATAAATTGTGAAATGCCTTCTTCTTTTTTTTATCCTTTTTAAAACTATCGTTTTATTAATGCTTATTATATTAATTCTTTTTTAACAAAAAAATACAAAGGTAGATATTTCACTTAAATCTAATTATTTTTAACTTTTTAAAGGCATTTTTTTAATCTTGTTAATTAGCAATTCAATAGTTAAAATAATTGAATAAAATATTTTTTTTTATTCAGGCGTTATAAATCGTATTTCAAGAAGGAGAGACGTATAGATCTTTGCATTTGCTTGTGTTTGATATAATTTTATATTTATGTTTAAGGGTTAACTAGAGAATAAACAGACTGATTGATTTCTTTGAGGAAACCTATCCTAATCTTCATCTAAATCTTATTACTAATTTTTAAAAATCTAACAGGCACATGTTCTCTCATGGTTAGCATTCAACACGTCAATAAAAAGAGCTAAGAAATTTGTATTCTTGAAATGCTTTAATGAGTGCTGTGAAGCAATATGCGAGAAAATATAATCAATATTAAAATATTGGTAATAAAGATAAAAGATTTTGAAAAAAATTATAATCTCATAGAAGGAAATAATTCGACGGCATTACCCGTATAATGAGGATTTAATTAATTTTTGAGCTCCCCAAAAGCCTTCTAAAATGTTTGGTAAAGAATGTAAGACCCAATTCACGGGAAATCAATTAAACCTTTAAATCATTTCATGACGAGAAAGAATATTGGATTTATGCTCTTAAGATTAAATATTTATAAGACCATTCGAGGGTGATTCCTGAACGCTAAATTCTCGAAGAATATATGGGTGAGTATAATTGGGAAGCTGTACTTTTTAAAAAATTCCCTTATATTTACTGCTGAAAACATTTTTGATAATATAGAATGTAAAATATAAAAAACGTTGATAAAATTCACAAACAATATTAAGATTTAAAAAAATTAAAATTAAAAAAAGTGCTTCAAATATGTTACTTTGGATTTTAACTTATTAAAAATTTCACACCCTATGTAATTTCGCTTTCTGGTTTCTGCAATCTAGGAAAAATTTTAAATTATAAATTTGTAGTTCCTATTTGTGTTATTTGACAATAATTTCTATATTCTTTCATGAAAAGAAAAATAATCAAATTATGTCTTTGCATAATATATAAAAATTTCTTTAAGTATATTACGAAGCAATGTGTCGGATATTTCCAACAGCAAATAATTTCAGCATACAATAAAGAATATTAAGAATCAAATAAAGATTTTATGAAATGATTATTTAAAGGAATGATTTTCACCTCTTTAAAGACGAAACAAATAACAGAAGTAACTGAAAAGGAGGCACAAATATAAAAAATGATTTTAAAAAAAAAGCTCAAGAAATTATTAATAAAACCAAAATAAGGGAAAAAAAGATACTTTTTATTCAAAAATAAGCTACCACGCATACACAAAGTGATAAAAAAAGACATTTTAGTATTTAGAAATGTACAGTCCAATTCCTATATATCGAACTTCCATATATTGTTACGAAATTTTCGGGGTTCGTTTGGATAGTGGGAGTTATATGGTGTGGAGAACGCTCAATCAGCAGGCGGCAGTAGAAAAAGAAACAACTACGTTTATTTACACGAATACACTCAGGACAGCACAAAGACGACAACTATATACAGCACAGAAGACGATTATCTTCAGCCGAGACGTGCAGCATACAAAACAGCATAAACAGCAGCATACAACAGACTCTACTGCAGACAGTAGAACACATCTTAGTTCAGCACTAGCTTCACTCCGTCACTGCTCCACTTATCTCTGGAAGGCCAGTTCTTTACCGTCGTTTCCGACTACTCTGCCCTAGCAGCTGCAGCCGCCTCCTTTTTATAGGTCCCAGTAGGCGGGGCTAGAAGTCTCTCAACCAATCAGGAACGTTTGAGGCGTATCTCGGTTCCTACTGGACGGATCGGGAAAATTCTCGATGTTTCAGGTATAATCTATTTTGGCGCCAAAGTCGCCAAGTTTGTCGCCAAGCTCTGGAACCTCCGACGCGACCCCGGACTCCGTCCAGTACAGATGTCAGTAAAACATTCTTTCCGATGGTGGAACCAACTATGCTGGGAAGCAGCATTACAGATTCCTAACAAAATTAATACAAAAATAACAAATGGTGTTTCAACTACGAATTTTTTTTTTAAGTGAAACCACATTCTTAAAAGATCCTTTTTTTTTTTTTTTTTTCATGCTGGTAACATGCGGATTTGATGATCTGCGAGGTCGTAAATTATTGAAAACGAAAAAGTAGTTTAGAACCCATATTCGCAAAAATATTAAAACTTAGAGAAAAATAAAAGCTGGAAAATATAAGGAATTTTATATTCTATAATTTGATAGAAGTGTGTAGTGTGAGAAGTGGAAGTTTTAAAGATATTCAAGGAAAACTAAAATGGGAACCAGAAAACATCGCTGCAACATCAGTACCTATCGATGTTCGCAGACAGCGTTGTCAAATTCGGAAGACAAATTCAGAGCAAGGATAATAGGGATTAAATAGATGAAAAATTACCAGAAAACATAGGGTCGCAGGTAACGTTTATTCAGAGAGAATCACAAAAACAGACGTCGAAATGACAATGAGTCTGGCAAAGAGAATGAACCTATGAATCCGAGAATGAGGGACAAGGTAATCGAGAAGCATCCTTCTCGTATGTAAATTTTTCATGCGTTCGAGAAAAATAAAAACAGCGAGCAAGTATTCATTAATGAGCATTGTATAATTGATTGTCGTTATATTTCATTCACAAACAACAAGTCAGATTTCACGAATGTAACTAAAATGTGCTGGTGCTCCATCATGCATTAACCAAATGTTCGGTGTTCCCTGCAGTAAATCCGGAGGAACATGCTGGAAGAAAACAAGATACGTTTTACCACTGAGGCGTTTGGGCAGAAGATACGGTCCAAATAGAAGACTCTGCCCAGATGTTAATATCACACTTGTGTTGTAAGTTCGACGAGATAGTGATGTGGGAATTTTCGAATGACCAAATATTCGCATTATGAGTGTTTAAGACACCGTATCTCGTAAAGCAGGCTTCATCTGAGAATAAAACTCTAGCAGAAAAGTGTGCATCTTCCTGTGTGGCATCAATCATCCAGCGTGCGAACTCCACCCGATTTGTAATTTTCATTGAAAAACCGTTAACTGCGAGCCTATGTTTTCTGGTAATTTTTCATATACTTAATTCCTACTATCCTTGTTCTAAATTTGTTTTTCGAATTTGTCAACGCTCTCTGCGAACATCGGTACTGATGTTGCAGCGATGTGTTCTGGTTCACATATTAGTTTTTCTTGGATATATTTAAAACTCCCCAGTTCTCACACTACACACTTATATCAAATTATAGAATATAAAAGTCCTTATATTTTCAAGATTTTATTTTTCTTCAAGATTTAATATTTTTGCAAATATAACTAAAAACTCTAAACTACTTTTTCGTTTTCAGTCATTTATGACCCCCTAAATCATCAAATCCGCCTGTGACCAGCATGAAATAAAACTTTTAAAAAAGTGCTTTCACTTAAAAAAAAATCGTAGTTTAAACACCATTCGTTATTTTTTTTATTAATTTTTTACAGTTTCCAACAGTTCTCCGACTCGATTTCTACTCTTTTTGCGATTTTCACCAATTAAACGTCGTTTAGAATTCCATGTTGTATGGTGATTCTTTATCCCCTTGATGCCTACTATCACCCCTCTGAATTTGTCGAATTCGACAACACCCTGTATATATATATATTATTTAAACAATTTTCCAACATTAACAAATGTTTAAAAAAAGGCTTTTATAAAATGTAATTTTTAAAATCTTTAAAACACTATTAATAAAATGAAACTGTACAGTAAATTTTCTGTTGTCCTCGTTGTTAAAACATTCTTATCACCAAAATTAATACTTATTTATGGGAAATAGCTCATTCTTAATATTAATCTTGGACCTAACAAACGTACTGATCATTCCATATTTGCAAAAAATAATTTAGCGTAAAATTTATTACACTAATGTATAAGCTGTGAAAAATTGTTTTAAGATTAGTTAGTTTTTCTTTTTTAAATTTTACCTAAAGAACTGTTCCATGGGTAAACATACTATTTTCAGTTTGTCTTTAAAACTTTTATTACATATGTTAATACATCCGCATATAATTACTGTGAATTTGTATGAATAGAACTTTCTCCATGCGCTTTATTATTTATTCTTGGCACATTAATCTAAAAAGTTTTTAATTTTTCAGTTTTAGCCTAAATGTATATTAATTCTTTCTAAGTCATGAGAAATATATTTAACATCAAGATTGTCTATTTTTAAATGTCCTTGGCAAGCTATTTTACCATCTTTGATTAGAGCTGCCATCTCTTAATAATTTCAGTAACCACAAAGCGTGCTATATACACTTTGACTGTATAATTAATTACTATTAATAATAATGATATTTAAGATAGTAATGAGCCAACAACCAAAGCTGAAAAGGATGTTAGAGTAATTTTTCTCCAAATCTTTCATTGAAATGTAAAATTTGACTGTTAAATTTTCTTATAAGAAATCATAATGAATTCTTTGATTATCGAAAAATTATTAACTGATAAAGTCAATTGACAAAGTTTAATTTTATATCCACTACTCTAAATAAATTTTTTGCATAATGTTATTTGAATCCTAAAAGTATATGTATATTGTTATTTAAAAAATGTTCTTTAAAGTGTTATAGCATCTTAAAATATATAATTTTCATGCTTCGAAATGTATTTATTCAGTCTTTCAAAAAATATTCTTCTTTTAATAAGTTACCGATCATTGAATCCGATATATTTACATGGTTTTTAATAAATATATTAGAACTCATTAATTGTATTTTATATCTAAAAAATAACACAAATAGAAATATAATAACTAAACTCTGAGAAAAAAATAGATTTTATTAATATAAATAAAAGCATTTATTCATCTTCATATTCTATAACAAACTCTTATTAAGTATTTTATCTTTAAAACATATTCTTTTCAGTCTCTAAAATAAACATTAACTGAAAAAAAGAAACTGTTCGATTAATGACTACAAATTCAGGATTTTATTTCAGTATTCCTCAACGTGAGATATAGTTAACACTAGTAAACTATATCTACCATTTTAATCCTCTTACTAAACTATATGCAACTAATCCAGATTCTAATAACATGTATTGTGTATAGTTTCACATAATGGTTATCACTTAATACCCTAAGCGGATAGTTGAATATCTAACACCTGTTTAAAGTACCTGTCAAGCTTATAATTATAGTTTATAACATATTGCATTTCAAATTGAAGTATATATTTATATCAGGAAATTCTATATTTTAGCTGTTTATTTTTATACTATTTTTTGATTCACATTTTTATTAAATGAGTTAGTTGATTTCTTCAACTGAAAATATATAATCTAAAAGAATAACAAAAGAGTTTAAACCTCTAACATTACCCCCCCCCATTTTTTTTGTCCAATTTCTTTTTCTCTCCTTTATTTCTTCATATCTACTTATTTTCAGATAGATCCAACAAAACTTTTCTTACTGGAAGTACGATACAATAAATCGATATATATAAAGAAAATCTTTTGTTGTTTAGGAGTTATATTTGTCCACAGAATAGTCTTAAAAGCAAAAAGTAAATATTTTCCTTTCTGTAGTATATGCCTTCAAATGCCAGTATGCCAGTTGTGCTATTGATTAGACCTGAGTTGCTAACTTTACTATTTACTTACACAATTTGGAGAACAGAAAATACTTGCTCCCAATATTGTTGTTGTTGTTCAAATTGATTTTTAATTATCGTAAAAGATTCTCCTACGTCTCTTCAATAGAAGAAAAGGTGTGGAATCTGTCTCTATTTACAAAGCTGAACGATTGAATGAAACGGTAAACAGAAAAGTTGCTAACATAATAAGTTTTCTTTAGGTTTACTGTCTGAAGAAAAACTTTATGTGAAACTCTTAAATGCTCTTTTCAGTGACATTTGATTATTCAATCAGAGAGTATAAAGACTTCTTTTTAAGAATGTTATTTTGCAAATGAAAAGATATCTTAGATTAAGCTTTTTGCTTGCACAGTGATTCTTCTTAATTATTTCCATTCACTACCGGTTTCAATGTAAATATTAAATCAATAGAATCTATTAGAAGAACAAATAAATTCTTCAGGTTTCTACAAGAGAGATTTTGAATCAAATTTATGTTTCTGCATCGAAATTTGGATTGAACCTTTCAACCACTTATATACTGAGGACATAATCGTATTTCTCGATAAAGTACGCATGAGAACCAAAACATTTATACTTGTGTAAAAAGGCAAACAAGATTTCAATAAAAAGACCCAATAATGTAAAATTAGTTTAAAATATTTTTAATTCACTTTGTATTTAAATCTATTTTAAATACACCTTTGAAAGACTTTCTTTTTTGGGTTAATTAATCCATAGAAACGAAACATGGATTAGTTTCCATTTTTTTATTTAAGATATTAAATATACAATATAAATACAGGGTGTTTTAAAATTCAGGGGCAAATTATTAGTAGATCGTAGAATATTATTTTTGTTACATAGAAATATACTAACGCAAGTGACTAGAAAGCACAAGGTATGTAGGCATGAAGGGATGCATGAAAATAAATATAAATTACTTATTAATAACATCCTTGACAACCATTTTATATTAATAGCTCAAAACTACGTTCGCATCAGTAATACATGTTCAACAGTGTCACTATAACAATTCTCTCACAATTCCAAAGATGAAAGGTATTTATCACATGTGTGCAGCTTCAACGAATATTTGAATGACGAGATCCTGAATGGAATTCGTCAAAAAGCGTGCAGCATGTACTCAGTCGACACTTCCAAGCTTGTATTTATTGTAGATGTACGGAATTTTAAGAAACTATTATAAAAAATATTTTATAGAAACATTTGCCAATAATACTGTATGGATACAGCTCACGTTTCCTTTTATGTCTTGTACCTCAATGGGGCACTTGCGCCTTACATTCCCAAATAAAAATATGCCTTGTTATAGTGTGCTCCACAATTCTTTTAAAGTTTTGCTTTTGAGTTCTGATTCACTCTATATTGCAATCCCCCAACACCCTTTTTTACTTGCTCGCATACGAAGTACAGAGAAAGTATTGCAATCATCTAAAAATTTTCGAAACTGCGACAAGTATCTTCATTTTTCAGACCACCCTGAATTCGAAAGACAGATTTTTCACATTATGTCCGTCTATCTGTCTCTATACAAATATAATAGCCCAAAATCGTTTTGAGCTAGACAAATAAAATTTCGTACATTAACTTACAACCTCATTTGTAAATTCAAGAAATCTTGAACGAAATGCAGTCACAGGAAGTCTGTTTAACTGGCTATTCGATTACAAGTGTACTCGACAACTCAAAAACACAAAAGACTAAGCAAATGCAATTTGATACACAGGTTTAACATCTAAAATATAGATATTTATCAAATTTTGAGCCAAATTCGTCAAACATTGACCGTCTGTACTTCCACAAGCATGTAAACGCAATAACTCATAATTCCAATGACTTAATGGAATACGGCATGTTATTTCATAACGACAACTATAGTCCCATCTCAAATTTTGTTTTCAATAGGTCAGCAAAAGGGTATCTAAAATGAGTATCCGCACGATAGACTCTATAAAAATGTTAAATTCATAAAAATCTGCATTTCATAACTAATATTTGCCAATGCCATACAAGGCCTTACTTAAGATCAACAATTTTATGCAGGGGGAGGGGGGGTGAAGGGTAATAAGACATATATTAGAGAATATGCGAGAAAGTTTCGGAAATTCATTCTCTCTGGTTTACTAAGAACATATCGATAAAAGTAGTTTTATTGTTTAAATTTTGCCTTTATAGCTGTTTCTAATTCACTTAAATACTCACTTCAAATAAAAATAAAAAAGAAATGTCTGTGACCAGTTTTGGAGGGAAATCTAGATGAAATAAATGTGTTTAGAAGTGTAAGTATTCAAAGAACTCGTCTGTTACTTGAAGCACACATCACATTTTGTTAATCCTGCTACTATATTGCTGTGTTGTTGTAAATCGATGTTCCATTAAATTTCCATTATTCTTTTCTTTTAATTAATTTACTGATAAAGAGCCCCTTTCCGCTTCTAACCCCATGTTCTATTGCAAAAATACTTGCGATTTCACATTCATCAACGATAATTTATGATTCTTTCCCCCATCAAGACAGTGACACTATGACTAGAAAGGATAACAAGTAGCCTAACTCAGCGCTACTTGAAGATTGAAAACCTACTATTCTCTGACACTATTACCCTTTATGTGCCACAGTATTAAAAACAGTATTTCGGAATATAGTAAATTCAGTCTGTTGGTAAGTCAACTGTAAATTAAAAAAGTCAATGAAGTAAGTTTTGAATGTACTTTAAACAGTACAATAAACTGAATTTTTCGAATAAATTTTGATTTAAATCGTTTTCAATTTGGTAAGTATTTAAACCAGCAGGAAGTTTTCAAATAATTATTTAACAGGCTTAGTTTGATGCAGTTGAAAACAATAGAACCCATCCTACTGTCGGAATGTTATATTCTTAATGTTTTGTTAGCATGTTCTTCTTAAGTACATGCTTTTCTTATCCCAATAGAGTCTCATATGGTAGACCTTGAATTAGACATGCCATACTTCGGATATACTTCCTGTAAATGGCAGGAAAATCTAACCAAAAGAAAAATGACATTTCCAAATTCTATGGAAAGTATCAGAGATTCTTTATCATAATGAGAAATTTTTTCTCTTGCACAGAAGCATCCTAACACTTATTTATACATATTAACTCAATTTTTGATGAAAAATACAGAAAAAAATATTTCACTGTATAATACATTTTTATTAAAATGCTAGTTTTAGGTCATTGTGTTTTCATAGCGACTTGATTTTTAGAAACGGCATTGGAATTCTCAGGCATTTTTTTGAAGATTTTCGAAGTCTTCTTTATCACCAGTTCTTATTTTCTTAAGACTTAATCAATTTATACATCATTATTCAAATTTAATTAGTTTAATGAGAAAGTTAAGTCGGTTAAAAAACAAATATTAAAAATCTAAAAATGTAGTCAAATTGAGCAAATACTTCTTGAATGCTAAAACTATTCATAATGAATGGAAGACTCGGCTTAAAAAGAAAAAACTCTAACGTATTTAGTAACAGAATGCGAATTTTCCAGAATTCAGGTTTGAAAGTTTTACTTTCCATTTCTTTCGTAACCTAATCAGCATATTAATTAAAATAAATCCCAAATTTCTTACGGCTTAGGGTAAACCTAAGTAAATTAATTAAAAACTTTCGGAATTTTTTAAATGCAAAGAAGACTTTAAATATATATAAAGAGAGATTAAAAAGTACAGTTAGGAAAAATAGCATTACAATTAAATTCCTTTAAATTAAAAGGAAAGTGGGAATAAAGCGTTCCGAATTCTACGAATATAAAAAATATATATATCTTTGATGATAAAACAATGAAATGGAGTAAAATCGAAAGAAATCCTGATAGTTAATTAAAAGTTCAACCTAATGGAAAAGTTTAACACTTTTCACCTTTCTTTATCTCAAAGGATGATTTAAAATACCAAAGGTTGCATTTTACTGTAAAAAGTGTTATAATATGTACCAGTTATTCCTTTTCCTTATATGCTAAGAGACCAATATAGCGCGAGTATAAAATATCTTCACATAATATAAGATAATATTTTAAAATGCAATATATTTTTAGATGAAATTTGACTTAATTATACAAATGTTATTTATCAACCTTTTACAATTCTGTTTGTATCAATAAAAATTTATTTGAAACGTAACACTTAAATATTAAATTTAGAGGTAAAATAATTCAGAACAGTATAATTAGCATATCAATTTATACTAATAATTTTGATTTATAATTTCATAAGATAAGTGTTGTTATTTAAAAATTCTATAAATTCTCTTAAGCATTCTGATGCGACTGTAGCCAATGATATTTTTGATGGCAACTTTGTACTACAATTCTTTTAGTGGTTAGCATTACAACCACTATTTCTTTGCTCCTCATGTTATAGTTTTTAAGCTGACAATTGATGTCACTCCATAAACGCAAAATTGCATCCAAGTCGCTTGACAGGGGATATGACTAGACTCATTGGGATCTCCTGTATAATAGAAAATTTTTTGGAAATTTTTGCTGCATGTTTGAAGTTATAGTTATGTAAATAGATAACCAGCAGGAATCCTTTCCCCGAAAATTCCTCACATACTTTCTAATAAAAATGCTATCCCCCTCTCCCCGTATAAAATCGTGGTCTTTCGGCAATGGAAACGTCGTCTTTGGGCCCAGATTTGTATCTTCAGTGTCCTGCAATGAAAATTTTGTGGCTCGGAGATAACCACGTAGGAATTTTGAACGCCTTTCTTTTTTAAACGATTGAAACCATAATTTGACACAGAATGCAAATTTAATAACAAAATCCCATACTAAATTCCACTTATTTGTCATTGTACTTTTTTTAACTATCGCATTTACATGCAACCGAAGGTACAGAGCAACAGAGGTCAGTCTTGGACGAATTGAATTCAAAAGTAGATAAATATCTATACACTTAAGATGCTAAAACTGTACGTAATTTCATTTATCTAAGTCATCGTGTTTGGGGTTATCGAGTTTATATTATGTGAAAGCGCAGACCGACAGACAGTCAAACTGATGAGAGAATTTGGTCCCAAATTTGATACAGATATTGTACTGTATTTCATCCACTTAGCTCATTACTTTTTTGTTCATTTGAACTTTAACAGCCAGACTATCTGTCAATGGATTTTGTTCAAAATTAGATGAAAATTTACAAATATAATGTAAATACAACAAATTTCATTCACTAGCTCAAATCGTTGATTTATCGTGTTCACCGACAGGGGATGGCATAATTCTAAAAATGTGTTTTTCAGACTCTTGAAATTTGGACGTGAAAATTTAAAAAAAAATCTCATGGTGGAATATTTCGATGATTACAATTCTTTCTCTTGTATACTCAATAGGCGTGAAAGTAAAAAAGGAGAAAAACTCATAAATCATCAATAATCACACGCTTTAATAAAATCTAATAGACATATCCTCTAAGGTTTATGATTTCAACGATTTAATTACTGTTATGCCACCATTAAGTTCATCTGTATGCAAGGAACTTAATAGTTTAAATTAATGAATAACATTGTGTTTTTAACATCATTAATTTTAACTTATATATTAGCCATTATAAATATCACTAGCAACGCAAAAAAACAAATCAAAGTGCATTCTAAAAAATCTGATGTAATCAGAAGGGTAAAAATAATAAAATATTCTAATAAAAACAGAATCTGAATTGATTAGGAATGGTTATATGAAAAATTATTTATTAATCTGCACATTCATCCAGTTTTTTTTTTTTTTTTTCCAAATATTAATCGCAACTATAGAATACTTTCATATCTAATTCAGGAATTCGAAATCTTATTTTCAAGTTTTTGTGCCTTTAAATTTAATAAATTTTCCTTAAGAACTTCATTAATCGTATGATGATTCGATTACGTTGCTCATGTGTCAGTAACTAGCATATTCGGATCATCCCCATACACAGATTTATCCGGAAACGTCATGATCGTTAATATTTTCTAAATATTTCTGTTCACTGTTTGAAAAGGAAGCCCTTATTAAAGGAAGCTTTTAAATACTGTAACGCTCCAAAACAAAAAGATTAATTTCAGTCTTTTGATAAGATGGTTTATTTTGTTTCTGCAACTGACGACTTTCTATTAAGAAAGAAGACGATTTTTTTTGCAGAAAGCAAAAATTAAGAATACCTATGTTTAAAGAACATATAACATGATGTTTTCGGTAGAAAAAGGGAATGTAATCCAAGAAGTAAAAATCGCTTAGAAAACTGATGTATTCCCTGACTCTTGAAATATAATTATAAAGTTCTGAAAAATTAAAATTAGTCTATATAACTGTACCGTAGGATGCCTAAATAGTACGATATGAATGAGCGACCAAGTTAAAGATAAAACTAAACAACAATTTACAAAATACACGAGTATTGAAAGCTTCTATTTTGTTCATTTTGATTAAATGTACAAAGCTAAAAAATATCTGGAATTACTTCTGTAATGCACAAAATCTCTCATTAGCGTTCATGAATGAATCATATTTCTGTCCATGCTGTTTGAGTGCGCGGGGGATTTATAATGACGTGACATCTGGAGGAACCGTACTATCTAAAAATCAATGCTTTAATTTAAACATAGAATATGATCAGATAAGGCCCAGTCTTTGAGAAAATTAAACATTAATTGGCTAAATAGATAAGTTCACCATCTTCTACATAGTCCAATTGTATAATTCTCCAAAATAAAAGAATATAAAAGTCAACAGGCGATGAACTGCAATAAGTTGTTCCAAGACTATCTTGACCTGCAAAGTTATGTTTCACTAGTTACGAATTTTTATACTCTGCTTGAGTGTGGTGTTTAAGATGGCTTCTAATATTAGAAATGAATTAAGATGATTATGTAATTCCAAAATATTATTCTCAAAAAGTATTGATTTCATCTCATATTAAATACATCAAAATGTGTCACAAAATCTTAAAAACAAGTTGTTAAGTAAAAGAAAGAACTTTTTTTATTTTATGAATCAAATTTAATGTCTTTCTGCTTACCAGTGTTTGTAAAAATCGTATACAACAATACTTACATTTCAGTAAATAACATAAAACATGTTTCTGAATATATAACAGTTACCTCATTCGAAATAAAAAGCAAAATATTTAAATTGAAGCATCATTTCAGTATTAAAATTTTATTTGTATACATTTCCATCAACACAAGCATCACTTAAAAGAGACAGCACATCACTGCAAAATAATGTACTCCATGCTTTTTAGTTTTGATATACAGTATAATTCTGAAAATAACACATGCAGATTTATAGGACCATTTCAGAACACAAATAATTTACCGTTGTTTTATTAGGTTTCAACAAATAGATATTCAAAGAATATCTAAAATTACACATGCAGTTTTTCACTTCCAATTTGAAATTGTAAACCTGAGATATGTTATGGTAAACAAACACTTTTTGTGAGTATCAACAACACAAAATTGAGCATTTTACATAAAATGGCTTTAGAACTACACATCTACCTTCCATAAAAAGTCCAGTTCACAAACTTCTTTTCTAAAAAGTGGGACTATTTAAGCAGCTTCTCAAATGTAACAACGTAGCTACTCTTTTAAAAAAACTGGTAGAACAAGCTGTTATTTCAGAAATGGGAATCCCATTCAGAAAATTTACAATTCTTTCATATCACAAAATCAAATATTTGCAGCTAGTTACAATAATACTTGTAACATTAGAATCACAAGATGAAAAAATGATGCATAAAATATTTACAAGATAGCTAATTTCACAGTATTTTTAGTGAAACTTCTGGCACTTTAATATAAAAATCTGTCTTAATGTCTATGCTTTCAACAAGATGACATTTAAAAATAAATATGCTAAGTAATTTAGGAAAATAATTTGCATAGCTTCAAAAATTTACATGATGCTCAAATTGTCCTAATAATAATTTAAATTAATTTAATAATAACTTCTTATATACAACAATCAAGCAAATTGCAATAAAGATATACACATGTCTGCACTAAAGCAGTGAGCTTTAACAAAATAGTCGTTGGCAGTATGCAATATGCAACTACTAGTCTGCTACTGGAAACTTGGTATGAAAAGATATTCAAATAGTTTAAACAGTTAGTTATACGGACAAATATTTAAAAAATAACACCAACAGACAAATATTTGCATAGTCTTAATGAAATGCTAATGAGGACGTCATGAAATTAAAACAATAAATAATTAAACTAAGATGGAAACTTTCAGAAAACCTTGGTATAAAATATTTTAACTAAATACTTGTGAAAACTATCTTAACATATATTTGATTTAGAAACTCTTGATACTTTAAGATAAAACATAAAATGACATATTAATAAGAACATCATAAAATATTCAACATAAGGGAATGATGTGTTTTTATAAAATATAGCCACCTAGATATTTTATCAATATATGTAATATTTACAGCAAGCTGAATCTTTAGCATATTATCATATCCGACGATAAATCCTTAGAATTAATATCTAAAGACATGCTGAACTCCCAATTAAGTATGCATGCATATTTCAAACATAAAAAAAAAACTCCCAAAAAGAGTTTTGGAGACGAAACTCTTAGCACACGTTATATGGTATCAAGATGTTCTTAAAGTCTAAATAGAAAAATTCAAAATCTATATCATTCGAAATTTAATATGAAAACTAGGTGAAAAAAACATACACAAGCAGAGTGGGGCAGATTTTCCATGCAAATTTTATGCTCAACAATATCGCCTTTAAATAAAATTGCCTAACCAATATAAACCCATTTTAAAGAACAGGCACATAATGATTTTGATGGAAAAGATAAAAATATAGCCAAAGATAAAACATATATGAACTAAAACACTGTATAGTAATTTATTTAAACGATTTCAGGCCACTGGAATGTGCAAATTATGCCTCAATAAACAATTCTTGCATTTCATTAAAATCAAAAGACAACAATAAAAGGCATAACTACCAAAGAATGATTTTAATTGCACTTTTTTTTGTTTTATTTCTAATTTTGATTACTGAACCCATAATCGTAAAACTGTGATTGTTTTTTCAATGTGCACTCTTACACATTGGTATTTTTCACAATGCATCGGTCTTAAATAAAATGTATGGAAAATTTGCATCCAGTTATGAAATGTACAAAAAACTATTAAAAGTGAAAATTAGCGGAATTTCTGTTTTAAAATGCGAATATAAAATGCATATTTTAAAACAAACAAATCTGAATTTACGAATTTACTGCACATAACATATTAGAATTAATCATGTACTTTCTAACAATTTCAAATATTTCTACTGTTTGTTTTATCATATATAAAACAGTAAAACAGCCCAAGATATCAATATCAATAAAGAGGAAAAAATTGTTTCAGACTAAGAATAAAAATAAAATATTTAAGGGAGAAATTTTATCTAAGACAGCTAGATAAAATTTTGATACATTGATTTAAATCAGAAAAATATTAAAATAATATAATACTCAAAAATAACCAAGAATCAAAATTTTAACTCTGTATTTCCACACGTATATTTATTTAATTTGATCCCTAAAAATGTCTGTTCTATATCTTTCAAGTCATTTTTCAAATGTGATGAATACACATCACAAAATACAAACAAAATTTTAAACAAAAATAAATTACAAGAGATCTGCTGATATTATCCACAAGTTCTAATTTGAAAAAAAATGGTATAAATTAACAACGATAACTTTAAAATATGACATAATACATTTTGAATTAACTGATACACTCATTGTTAACATTATTCTGCAAAATTTAAACGTAAAAATTACAAAGGCAAAAGAAAGTCCATATCCACAACATTTTGTGCTATTAGTACACTAATCACATAAATTAAGAGACATCTCGATTATCATTTACCTCCGCTATAACACCATTTTATCCTAACCACACATTACGTTTTTTAGACATTTAAGAGATTATTCTTTATTTCTTTTATTTAAAACAAAATGGCTTAATAAATATATAGTTAAAAATACTGATGACTAGGATTCCAATTTAAATATGAATACGGCGAGAATTTCACAAAAACACTGAAAAAAATTAACAGTTGAAACAAAATATCTAATATATAAAATAGGCAATGAAAATAAAAATGCAAAAATAATAAAAAAAAATTCTATAAAATAAAACGTTAAAAATTGCATAAAAAATTATGTTTTCAATTTTTCGAAATTTAAACAACTTTTACAATAGCTCCTGAAGTGCAACATTTGGTTCATTTCTCTAAAAAGTTTTTATAAAAAGTAAACAGCTACAAAGCTTTATTTGAGGTAAATACACAGATTTAAAAAAATGCTGATCGATGAAAAACTAACAAATGAGATCTGGGTATTAATAACCCATATCTTACAATTAAACCTTAACTTCACAGATGATAAACAGTAATTTTTATCACTATCATAAAAAAATGTCATCTTTCATAACAGCATACAAATCACATTAGGCATCATTAATGAAATGGTACCATTTCATGGTTTATGAAATGGTATTTTCAAAATTATAAATAAAAAAATGTGTTCAGTCATTTCTATCAACATGAATGTCAAGTGTATTTGTTAATAAGCAATAAAAAAAAATGAACAAAATAATTACTTTTATAACTATTTATACTACAACACTTTAATCTGAAAGTATTCATGTTTAGACAAGCGATTCTTTGTTGTTGTTTTTTTGGAAAATTAGCATAAAATAAAATTTCTTTAAACAATTTTCAAATTATCTCACTATATTCAGACTACAACAATTATTCAATTAAATGAAGCAAAACATATTTCTTCAATTTTGATAGAAATCAAATTTATTTTTTTCAAAACCAATACTTCAGCTTTCATGCAAATACTCAATATTAATTCAAATTTCATAAAAATAAATTATAAAATTTGAAAAAAAAACCACCAAATAGGGAATTTTTAAAAAACTATCAAAAGAAAATGTATAAAATATAAAGCTTATAAGAGAACTAATCAATGAAAAAATATAATTCAAATCCTATTTAATACAATTCTTCTATTTCAAAGTTTTATTTATGACATTATTAAATGACATTATGACAATATTAATGATGATTCTTCAACAAGATTTAACAAAGCAGTAACACAATATAGAAAACAATGAGATATTTGGATGATTCAGATATTTAATAAATGTTAAACATTAAAAGATATGTTCTCAAGATATGCATATTCAGACAACTGCATAGAAAATGAAGAAACTGCAAAGTATGAAGTGATTGCATAGTATGAAGAGATTGCATAGTATGAAGATATTGCATAGTATGAAGATATTGCATAGAAATGAAGTCCGTTTTTATTTTCGTTGTTTCGTTTTCCGATTCCTATCAATGGAAAAACAGACTCAATGTGAGAAAAAGTGCCTTCACCAGGCAGAAGACTATTCATTAATATCTACATAACGAACTGAAAAATAAATCATGCTCTTCTAAGGGAAAGTCTGTAACAGAACACAATTAAAGTTGAGAAGGAAAACGAACTTAAATCTACCACTTAGATAATGGAAAAAAAAAAA
This sequence comes from Argiope bruennichi, assembly GCF_947563725.1. Classification (NCBI taxonomy): domain Eukaryota; kingdom Metazoa; phylum Arthropoda; class Arachnida; order Araneae; family Araneidae; genus Argiope; species Argiope bruennichi. The sequence continues at coordinate 114,453,652 of NC_079162.1, forward strand.
AGTGGAAAACTCCAAAAGATATACCATAAATAAAAAAAGTAAACTATTTACCAAAAATATGATTTTAATGGAAATTGCGATGATGCATCATTTACGAACTTATAGGTTGGCTACAAAATTGCTAACACTGTTATAAAATGACACGAATGTGTTGCGATGCCATGGGAGCCTTTACTCAAATATGCATAATAGATTGCTGACAATAACGCATTATGTAGTTTCACATTCATTTAATATTTAGTAAAATGCGAAGCTATTAAAAATCTCAACATTTAGTTCTAATAAATTTTAATGTAACTCATAAATCTTATTACACTTTCGTGAGCATTGAGTAAAATGCATACAGCTAGTGGCATTTTGCAAAAATATATATTTTATGAAAAAAGAGTTATCTAAATAAATATTATAAAAATATATAAGCCAAAATCACTGAAGAAATATTTTTGAATTCTTTTTTAAACATGAAGCATCATTTTTCCATGTAATTTCAAGTGTAAATGGACAAAACAAAAGAAAATCTCAATAATGTTTTTGCCATATTCAGTGATGTTATGATTCGTCTATTTTCAAGCTTTAACCAAATAAGTCTTAAGTCACTCTACTATGATTAGCTTCATTTGAATAAACATTCTGTTCCAAATGAATATATACATTAAGATTTAATTAAATCTCCGGCGAGTTAATTATAAATAACAATAATGTTCTTTAAAACTATAAATCAATCATGAGAATTCAATTCAAAATTAACCAAAAAGCCATTCCAAATACTGCTGAATATAGAAACGTCTGTTAGCAATATTCTGATAGAAACTGGCAATTGCTGGAACAAAGGCTCCATATTATATATGTATAAATAGTTTCCTACATTAAGACATGAAAAGAAAATCCAAAACATAACCTAAAATGCAACTCAAAAAAACAATTTTCAATTAAAATAATATCTTATGGTAAAATTTGCATGAAGTGTTCCTCAGTTCTAATTAATACATTTGTTATTGACATAATTAAATACGTTACAAGGTCAGACCATTTCAAAAATAGCCGAAGTTAAGCTAAGAAAAAGCCGATCCTACAAATGCAAAGCCTAAATCAAAAAGAGTAAAGTATGAACTACTAGGATATAAATTCCATCGTCATCTACAAAAACAATAAGCATGCTATATAAAAAAGGAATTTTGTTCAAGTCTTTCAGCAATTAGCACTAACTTAAAAAAACAACAACATACAAACAATTTAGTGAAAAGAAAAAGTTGGACGCACCAATAATTTAAACCTCATCTCTAACATTGGAAAAAATGCATAGTTCATAGTTGTCAGTAAATCACAGATAATAAACAAAAAATAAGGAACAATTACATTAGTGTAAATACCAATATTTGCAATTCCATAAAATTTTATAACACATAACAATATTAACAGACTTGAATATAAATAAGCTTAAAAATTATTTTATAAAATAAAAGTGTAAAAAGTAATTGCATGATCATTCCATAATTTCAATAGTATTTAATATGGCATACAAAAAATATGCACTTCATTTTTTCAAATAAAAGAATATATTGCTATACAAATATAAACAAAGGTAAGTTGCATAACCAGATCATGGTGCACATAAGAACATATTTTTACTGACACAACTTTTATCTCAATATCTTCAAATAAAAAAAAGAAACATAAAACTCTGCTTTCTGTATTCTTTTTGAAGGCAAAAGAACTCGGCTGAATCACAAGCACACAAATAACAACTTGTTCTCACCACTTTAAACAGCCTTATTTAACTTAAAATATATCTCAACTACCGTAAATGCAATTTATAAGATTTGACATTTGATTTGAGCACCATATATTTGCTTTAGCATAGACCATGTTCATCAGGCTTTTGAATAGGTAACATACCTATTCTATCCAGATGTCACAAGGAATGAAAAGGCAAGGGAACATTTCACTGCAGCTCCCCATTGATTGGTGGTATCATTTAGAAATGTAAAAGGCTTCTTTTTATAACAATCTTTACTAATTTCTACATACGTCATTATACAGTATTATTTTTCATGTTATGAAACAGTTTGCATTCACAGCTACTGAGAAAAAACAACTTAAAAATCTGTAACAGCAATAGAAACTTGTAGCAAGTTGCAATTCGAATTTTAATATATCGAACTGTAATATTTCTAGTAACTAGACCAATTAATAAAAAAATGATACTAAGCTCTAAAACACCAAAGCTATTTCAAGCATCAGCCTAGAGCAGCAACAGCGTTTGTAAAATTGGAGGCATTTATTTAGGCAGTATAAAGCAGATATCACAATTTAAAACAACATATGTTTAACAAAGATGCAACAAAAAGAACCTTTTACACTTCAAAGCACAACAGTCTTCAAATTCAATATTCACATCTCCCTCCGCGAACCTCACTAGCACAGTGTGAATGTCAATACAGAGATCAAACTGACTCCTGTCAGGTCACAAAAAAATTGCATAGATAAAATTTACATTAATACACCCAGCTGACAGGTACCCATTGTAAAACTGTGCTAATATTTTCTATTGCTTTTTCTAAAGTATGAATTGTTTCTTCAATGTCATTATTTATTATAGTCAGATCAAAGTAATGTCCATAGGCTTGCTGAAGAAGGTCACTTTCCTTTGCCAAACGCTCTAAACTGCCATCAGCCTAAAGTAAGAAACCATACGTATAAATTTAAGCTCTAATTAAAATTTCCACATTAAATACACGATTAATAGGTGCGAGTTTCATTCAGCTAAAACAAACTAATATTTACAGTCTAAACTAGTAAGCCTTTAACAAGCAGAAATTGTAAATAAATGCAAACTTGATTTTGATGATACCAATCATAGAATATGTAAGAATAATGGCCTAAAGGAGCTAATAAGTATTTTATCATTCACTATTTCAAAATGCATTTCCAATTAAAAATTTATGGATAAATATATAACTTGGATTAATAAATATATTATATTAATATATAATATGGATTAATATTATAATTAAATAATAATATAACTACAAGTATTAAATATTTATAGATATTATCTCAAGAAAGAAGTTTATAAAAAATAAAATCATAGTAATGTAACATGAAGATTGAAAAAAAATTCTTAGGAACATTCACTACTTTTAATTTCAGATAAAACGTTATGAAAAAATTATTCTAAAACAACTTTGTAAATGCAATGCAATACTGCAGACATTCCAATTACATCATATAAATATATCTTCTTTGGAAAGCACTGAAATTTGAAACATCAACTTCAATGCACAGAAAATTTTGCGCATATCGCTTTCTTTATCTAAATAATAAAAAAGTGATTGCTGATTAAAAATACTGAAAGAAAACTATTGCAATACCTCTTACTTAGGATATCTCCAATTTATATTTCAACAGAAAATATTAAAAGAATTTGATTTTACTAAAATCAAAATTTATAAAAACTATTATTACATAATTTTAATTGTTACTCAAATCCGAAATCAGAATCAACAATATTATATATATTGTAATCCCTACAACATAAAACACAAACCTGTTTCATAAACAAAAATTTTATAACAAATTTTAAAAGGAGTGGACAGTTCGAAAAATTTACTAATTTAGAAGAAAAGAAAAGCATTAAAAAAGATCCAACAGTTTAAAAATAAATATCAAAACATACAAAAAGTATCCATAAAAAATTGAAGCATTTGAAAATTCTTTAATTTTTATCTAAATACCTTGTATATACTTACATCTCTAATATTAGTTAAAGTTGGAGCAGCAATGAACACAACAAATGGAGCATATTCAGCAGTTCTAAGAATTTTCAGGGCCTAAAAAAATAATACACAAGATATTGTTATTAAATTGTATCCTAATAATAAAAATATTTTAAATGAATTAATTTTTAACGCCATTATTTTAAATTAAATCTGTCCATTAATGCTACAAATACATTGGCTTATAAATTTGATTTTAAAAAATCAAGTGTAATATAAGAAATTAAAATTTCAAAATTAAGATGAGAGTAATTCTATAAACTTGTGCAACTCTTCGAAATGAAATTAAAATATTTATTTACAAAATGAGCAATGCCAATAAAACTTTATTGTAAAGTGGATAAAGGTCAAGAGTTTACATATTGATTTAGAATATAAAAAAGAATTTACTAAAACAATGAGTTAATCAGCAGAGGCTCAAAATTTTTTTAAAAAAAAAAAGTATTGTTTAAAATCTCAAAGATAGCTTCACCATCTCACTAAGATTCAAAACTTCAATTTTCGCACCAAAATAGTCTTTCAATGGAATCAAACAGGAACTTAACCCAACAAGGTTAAATTAATTCAAGTTTAGTTAAGTTTAGTTTAGTTATATTAAAGTCCCATTGAAACCAAAACTAGGTTTATTTTTGGGATGAACCTCGTAATTCTGAGCCATGGTGAGAAGACGAGGACGACACTTGAGCTGGTGCCCCTCTCCAAACTTTCGCACCACACCAGGGGAGGGCATTTGGTCCCAACGAATTTAACGCGTACCAGACCCACTTAAACGACGGTTCTTCGGTGGAATCGGGTCTCGAAATTGGAGCCCTTCGGTCCCGAAGACGAAACCGTACTAGCAGTCCACCAGTCCTAAATTAATTCAAAGAAACAATACAAAAAAGTTTGTGCAGGATTTTATCTTCATTCAGGCACTTAGTACCAAGTATATAAAGTAGGCTCAGAGAGTGAAGTTGCAAAAAATTCCACATTAATTACAAGATGACAAATTATGCATTTTTTTTTTTTTTTCTTTTTAAGGACAGTCTGATTGAATGACAATTATAAAGCTGTGGAAACCACCAGATTTACAGATAGGCGTTTACGACATTTCGAAAAGCGGCACTATTTTTGTCATTGACATTTTGTATGAACAAATCCAGCATGTATGCAACACAAATTTTGTTTTCCTTAAAGGGTCGGTAAAGATCGAAGAATTTAGTGGCACACACATTCCCTTGCTACTACCGTGTCCAATAATATAAGCTCTTTCTCATAGTGTACATAATAGATCCAATCCCCTTTCTCCCTTCCTCCGCTAATCGCAGTCCACGATGGGGTATGAGTTCAGCGTCTCATTCTTTCTTTTGACCACAGGAATATTTTACATGTTTTTGTAGACTTGGAAGAATTTTTTTTATGAAGAAGTAGTGCTTAAGACAGAAGATGCAAGAAATTTGATTTTATTTCTTATCAATTTCATGAGCTTTTTATTAGTCAAGTAATTACTAATTTTCTTTCCTTTTAAACTGTTTGGTTAATTTTCATATATACAATTATATTGATTTAAAGCATTTCAAAGCTATTTCAATACCGAAATTTTTCGTGGCTACAAATACTTATCGATTTTACAAAGCCTTGAATTTTTAAATTTAAAAAAATTTAGTTTACTTTTTAAATATTTTTGTACCATACATTTTTTTTAAAAAATTTTAATGATAGCGAGAATTAACGGAATAAATGCATAATTTTGATTTTTGAAAAAAAAGTTTTGAATCATGAGAGTTTTTCCTACGAAAAGATTTCTTTGCTTTTTACGATTCTAACAGAAAGTTCTTAATTTTTTTAATATCAATAAATTCAAATAAAAAATATAATACTTGGATCAGATTATTTTTATATTTTTTCGATAATTTATCAGCATGTTTCATAAGGAAATTAGTATAAAAGATGATTCTGATAATATATGTTTCATAAAATCTTGTTTAACGAAAGCTTTACTGGCCTTAAGTAAACTGAACCATTCTTCAAAATTCGATCCTTATTTTAAAGATTACAGAATGATGAACTTAATGCAAATTTTCAGTAGACACTTTTTTTTTTTTCTCCTTTGCCATTTTTATTCTTATAATCAAATATTTCTATTGCAGTCTGTCATTATAAAAAAAAAAAAAAAAAAAAAAAAACTCTTAAAGCATTTATTCAATCTTAAGTCATTTTTATTGAAATCTAACTGCTCACTTTTGCAATTCAGTTTTTTCAGCAATGAACTTACACTAACATTAATAATCTCTCTACACATCTCTGAGGCGAACACTGTTTTGGGGGAAAAAAATTCAGGTTGCTATTACAAACAGGCATCATCCAAACGTGATAACTTAATGGATGAAATTTGAAGAGCTCATCACTTTGGCCAGACAAACCACTAGGATTTTGTAAGCAGCAAACAGTTAATGACATATGTCTTGGGCCCAAAATATTAGTAGACAAGTATCAGCAACACTTAGTGCAAGTACAACTTAATAAATACCATAGAAAAAAAAACAATACTAATCACTTACTGTATCTCAGAAAGAATGGAGTGGAAAGTGAAAAAAAATTATCCTAATTTTATAAAAACATTTTTAATATTTGCTTCAATGCATGCGATGGCGTATTTTTCGTGGCAATCCCATCTTCACTCATGTAATTTTTCATCACACTTAATATTGTTTACAAATTGCAACAGACAAAAGAAAAATTAAACAGAGCATAAAATGTATTTTTAAAAGAATAAAAAATTTTGAAATTTACAAAAAAAAAAAAAGTTAAGAAAACCAAGATTATTAATATTAATCTGTTAAAAAATTCTTCAAATATGCTTAATGTAATATCTATCTACAGCATGAGTGGAAGATACAAAAGACTAATTTCTACTAATTTTAAAGCAAACACAAATTAAACCTAACATAGTTTGAATTTATTAATTAAAATGCTCGCGATTTTATTTTCAAGTCACATTATCAGTATCGCTTATTTCAAATTACACCATTCAACACTTATATTACTTTTATTTATCATGATGCTGAACTGATAACAAATTTGTTCGCTTGAATACAAAAAAACATTATACTTGTTTAACGCAATTTTTTCACTGACCTGGGGTTCAACATCCAGTATAGCTATCTTTCCTTCTTTATGTATTTTTCTTATTGTCTCTAACTTTGTGCCATACATGGCATCTTCATGAGTACCATATTCTAAATATTCATTAGCAGTGATGTCAGCCATCATTTCCTCTTGACTGACAAAATAATAATTACGCCCATTTTCTTCTGTCGGCCTTGGAAGGCGAGTAGTATCTATATCAAAAAATACATATAAAGAATATTAAAAAGAAAAGAAAGGAATATAGTTTAAAATGTAAACAAATTATCTTTATAATATAAAGTGGCCATAATATTTCAGATTAAAGAAACAAGTATAAAATTCTAAAAATGTACTTGAAACCGTTATTACATAGGAATAGCAAATGCATTTATAAATCATATTTTTAGTTAATTTTATTGATTCCAAAAACAACTGTACTTTCTTCATGAAGAATTTCCAAATTAATATGTGATTATATAACAATTAAATATCATAAAGAATGCATACAAAGCTTATATGTAATGAACTCCTGTGCATCACGTACTACTAAGTCAGGTATTTTTCCTGAAGAAAAAAATAATTTCATAGTTTTGTTGACATACTTCCATGTAATACAAGTATGATTATAATCAAAGAAAACACTACAAATAATATGAATGGTATAAATGCACAAAATGGGTACTTTTGATCACTGATCCAAAGAAAATTAAAATACAGCATTTATTATTATTACTTACTTACACTTTCACTTTACAATTTGCTGTTATTTCAAATATAAAAAAAAATAATGCAGCATAATGGTATTAGGAAATACAGAAACATGATTGAGCATTATCCAAAATACTTTGCTAAAAAGTTGGAAAGCACAAGACAGTATCTGTATTTTGAAAACTGCTAAAGTGTTACAATAATAGTAGACGGTCAAGTTTGAAATTTCATTACAATAATTTGAAACACCTCATATACAAGAAATTAATTTTCTATGAAGATTCTTTTTTCAAATATGAGATATTGCATTTTTTTAAAAAATAATGAATGAAATGCTTAATTAACATAACTAGATTTTGAGATTACTTACGGGGAATAGGATAAGCATATTTTTCAGGGTGATTACTAATCAGAGTGTTTTTTATATGACGGCGTCCAACTCCATGAGCACCTTTTAAATACAAAAAATTATTGGATTATACTTATTTCAGAAAAAAATCACGATTAACATATAATATTTAAACCATATACAATATAATAGATTATTTTCTAGCAAAATTTAGTATTTCTGTGTATTCCTGATGAAATACTACACTACACTGAACAGCATTTACATAATCAAATATGCCTGTAGCTTCAATTATTTTCAATAACAATGAAAATTTATGAATGAAATCAGCCTCTTTATACAATTCCATAACATATAAATCATGTTGAATAACTATGTATACTGCTAAGTTCTTCTTTTAAATCGTATGGTTTTCAAAGATAATAAAATCTCAAAAATTTCCTTGGTCGGCAAAAAATTATCACAAATTATAAAAAATCCTTCACTAATGGCAGTTCGAAAATAACAAGTTAATCTGAAAAACAGAATATATTATTTCTAAAAGAAAAGCATGCAATGAAAAGATAAAAATACAATAAAGAAAATATAAAAAATAATTATATAATTAAAATTAATAATCATTCGAATTACGATGATAAAATGTATTTAAACGGATGCAAAATAAACTGATAATGAAATTTAAAAGATTATTTACAAAATATTGCAAAATGAACCAAATTTTACATATTTTAGATTTTTTTTTTTTTTTTTTTTTTTTTTTTTTTTTTTGCAATGCGACAATTATTTATCTTTCACAAAATTTTCAATGAAATATAGCTAGCAAAAGCAAACTAAAATATAAGATAAATTACCAAGTAAAACTAAAGTTTTTCTTTTGTATCCTGGCAGTCTGACAACTTCTTCATATGTTACAAGGTCCAGCTGATCAAAAACAGCATTATGTTTGGCCAAATATTTATCCCTATAATGTTTCTTCTTGCGACCAAAAAACGAACAATTAACTGCAATTATAAAATGTTTGTTACTATTATAAAAAGTTTGTTACAATGTAATATAAAACCAAAAAACTACAAAATTTGCAGATAGTTGAAATACATCTTTCACTAAAAAGAAATATTTCTTTACTTATTAATTTAAACAGATGTGAATAGATAAGTATTAAATGTACAATGTTAATATGACATTTTTATGTAAAACAAAGCAAAATTTCACACAATGAAAGATACGAATGCTTCATACAGAGTGAAGGAAATTCGTCCTCACAAAATCAACACTCTCTACTAAATACATTTTTAGATATAATATGAGGCTTATTGAGAAATCAAGTTTTCTACACTATCAACAGAAGTTACAACATAGTAAAAGGCAAATGAGTATACCAAAGATATTTACGATGTATGCCACAATGGATTACTTGGTTAATCAATTTAAAATGTTGAACAATATTGAAAGACTTGATATAAATTTGAATGCACAGAACATAGCTTCTCTAATCAAAATTCTCAGGTGCTATTTCAAATGAAAGGGCGAAATGTCAAGAGAAAAAAAAAAATCCAGAAGTCATTAAACTATTTACAGGGTAGAGCGCATTGAGTTACTGCCTCCTTTGTAAAGTTGATTAGTGACAGAATAATCTTCATAAAGTTAGAACAGCAGCAATATCACACATAGTTTTCCGATTTTTACTATATGAAATTGTTGGAAAGTGCTAGTAGTTTCAGATACAGCCAATAGGTGCTAAAAAACCTAAATCCCAAATACAAATGCAAACACATAACAATCAATAACCTTTCCATAAAACACTATGATGTCAATATTTAATTCCTCAGCAGAATCATCTCAAGCAAGAAAATATGAATGGCTCATTTAATCGTAGAAAAAATAAGAAATCCAGGTATTGTAGCATCCTGCATCTCCATGCAAAAAAAGTATTAAAGTTCATGCATGGTGTTCAAGGATAGAAATGGAAATACGCTCAATGATTCCACAGACAGATAAAAAGCAATTAATGGTAACTGTAACTTCCTAATACTGAAATCGTAAGAAGTTATACATAACACATGTGGGTATGCTCAGTATAAGAGCAGTTTTTATCTATGACAATGCCTGTCTGCATAAGAATAGTTCAAGCCATGAAAAGTATTTTGCAAGAATTCCATTGGGAGGTATTTTACAATTCATCTTATAACCCAAATCTTGCTTGACAGTTGCATTTTCATATACCTAAAGAAATTTCTGTTAGGTAAGCATTTTGGCAGTGATAGACTGGTGAAGACCAACATACACTTATTCCTATCTCATTCCATGCCATGATTATTATTTTTACTCTGATGATGACTATGTTGAAAAATAGCTTCAAAAATTCAGTGTCTATTTTAATAAATATTTCCATGTATTTTTTTTTTTTTTTTTTTTTTTTTTTGTATACAGCTCTTGTAAAAGTTGCAAATCCGATAGCTCAGTCCTTGGTAACTTCACTAGAATGAAAGTACTCGAAAAGCACTCCTTTTTTTAAATATATTCAGGTACAAGTTACCAAATTATTTTATTCAAAATAACGCATCAATTTCAATTTGTAAGTTTATATAATCTCTTTTTGCTTGTTTGATTTAGAGGTAAGTACATTCTTCTTTATGTCTCAATACACATTAAATCTAAAGTATGCCAATAAAATCTCTATTAAATAAAATCAAAGATAAAGATAATACTAAGAATTACGAATAATAATTAAAAAAAAAACTTTGAATAAGTAACTTCAAATAACAAAAATTAAAGAAATATACCTTGATCATTACGAGAACGTTCAACAGCTAAACTAGCAACTCTCCATTCCTGGAGTTCAGGGGAAGGAATGAGTCCAGCAGTAGTATCTGATCCTTCTTTCCTTGCCTGCCACCAGTTATGATCATCTTTACTTATAACTTGCAAGATGTCACCTGTTTGAAATTTTATACCAGCTTGGGGACATGGTATAAGATCATCATCTTTTGGATCATAATCAAATTGCGCCCGAACAAATATCTAAATGAAAAAAAAAAAATTTAAATACATATCAAATATCACTTAAAAAAATTTCTAAGCCCCTATATTCAAAGAATCAAATTTTTAGATACCACAGGAAAATAAAAAATTAATTCTACCACAAGCAACAAAAACAAAATTAAATAATAAGTAAAGGCATACAGAAAATTTATCAAAAAATACTATAACTTCTAAATTTATAATGCACTGTTAAATAATAAATATCTCATATAAATTGGTATTGGTATATTTTAAACCACATAAAAGTTATTGAATTAATAAACAAATTTTATGCGAGTTTAGTGTGATCACTAATTTGTGTATTTCATACTGTCAGTATCTTTAATAGCAATAATAAAGAACAAGAATGTGTATATTTATTGACACATTGCAGAGCATGCTTTTAAACCTAGAACTAATAGATTTAGCACCAAAATAATCTGGATAGAGCGAATGACATCTGAGAACGGTTTTTATTAATATTTTCCTCAGAATTTTTATTATTTAAAACTAAATAAAATTTCCAGTTTTTCGCCAATAATTTTTAAATCATGCAAAAATGTTTTTTTTGTCATTAAAAATTTAAAAAGAAAACAAAAACAAGAATTTTTTATATAAATTTTAATTTTTTAAAATATTTTTATGCATAATAATAAATACTATTTTTGCAATGAAATTAAAACATTCTTCATTGTTTCTAAAAATATGTATTGATATGATTTCCTTCAAAAACCAAAAAAAAAAAACTAAGATATTAAAATATGGTTAATTTTTTCATATGCAGTTGATTCCATTGTAAAATAAGTTTTTATTGAAATTGTATAGGTTTTTAGACATCAATATGGCATTTTTAAAAAACTAATAACAGGTTTTATTTCAGCATTCGCCAATAATAATTATCGCCACTTTTTTCTTATCTTATAATTTAAAAAAAAAAAACATACTATCCCTCTATTCATTTGAATTTGTTTTCTTTGGGTAATACAGGGAAGATGGTTGCAGCTACCACAATGCGATAAGCGTCGTCATCCGTAAATAACTATGACTTGTTTGCAGATAGATGTGATACACTGTATTTTTTTTTTTTTTTATGGATTTTGTAAATAACCCCCCCCCCCCCCAAGATGTCGAGTAGTTTATAAAACCGATTCAAAAGAGCAATTTCAACGTGATTCTGCAAATTTTTTCTTAATAGTTTTTATTAGCATGTACATGTTTCATTTCAACAACATGGATACATTAAATTTTCTTCATTTTCTCTTTTAACAGCATTCAAGTCTAAATTTTAGACAAGACTATAGAACTGTAATGGATTTATTAAATGCTCAAGAATTACATATCAAATTTCGAAATCTGTTACATAATTTGCAGAAAGAAACTACTATAAATATTGTGCAATATATGCCGAAACAAAGTTAGATGAGATGCACTTACATTTCGCCTTCAGCTGTGGCATTGTATGAATCGACTCTAAGGAAATATATGCGTATAACCAACAAAAAAGGTGCAAGTTATCCAATATATTATAGGTCAAATGTCAGTCATAATTTGATACTTAACTGTTACCGGTCATAAGTCACCCCTTAGGTAAAACAGTACTTTATCAGCTATGCTCTGTATAAAAATCTACCATCCGATAAGAGTTCAAATTATCATGGCTAGAATACTTGGTGAACATGGCACTTGCTTAAGGCTGTTATTTATATAATGCAATCAAATTCCAATACATTTCTTTCAATAAATAAAAATTTAAAAACCACTACTAACTAGTTCTTAACACTTTCTTGCAATTTAAATCCTTCTATAGTTTAGTAAATGATTTAGAATTTAACAGGTTTAAAAAGTTTTCTATAATATAGGAAAAGAAATCACTATCTGAATAGAAACATAAAAAAAATTGCGAACATTATTATGCAGAGCTAATTATCGCAAATTAAAATAAAAAATTTCCATCGTTAAAAAAAAATGGTTTCTATTATTTGATTTCAGATATGGAAACCCTCTACCTTTACACGCATGCATCAGTTGACTTTAATTTCACCAAAATAGAACTGAGATAAAAAGGAGCTGGAAGAGATTTAATTTTTAGTAAGCAATTGACAGAAGTATTTCATAAGTTACAAATTACAACAAAATAATATCATTCAAACAGACAATGAATATCACTCTTAATACACAGTGGAAATCCCTCCTATGCAGAGTAAAATAATCCAAAAGTAATAGGCTAAGGTATCTGAAATAAACAATTAAATTCCGAACAATTTTTATTCAAACAGGAAACCGTCTCCACGTTATAATATGAATTAATTCGCTTTTCCTCAAATGACAGCATACAGTTTGAAATGAAAATTTATATTTTCCAAATTAAATTATATTGAAAACTCCCATTTCAAAGACACAGAAGAGGAATTATAAGCAATTAAAATTCAACCCTCCCAATGCTATATAAAGCTTATTGCTTCTTCAATATATCTCTATATGTAATAAATAGAATACAAAAATTCTTTCTTTCCATTAAACTACTACTTACATAAACACATATATATTTTCACATTTAAAATATTTTGTAATTTATTATTTAATTGAATTCTTCAATATTATTGAATAGAAACATAAAAATGCTGATGTCAATACCAAAAGTAACAGAAACACAGCTGCACAGAGTTACATTCAATAGTTCCGAAGATATACACTAAAATTTCATAGGTCGACAAATATAAGGATTTTAATTCGTTATTCGCCATTTTAATTATTATTCGCCATTTTAATTCGTTTCGAAAAGACATCGTAGTTTAATATATACATTAGCTGGGAGAAAAATATTGTTAAAATGAAACAAAAAATAAAGTATAACTTTGGACACTACTTAAGGCTAATAGTTAAGAATTATTACAACATGTTTTCTTTCCAAAATAATTATAACACAAAAAGAGAGGAAGCAAACAATCAATTCATACAAGAAGACTCAATTCACTAGCATTCCATTGAAATTATTTCTATGTCTAATGTATAACAAAGAATGTAAATGAAGAATGTCAAAAATCCCTCATTCATAAATTAAAAATGATCTAAAAATTAAATTAATTTTTAAAACAGGTTTCATTCAATCAATTTTTGAAAATTCAGTTCAACAGAGTATTAATGGATACAGTTGTAAACAGGAATAAGTAAAAATAGGACATAATTAAATAAAAATGTATCTACGAATGGATTAAATGTTACCATTAGATTTTAATATAGTTATTTTTAATCTGGAATACAAATTTAAAACTGCATTAGTCAATTTCCTCATTTGCGTTTTTTTTTTCGATTAAAAAGCAACTGAATATAAATGCTACATCAAAAATTTTTACAACAGAAATCAATCTTTGTTTGGTGAAAACTCATGTAAATTATATTACTCTCATAAAAGAATTTTTACACAAAAACTATCTAATTATAATTTTTTGACTACTCTAAAACAATTCTAATGATTTTTTTTAATATCAACTATTTAAAGTTTTTCAGGATATTCGTTTTTTTTTTTTTTTTTTTAATTTAAATACAACTTAAAAAATGATATAAGGAAATGGAAAATGCAGTCTTTGAAAAAGTGGTTTCGCATACTGAGAATAAAGAAGTGAATTCTGAAGAGATATATTAAAGGTTTATTTGTTGATGAAGAAATAAACTTATGTCAAAATCAAGGAGGGAGGAGGTACTCAATTTTCTGTCAGTAAATGAATAAGATAAAAACATGCAATTCTGGATTCATATTTCGATAAATGTGTTAGGCAATTTATTTTGATGCACATCATTTAACAGGCAACTAAAAGCTCCGATATCATGCCTGAATCAACTAATGAAAGGTAAATAGTAATATAATAATAATGCCATTTTTTTCTACATTTGCATAAATGGAGGTCATCTATCATTTTTTTTTTTCCCTATATATTTCCAGTTGCTTTCGTGAAATCGTATAAAATCTCATATGCCGAAGTTTCTGAATGTGAGAAATAATTTTAAAGAAAAAATTTGTCTTCAAATTCAGACAAATTCAAGACACATCACAAATCAAATTAAATGAAATGTTTGATACGATTTTAACACTTGTAAATTGAGAGCAATAAGCGTCTAGATACTTTTATGGCAAGCTGTACATCGTTGAATCTGCACCACAATATTTTGAATCTGGTAATCTTTTTCATAATTTGTTGTATATTACAGAGAAAATAAACACTTTTTTAAAGCCCTAATAAGTAAAATAGTCATACTTCACATGTTGGAGGGCCAGTTCTATAACTCGGAATAATCTTGAATGTAACATTTCCTCTTGCATCTCTCTGGAAAAAAAAACAAGAAACATGCACAATTTATATGACAGTAATTTCTAATATTCTAATTCTATATAATATAATCATGAAAAATAACAATGCACATATTTTAAATTGCCTTAAATATTTTATAATGACAAAACAAATAATTTCTAAGAATTTTTGGGAAACCATTATAAGAAGCAACAACAACAGAAAAATGAGATTTTAATTAACATACCAACATCTTCTGAAGCGCATCTACTGTCTGATTTGCAACACTAACATTATTAATCTCCCGGATCTCATCCCCAACATGCAGGGTCGCTAGACAATAAAAACAGAAAAAAGTCCCAGATTTAAATGACTTGAATGCTGCATGACAGATTATAATTTAAGAAGGGCTGGATTTTTCATATTTTGGAGTAAATACTATCAATAAGAAATTTAATAAATAACTGAATAATTATATTAAATGGTGATATTAGGCTTGGCTCTTATATTTTAATGGTTGAAGATGATCTTTTGGTTCTGCTTATAACTTCATTCTTCCAAAATAATGAAAAATATACTCATTAAAGTTAATCTAAGCTAAACTTATATTAGCCAAGTTATACGATTCACCCAATGCTATGGTCTCAGCATATGCGAGTTAAAATCTACATCATACTGATATTATATTAACCAAGACAGTTGACATGTGGTGCTGAAAACAACTTTTTTACTGTTTATGGTTTATACATACTTTTGTTTAAATCTAACAAAGTGATGAATTCTGTATTTGATGCTTAGTGAATATGCTGCACATTAATACTGCTTTCGTTTTTAAATATTTATATAAAATGATTGGATGTTGCCCTCGTCCTCTTCTGACAATAAGAGTGAATATTTTATATTTTATTTGAACTGAATATATACGAATTGTTCGAAGTTTTATCATATCATTCATCCTTAAATGTAGTTGGATGAATCATTTACAATATCGTTTTACTCAATAAGTGTCCTCACAATGATGCTTACTAGCAGGTGAAATATAATTTATATATCTGGCATTAAAATAAATTAAATAGATATAGTTGGGTTAACTTTATAACTTGAATTTTATATTAAAAGAATCTGATGCTATTATTAGAAGTTTCAGTCTTTAAATGTTCAACCTACATATGCAAGTCTTCTTTTATATAAAAAATATTAAATATCAATTTCTAATAATGCATATTTGCTATCATTTGAAATACTACATTCTTCCAAATTTTACAAAAACTACCTAAAATTACTTAGAAGATGAAACGGTTTAAAATATGAAACACAGGCCTTATGGAAAAATCTTATAAATACTTATATAACTACATTTTACACTTAAAGTAAATGAATAAAATTCTCAACTTGACATCATTTAAACCCAAGACTTTTATGCAGAGAACAGGTGAATAAATATATTTCTTAGATAACCTTAAAACTTAAGGCTTAAAGTCACCAGTTATTCAGTTCCATAAGAATATCCACTATGTTTCAATAAAAATGCTTTGTGAACACCTAATCCCTTTTATTTATAAACAAATAAATAATTTCCTTTACCTTGTCTGTGAATCATGCCACCATGCATAATACGGGCAACTATGCATCTTCCTTTATCATCCAATTTTAAAGTTATACCCTGCAAATAAATAAAACAATCTTTAATATATTATATAATTTGTCACAAATACTTACACAATTACAATTACAAATTCATATAAATAGTACATAGGCATTTTAAGAAATTTTATGGTTTGAAATTAACTCTCCGCAATCTATCAAGGAAATAGGACGAATGGCTGGCATCCTGGCATAGGAGTAGAGCGTCTTCCCCGTGATCTGGACGTTCCGGGTTCGAATCCTGGTTCGGTAATGGTTGTTCTTTTTCTGTGTTCTATCTGCGAGGTATATGAATGTGCCCCCCCCCCCCGTAAAATGGGGTTGTGCAAGCTAATGTGATGCATGAAGTAGGTATGTCACACTCTTGGTTCTAGTTGGCGCGACTGAAAAAACAAGAGATGCTCACTCGGCTTAAATAGCTGACAGATAACAGTTAGCGGGCTTGTAAAGTGCAATAAGTCACAACACACACAAGAAATTTTATAAAGGAATAATTTTAAAACAAGTGATAATGCTGCTTTTTTTAATGCCTTTTTATTGTAATGTAAATAAACGTTGTCAAGATCTTAAAAACATCAAATACTTCAAATAAAATACATATTTCACAGGAAGTATCAAGAAAACAAAAGAACAAACAGGGAAAATATTACTGTTTTCAAGAGTATATCTCTGAATTAAAATTACACTATTGCTGCTGAATATACTACATTTAATTATTTAATGCAAAACAAAAATTTTACAGTGAACAATCAATGCATTTCAAAAGAATAAAATATTTATTAATTAAAAAAATTCAATTTCAGTTATTGTATAATACATCTTTAAAGCATGCTAAAAATTGTGAGGCTTACTTTGACACTATTTTGTAAAAGAAATTCATTCATCAATAATAATTATGATCTTTAATTTATATTATATATCAATGTTTAATTTTTTTTTCACAAGTGTCTTAAATTAGAAACTTTTTTTACAACAGTTTAATTATTATTTTTAAAAAAAGGCAGCATTATATAAGTTAAAAAAACACTTATGAGTTATCCTCATCTTCTATAGTCACATATTTGTAGCAGAAAAACAATTCAGAATTTTGGTAACTTAAAAGGCATGAATTTTGGAAATCTATAACACTTCATTTATATTACATTAGTATAATTATTCTCAAATATGACCCAAATTTTCTCACATGTTATTCATAAATATTACTGGAAATCTATGCACAAACATTGAAAAGATGCTATTATTTCTAAATGCTGGATTATTTTTCATCTTCAATTTTGTATTATATTTACCTATAGGTTTTAATGAAACTTAAAAAAATAATAATAAATAAATAAAGTTATTTATTCAGAAGCGGGAGTGCATAAATTATTTTCAGGTGATTATAAAAAGATATCGATTATTACTCTCCGTGATATATATCACAATACATGAAAATGAAATTTTTTTTAAAAAAATCCAATACAATTTTAATTTCCAAATATCTTCAAAAAATAATCAACCTGTTGTCTTGATAACAGTATCTATATCACATTCATCTGAACTATTTCCTCTCAGTTAAATGTTAGCACTAGACAAGGATCAGAAGAAAATATATATTTTTTTTTTTTTTTCCATTTTATACCTATGCTGAAAAACTAAAAATTTGTTATCAAAACCTTATGAGAAAAAAAATTCAAAGAATTTCTTAGGATGTAAATTGTTATAATCAATTTATTCTCAAGTTTCATTTCAAAGAAATATTAAAAACTATAATAATAAATTAGGAATAAAATTCACAACAAGTTACTTTTTTATTTTATTCATAGAATAAATAATTAAATAAATGTTTAAAAACAGCATATGAAATATTTATATAAATTAAATACCATAGGTTCATCGGTATTTTTTTGGAATTGAACTAGCCGAACTCTGGTAACTGCCTTAGCTTCAGGTCCTATTTCAGTCTCCATTCCTTGACCACCATTTGCATATGGTGCAACAGGAGGGGGGGTTACTCTAATGGCATCTTCACCATAAACTTCATGACAAAGTACATCATGAGCTTGCAATAAAGCCTACAGTAATTTAAAAAATATTTCAGAAATAAAATAATAAAACAAAAATAGTGTATATTATATATTGTACTTCAGTAAGTAAATATTCATATAAAATATTAAAAGGTTATCAAGTTGACGACATCCAAATTTATAATAAAATCACAAATGCTTTAACAATTTGAAAATAATTTTTCAATGTAAATTTGCTGGCACAAAATCTAAATATTAAATTATAAAATTTTTGAAAGCAATTGAATAAAAGCGAAACAAATAAAGGTTTAATAATACTTTTTTAATTGGGAAGAAAGTATTGCTTCATATTATTTAACATATATGCGACTACTGTAATCATTCATGGTAAAAACAATAAATACAATATAAAGACATTTTCTTTGACAATATAAGAAATGAATGCCAAAGAAAACTTTTGGAACGGGAGGTATTACATGAAACACTTCAAATTGGTCAGATGCAAATAACACCATTTTTACTTATTCACTATTCAGTAGTTCTAATTTAAATAAAATTTCAGAACAACAAAGGAAACATTTATGTTAATTTTTAACAAAATTCAAATGTCTTTATATAATAATGGATTAAATTATGTTATATAAAATTATTCCATACAAGAATTAATTCTCAATTGTTTATTTTTTTAAATTGGGAAAAAAAAAGACCCCTTTAAGGAACAGAAATATTGTCAATCAAAAATATTTTCAAGTTCAAAATAATGCAAATATTTCTTTTAAAGAAAAAAATACACATATTTTTGCTTTAATAGCAATAATAATAACTGTTGTTTTGTATTTTATAAATAAGATACAAATAATGTTAAATTATTTTGCTCTGTAATTCAATTAACATTTTGAAATTGACTAGAAATTATTTTCCATAAAATGTAGAAACTAAGTAATGCAGATATTATTCATTTCTATAAAATGCTGAAACACAAATTATTCACTCCCCCCCCCCCCCAAGAAGGGATCTAATTTTATCTTCGTGATAAAATACCCATTTTTCTATGTGATTAGATTATTCAATTATAATAAATTAAAAAGCCAGATTCATATCCTGGAGTAAATATAGTTATAGTAATTTTGCATCTTAAATTTGATTTTCAGCTCATACCAGATAATAGCACTGGCTAATAATAAATGTTAATAAATAGCTTTGTGGAAAAATTCTGAATGAATAAATAATTTTAGTTTTTTTTTTTTTTTTTGTAATTCGTTTTTATAAATTTATCAAAAATATTGTAAAAATATTCAAATTAGAATTTTTTTAATCATGCTACCTCTTTTAATGTAATTTTTGTTTCTTTAAACTATAGTTTTGTTCAAAATAGCTATCAATCTTTGACTAATTTTATACTTTTTTCTATGTGATTAGATTTTTCTTTCCGTACAATTAAAAATTCAGATGAGCGAAATCTGTGATATAAAATACAGCTTATCAGTAAAGAAAATATGTTTTTCTCAAGAATGAAATAATATTTCAGAGTTTCATGAGCAATATAATTGCAAATCAAAATTGTGAAGTAACAGATATATAGTAGTCAATCTAGTGATATTCAGTAGAACACAGAGGATTAATGATAAAAGGTTTATAAAAAAATGAAACTAATTTCTCTTCAGTTCCTAATAAGACAAATAATAATAAAAATAAGCCTAATTTCTCTTTTATTGCATATTTTTATCATATTACTAAAAGTTTTTGTTTTTTTTCCAGAAATGGATTATTTATTCAATTTCTTTAGTGGAAAATTTCACTTTGTACATTTTTTAATATATAAAGAATCACATTTCATTGGAATCATTTTTAATTACAAATTTTGCTTACAAAATGTTTTAAAATGTTATAAAACATTCTATATAAAATATTATAAACATTCTATATTCTAACTATTCATTATAAATATTATATAACATTCTATATATACTTCTGTTTATATTAAGTATCATAGGATAGGATCCATCAAATGATTGCAGAGTAAAAATTTACACATGGATTGCAAATGATTATGCATCAGGCAACCATAATCAAACCCAACATCAGAAGATAATAAATTTTGAAAGTCTGAAACTTGAATCATTGTTTAATTAAAATTTTAAAAATGATTGAGATAAATACTAAGAGAATGAAGGAGATGGGTCTTTTAGATATGATTAAATGTATTCAATGCCCATTCCAAAATAAAAGATTAAAGCAACAAAATTATAAATTACAGATTAAATAAACTGAATTCAAAAGATTAAAATAGACTAAATTAACACAAAACTTAAATACAGTTTTCGCTCCTTTCTCCAAATATAATTACTTTCAGCATATAAAAAGTAAAAAATTCTCAGATTTTCATATGATTTTTTTTTTCTTCTTTTTTTTTTACATTACTTAATCTAAGAATAATGTCTTTTTATTGGCAATTATATAATCACAACAAATCAAGGATTTTTATCAAAAGAGTTATCAAACTATTTAAGTAAAAATCAAATACCTTGAAACATGACAAAATAAATTATTTCACATCCCATAACGCCAAGATTCATATGCAATCGAAATTAAATACTATGATTCAATATATGCATTTTCTTAATTTACATGCTGACATTAGATTTGTCAGCTTAAGTTTACAGTTAAAGCACATTGAAATCCAAATGGGACATTTTAAAAATTAACTACCAAAGAAAGAACAATTTAGTATAAAAAATAATAACATAAGAAAATTCACCAAGAAAGTAATAATATCTTAAATAATTTATATCATAAATTATAACAATTTCATTCACAACATTTCATTAATAAAGGTATCTTTCATGTTAGATATCTTTTAATTAATAAGCAAAATTTTATATACTGCATGAAAATATTTAATTAATGAATTTATACAATATAT
The DNA here is from genome assembly GCF_947563725.1 of Argiope bruennichi. Lineage (NCBI taxonomy): Eukaryota > Metazoa > Arthropoda > Arachnida > Araneae > Araneidae > Argiope > Argiope bruennichi. Next base: position 114,475,473 of record NC_079162.1, read on the forward strand.
ACTAATTAACGAATGCTAAAAATTTTTTAATGAATTTCTGTTGGGAAATTTGATAAACGATTACAACATAGACCTATTAAAAAAACAAACAAAAAAAATATTTGAAATTTTCACGATAATCAAAAATAATAGAAGAAACTCAACAGAAACATAAATGGCATGTTAAATTCGATGAATCATTAACTTATGTACGACCGGCTAATCCAGAAAACAGAAAGGAATTTGTGATTTTTCATTAAATTTTACTGTTAGATAGAGAAAACAAATAACTACCTAATAACTTCACTTAGGATGAATTGCCACAACGATCTTTATCAACTGATAAAAGCACTTTAAGAATCGCCGATTATTTGTGAAATTTGATTCTGGTCGTTATAAACTTTAATTCGGCGTTTTCAAGAGCAGTGTGGGAGAAAGATTCTTTCCTTGATCACATACAGCTGCTCTTCCGGGTTAACTTCATTGATAAACAACCGCATGTGAAGTATTGATTGACACATCTTCAATCACGATTTCTATCTGATAAGAAATACCGTAGTCGGGACATCCAGTAAGAAACTTAGCATCTACCCCATTGAAAAGATTTTAGATGGTTCGCTAGCATACTTTTGACGCAAATCAACTTTGCCAGTTACCATAACGACACTCATGGCGCCATCTACACGAAATTAAAAGAAATATATAAACTTGCTTCAACTACACACGACAACGCAAGAATAAGTACTTTTTCATTAACTTGAAAATTTGAGATTTAAAAAAAGCATCAGCACTAAAAGCAAAAATAAAGAACAAGAATCCAAACTAATTACCGAATTTTTATATAAATAAAATGAAACAGAAAACATTTTTTTTTCAAAAAATGTACGAAAATAACGCAGAATCCCCCCTTTTTTCTTCACTTTCTCGCAAATACAAATAATTACAAAGATAAAATACGATTTAAATATGTATGATAAATACCTTTTTGAGAAAAGCTTGATTTACTAATTATTATTTCAAAACTGTAAGTATTCTGGTTAAGATTAATAAATACACAAAATCCCAGAAAAAAATCGAAATTCAACCCATTAATATTGTTACATAAATGCGAAACAGAAGATGAATCTAAATTAAAAATTCACATTTCGTCTTAATATACACTGATAATAAACTGATGAAGATTAGATGGTTAAAGAAATACTCAAGTGAAAAATTAACAACTACACAGTTATTATTACGAAAATATTAACCAAATATTAAGCTAATATTTTATAAAAATGAGAAAAATATAAGCTTTCTTCTGAACCAGGTTATATTCCTGAGATTAAGAATGCAAAATAACAATCACAATTGTGACGAAGCAATCATAAGCAACTGAGTTCTTCCAAACTGATCGATGCCCTAAATACGAAAATGGCACAGACGGAATATAAAAATAAAAGCTGCGCAACTCCTCGGATGAATCCTTTTTTGGTAAATGGCGCTAGATTCCACTGTAAGTACTACTGATGGATAAATATATGTATAATTTTGAGTGATACATTGCTGTCTTTAATATTCCTCCAATGTTTTCAAAAGTTCTTACATTTAATAAAAATATTATCTTTAATTAAAACCTCATGGGGGGAAAAAAAGAGGAATTTTATTAATAAATCCCTTGCTTTTATTCATAATGAATGCAAAAGAAATATCTAAGGGAGTCAAAAAATTTTAAAATAAAAATAAAATGCATTCAAATAACAAAAACAGTTTCACCTTTTTAACATGCTTAAATTCTAGTTTTAAAATGCCAGCATGTGGAAAATGTTCAGAACAAAATTTGTCCACTTTTTTTTTTTTTTTTAAGCTTACAGGAAAATTTTTATTAAATTATAAAGATTCGGTAAGTATAAGGTTTCATTTAAGTTGGGATTCCACCAGCAACAGATACATCATTTTACTAATAAAAATATAACATTTTCTCAGCTTTAGAAACTTTTCATTAAAATTAAAAGTCAGAATATAATAACAAATGAAAATTTTAATTGAAAGTTTATAATGTTAAAAATCAAACGAAAAGATTTGATGATAGCCGATTGAAAAATTATAAATCTATTAAATTGTAAAGTTTTGAAACAAAAAAAAAATGTAATACGTCAATACTGCGTTAATATTATATTTAATAATTTATTTATACTATTTAAAAATCTTTCATCAATTAAATTCATTACATTCATGTCATTTTTTTCGGGGTAAGGTATTTTCTTCAATCTCTTTTTCAATCACTTTTCTAGGGGCAGCCTAATTCTACAAGAATCAAGAAAAGGCGAAACATGACCTTTCCTTCGATTGAAGCTTGAAACTTACTGGGGCCTAACACTTTAAAGGAGTAACTCGATGTTTGAAATGTTTCTTGTCTAAAAGTATTGAAGTGAACTTAGTATATAAGAATTTTATTCTCTCTTATACAAAGTATTCAAATCGTCGAAAAATTCGAATTTGAGATTTTGTCAAATTTCCACGCTTCAGACCTTCCTGAAATAGAAAAACACATTTTTGTCGTTATTTTAGTCTATATGTGTGTGAACAGATAAAAAAAAAAGTTTTGATCGAGATGGATGAAATTTGGTATGATCAAACAGGTAGATTTCTATCAAACTTTGAACGAAATTTATTTACAGGAAATCTGGCTGTTTGGCTGTTCGATTACAAGTGAAGTGATAACGCCAAAACGCAAAGAGCTAGTAGATACAGTTCGGTGTACAGGTTAAGCATCTAAATCACAAATTCAAATTTTGAATAAAATTCGTCAAACGGTTGACTGTCGCTTGGTCTATACTTTCGCATACATGGACACGCAATAACTCATAAATGCAATAATTTAAATAAATGAAATCGGTATTATCTTGTAATCACAACTGTAGCTCTTTGTCAAAAAATTTGATTTCATTCAGTCGGAAAAAAGCGTTCAAAATATATATGCGCAAGATAAGATTCAATAAAAATATTAGATTCACCAATGATCTATCTGTCATATCTATTGTTCGCTAATGCCATACAAGGCATTTGTGGCCTTACTCAACGTAATTAATTTTATGCAGGAACGGGAGGATAAGACCCTAATTGGAAGATTATACGAGAAAGTTTCGTGAGACCACTCCCGCTGATTTCACAATTTTTTAGAAAAAAACTGCTACAAAAGTATGGAACCAAAACAAGAATAAAAATTCCCGTCTAAAGAAAACTATCATATAACAGAGATTTCTTAGAATTTATTGATACAAGAATGGAGAAGATTTTTTTTAATGATACCAGAATTTCAACCTATAAGTTTCTTCTTCTAATGAATCTTTAAAAAATATTTAACCATATTTTCCAACTATTTTATTCGCACAAAATAAAAAAAACCTTAACCTGCCAGAAAAAGTTACGCGTATATGGGAAAAAACTAGCGTTTATCAACGGGTTACCATTCCGTTGACAAAAACTCAAATTAAAGATTAAGTTTACTCTTACTGCAAACTAAACCTAGAAAAATGTATTTATCAGCACGAGGCTGTATAAAATGTGATATTTTCTTTAAAAATAAAATTCTGAGAAAAATGTTTATGTGACATTTTTAAATATCTACATTATTAATTCAATAATTCAGTTTCATTTATGACAAACATAGCTTAATAGATATTGGATATCCACTAATTGCAGCCCAACGGCTAATTTCTAAAATTTTAGTAATAGGTATACACATCTAATAAAAATTAGTCTAAACGAAGTAAATAATTATATTCTATGTGGTTAGAATCAATAAAGGTTTCGATGAACTGCAAAATTAATTTTTTATACAGACCTTCTGTCTTGAGTCTATTTAATAAAATTTTCTTGAAACACTAATATTTTAAATACAAAAAGTTCCATTCCTTTACGATAAAAACTGAATGAGTTATGAAAATTTGAATATCTCTATTTCAAATCATTTGAATATCTCTATTTCTATTTGAATCTCAAAACACGCGATTTTAGATTTTTCCATCGACCGTGTTGAAGAAAATATACCAATCAATACTCGGAATTTCCTCAAGGTCGATTGACCTTAAATAATGAAATTGCCGATTGTCCTAAAATAATGTCAGACAGATTTGATCGCAGAAGAATGAAACGTTAGATTCAATCTTCTTCAAGATTATTTTACTGACTTATTATTCATGAATCAAAGGACTGTTCAAAATTTAGTCTTCATAATTGTTTTCAGAAGTACATTTATCGACAGAAATAAAATAAAATTATTATTTATGTCATTTAAATCCCCTTGAAAGTAAAACGGAAAGCTGAATTTTGTGATGAAACAGGGGTTTTTTTTATTGAATAGTTATTTGAAATACTGTATAATTTACAAAAAATATTCTGTGGTACACATAACACTTCAATGTTGAAGGATTTGATTTTCTGCAGTCCTATTTTTAAAAAACATATTTGATTCCAGAAAAAAAAAAATGTGTATTAATTGCAGTTTAACCACTTCCGTTTCAATTTAAAATTCCAATTCTATGAGAGCTGATAGAAAATTAGAGAGATACTTAATATAATGAGCAGATCGGCATAAGGCTCTAATAATATGAGTTTTATTACTATCAAATCGGATCGAAGCTCAAAAATATTTTGCAAAAAAAACTACTAAGAAATCAAATTACAAAAAATATTTAATTGAAAAGTTTAGTGAGCATTAACCCTGGCGAACTAGATGATCGCCAAATGCGGCTAATTTAATAATAATTTCTTAATAAAGATGCGAAAAAATGAAGGAAAAATAAGTAATACATAAAAAATTCCTACAAGCTTTCATTTTGTATTAACAAATTTATAAAATATGAATTATTTTAATTTATATCTTATAATCTTAAAATGAATTTGCATAATTTTCTCTCAACAAGAAAGTTTCCATCTTAATTAATAGGCCAGATATAGAAATAAAACATTAATGAATGTCGACCAAGTAAAAAGATAGTCAAAGCTAACCAAAATTAAAATTGATTTTTTTAAAAAAACATTTGAAACAGAAAAAGTATAAGCAATGCATTAAACCATAAATTTTTCTAATGTGCTGTAATACAAAATTTCAAATACAAAAAGAGGCAATTTGACTTTCAACGTTCACGGCATGATTTTTAGACGGAATTTAAGAGGGTGCAGAACACCCAAATTCGGGGCTACAACATGCACTTCTAAAAATAGAATATTAAAAATACTCTTCTAACAACCGGCACCGAAACGAACCAGAGGGTAAAAAGAGGGTTCAATTTTCTCGGAAGCTACCACCCAAGTTTTAAATTAGAATATGGATAGATATTATACAACTATGCCTGTTATCAGCTTTTTAGACTTCAGTTCCTGAAGGAAATGGATAAAAAACAAAGTACACATTTTTCATTCTATAATTACATTAATTTTTCAAACATGAAACTACTAATGCTTTTTAAAATAAGTGGACTTATTTTCAGAATTCACCTAATGCAAAATATGCACTGAAATTTTATAACGGATTCGAAAACCGGAAAAGATTTCCAACAACAGAAAAATAAAAGTATATACTGTTGACATTCAAACAAAAAGATGAACATTGTACACACAAACTTAAAAGCTAGCTACCAAACCACTATTTTTAATTGACATAAGGATATTTAACACAATATTTGCAGACTGGTTTACTATCTGTAAATGACTAAAAATAGAGCAGACCTTTCTACAGGGCAGATTACTGGACCTAGAATTAATAAATTTGGCAAAAGTAGTTCTTCTTGAATTATAAATACGCACTAAGAAAGGCACTTTTATAATTTTTATTAAAAAATTAATTAAATTTTAAATAAATCCTCGATAACTTCGAAGTATATCGCCGAACAAAAATTATTTTCACATCACTTTAAGAAATTGGATTTTCTATGATAGCAATTTTAATTCCGTATAAATTTTTCTATAATTTTAACAATTTTTAAAAATATTTTCAAGTATATTTTACAAAAAACGTTTCATTATTTTAGTAAATACCGTTTGTTTACGCACACACGCGTTGCAGTGATATTAAACTCACTTTTTAAGTGCACGTCGAGAGTAAATTTTTAAGAGTAATAGCTAATTAAAAGTAAATTTTTAAAAAATAGTATAAAGACAGACGGTTCAGACCAAAAATATAAATTGTTACGATGTTCCAGGCTAGAGATACAAATCTCCTTTATTTACTTACTTTTTAATAATTACTTTCTGGACAACAAACAATTCGAGGTACAAACCTCAAATTCATTAAGAGCTGAGTTTCAAAGAATGCTAGCTTAAAAAATATCAACAAATATAAAATCATGATTATTCAGAAAATGCTGACACAAAATGAATTCATTAATATTAATGCATATAGTGCCCAAACAATTTTCATGTATTTTCCCCTTATTCTTTCACAAAGGTAAATATAATAAAGACAATATATTACAATATTCTTTTTTTTTTCCTTTGTTTCTCTGTTGCTATTTTTTTTTCTTATTAACTTTTAAATAATTCTATAATTTTTTTTGTAGGTCTTGCAGCTCAAAATTTATAGTCGCTCTTTCGAAAGTTCCAATTTTTGTATTCAACTTATCCACTTCCCATTCAATTATTTTTGTTAGTTTTATTTATTTATTGTGAAAATTATAGTTGAATGAACTCAAGACGGCTTTGAAATAAACTCAGTTATTATACCAGACTAACCTAACCTAACCTATCCTTTCCTTTCCTGTCCTGTCCTATCTTATCTTACCTTAGCTTAGCCTAACCCGCCCTACCTACCTATCCTATCCTATCCTATCCTATCCGAACGTCTAGTAATAAGAAATCTATGTAAATTTTTGTTCCAGATGTACGCAGGCTAGATAACACAAATTCCTTAATTTTAAGTCACAATAATTTTTTTAAATCAAGAAAAAAATTTTAAATGATATTCACATTCTTCTTGTCAAAATAAGACGTGGCTTTCTTTTACTGCCACATTCCGATCCTTGTAGATAAGAGCAATTACCAGTAATATAAATTAAACGAAGCATCAAAACATGACCCACATCAGAACCGCCGAGTTCAACAAAGAAAAGGAAATGCGCTCTTTGTCATCTAATATCTCATTAAATGGCCTAGATGACTCAATTACCTCTTAAAATGAATTCTTTATGGTAAAATTGAATGATTAACCTTTCTAAGACGTCCCTAAAGACAGACTATACCAAATTTTTTTTCCAGTTATTTTGAAAAAAAAAACAATTAAATAGAATAGTAAAAAAAAAATGTAATATTTAATTGCTTACAACTTCGTTTTAAAAAAATCGCAAAGTTAGATAATCCAAAGACCGATTTATTAAAATGGAAAGTGTATGTGCTCTCATTATTAAGTAGTTAATTCTGTAAATTTCATTATATTGACATTTTTTTTTTTTTTTTCATTCTTCATTGGATATAATTGGAGCCATTGAGCTTTCAAACGCAGGTGATTTGTTTACTTTTTCTGCACATCATCATTGCGCCTTCATATTTACTTCGCCTGTGAAATGAGATACTATTTTCAAGAACAACATTAGAACATCTTTTGCACTATTTTAACAAAACAAATTATATTTTTGCATAAAATTCTTGGGTTAAGATTAGGGTTTGACGTTTTTTCAAACTCGGTTTTTTAAAGTAAATTTGTTACATTTGAAAACCGGTTTTTAAATTAAGAAAACCGGTTTAAAGAATTCATATTATTATGTAAAAAATTTTTTTTAAACTTATTTGATTTGCTATTCATTCTATACAACGTGCAGCAAATACATTTTTTCAACTTTGCAAGTTGTGTTGGCCCGTGTTTGTGCATTGTGCACTTTCCATGTGCTCCTGAGCACATGGAAAAGACGCGCCTAAGCGATTTATTTTATGTTAGTACTTATACATATGTGCAATCCGTCGCGAGTGACGACAGATTCGCTTGATATTATAAAGCGAAAACTGGAAACATATCCTAAACTTTAGAACTTCATAAATTCTTGGAACCGACTCGTCTAGCAGCTAATGGCTTAGGGCGACGAGATACCAATTTATTAACAAGGGAAGATATATTTGAATTTCTGTTAAATGAACTAAAAAAATTAAAACACTGAAATAAGTTTGAAATTATTATACGCTTTAGAATAACGCATTCAAGAAAGATGACAAGTAGAATTAGCAACTCTTTTGCTATGTTTGCAAAATCCCCAAAACATTTCTAGTTCAGCGAAGAAATCTAGTGTACTTTCTTTCACTTCAAAAACCGAATTTATAAAGTTATCTGAAAACATATTATCTAGAATATCTCCAAATTCTTATGTGGAAACTGATTCTGATGAAGAGCAAATAGAAGAAACTACTCACCAGACTAATGCTTTTTTAAAAGAAGCCATGGAAAAAATCAATTCATAAGTTTCTTGAAGATCCTGAAGAAAAACTTACAAATCCAAAGACACTGAATGCTGAATTTTCATTATTTGAGGCAACGAATAAAAGAAAAAAGAAAACTTAGATTTGTTATTCGATGCCATTAAAACTGCAAAACCAAGCTCAGTAGCTAGAGAACGACTATTTTCAATTTCAGGTAATATTGTGTCCAACATAAGAACAAGACTTAGCCATCGTTCAGTGGATATTTTATGTTTTTTGAAATCCTATTTCCTTGGAGAAATTAAAATTAGTGAAAATAATATAAATACTATTTGAATTTTTTGTTTGAGTTTTCGTTATTTTGTGTAAGTATATGTATATGTAATCCTTAATTTTTTAAAAATATTTTGACTTTGTTATTGATTTTTTTTTATTTTATATAAATTAAATTAAATATTTTTCCCTATTCTATTTTTTTTTTTTTTGACAAAAATTTCGAAAACCGGCTAAAACCAGTTTTTTGGAAATACTGAATTCGAAAACAGGTTTTTCAAAAAGTCGGTTTTTGTATAAACCCTAGTTTAAATGTCTTGCTTTTAACAAATTATCTTTTTAATTTCTATGATCATAAAATCAAAAAAAAAAAAAAAAAATCGAAAATCCATGCCTTCCTTTACCTTTTTCCAAGAACTAAATTCTTTTCATAGTTTTAGGTTTACAATTATTCACGGTTCTTCATTATAATATAAACACGCTAAAAAAGTCCGTCAGTGATAACATCCGGAGATTTAACAGGAATCTGAACACAAGGTACTGCAATACCAGTTTCTTGTTTCATGTTTTCCACAATTTTAATAATGGATGATTATTTACATGATTACTTACTTTGTCTCGGAGAAATTTTGCAGTCTGATGGAGTGTACGGTGGTATTTTTTTCCTTAAATATTGGCAATAAAATCACATTTTGCTAACATTATGAATTGACTAACAATTTTTGCATTTCAATTTAATTTTCCAGAATGTGCAAAATCAGTAGTAGCAACAAATTCTTACAAAAAGTTTCTTGAGACGCTTTAAATTAAGTTTTCAATTTTTCTGTTTCTTTAGAGTAATAAATAGATATTTATTATTATTATTATTATATTTCAATCGCTTAGATTATCCAAGTTTTATCGAAAGCAGCAATAGCTTTCAATTTTTTAAAGGATAAATGCTTCTCGAACAAATACATGTCATACATCTTATTTTGAAGATGCAGATAGGTAACTGGTACACTTAGCTTGTATTTGCAGATGAAGAAGATAATATCTGAACCAGTAGTCCATTTCCAAAATAAAACTCATTATCTATAAATCAAGGTACGAAATGATTCTTAAAACTAGATGTTTTATAGAAACAGCCATCACTGAGGGTTTACTTTCTTATAAAAAATATTTCAGTGCTTAGAGAATGTTAAGTGATAACCGGGAACTTATCAAATCTATATGTTCCAACATATATATACATTGGTGTGCAAAACTTAAGCAGCAGGTGCTTTTTTTGCCATAACTCCACGAGAAATCATTTGAGAGACATAAAATTCAGAAATGAGAGACAGCATTTTGCACTTAAACGATGGCGAAAGCATTGTTGCGCAAAAATGAAAGCAATGGATACAGTATGGAATTAAACAAACAAACAAAAAAGGCTTTATTGAACGCATAGTACCGCTACACTTGATTGTCCGTCCAAGAGCAAGAACAACAAGCAGATGATCCTTAGTATGGAATATACCCTCTCCTTACTGCAATGGTTGTTTCGCACCATCTCTCCATATTCAGCACCAGATTGTCCAACAGTTCTTGAGGTAAGAGTGCCCATTCCTCAGTCAGCATTTGTTTCAGTTGTTGGGTGTTCCCCGGAGGATATAATCGTGCCGCAAGGCGTCTCCCCAAAGCATCCCACACATGTTCTATGGGATTTAAATCAGGAGAGAATGTTGGACAATCCATTTGAGTGATGTCTTCACTTTCCAGTAGCTGCTAAACATCAGCATTCAGGCCATGCATTGTCATTCATAAAAACGAAGACCTGCTTAAAATTTACATTATTGCTTAAGTTTTGCACACCAGTGTATATTATTGAGCCAGATTGTCAGTAATGTTTATATGGAAGTGAATATAGCAAGTTTTATAAATATTGAAAAAGGTGTAAAATACCTTATTACACTATATTTCCATATCAAAAGCCAAAGAACGCAAACCAATTTTTCTCCCACCTGAATAGAGAAATGATCACTTTGCATTGCCACAAACATTTTTTTTTCAACAATTTTGGAATAAGTACTTCTATACACATGAATTTATAGATTAAGTTACACTTATGTAATAAAAAAAAATAATAGACATTATTATTTGCAAATTAATGGCCATTTGACATCATAATGAAATTTTAGTGCTTTTCAAGTTGTTAGGTGCAACTATTTTTTTTTAATGTTGTTGAAAATGTTCCCTATAGTATTTACTATTTTAAATTCAGGTTTAGCAATACAAATGGTTTCAAGTGCTACTAGTGTGTTCCAGATTGCCACTAATATTATCAATTTCGTGGCTCAAGTTTTCATATATGGAGAGAAATTTATTTCATAAGCTGATTTACGAACTTTTAATAAATTTATTCATTGCCGATATATTATAACAGAAATATAGAAAGTACCTGCATAAACCAAGAAAAGATGCATCAATGGCCTAACTTTCTGCAAGCTGAAAATCATCTTAAAACAACATTTTAAGCACATGGATTTCTTTTGTTCTCCTTTTATAAATAAGACAATTTTTGTAGGAACTGCTCTAAATTTATGGTATAATTAGCTTCCTTTGTAAGTATATAAGATTGCAAAATCTAATTGATCTCTTATACTGATATTCCAAAAATGCAAAAACATTATGCTTATGTAGATTGCAATGAGCTTCATTATAAACATCGAATCGGAAATAATTGTTCCACAGCTGATAAACAATGAAAATTTAATACATTATTTTTTAATGCAGTCTACTCTTACCATAATATATATTTTTTTGTTTCATCTAAAAACTCTATTGAAATTGTAATTCTTAAAAAATTCAATTTAAATGATCAAGTTGCAAAAAGGGAAACTTATATTAAGAAACCGTCTGCAACAAATCAAACAAAAAATGTGTAGACGAAACAAATCTAAATATTGGATAAAGTTGTTGTTTCTCGACGAGTATTATCATACAAAGCTTTTTTTTAAAAATCAATCAAAGAATAATGCCAATATTACATTAATGATTACCTTCGACTTTTTTTTATCTCCATTTATATTTTCTGAAGAAGGAAATATAGAATACAAATGGTCACTATGACAATCGAAAAAACACTTTTTTCGAAATCCACTTCGGCTCAAGGCGCAAAGGTTGCTATTGGGACTTTATTTTCTTTTAAATTCTTTTATCCAAGCTTTAAGATGCTTCAAGCCTTTTGAAACTTTTATTTTTGAGAATTAAGAAATCCCTTATTCAGAGTTCCCACTCTTACAAAAAGAAGGAAAAAAAAGGTGGGGAGAGGGAACAGTCCTTTTTTTAAAGAAAATTCAAGGACCATAAAATTACATTTAGACATAAAAATACAAATGATAAATTTTAAATAAATATGTTCAGCGGTACCATCCAAATGCACAATTACTTTCTTATTTTTCAGATACTCGGAGAAGAGTAACAAGGAGTCGAGGTGGCACAGAACATCCATGCCATCAACGTGAAATTCCTTCCCCACTGGTGCGGTGCTGAGGCTTGAAGAGGGTGGCAGCTGAAGATGTCATTTAATAATGGTCCAAAATTATGATGCCCGTCCCTGAATAACCCAAATACCGCTTCAAAAAACGCCCTCATCATATCTACTATTATTGTAGATGCAATTTTTGCATTAACAAATCCTGAGTTCTCTGTTCACAAACACACTAACACTTCAGCTGCAAATATATATATATATATATATATATATATATATATATATATATATATATATATATATATATATATATATATATATATTTTAAACCTACGTGTTTAATCCTATCCTTTTTTTAATCCTTTTGACGTGTGTTAAGTAGAATGAGAGGAAAATTGCAAGAGAGAGATATATATACCGATCAATAAATCTTATTTACATTAAAACAACTAGGCATACGAATCATTGTTTGAAAAACCAAACTTGGAAATGATATTTACAATCATTAGACATTCAAGAAAACGATTTTTTATGACGCTAAGAATCTTCATACAACTAATCGCCTTTTCTACATCTTGCGCCAAAAATAGCAAAAGTGAGTACACTCTCTTGTAAATATTAAAAATGGTTGAATAATTTTAGTTAATGACAAGAAAAACTCAAACAAGCAAGATCGAATATTTGCCACACTTTGATGATTCATATGATTTAGATTTTGTGTAGAAAACTTGCCTTTTTCACTGTTCTCAATACATTCTTTACAACACTCATAAGAACGTGGACATAATCAAGTCATTCTACATTCCCAGCGTAGCAGTATTTTCTAAACATCTGGCTCTGCAAAAGATTTTGGAAAGTATCCTACTCTTTGAAAATTTTAGGTTGATTCCTTTCTTGCTGATGAATCACTAATTAAATAATACGAACAGATATGAAAAGGGAACCAATATCCCACGAGGAAACTCCTCGCCATACCTAAATTAATTGTTGACAATATGCAGACTACAACTATCAACTACTTATTAACAAAATGTAAAATTCTTTTTGCAATTTATCATTCAATAAGTCAAAGAATTTTCAATTTACTGATGTACCATCCATAGAGAAAGAGAAAAACATTTCTCAAATTCAGTTTTTGTATAGAATTACGAAATTCTTATGAAATATCTTCGGCTGTCGAATGGTCTATGAAAGTTGTCATATATAGAGTGAGTTTATACTTAAAAAATAAGCTTTACAAATATTTTTAAGCATTCTTTAGAAAATAAGAATCATTAATGTAGCAGGCTTAATAATAGAACTATATGTAACAATGAAACTCTCCAATTTGAGCAAGAAAGTATTCAATTTTATTCAAATACAAACTAGAATGCCACCAAAAACCACTGAATTCCAAACGTTGAAACTTTTTTCAGTTTTCTTGCAAGTTTCTTATATATATATATATATATATATATATATATATATATATAAAACCTTTCTAAAAATTTCATATCTAAAATTATTTTATTATACTACAATTAAAAGTATTTAAAAAAAACATTACAGCGCCATTTCATTAACACTTAAAGTTGTTAACTTGAAAGAAAAAAAGTTTGACATAAATAAACAAATTTAGGATAAAAATCATAGAAAAGTTATCTGTTTCTTTTTAAGAAATTTTGCATCTAACGCTTTTAATAGTTAAATTTCTTCACACATTTTTTGCAACTCATTAGATTTTCTTAACAATAAAAAGTCTTTAGCTTGTTCAGCTTATTGAGAAAGTGCATAACCTTTAAATTTAATTTTAGCACTTCACTATTCTAATAGTTCAGTCGAATTGTATTTTAGCATGGAAAAAATACATAACAGCAAATTTTATTTGTTTAAATTGTTGGGTTGGCTATCCAAAACTGGTCACTATATTTGCTCTTTGCTCTAGATCGAATGATGGAGGGAGGCGTTTATAAAGTTGTGACATCGTTTCTATGCGTTTAAATAATAATTTAATTTTAAATTTCCGTGAAAAGTTTAACAAATAAAGTTATAAAATTAAAAAGATTTATACAATAAATACAGCACATTAAGATACACATGTTAAAATAATTAGGTATGGAATAATCAAAAAAACAAATTTGGATAAATATTTTTAATTTTTTTTTTTTTTTTTCAATTTAAACGAAGATTTTTAAAAATTCTACTTAAGTATGCGTTATGCAGAAGGTAATGCCTGGTAAAAATTTCAGAATCAATATCTGCTTTATTTTTTAAAGAATGTGATTATGTATAGTTTTATATTATTTATATATATATATATATATATATATATATATATATATATATATTAGGTCTTACTAATGCATTGGTCTTATTATTACCTATAACTTTTATATTTAAATTTTCCCCCTCAGATTAACAGTCTTTTGTTTAAACGCAAAAATTCGGTGTTACAACTTCCTCCCTCACCTTCCCCTATCCGACCCGATAACTAGGAACCAAATTAGTGGCCTGTTTTGGATGATTAATCCCAAAATTTAGTAAAATTGCATTTATGTCCTTTTTTTTTTTAACATTTTCGTTATTTACATGACAATTTAATTGGACTATATGAGTTTATTACCCATAAAGATACCAAAAGAATCATATTCTTACTTTCTTTTCTTTATATCATTAGCAGAACTTACTTTAGTCCTCGGTTCCTCCAAAAATGGCAATATTTTAATAATAAGTTAATGTTGCTGATATTCTCAATTCTATAGTAATGTTTATTTAGTGATTTCCGCCAAATTACTTTATATGGTCATAAGCAGTTCATTTAAAATTGCTCAGCTCAAAATTTTTTTTAATGCTGAGTCCTCTTCAATAAAACTTTTTATTCTTCTCGCTTGTGCGCGAGAAAGAATAAAAATATTCAAAACGTTTATTACACGATTTCCAAAAATATACATTATTATCCCTGAAAAGGAACAATTTTTCCCCACCTAGACAAGAAAAAGAAGATGAATGCTGAGTAAAATCAATGAAAGATATTTTTCCTAAACTGGCAGTATTTTCCTAAATTGTAAGAAAATCTGACCTCAGAATTCTACGCCGTACTGACAGATTTTTTTTCTCAAATCTTTAGAAAGGAAAATAAGCATTTTTAAGGCATAATATCAGGGTTATTAATGATAGGTAGTTTTTAAGGACTTTTAATGATGTTAACCACCCTGCCAAATTTGATATTAGCTATCTTTATTGTTTTCTTCCAAACTGAATGTGCAAATTCATTTATTTGGTTTTCAAAAGTATGTCGAAAGCTTCATCAAACATTACATAAACCGGACATTTAAATAAAACACCTTTAAATATAAGGCACAATGTTAACTGAAAATCAATTACAGCATTTTGTAGGCCCATAGGAGAATATTTTGATTCTTGCTATCTGAGAACATATCTCGAAACAAATTTGAAATCTCCATGCAAGTTATTTAAATAATAACTCTCCCCAAAGACCATTTCAATTCTGCATTTAAACACTATAAAGGCACAAGAAATGCATTATAGTATTATGTCCAACTGCTGGATTTGTTGAAGATTCCTTGGCAATTCTGACAGTAATTCTGCTTGCTCTCCTCTTCCTCTTCACTTCAAAGTACACATAGAGAAAAAAATTGGTGACAACATTCCCATATCAAATCCTTTTTTCAGCTGGCGGAATTTTCAAAGAAAACCAAAAAGTGAAAATTATATTTGAAGATAACAAGACTTTTCAAGACAAAATCAGAAAGTGAAAATTATTTGTTCACGAACTGGTTATCTCTAGTTTTCCAAAAATAGGTGTATATTGGACTAATTTTTCTTGGATTTTTCAAGGACCTAAAGAAAAATCAAATACTTTTCCGGGGCTCTGAAAACAGCAAATAAAAATTTAAATAAAGTTTCATTTTCAAGGACCGTGATAGTACTATAACAAAAAAAATCAAATGTATATATGTAATGATATTTTAACTTTAATTTCAATTTAATTAATTTCCAAGATTTTATCTTAATTTAGCCCATAGTAACTTCATTCTAAAAATATTCTCTTATTTCGTGATCCAATTTCACTGTCTCTACTTAATTGATTCAAGAGAAGCTTTGTTAAATTGCTGAATCCGCTAAAAGTCTAACTTTCCCACATTCCGCGTGAAGAGACAAAATACCGCTGACGATAAAAATTTTTTAAAATCTCCCTGTGTTTCCCCTACCTCTTCAACGCGTGTAACGAAAATCCCTCTCGAAATCTCATTATATATTAGCACTATGAAGAAATATTTTCCCTATTAATTTCTCTAGTTATATAAGACCAGGGATAAAATGTCCCAGAGCTTTTTCCTCGTCCCTTTTCTGTGTCGTTCTGTGTGCTCATCGCTTGTACATATGCCTGCTTCTTCAAAATGAAATAAAACTAAGTCACGAAATTAAAAGTATTTTCACTATCTTCAAACTGCATTCTGCTTACACATAAAATAATGCTTACATATATAATAATATGTAAAAATATGTATATATAACTTTTGGCGGTTTAATAGGCATAGCGTGAGTTAAAAAAGAAAAATTTCAAAATTATTTTGTTGTTATTAATAGATTTTAGATGCCAAATTGAATAAAAATAGTTGGTAGCAGCCTTCACACACAACATATAGCTTCTCAGGTATTTTTTGGAAATTAACTAAAATCGCTTACATTAGCCTTCCAAATAGGAACTATATAAGCCAAAAATTCAATGCGGAGGTGACTACAACAACATCCTTAAAAACTGAGCATAAAATTAGGAAACATACGAATAAAATTTCAATATACAGTCGTTGAATATCTGGATTAAATTCGTTTTTAATGATACGCGCTTTGCAACGCTCTTAAAGAATCCTTCATATTCAAAAACAATATTTTAGTAAAAGAGTTTCACCAAAAGATTAAAAAATAATAATGGCATGTTACATACATATGGAACATTCATTAATCTAACAAATATCAAATAGAGGCGTATTTTGAATTTTAAAAAATTGTTCTTCAGTCAACAGAATAATCCATAAGCTATTTTTTTAACATATTACTAAATGTTTCTCTATACTTGAATAAGTTAACATGTCATATTAAATTAAATATTTTAAATAAACAGATAACAAATATGAGTAAAATCAATAGGCCAAGTGTAATAATAATAATTTTAGCAACAGGTCCTGCCCACATCTCAAAAAATATACTTCTTTGAAAGAAGAAAATTCTTGAAGTCACTTAAATTTCTTCATAAACAAAAATTTTCATTTTACTTTAAATGCAAAAATCAGCTATATATTTAGACTGGATGGAATTTAAGTTATCTTAACACTTTTTTTCTGAAATGAAATATATTTTCTGAAAAATTACCAGGATTTGTAGTTAAAGTGAGTATTACGTTATGCTGACTTCACATGCTGATTTCGGTCTGATCTCCAAAATATTTAATTTAAAAGCCAAATTTTTTGCAACCTGTTTGCCTTAATTCAAAGCAAAGAAGAAGCATGTTTCAAGTATTTGCTTGTGGGGCTATCAATCAGCTCATAAACAAATTTCTAATTTCAAAATCACCATTAATTTAATATTGGCACATTAATTGTGCCATATGTATGCGACAATAAAATAAATAATATAATAGCATTTTATTTATTTATCACAATATTTTAATGAAATACTTTTATTGGAACACAGTTATTCCAAACATCACTACAGAATTATTATTAAGGATATTGTAACTTACATATTATTTGGATCCGATTCTATTATCATCTTAAAAGAAACTGTGCATTGAAATTACATTCATTTTCTAATTTTATACGCAGTTTGAAGGAAAGCGGTAGCCAGTTTCCCCTTGCGTGTTCCAGGTTATTTAGGTTCGATTTGGAAGATCCCTAGGCTAATTCCTAAGAAGCTAAATATTGTATAACTGTCAAAACCCTGACTATTATTGCCAAAAAGACGTAAAATCTATTATTAACAAAAGAGATTTGAGAATTTTCTCTTCTAACTCTTTCATTGTCTATGAAATTTATAACCACTGTACTCTGAACTGCACTCTGAAAAGTAATTCGATGCATATTTATTCACTTAAGACAAGGTCTTGCTCATTGATCCAATATTATATAATTGCTTTAATTTATATTTTTCCGAATTATTTCCCACATCTTCTTACCCTTTTGTAGGCACTTTTAACAATTAAAATTAAAAAATAAGCAAATAAAACGTCAAAATGATGTAACGTCTTGAATGATGAGTCAGAGTCATTATCTGTGTGACTTTGAGTTAATGGTTAATTTTACAGCATTTCCTACAAGATATCTCGTAAATGGCAGTGAATGGGTTCACCAATACGATTCATTTATTTAACTTCTCAATTCCGTATATAGTTTGCTGCATATTATCTCCATGCTAAAAGTCGCAAGCCGTTTGTGGTACCCTCAATGCTTTTATCAAAAATTCTTTTTTAAAAAATTCAGTGAGCCACAAGCACCGTGTTGGAAATTTCGCAATGAACGGAATCAAATTTTTAAAAAGACGGGGTTTTTTCAACAAGTGGACCCAAATGGTCAGAGTAGGTTTCCATGTCAAAAAAAAAGGTACCAACACTGTTTTTGATTATTTGTTTGTTTGTTTTTTATGAATACGCTACATCAAATTCCTTGAGTTTTCTTAAACCATTAGTTTTAATAAAACATTGCAACCATCTAGTACTAATTAGTTGTTTTAAACAGTCAACTGAAATAGAATCCATCATGAACTAAACTTCACGTCACTGACGATCCTACATAGTCGAAATGTCGGCCCCTCTTAAATTTAAATGTAAACATCCCGCCGCCTGACGTTTGCATAGAAACACTGATAGCCGTTCCTGATTTCAGCAATTGGCTGAGTTTCACTAGTTATGATGTCGTTTTATTCTGTTTACGAAAAATGACAAGCGAATTATTGACTGTGATAATAATTACTGAAGAATTCCAGTTTTAGAATAAATTTCCAAAACTTCTCCTTACTTTTTTTTCTCATCTCTTAGAACTCCCTTCCCATTACTACTTTTCCTTGTTTCTCTGTCGGCTGGCCAACCTGATCCTCATACTTATTTAGATTTGATTTAGTCAATATGCTTCAGATAGCTTATTTGTAATACCTGTAACTATGTTAGTTTTTGTTCTTCCACTTGGAATTCTCAATTTTCTATTTCCGTCGATCGTAATAAAACATGAATTGCTTGAGAATACCAAAATAATAATAATAATAATAAAATTAATATCGATTTCGAGATACAGCAATCGTATGAATAAATTATTTAAAAAGACTATACAGTGTACTTTTAGTAGTTGAGCTTCTGAATCTTTCTCTTCAAACTTTGTTATATTGTGTTTATTTTGCAATTCAGTATTTGTTTATGGCTTATATATTATGACACGAACTGTACAACTGAGTTTTGTCTGAATTCCTATATTTAGTGTACTGCATACAATACATTTCTGTATTTTTGCATTATTAATATTTTGCTAAGAAATATTCTTTAAAAATATCAGAGAAATTTTTGAGAATATGATTAAAAATTCATGGTAAAAGTATGCTATACGACTATCAAAGTTATTACAGCTTCAGTCACAAAAATTATGATTGTACTTGCTTCCTTTTTTTAGGGGGGGGGGTCGTTTGTTTGTTCCATTTCAAACAATATATATAGTATTGTATTCTGTAATTAGTAACATTACATATATAACCTAAGAGTCTGTCATTATAATAGTCACAAAATTTGAATTCAAGATTTTGACGAATCAGCACTTTTCAGAGCTCCCAGAGTCCGAAAAATACATTTCCTTGTAATTACGTCTGTCTGAACACAGCAGTTCAAAAATGATTTTAATATTTTGTCTTGATATCAAATTTGTAGATTTCAAACAAATCCATTCGTAGAAAGTCTGTTTGGCTGTCCGAGTACAAATGCAGACGATAACTTCAAAACATAAAGAGCTAGAACAATAAAATTAGATGCACATATTTATGATCTGCAATATAGCTTTGTACCAAGTTTTCAACTAAATCGGACCAGGAATTGACCGGAATCTGTCGGTATTTTTTCATGCACGTAAACGCAAAACCATAACGACTCAGAAAAGTGAAATTTTATATATGGTTTCTGCATCAAAAGTATAGAACTTTGACGGAATTTCGTACCAAATTTGTCAGAGTTTATCTCTGTCGATCTATTCTTTCACATACATGTAAGTATGATAACACAGAAACGATTTTAATAATGGAAATTTGTTATGTGATATAATACTGAAATTGCAATTCTGTGTCAAATTTTGGTTTCAATCAGTCGGAAAAGGAAAAAAAAAAAAAAACATCCAAAATGCTTATTCCATTTTTTTTACTTTCCTACGAAGTACAAATTTCTCACAAGCGGAACTTAAAAAATAAAAATCTGTACATTTGCGGATAAAGTTCACGGCCTTGGCCGAGATTTATTATTTTATTACTTTATTAGAATATGCAAAATGTTCGGGAAGACCACACTTATTGATTATATTTACTTACTAGTTGACACATTCAATTTTCATGTGGATGAAAATTTTTACGCTTTGTATTAACAAAATATTAAGTATGTAATTGTAACGAAATATTCACTTAAGTTATACTCATTCTTTCATGTTAGTAAGCAAAATGTTAGGAATTTTTAGCTTGCAAAAACTATAGTTACCATATTAAATTAGCTATTCTTTGGTATTTGGTTTAAACATCTTTTGAAAAAAAGTAAAATTATATGAAATGACAGCACCTGAGTGAACACCAAGGCACGCACAAATATATAAAAAATTTTATGTATAAATATTGGCATACAAAATAATAATTTAATGTTGCAAAAATTATATTTTCTCCTTTTGGTTTAATTTCTGCATTTTGGTAAATTCCGTTTTCAGCTATAAAAAACTACAGCATTGTAAGAGTGAGTGGGCTCTTATTGTTTGTTAGCAAGTCATATTTTCGTTTCCAGTCCACCACTGTTGTAATGTTCAAGGATACTGCACACTGATCATGCTTCGAACCAAGATAACAACATAAGGTTAAACTTATAGCCTGGTTGGAACCTGGCCTGAGAATCTAACAACATTTACAGCACTCAATCAAATACCATTAATTAACAAAATTTTCAAGTTCGTTTATAACTTTTTGCTTCCTTTAATAAGCAAACTAATTAAAAAAGAGAGAGAGCAACCAATACAAACCTTTGGGGAAAAGAAAAAACATTTTAGCAATAAAGGACTTACCAATAGATAAATTAATGCTCCTCTAAGGATGTTCCATTATACCATACTATTCAATAATTTTAGTTTACATATAGACACATTGAAAAAGTTTAATTACCCGCATATATGGATCATGTAGTATTGCTCGTAACTCGGAAGCTTCTGGTGACATCATACCTGAACTTGAATGTAGGAACTCTAAAACCTGAAAGAATTTATTTCAATAGATTTATTCTCTTGAATAAAATATCTTTCAAATTATTTTTTAGGCAAAAAAATTTGTAATGACAAACGGTGGCAAAAACTTAAGAAAAAAATCATGAAATTAAAATAGTTCAATAAAAATGCAATATTACATGTCATTTTTTAAGAAGTATTTAACATATAACTTGGACAATTAAAAAAATATTTGGGTCACATTTCACAAAACAGTCTCGAATCTAAAAATTAAGATTTAAAAAACTGTTTTGAACTAAAATTATTTTCCTACATTCAGATGAATTTTTTATTCAAAGACATTAATAGCATTTTATCAGCAACTACCAAAAAATATGAGCAGTACTAGCATACTTGCAGGATTAGTCTAACAATTAAATAGTTGATCAGCAATTTTAATTAATTTCACCGCACCTAGAGAGCAGCATGAAGCAGATTTATACTAAACTTGACTAAGCATGCTCGTGTGCTTCGATGTGCAAGAAAGAGTCGAAACATGATACTTGATATATAACTGTTGTTCCTTTAAGATACTAAGAAATCTTGCTCTTGAATGAGAGACAAACAGGATGTAGTTATTTGAATAGTTCTGTAAACTCGAGTGCAAATGGTTTGTTTATAGTACTATTCTCTTAGCACTGCTTTTGTTAAACTGCCCTGCCTAAATTGTAAACAGGCATCTATAAATGCTGAAGTTTTTTTTTTTTTTTCCATTTAATAAATAATTTTTAGCTCCTCAATGATACATCTGTTGAATTGAAAATCCCTTACATATAACCCCCAAGTGAAAAAACAACACTATAAACATAAAAATATAAGGGAAAATGGATGCCTATTATATTAAAACAACTGTAGTTTAAATGGAAAAATTAATGGTATAAGACACATGAAATGATTATGAAAAATCACACAAAAATTCACAAACCAATTTATGAGCCAGTTTTGCTTCCTATTATTATTTCTTATACACATAAAATTCTAATGATGTCATGTAAATTCAGTTCAATGCCTTTAATTGAGAATACCAATATAATCAATGCCTTTCAATAAAGATTATCAGTATAAAAAATTTTTAATGTTCTGAAAACTTCATAAAAAAGCCTTTTAGTTTTAGACAACATATTTTTGTAATAACACGATTGCTTTAAATACTTTCTGTATGAATTAATGACATTTTATTTTTCTCTAGGAGGAGTCACACATTGCAAACTTATACTCATGAATGTCCACAACTTCAAAAATGTTTATAATTATTGGTTTATTATAAATCAATAAGTACTGCAAATTGATTTAACTTTTCATGTTTTAATGATTCAACGCCTTAAATATCTCCATATGGTCCCAAACATGTGCTGTTGTTAAAACTGTTTATTAACGTTATTCTTAAAAAAAGTAGAATGAAAATAATATTTTACGGTAAAAATTATTAACCTACACAGATTGAAAATCATAATTAAATAGGACAAAAAATAAATAAAATATAAAATCCTTATACATTTAAATACAACTTTGAAGCAGGTACTAAATAACAAAAAGATTACCTCCCTAGCTGTAGGGAAGGCCTCTGGAATAGGACCCCTGATTGTACCATATGATTCTGTGCTTATCCTATCATAAAGCTGAAATATAAAGAATATTCGATTTTTAGAATTCACAATTAAAACTTCTGATACAATGAACATGTGATTTAATTCAAAATTTTTAAAAAACTAAACATTCTCTCGTAAGGAAAAATACATACTATAAGAAATTAATTACAAAAAATAGCTCAACATTTCTACTAACAAATAAAGGAAAGGATCTATGTGTGTGTTGACACATCATATGCCAGACCGTTTGACCTAGAGCTACCTAAACCTAGATTTGGAATAAATACTCTTTGAAGGGTGAGAATTTCCATCTTGTTGCATTGGTTTTCCTGAAAATTTAATCCAAAATTAAGCGAGATTTTAGAGTTTATCAGTAAAAACTTTCAAAAATATAATTAGAAACATTATTTTTAAACCATTTTTAAATTTAGAAAATCTTTTTAATTATAAAGTTTAGTTGCCAAACAATATTTTCCTCAATTTTGATAGGATATATTTAATTTTTTTACATAACTTTTAATAATAATTCCACTGTTGCAATTAAACCCAGGCTATTTTCATGTTTAGTCAAATATTTAAGACTGTCATTTTCTTTCACCGTTGAAAGTTAAAGAAGAAAGATTCTAATAAAAAATTAGTTACTGTACAAAAAAAATGTGCAACTAGCAAGCAGATTATCCAATGAGTTACGTTTTTAATGGAATGGTACTTGACTATTAGAAAGCTTCATGAATACAATAAACGGAACAAGTTTTAAGGCTATTAAAATTGCATGACAATCAGTTTCATGGTAAACAATACTTCGTAGAGAAAAATCACGAACATCACATCAAATTATGAATGCGAGATTTAACTTAATATAAATATAATTAATATTCCTATCGAACAAGTTGGAGATCAAAGGTAGCTAGTCCAAAAGTGCTTTAAAGATTTTGTTTGTTTGTTTGTTTGTTTTTGCTTTTTGAGGAGTATTTTGGTGGAGGAGGGGATTATACTTTGATCTTTTTGTGTCTGGTGCGCAATATTAGCATTGATATGATGCCTTATATAATCATCATCGATGTAAAATAAATTTTTAGAAATGAGTTTGATAAATTAAATTTGACCTGACAGGCCAGAACAAAATTTCTGCATTAAATTTACAGACAGAACTTTAGTCTTCACTCAGTTTCACCACTGACAGAAAATTGGGTATTGTTAAGCAACATTTATATGAATTTGCTATATATAAATCAAAAATAATTCCCCAGATTTAAAGAACTTACAAGTAAGATTAAAAGGTGGCAGATAATCTATAAATAATGCAATTTTAAGCAAATTCCCTTTTCAAATATAAAGATTATGGATTATAATTTCATCAGAACATGATAACTAAATGTACTGGCAAATATAATTCAGTATGAATATACTTCTAATCATAAAAAAAAATGAAGTAAATGAGATCTTTTCTTGAAGTAAAACAAATTTAGTTTTATTTCAAGTTTAGACTTATTCTTTCTGCGTAATTTAAAACTATTCGTTTACAATTGCGATCTTCAATTTTTTTTTTAAAGTTCTTAGAAGCGATATCATAATATTCTATATGCTTAGAATTGGCAGTATATGGCGAAGAGTTTAAAAATTAGTAATACTTTAATTCAAAGAATTAATAGTTAAAAATTAGAAGTATTTAACAAAGTAATTAGAAGCAACATTGTAAGAAACATTTCAAAATAATCAAACATTAATTAGAATTTTAAACCAATAATTTATAACTCAATTTACAGAACTTGTAAATATAATTCGAATAAATTCTTAACAAATGAATAATTTAATCAGAATAAAAATAAAAGATTTCCATTATAGATAAAAGCATATTAAGTACGTAGCTTCATAAAAGTACCGAAATAATTCTAAATTTTCATAATTTGGTTTAAGGAAAGACAAATACCTCACTTTCTTTATATTTTTTAAAGATTTTAATATAATAGTTAAAATAAATACTCACATCCAGCAGGGTATGAAGCTTTTTATCTTCCAAAATGGATGAAAGAAATTCCTTGTCTTTGATGGGACTGTCAGATAAACATTGTATTGTATCTAAACTATCTAGAACTACTGATATTGCACCTGCAAAGAAAAATATACATTAGTCAATAATCATCAGCAATATCTAAGAGCTTTTTAATGGAAAATAATTTTACACGATTCAATTTACATTTAGTACGAAATTGTTTTCTTCTACTGAACAAAAATACCCTCGTATATAAATAAAACACCAAAATCTTTTTTAATAAAGAAATTATAGAACTTAATAATGATCGATAAATAAAACTTTTCCCCCCCCTCCTGTTAACCGGGTATGACGAAAAATTTCAATGTGAAACGACATGAATATAAGTTAATAATCCGAATTAACAGATTAAATTAACAGAACAGATTTCAATTTTAGATAATTGCAAAATGGAACCCAAATAATTTTAATAATTATATTTGGCTACAAATATCATGGCTACCTTCCTTCGGCTACAAGAATGAAATTAAATATTATTTTATTACAAATATTATATATATTACTTAATTAGATACCTTTTTAAAAAAAATAAAAATCGCTAATCAGCCTCACATATTAGATTTTCATTCTTCCCTAATATCATTGCAACGCATGGGTTCTTCGTAAATGGTTTTCACCATGGAAATTCTGATTTTATATCATTTCCTTGGTTTGATTTTTTTAAATGCACATTTTATTACAGCAAGGTTGAAATAATATCTGTTTTCTTAATTATGCCTATTTTTATTCAGCACTTTGGAATGTTACACTCGATATGTCTTATCACAAATTATTCTAATAATCTAATCATAAAAAAAAAAAAAAAAATAGGCAGACTAGAAGAAAAAGAACACTACAAAACTAAAGCTGGAGAAAATGATCATTGATTTTAACACCATTCTTCAACACTTTACAGTTATTTTGAGAGGTACATGAAAGTTAACCTGAAAAGAATGTTTTGCATCATATTGCGATTAAGTTTCTATATGTAGGGTAAACGAAACAATTCAGATCGTTGGTTAATTACTTGTACCAAAATTAAACACTTAAAGACTTTTAACATTTACATTTTTCCTAAGTAGAAAAAAGTATAGATACAGTGATAGGGATTTAGTATATAATAAGAAATTGCGATATTTTGAATAGCATCTGGAATACTTTAAATAAAAACTAACCAGATATACTCATGTAATAACTTCTCACCTGCAGCAGTAATTTCATCTTCAATACCATAATCAGAAGTTCTGTCATTTAAAGGATCATAATAACTGTTCCATTTCGGACTTGATACAGCTGCTATTACAGCACCCTTTAAAAAAATATAGATATGACCAACAACTAAACACAAGCATAAAAGGAGAAAAACCGTCAATAAAAACTTCAAAGGAATCACAGTGAATGAATAAATCATTTAAAATAAACAATTATCTTTACAATCATGATACAGAAGTTTTCACTTATAAAACAGAAGAAAAAAAAATTCAGTTACTTTTGAAATAAAATACAACTGAATTTTTCATGAAAATTTTAAGTAAAGGGAAAATATTATATCACGGGATGAAAATGCAATTGTTCCAACTCTATTTTGAAGACTGATGCATATTAAATAAATGCTGAAATACAACATTATCGTATCTGCTGTTTAGCACTAATATGTGTCGTTGATAGCTATATATAAATTTTAAGTAAAAAATAGCTTAAACATATAAAAAAATTTCGTTAAAAATAAGCATTTTCATCCAGCAATATGGCAGAAAAAATTAACTTATGAATACAATTTTCCAAAAACTAGAAGTCAACAGTTTAAACAGGGTTGTGGTTTAATACACAGCATTTGTAGAAAATAATAAGACAGAATGCCCACGATTACAAATATAAAATGTTAACAAAAATGGATAATGTAAATAATCATTCAAAACTAGCATTCTCAACCAGCAATATGGCAAAGCTTCCAAAATTATGAATATCATTTTTTTAGTGACAAATCTAACAGTTTAAATAGATTATTAATTTAATATACAACTTATAAAAGACAAAAACTGAATGCCCCCGATTACACAGATATGATGCTAACAAATACAAATAATCCTTAAAAACTAACATTCTCACTCAGCAATCTGGCAAAGAAAAAGCTTCCAAACTTATGAATATAATTTTTTCTTAATGGGAAGTCTAATAATTTAAACAAACAAGTAATTTAATACACAACATTTATAGAAGACACAGAAACTGAATGCCCAAGATTACACACATATTTGTATAATAAAAAGAATAATTCAAAATTAACATCCTCACTAAGCAATATAAAAACTTGCGAACTTAGGAACATGATTCTTTTTAAAAAATACAAGAGTCTAACAGATTAAACATATTCATGATTTAATACTTGACATTTAGAGACAAAAAAACTGAATGCCCACGATTACACACATATATTAAGAAATAACATAATACAAATAATACAGTCATCCACATAATCATTAAAAGCTAATATTCTCATCCAGCAATATAGTAAAAAAAAACCTTCAAAATTTATGAGTATTTGTTTTTCTTTTTTAATTGCAAGTCTACAGTTAAACAGGCTAGCGTTCAATATATAACATTTATAGAAGACATAAGAGCTGAGTTTCCACTGTTATATAAATTAATAGTTATAATATTAACAAATATACATACTGAGTATGAAATAAAAAAAAAATTATTATGCTCCTGTCTTCGGAAAAATACCACTTTCTATGAATTTAAAAAACAAGGATATAATTTGCTTAAACGTTTTTACATTCAAGTTCAGCACATCTTACAATCATGTCCAAAAATTAAGGATAATTCAGAGTCACGCGGAAATTGGATTCTAAAATGCATGCATCACCCGTAAAATGACTACACACATCTTCAAAAATCATATTCAAATTGCAGGAAGACACCAGATGACACCGATAGTAAGTCACAATGATGAGCAATAACCGCATAGTTCATTGCAATAACCGCATAGTTATGACACGAAGGACGCATTTGGATGATTTTTTACGTGGTAGAATTATAGGTCGTCTGGAATGTGGGCGTACCCAGCTGGAAGTATCCGAGGAACTTGAAATCGACCAGAGTGTCATCTCCAGGCTTTAGCAACGATTCCAAGATGATGATAATGTGAATAGACGTTACAGCACAGGTCGTTACCGAGTTACAACGCCGAATGAGGACCGGTATTTGGCAGTTACTGCCAAAAGAAACCGACGGAGCACAGCGCCAGACCTATCTCGTCTTCTCTCTTCAGCCAATGGTATGACAGCTTCAAGGCAGACCGTGCACAGACGCTTAGGACAGATTGGTTTATATGCTCGTAGGCCTGTCAGATGTGTTTCACTTACTGCAACTCACTGTCGCCTGCAGTTAGCCTGGAGTAGAGAGCATGCATTGTGGACACCGCAACAGTGGGCTTATATGATGTTTTCCGACGAGTCCAGGTTTAGCTTGCAGTCTGATTCTCGCCGGACTTTCATATGGAGAACGCTAGATACCCGTTATCACCAAGAGAATATCATTGAATGACACCGTTACGGTGGTGCAGGATTGCTTGCTTGGGGAGGAATTATTCTGAATTCCAGAACTGACCTGCATGCTCAAATTGGAACCATGACAGGCCAAATCTATCGGAACGTCATTCTGGAACAACATGTACGTTTGTTTCGGGGCGCCATAGGCTCAGAATTCGTGTTTATGGATGACAACGCTCGTTCTCTCCGTGCAAACATCGCAAATGAATGCCTTCGATCGGAGGATATCACTCGTATGGACTGGCCAGCATTCTCACCGGATTTTAATCCAGTAGAGCATGTGTGGGACATGCTTGGCCGAAGAGTTGCAGGCCGTCAACCACTTCCTACATGTCTACCGGAACTTCGGAGAGTATTGCTTGATGAGTGTTGTAATATTCCTCAAGATCAGATCGCTAATTTGAAACTGAGCATGCCTAGGCGTTGTACGGATTATATTGCATCGTCTGGGAGATATACTATGAATTAACCATCATACTAACCATGTAGTATTGGTTTTTGTAAATAATTTTTTTTTTCTCATTTGCTCCAGGGAGCAAAAAAAAAAAAAAAAAATCGCAATTTTTATAAATGATATCAAACATATAGCATCCTTTTTGCTCTTTACCTTTTGTTTAATAAATAGGCTTTACAAATAAGTCACATTTGTTTTGCTTCTGACTCTTGCTTTTCCTGAACTTGCATTATCCTTAATTTATAGACATGAGTGTAATATAATATGCTAAGTAACTAAAAAAGTCGTATTTTTTGTCCAAGCTAAAATATTATCTCAGCATGTTTTTTTTTTTGTTTTTTTTCGCTTTCTTTATTTTTAATTTATCTTTAGGGTTGCCACTGAAATCTGAAAAAAATTCCCTATGTTTTCCCTGTATGAATACATAGTATAGGGAACAGCACGAAGAGCACTTATGCACTAGCTATAATAGAATAATAATACCACTTGGTTATTATGGGTAGAAAAAGAAAGTGGAAACAAGCAACAATTCAACATTACCTGAAATAATACATTAAATGCATGTTTTATTTATATGCAGAAAAAAAATCAATTCCTTTTTATTCATTGTCAGGAATTTAGCAAGACAAAATTCACATGTTAAAGGAAAAAAGATACTGATCACTTACCTCAAGCTCTCACATTTTAAGTCACTCAAAATTAAGGACTCGAATGAAATAAAACCCAAAAAACATTCTTGCTATCATAATACAAACTATTTAATGATTACTCAACAAAAACACTAAATAAGCTTTTTTTTTTTTTTTTCTAAAGTATATATTTGTGCATTGATTTATCCAGATTCTGCAGATTTTTCTGTCATCAATTTCCTTTTTTCTTTTTGAAACAACTTAATTTGCGTTTGTTGGTTTCTCCCCCCCCCCACCTGAAATTTTTTCTGCTTTTGTTAAGTGTCATAATACATCATATGCGCTAATTTTGCATACTAAAGCGAAATACTTAAAATACTTAATACTTTCATAAATATGGATCATACACGGATCAATTAATGAATCTAGTTTCAGGTTTCCTACAAACATATTCTTGCTGCAACTAAATCCACTTTCCACAGCCTCACTGCCATGTGACAATACATGAATTATTTCAACGATTTCTCCAAAATCGGGAAATTCTAAAGAATTTCCTAGAACTAGAATAGAAATCATCTAAATGAATATCTTCATGAAATTAATCAAAAAAAAATTTTTTTGTTTTGTTTTTTTTTTACTTTAGTTTTTTCAGGAAAATCAAGGAATCTGCAAATTTTGAACATGCAATGGGAATTTGTACTTTGGAATAAAGAAGTTGGTGTAAATCAAACATTAGTTTTTTACATAATATTGCATTGTTTTTCAATAAACATCGATTTAAATAAGATGCAGCGTTTAAAAACTGAAAAAAAAATTTAGCTGCATTCATCACAAATATAAACTACTGAGCTTTTTTTTTTTTTTTTTTTTTTTAAATTTTCAATAGCTCAACTTATATTCAAGTAGCTTATAGTCACTGCTCTAATGTCGGTATTTTTTCGTAGTCTTGGATAATGGACTGATCTATGCAGAAAATGGCAGTAAGTAGAAAAGGGATAAGTTTCCGCGGTTTAGAAGTCGCAAATTGTTTTTTTTTATTGTTGTTGTTATTGTTTGTTTGTTTTTAGAGTTATAGCGACGACTTTTTACTCTTGCACTGTTTGAAGATATCGAAATATTTTAGATGAAAAAAACTAAGAAATTTAAAATTACCTGCAATTCCTCTGTTTTTAAGGGTAATTTCAAAATTTCAATTTCCGCTGCTTTAAAGATTGTTTTTAAATTCTCTGTATTTTCTCAATGTCCCCGGTGTCGTCGAAACCTTAATCTCTATGTATCAAATAAATTAAAAATTTTGGTATCATTTTTAAATTATCTATTGCCACATTTTATTTTGAAAGGGAGATAAAGTAAATTATGCCGACTGACATTTCAGGTTTTGGAAAATGGTAATGCAAAAGATTTGAATTTTTCCGAAATTAATTATTTTTCAAAACAAAGATCTTTCGTATCACAGTTTATAAAGGAAAAAGTTTCATTGCGATGGAAAAAAAGGTCTCTATAAATAAAAGTTTGCTCATACTTGTTATTATTGCAAATATGTCACCAAAGAATATGAAAGATTAGGATAAGACGTACATAGAGAAACATATCAAGGAAAATGTCCGGTAATGAATATATAAAACACCAATGGCAATGGCAAGAGGATATTTAAAAGAACAAAAATTATATGCAAGGCATCAAGAGAGGGTTAAAAAGAACAAATTGTACTTAATCTGGTCAAACACTATTTTATAGACAGTTTTCAAAAACAAAAGAAGGAATAAAGTTTCAATACTTATTCTCATAAATTGCAAAACTTAGAAGGCAAAAGGTATTATTTCCTTTGATCAGCAATGTATGAATACCTTCGAAAATATGTCATTTAAAAAGAAATGACATTTTGGCATATTTGTATAAATACAGTAGCACCAGGAGAAAGAGGAAATTCAAACAATTAGAAATTGTATTTCTCTTCACCCTGAAATCCTTATATTTATGACAATATACAATACAAAAACAATGCATTACTCCATAAAAACCGATACTTGTAGATTTTAGTGCAAAACCATAGAAGTAACTTGTTTAATACTCAATATCTGAATGAAAAAGAACGACCATTCAAAGAGGTACAAATATCTTAACATATGATTTAAAACTGAGTTTAGAAATGTAACAGAGGTAATTTCTTACAAGATGTTACTGAAAAATAATAACTTCTGAATATTATTTATCACCAAATCCTTCACATTGCTGCTTCTTTCTTGTTCTTTATTGTAGAAAAACTGCAATTTCACAAGAAGTTCTACTCCGATGAGAAATAGGAATTGTTGATACTCAGGCATGAACACCCCCTTTCTTAAAATGGAGACTCCCTGAATTTATTCATTACAGGTAAGCTCCACTTTAAGAACGGGCGCCTTCCTGCTTATCCAGCAAGTATGAAGAACATTTGACGATGGTTCTGTACTAAAGTTTATGAGCATTCTTGCTACACATTCATTCAGCAGAATACAGTTCTCATGAATAATTTGTTAAGTAATATTTAAAGATTTGCTTTTTTATAAAGATGCTAAAGAATTTAAAACTCAGTAAGAAATAGCATTAAAGTTATCTATATTTTTACAGAGGCATTATCAATAAACAATCCGTTTAGAAATATAGTGTAAAAGAAGCCTTTGAAAGAAAAAGAAAAAAAAAGAGCTTACTTCATCAGACACATCAAGTGCATGTAAATATAAAATCAAATTTCTTCTCATTAAAATTTCATATGAAATAAACACAATAAATAAGATCTTACTTCATCAAAATAATTCATAAGTATTCAATACAAAATCGAGATTCATCTTATCAAAATTTCATATTAAACACAGGAAGACAGATGTGTTTTTTTTAATCTAAACTTACGAAGTTGTATAACTGTCACAAAGTTTTAATCATCTCTTTTAACTTGCACGGCTTAGGCATTTAACACAGAAGGCAAGGCGCATCTTTAGTTTACATCACCTGCGACTAATAAAGAGTGAATCCCTTCCTTAAAGTGATGACGCCCTGAATTCATTCAGCACAGGTAATCTCCACTTTAAGAACGGATGCATTCCTGCTTATCCACCAAGCATGAAGAACAAGCCGGCTGGTTATGAAGAACAGCATCTCCACATTCTTGCTTCACTTTATCTAAGCAGAACACAAAGCTTGCAAATAACTTGTTCATCGATAATTAAAAATTTAATTTTTTTATAAAAGCTCCAGAAAAATTTTACAGCTTTAAAAATGCATAAGATATATTATAAAGAGTGCGTATTACGTTACGAGGTGTTATAAATATCAATTTCGTTTAAAAGCATAGCAGTGTAAAAAATGTCATTTCAAAGAAAAAACAAAGACTTACTTCATCGGAAACTTCAAAGGCACTCAGATAAAAAAAAAAAAATCAAGATTCGTTTATGAAAATTTCATATGAAATAAACACACCACAAATAAGAGATTACTTCATAAGAAACTTCCAAAGGCTTTAAGATAAAATCAAGTTTTATATCATAATTTCATATGAAAAAAAAAAAACATAGACACAAGACTGGAGGTGTGTTTTTTTAATCTTAACTAACGAAGTAATATATATATATATATATATATATATATATATATATATATATATATATATATATATATATATATATATATCATCTCACAGTTATTGTCGATTCTTTCTGTAACTTACACAACTTACTAGTAAATACAGATGAAAAGATGAATCTTTCGCTTCCATCAATTGACTCATAAAGAATGAATTCCTTCCTTAAAATGAAGACTCCCTAGATTCATTTACAACAGGTAATCTCCACTTTAAGAACGGATGCATTCCTGCTTATCCACCGTGCATTGAAGAATCTTCATTTTGGCGCTGGCTATGAAGAATAGCTTGTCCACATTCTTGCTTCTAAGTAGCACGCAATGCTTACAAATAACTTAACGACAGATATTTGAAGATCCACTTTTATTAGAAAAGTTTAAAAACAAATTTAAGTTTTAAAAATACATAAAATGCATCATCAAGAGTGGCTGAATGTATATAGAGGTGTCGTAAATATCATTTCCATTAAAAAATATAAAAAACAAGATCTTACTTTATTAAAAACGTCAAGGGCATTCATAACTAAAATTGCAACATCAAAATTCCATATGGAATAAACACATCACAAATAAGAGTTTACTTCTTCAGAAACATCAAGGACATTCACATATAAAATCAAGTTTTAATCAATCAAGATAAAATCAACTCTTCATATTAAAAAAATTAGAACGAAGTGAATTAGAACGAAATTAAAACGAAGTGTATAAATCAT
Source organism: Argiope bruennichi (assembly GCF_947563725.1). NCBI lineage: Eukaryota > Metazoa > Arthropoda > Arachnida > Araneae > Araneidae > Argiope > Argiope bruennichi. Next base: position 114,509,629 of record NC_079162.1, read on the forward strand.
AAAATTTTCATCAATTTCTTTTCTAATTTGAAAATCTGATGTATAGATGAAAAGACGCCTCTTTCGCTTGCATCAAATGTGACATATAAAGAGTGAATTCCTTCCTTAAAATGAAGACGCCCTGAATTCCATCATCACAGGTAATCTCCACTTTAAGAACGGATCCATTCCTGCCTATCCACCGTATTGAAGAATACTCAGGCATTTCTTATGAAGAACTGTTTATCCACATCCTTGCTTCACTTAGTCTCCACAAATTAGAATGGTTACAAAATGTTTTTGACTGATAGTAGAAGATTTATTTACTGCAGAAAAGCTTCAGAAAAACATTAAAACTTAAAAATATATAAGATGCAATTATAAAAGTGGTTGTATGAAAATAGAGGCGTTATAAACATACAAATGCAATAAAAAAGGGGGAACAATTTGAAAAAGAAACACAAAGCTCATTTCACCAGAAATTTCGAGGGCATTCAGATATAAAATCAATATTTATCTCATCAAAATTTCGTATGAAAGGAACACATGGCCACACAGGATTTGTTTGATTTAAACATGCTGAGTAGTATAACACTCAAAGTTTTAATTCATTTTTTTTATTCGTACGACTTGCATATTTAAAATAAAAGAGAAGACATCATTAGTTTACATTAATTGTGACACATAAAGAGTTAATTCCTTCCTTAAAATGGAAATGCCCTAAATTTCTTTATCACAGGTAATCTCCACTTTAAGAATGGATACATTCCTGATTATTCCACCAAACATAAAGAGCAATCTGACGCTGGCTATGAAGAATAGCTTATATCCACATTCTTGCTTCACTTTATCTCAGCAGAACTGAACGTTTACAAATAATTTGTTAACTGTATTTAAAAATTTGCTTTTTTTTATATAAAAGCTTCGAATTTTTTTTTTTTTTTAAATACAAAAAAAGGTCTCTTTAAGAGTGGCTACATGTAAATACAGGTGTTATAAACATCCATTTTCTTTAGACACACAAAACTGTAAAAAAAAGTTATATAAAAGGAAAAAAAACAAGATACTTCGAGGGCATTCAGATATAAAATGAAAATCCATTATTAAAATTTCATATGAAATGAACACAACATCACACACACAAAATAGAAGAAAAGACGCATTTTTCGCTTGCATAAATTTTAACTCGTGATGAGTGAATTAATTTTGATGGCTTTTATAATTTAAAAAAATTATAGAATAGAAAATTCCTAAAAAATTTGATTGTTGTGTGAACAGTTACAATGAAAACTATTACAGTTTGTAACATTAATAATTTTAAAGTTTAAGTTTATTTCAAACAGTTTGTCTCAGCCTGTAAATGCACTTGGATTGCAAAAATTTTCACATTAGAGTAGTGTACCCCTTCCCCCAATACAAAAGGGGCAACTTTTTAAAAATTACACAAGAAAAATAATTATTAAAATGCAAAAAAATTTTCAAGATGTGTCAAAACTCGAATACTAAAACTATTCAAATCTTACAAATAAAAATGTCGTCAAAAAATAAAAGCTATCAGAGTGCTATTTCGTCCTTCCAAGAAAAGAAGAATAACTTTTAACAATACTTTTTTTATACTGAAAAGATTCTCGCGTCAAATGTTATTAAAAAAATAGGTCATACATATATCAAACGTTATTATACTTATTGAAAATTGTAAATTTCCGCTGAGAATAAAAATTGCAAAGAAAAAAGTAAGGTTTTAAAAAACTTGATATGCATAATGAATTGGATTCTACCCCAAACTTTGGTTACCATTGCAGAAATAAAAAGGGAGCTTATTCAATCTTTGTATATAAAACAGTCAAAATGTGGGTAAATCGATAGCACAAAAGTTTCTATCATATACACAGGAAAAAAGTCAGCTTTGCTTTAATTCTTTTTAAAAAATGGGAGAATGTCATCTTCCTACATTTTTATAAGTGGCGATAAGATATATCTTCAAATGTAATTTTTTCGAGGCCATTTCTTGAAGTTCCCCACGATGTACAGGCAATAAAATGAGAAATTATAAAAAATCATTTCTTTTATTATATTTCTTACAAAGCAATTCTTCTAGAAATGACCGAAACAAATTACGACAGATTTCTTTCATACAATACCACAAACTAGCATAGAAATTATACAAATTTAAGAAAAAATAAGCACTATGAACATTTAAGACAGTAAAAAAGGGTTATTAATTTTCATTCTTAACACAAATTGAAATATTAGAGAAGAAAATCGGAGCATTTGTCGATATTATATAATATATATATATATATATATATATATATATATATATATATATATATATATATATATATATATATTCAATTTCGGAATTCTACAACTCAAACTTTACACACACACACACACACACACACATTTTTTTTTTTTTTTTTTTAAGAATACAGCAAACTCAAGTATTTTAAAAATGAGAATAGTGAGACCAAACAGTATGCAAATTATATCAAAATAATATGTATCATAAAAATAAATATGCATTGCATCATTATACAGAAAATAATATTATATAAGACAATAGAAAAAGATTTAGATATCAGAAAATTGAAAAAGTAAACGATGCAATAATGTATTTTAAATACAGAAGTCTTAGCTGCCGAAAATAAAGCAATTCAATAAGCATATTTTGAATTGTGATAAGGCATGTCTACTCCTATAATTCACCGTTTTTTACTCTCTATCGAAATTTTTAAAAAATCCCTTTACACTCAAATGTATTTGCGCGGACAGCCGATAAAAAAAAATACTTAATTTTTTCAAACTTTTTAAAGTATTACTTGAAATAAATAAAACAAAAAAAGTATTCATAAGTTTAAAAAAAAATAATAAAAAAAATAATGAAATTAAAATACAGTTTCAAAACACAAATGTATTGAAAGCCAAATGCGTATTCTAGTTTCCTTTCCTCCCCTTTTTTTTCAGTAGACATGATCCCGAATTTAAAAAATTTATTTTATCGACTTCAGACAATCTAATGCAATTGTCATAGAAAGCCGTTTTAATTTAATTAAAAAAAATAATAAAATATATTTCATCAACAAACCTTTAATTTCCTTCTAGCGTTGAACCTTTTGAGTTCTTCCACAGTCTGAGAAAGATGCCTTTTAGGAGCACATCGTTCTCTACCCTTAAAAATTTCAAATATATATATATAAAAAATGAAAAATAAAAATGTATGCAAAGCTAGATTGCACTAAATTGCAATCTACAGCGAAACCTAAGAAAATCAATTTAATGCTATAATAGCCTGTCTACTATACGAAAGAAATATATCTCACCTTGATCCACCAATGTTGTAAAGCTTCTTCTACAGTTATTCTGCACATAGGATCAACTGTGAGCATTCTGCGAATCATATCTTTCGCAAAATCACTTACGGAATCCCAGTGCCGCCCAGAGAGCTGCAAATACAAATTTTATTTGAAATTCGTTTAAAATACAATAATTTTGTTATAAATAGAATCTAGAAAGACTCGAAAATTAGAAAATCCAATAATCGAATTTAATGGATGGCGTATAAAGGAGGACCGTTGACACAAATAAAAAGTTAGTAACATATTTAAAATATTTTTTCCGTTATATAACGCAATTAATATATTGCAGAAATAGTACAATAAAATACGAGTAATTAATTTAAAAGTTGAAAGTTATTTTCAAACGTTGTAATTATTTACATAGCATATCGTTAAATTAAAATTATTCTGAACTCAGACGCATAAAAGGGAATGCAAAAGTTTAGTTTGCTTTACATTGTCCTCTCACTCACCCTCATATAACCAGAAAACAAAATTTTAAAATAAATAATTTTGCAATTGGTCAAATATTCTAAAGCTAATTTAATAGTAAAAAAATCAATTAAACTTTTTCGAAAGTACAATAATCTAATCTGACCTCGCATGTCAAATAACAATTGAAACCACGACATAATAATCGATTAACATTCAGATAAAAGCATTACAATTTCTCACTACATTCCATTTTCCAAACACTAATTTTAATAATAAAAATGCTCAAAAATTTTCACATTGTATCAATTTTTATAACTTTATTCTAAATAATCATCATCTTGTATATAAATTCTTGAAGCGCAATTCTTTGAATATCCCAAGGAATAATAAAGTTCTTTTTAATATTTTAAATATAATAGTAGCAAAATGAATTTTAATGAACAATTTTTTTAAAAATTCTGCGCAATAAATATAATTCGAGAAATTATAATCTAAGGAACCAACAAAATGAAAAATATCTTTCTGTTTGGCTTAACCCAAGTTTATGTAAAAATTTAAAAGCTTTCTACAGTTGATACTATTGTTGGTTAAATGTTTCTGATTCCATCCTCATCTGACAATTTTGTCATCTATCCCTTCACTAATTCCTTTTTCAGTTCCATATTCAAATTTCAGTTTGCTCATCTCGATTAGACTAAAAATTCTGTTTCTGTAATTATATTTCCTCAAAGGAAAAGAATAATACATGCGTACTGATTAACTCAAGGTATACAAAATATTTATATTACTAAAAGTGCAATTTTTTTTAACTCCATTCAATAAATTGCTGGGAAAATGGAACTTGAATACATGTATTTTAATATATATACCAAAAAAGTAACAAGAATTAAAATTGAATGTGGAAATACCAAAACTATTGCATTTCGCACGGTAATATCTACTGATACGTCTTATTTAACAGGTGAAACACACATTTTACAGTTATAACTAATGAGAGCAATACTAGTGATATATCAGGTAACATCTGTCAGGGATGTGCAGTTCAGGATGCAAAAAATACTTGGTCATACCGTAACTCCTAAACAAAAGCAATCAGTTTTCTGAATATTCCGCCATTAGGAAAACATGTCCTCATTAAGTACGCTTTCCCTTCCACGGAATAATGCTTGCTTTTGCCCACTCTTCAGCCTTCATTGTGAGAAAACATTCTTGGCCGAAGCCAATTACTCTACCCGACTTGAATAGCATTTTCTCTTGCTTTGAGAAGACAAATTGTTGGCATTGTTATCTGACAAATGATGTAGATAATACTTATCAAAAATAAAAACTTACAGTATTACTTTCAAAAGCCAACAATGCGATCCCCTCCCCCCAAAAAAATTTTATTACCTGCAATTACAAATAAGGATACAACATGAGTAGGTACAATTATTTTTATACAACTAAAAGAACTTGGCTATTAATATATTTGTATAGTTAATTCTTCCAAAACTGTTGAACTTTCTGAAACGCAGTGTTATAAATTGTCAGAATATTTATAACCAGACAATATGCATAAATTGATTCTCGGCGTTTCTAAACTTTTAAATCACACAAAGATTTCTAAAATAAAAACATATTAATTTGATCTTACATTCTATAATGATCAAGATTGAAACTCATGACTCTGAATGTGAAATTAAGTTATCAGTGAAACAGGAAGATTCTACAGAATTAATCACTGTGAAAAACACAAAATAACTTGTGAACTGTTGTTTCCACAGACCTGGTTAATGTAAGAAATACAAGCATTAAAGGTACACTCTTTGTTGCTCTTGACATACAATTTATACTAATAATTTTTCTCATAGAAGAATCAGATATATAAAAATTTTATTACTTGGACATAAAACTAGAGACTTACGGAAATAAATTTAATAAAACCAAGTGTCAAAATTTTTTTTAAACTATGTCTCACAAATTGTCATCATGAATGCTTGACCTATATAATTTGGTCTTTGTTTTATTTAGAATTTTGAGAAATTTACACTTGTTTTTACTATTTCCAAATAGAATACAAATGGAATTGATGTACAGAAAAACGAATCACAGATTTTAATGATAATCGCATTATTCATTCCATAATACAATTTTCAACAAATGGAGTTTCTGGCAATTCCACTTTAAGAAGTAATAATCATCTGTCTAATTTGTTCTCTCCACAGCAAGGTAATTTTGTAATAAGCAAATCTATCTATATGTCCGTGAAGTGTACATATGAGCACGATAAAAGAAGAATGCAATGAGATAAACAGATGAAACTCGATTTGTTGTTTTATTACTGGGATTTCAGATCTATCAAATTTTGGACCAAATCTGTCAAAGGACTGGCAATCTACCAATCTAACTATTCGTTTATGAATCATGGCGATCATATATAATCGCAATAAACCTGCTGAGTGAAATTTAGTATATGATCATTATTCTAGAATTAAAGGCATATCAAGTTTCTAACGTACATGCATCAAATGAAGAGACACTCTATACAATATATGAAAAAGTTAACTCCAAAACACCACAAACATGGAAAATGAATTTTGATGAGAAATCTTAATCTTAAATTTTGGTTTAGTTTAATTATATTAACGTCCAGTTTTAAAGCAACACTAGGGCTATTTTGGGACGGACCTCGTAATTTTGAACCGCGGTTAGATGACGAGGACGATACCTGAGCTGGCACCCCCTCTCCATTCCACACCACACCTGCGGGAGGACGTTTGGCCCGGACGTTTAACGTGCACCAGACCCGCTTACACAATGATTCTTCGGTGGAATCGGGTCTCGAACCTGAAACCCTCCGGTGCCGAAGCCGAGACCTTACCACCAGGCCACCGCGGCCTCTTAAATTTCGGACAGAATGGAGTAATGGAAGGATTCCAAAACGCATATTTAATTATCTAAGCATTCGTAAGAGTTGAAGGAAAAACTCTCCCATTGGTTTCGGCAGATAATGTATTACAATCGCTGAGAAATATCTTTTGAAGTACTACTAGACTTCGAGTTGTCAAGCCGTCACTGACCAGAACAACTGAAAATCCTTAATAAAATATAAGTATGGCTAATAAAGAGATAAACATAAAAATCTATATTTCCACGACAGATAGATAAAATATTTGTTTCTAGGAATGCATCGATTGCAACAAGTTTTCAATTAAATAGGACGTGGATGCTTAGATTCGTTTTAAATATAAATTCTCTTAATACAGAGTACTAAATATCTGCATTTTAAATCTGATAAAACATTTCAACTACTTTTAAATACTTTTGGATTTTACTCAGGTCTATTTAAAGGGACAGAATGATATACTACGTAGAGTTCAATCTCGTCTACAGAGAGTTCCATAACTGTGAACATAGTTTCAATTACACTAAAGCTATCCATGTACAAAATTTCTTTAAACCGAAGTCATCAAAATAAAAAAACGTAAAGCTCGTAACTTTCATTAAAAAGTCTAAATTTCAGTATTATAAAATGAAAAATGACTATCAAAGCTAGAAGGGAGAAATTATGACAAAAATATTTTTAGGCGCAATCATTTGTCGAAATATTAGCATTTAATTGTAATAGTTATACCACAACGAATGAAAAATATCTCAATTAAAAGTTAGCAGGTATGTTATAATGCATGAATGATAATTCTTCAAAGCTTGTTTTAAATACTCTGAACAGAATCACAGATACTAACAAAGGAAGGGCACGGATTGGAAAATGGAATTCGGAATGGAATTTAAAATAATGGTAGTACACCTTTAGGATATTCATTCTTTAAAATTTTAAAGCGCAATAGCCAGTCAATTCCGAGAAAATGGCCCACAAACATTCATCATAACTTATATATTAGTAATTTCTGATCGTCGATGAGTTCTCTGACAGCACAGTCACCAAACGCGGTTTCTGTCCTCGACTTTTTTTCTTTTAATTTCCTATCCAAATTAATTCAAATTAACATTTTACAACTAGTATTACTATGTTTTTCATTTTGTATATAAAAATTAAAGTTCGTTTTCCTAATTCCTCAAATTTAATTTTTAAAAGAAAATCATCAATTTAGATACAGCACTTTAAAAAAAAAATGTAAAAATATTTTAAGTTATTAATTTAACTAAGTAACGTGAATTAAAATATTTGTAATTTTTTTTATGTAAAATTATGTTCATTCGCATGGTATTTGAATTGGAATTATAAATTAATTTTTAAACGTTAAAATATTTATAAATGTAACTTAAAAGATTATAAATAATTTAAATAACTATTATCTTAAAATATCAAAAGTTTTAGATATCAATAATATCAAATAGACTGTTCTAACTCAATAAAGCCGTTTTTATATCGGAAATTAAAGAGAAAAGCTGATATTTATTAAATATGCCAGCAAATGTTCCCGATAAAAATAATCGAAACGAAATATAAAGCAAGTTTTAAGTTATTGAACGGATGCAAATTCGGTACGAAAGATGGTACAAAATTTTCAAAAATATGAAACTGTATGTTTGGTAATATGCAAAACCTTCTCAAGAAAGATATTTTTGAAAATAAATGAAGCTTGTTTTTTCAATAGATATATTAAATGTTGCTTTTCTGAACAATCATTATTTAGTAATTGAGCAAAATGTTAAAATGTATTTTGTTTCTAATGCTTTTACGATAACTATCATTCTGGTTCTTTTATGCATTGAAAATCAAGGAATGTAGAATAAATTTCTAGAAACATTGAATAAAATTTTTTCATGGTGTTAGTAATTATAATTAATATTTATCACCATTTACTGCACATTATATCTGCATATATTTTTCTCAATAAAAATTAAATTATAATTTAAGCATTAGGCGAATGAACTTTTATTTTTGATTAAAAATAGTAACATATTGAAAATTACAATATCTGTAAGGTTAATTTAATTTAAATATTTTTTTAAAAAACACAGCATCTAAATTTATAATCATCTAAAAGTTACTTTAAAATTCAAGATTGGAAAACGAACATTAACTTTTACATTAAAAAAACCCTTCAATTAAACCTATTTGTAAAACATTCATTTGAAATAATTTGGAAAGGAAATTAAAATAAGAAATGCGTTGAGGACAGGGTCCTGGTCTTGCGGATATGAAGTTAACGCAATATCGACTGTCAATAATTAACACAATATCAATTGTCAGGAAGCACAGCAGTATTTAAAAATGATCAGCATATAAGCTATGCTATAAGTTTGAGAGGTATTATCTAGGAATTGGTGGGTCCTTGAGATTTAAAATTTTAATGAATGACTATCCTAAATATATACTACCACTGTATTAAATCCCATCCCAAAATCAATTTTCTAACCCATGCCCTTCCCTTGCAAATACACAAAAGAATCCTAAAGAGATATTAATTGTGACTAAATTGTTTTGCACATCACATTAAGTCTAGTAACGTATAAAACTTAAAAATATCCTCATACATATAATTTCAACAAGAAGCCACATTTAAACAGATTATCAAGAGACAATACACCTAAATTTTAACAGCTACTAACAAATTTAAATCATCCAATACAGAAAAACAAAATTACCATACAAAAAAAAAATTCAAGCGTTTTTTCTAGCGCAGCATATCAAGATAAAAGAAAATTTCAAATAAATAATTAATAAGGAAAGAAAAAGAAAGAGAGAGAGGAATAGAATAGAAGAGGCAAGCGCAAATAAAAATTTAATGTAACTAAACTGCAAAAAAGCCAACCTTCAATGATGTAAAGCTGATAGATTTGAAAGAGAGATGAAAGAGCAAAGTGCAAAGTGAAAGAGAGCAGGAACTAGCCATTTAGGGAAGCAGCCTTCCCACTTGGCTCATACATTAAGTCGTCCACTGCAAATATTCTGGAAAAGACGCTCTTTGGTCCCCATGAATGGTAATGTTCCACTGAGCAATGTATATAATAAAACACCACAACTCCAAATATCAGCAGGTTTCCCATAAGACTGCCTCTGCACAACTTCTGGTGCCATAAAATGAGGTGTACCAACACGACCTAAGAAAAAAAAAAACTTTTTAAAAATATTTATCATAAAACATGAGAATTTCATAACTGTAGAAAGAGTTGCTTTAACTATTAAATTCTCATAAACTTGAAATAAAATTCTATAAAAGATCTCTAAAGATAAATATTCAATATAAATTCAAAATAATTTACCAAGGGATATTCAACAATTGTGTTGCAGAGTTGAAAATTTGGTCCAAATGTCATGTAATTGTTTATAAAATCTCATTTTGGTTGTATGTGATTTAGAGATGGTTAATTTTGCAGCTGCATGACACAATTATTGGTAGTAAAAATAGGAAATGTTTTTTTAATTTGTTACAAATTAGAATATAAAGTATATAAAACTTAAGCTAAATACAAATTAAACCTCAAAACTGCTTCAGAAAAAAACTTATTCACAAGCTGAATAACATACCAGGGTTAACTAATTGGTTTCCAGAAAGTTGTACGGCGACTCCAAAACCACCTAATTTGACAGGAGCCGAATTTTCTTTAGTAGCAATAAGGACACTCTGTGGTTTAATATCACGATGAATAATGTCATTACTATGGCAGTAACAAACAGCTTCTAATATTTGACGAAGATAATGACTACAAAAAAAATAGATAAAATTATTTTATAGAAATAATTTATATATATCCTGTGTTATGCAAAGATTTACATTTATTTAAAGATAAACCTTTCAACTGCAAAGGATTCAAGATAAAAATATTGAACCAATGTTTCCAATTAAGTGTTGCAAAATTATTTGAAATATATAATTAAGATTTCATAAAGATTAATTTTATAAAAGATTCATGATTTTAATTGATACATAAATCTGTATTTTTGATGTAAATAATATGAATATTGTTTACACATAAAATAATGATTTTTGAATGAAGCGGAAAAATATCTTTTTAAGCACATGATAATATAAACAATTTCTTACGAGTAAAAAACATTTCTTATACCTTATAAGTATACACCTTTGCAAGTACCCGACAAATTTGAATGATAAATTTAGCGAAAAGAAAAAGCATTCAAGTCATCGTTGTATATTGTGAAAGTATTAGGCAAGAGGATAATTGTGGGTACTATAAATATTTGATTTTGATTTTTTTTAACATTCTCCTTCAGAATAATTCATTAAAAATTATCATGATCCGATTAAACGATATGCAAAAAATTTCAAAACTCAGTGGGATAACTTAATATATGAGAAATACTGCTTCAAAAACATTTCAGGTAATTTATATACGAATAGTTTATCAGAGTTGGATACATTTTGTGAAGAATGCTCACTATTCACTTAATGAATTTTTAACATCTATTTCTTCTCATTATACAGGATTTCTCAAAAACATTGACCGCGGCTTTTATTTCTTAAATACTGATTATAGACATATGCTGTAAATTACAAAGTTGCATAAAAAAGGGTGTAAAATGTTATGAAATCGATTAAAGTTTTCAGGGGATTAAACTTCAAAAAGTACAAAATTTAAATTTTTATACGAAACCCGTACAAAAAAAATTCCCAATGAGTAAAATGTGTCCCATCCTCTAATAAGGTCATGTAGAAAATTTCAGCAATTTATCACAAAAAGTCTCAAAGATATGAAACTACATAAAAGCTGACTGAAACTACTTTTCGAATCCTGGATATGAGTCAGCAAAGAGGAAAAATCATGTCGTATGCTCGTGTTTTAGAGGTCGTACACACATTAACAAAGAAAGTAATGATTGAATAAACAAATAACAATTTTGCTATTTATTGGTTCAAAAGTATTAAAAATTTGTAGAAATAATAACTTAAAGGAAAGATTACAAAAGTTTTTTTTACAAGTTCATTGACTGTGCTAATTTTAAGTTATATTCTGTAATTCATGATATAAAATTTTAAAGTATTTTTCAGGAAGCATAGATTTTAAAATTTGTATTTAAAACTAAAGATATAAAGCATATTTTATTTCCTTATGATGCATTCCTATGTCGCGTCATCTGCACTGAAACTGTAAACATTTGCATTTTAATTTGTGATTGACCCTTCATCAACTTTGTTTTAACATATTTTTGAGAGTTTCCATGATAAAATTCTGAAATTTTGTACATGACCTTATTAAAGTATGGGGCACATTTTACTTATTGGGAATTTTTATTTGTACGAGGTCCGTATAAAAATTTAAATTTTGTATTTTTTAAAGTTCAATCCCCTGAAAATTTTAATCGATTTCATAACATTTTGCACCTTTTTTTACAGAACTTTGTAATTTTTAGTATATGTCTGTGATCAATATTTAAGGGATAAAAGCCGTGGTCAAGGTTTTTGAGACACCCTGTATAATATGAAGTGCATCAAACAAATAATACTAATAGCATGAAACAAATTGAAACGTACCTTGCAACTGCTTCACTGTACACAAAACCAGCTACAGCTCGCTTCACAATTTCAAAACACAAATCTGAACCCTCCATGCTGTAAAATTTAATAAATTGAAATTAAATTTTGAAAGCATAAAATGAATTTCATGCATGTCATCAATAGTACACTTGCTATACGTTACCCTTTTGCATTTATTATAGATAGCAAATACACTCGTGTCCATAAATTAAGGATAACTGAGTATCACATGGAAATCAAACTCTAAAGTAAAAATTTCACCTGTAGAATTATCACACACATCTTCAAGAATAATATGCAAATTACAGGATGCCATCAGATGACGCCTATAGTACATCACAACAGCACCAGTAAGAGAGGGTATATAAGGAATGGTGACAAGGAAGTAAAATTGTTCACAAGTGTTCTGTAAGCCGCTCAGTGCCATAACTGAATAGTTATGAACAGAGGACCATTTTTTATGTGGTAGAATTATAGGACGTTGTAATGTGGGTGTGCTCAGATGGAAGTATGCTAGGAACTTGGAATCGCCCAAAGTGTCATCTCTATGATTTGGCAAAGATTCCAATATGATGGAAATGTCGGCAGACGTTGAAGTACAGGTCATCCCCGAGTTATAATGCTGAATGACGACCGGTACATAGCAGTAACTGCCAAAAAGAAACAGACGGAGCACAGCATCAAACCTCTCTCGTCAGCTATCTTCAGCCAAGTGTACGATAGTTTCAAGGTAAACCATGTACAGATGTTTGGGACACATGGTTTATATGCTCGCAGGCCTGTTAAATGTGTTCCGCTTACGGCAAGTTACTGTCACAAGCCGTTAACCTGGAGTAGAGAGCATGCAATGTGAATATCGTCACAGTGGGCTTGTGTGATGTTTCCCTACGATTCCAGGTTTAACTTGCAGTCTGATTCACTTCGGAATTTCATAAGCAGAACGCCAAGAATCCGTTATCACCAAGAGAATATCATTGAACGACACCATTACGGTGGCGCTGGATTGCTAATTTGGAGTGAAATTATACTAACCTCCAGAACAGATCTACATATTCAAATCGGAACCATGACGGGTCAAATTTAGCGAGACATCATTCTACAACAGCATGTATGTTTGTTAAGGGGTACCATGGGCCCAGAATTTGTGTTTATGGATGACAACGCGCGTCCCCATCGTTCAATCTAACGATATAACCCGTATGGAATGGCCACCATCTTAACTGATTTGAATCTGACAGAGCATGTGCGAGACATGCTTAACCGACGAGTGGCAACCCATCAATCACTTCCTACAAGTGTAACCGAACTTCAGAGAACTGAGTGGAGTAATCTTCACAAAGATCAACTTGATATTCAGCATGCCTAGATGTTGTACGGACTGTATTTTATGGTCTGGGAGAAATACAAGGTATTAACTATCATACCAACCATGCAAATTAAGTTTTAGCAAGGGAGATATTTTTGTAATTGTTCCAGGATATCATACACACACCATCTTTTTTGTTCTTTATTTTTTTTAATAAGCGGCTTTACGAATAAATTACGTTTGTTTGTTTGTTTTTGAACCTTTACTTGCCGGAGCTGACATTATCCTTAATTTATGGACATGAGTAAATATTCATACATTTATAAAGAAATTAAACATAACATGCTTTATACACGTGATTCAAATCTTTTTATGCTGCCCAAAGATAAATATATTAAACCTCTTAAAGATGCAAACTGAAAAATTCATTGGTTTTAAGTAACACAGTAAGAATTAAAGAAAACAATAACATAAATAGAGAACATTGTATTTACAAATTTCAAATATTGGTGAATGCAAAAAAAAAAAAAAAAATGTTTCGATAAGCGACATTCTGACTGAATTGTTTTTTTAGTTTTCCATGCACTCAGTAAGTTCTTAATATGAGACCCAAAATTCTGCATTAAACTGCAAAAATCAATCACTGAACTCTTAAAGTCAATTTCAGAGCTATTGGAGAAAAAATTACCTAGCAGAATCATGTTGGCTGGAAATTCATACTTCCCAAGCAATCAGAATTATTTAAAAATATATCATTCATTTCTTACTGGTTAAATTCATGCATAAGTAAAATTATATTGGAATTCAATGTCCATTTCTATCCCCCGCCTCCCTCTTTCTTTTACCTAAAATATTTCCTTTTCAATTTCTTAAGCACCTACCGTGAATACGTTAAAATTAAGATAAGATCTTGTTATGACAATTACGTCACTTTGACTCCCGAGTCTAAAATAAACAAAAATGGATATGAAATCCTCTTTGACATCTTTAATAGCCTTTTATTTCTTTCAATGTTTCAATATGTGTGCTGAAGAAAATATACTGTGTTTCTTTCTAAACTATAATATCCATTATGCTAAAAGCAGTTCAAATGGCGAAACTGAAGCACTGTTCCCCAAAAGCATATACTCAAAAACAAAGACATCACACAGACGCTTCTCTAGTCCTAAACTGTTAAGTTGTAAGTCGAGATATCTCAACTAACAGCAATAAAGAAACTAACTTATAACTAAATATGGCACTTTGAAGTTGCAAATTCAAGAAATCTCGATTTGTTTTTGTTTGTTTTTGTTTTTTTTTTAATGAGCACTGGTACTATGTTATCGGCAATCAACATCTAAAAAAATGGCCATGCTCGACGCCATAGAAGCATTGAAAAGAAATGGACAAATTTATCAGTGAGCAAACACATGCATTATTTTATCAATTAACCCACGCGAATTCTGTCATTTTAGACATTCTGTGCTTGTAATAAGAAGAAAATCGTCTTTGAATTTAAAGGCCTTTCTAAAATTGCTCTGGTTTAAAACAACTATTTTTTCTATAAATAAATGTTATACAGGACTTTAAAAAAAAAAAAAAAATTGTTAACAAGCTGACAGAAATGCAGCTCGAAATAAATCTCTATTTTTTAAATCCGTTTTTACTCTTTCATTGCATTCCGGACTATTTCAAAAACTTCAGATGTATGTTCATCTTTAATTCAGTGGCACAACTCCCGATACTTAAAAAATAAAATTCTTCAGCCAAAAAGGATATACAACCTTGGAATGTTAACTCTGAAAACAGAAATATAAACCAAAACAAAGCAGCGAAACGAAAATCATTTAGAAGTCTGAGTATAATTATCGCTCTAAACCTAATCATAAAAGCATTGGAATACGAAAAGGAAATAATTAATTGAAAACGTGTAATTTCAAATTATTATTCATCCATGTTTATGAAAAAAAAAAAATGCGCATCATCTGTTATTTCCTTCAATAGCAGCTACAGTTCCTAGTGTTTAGACAACTTGTCATACCTCTCATATGTCTAATAATGTGATAAAGCCCGACTAAATAAAGAAAAAAAACTATTTTGTTGAATTTACAGTGATAAAATGATGAAGTAACCGAAAAGGTTTTATTTGGTTGCAGTTTAAAATGAGAACACAAGAACTATACTTCGATTGAATGTGCGGTGTCGATCCAAATTAAGATGCAACTTTATATCAATATCAAAAGCACCAATGAACAAGAGATCCGTTATTTTCTCTGAAAAAGACACTAAAGTAATTGAATTTGATGGAACTGTTTTAATGGCAGTAATCCGTAAAAGAATTTTATACTAAGTGGAACTGGAAATTAAGAAAAGACCAGTCATCACCAAATTCCAATAATGGTTTAAAAAGCGGATATTTCAAACAAAAATGACTTCTAGAAAATTAAGACTGAAGGAATGGAAGGAAGATTAAATTTTTATATTCAAGATTTCATAAAGGATTGTAAAATCCAATCAAAACAGATTGTTTATTCCTTTCTAAAAAAAATAAAAATTTTAAAGTATTTTTTTTGACGTTTGTGGGTTAGTACCAGTATTATCAGTTGCACGATCGTACTATTTTGTTAGTTTCATAAATGATAAATAAAGACAAGTTGCAAGAAATTTTCTGAAAAACCAAAGATGGAATGAAGTGAGCCGTCACAAATTACAAAGTTTGGAAAAGCAGACTGGAAGAAAAATTAAAACTCTCCGAAAGGATAATGGCTTCAAATATGCGATGGAGAATATAAAACAATTCTTCAGAAGTAAAGTATTTCAACTTCCCAACAACATGGAGTAGCAGAAAGACAGACTCGCACAGTCGTCAAAATGCTGAGCGTATTAGGACCACCTTGTTATTTCTGGGCAAAAATCATCTACATTAAGTGCGACACAGAATTCAGCTTCATGCAAACTTTTCGTTCTGGTTTTCAATCAAATCAAAAGTATCACATTTCAAAGAATTTGGACAAAAGACGTATTGCTGCATAAACGTTTGAAAGTCAAGTCAGAGCCATGATTGTACACAGTGCGTCCCAAAATTATATGAATATAAATATCTGTCCAAATAATTTTTGACAGATAAATAATAAATAATAATTTAGAAATAACAGTTCAAAAAGGGACTAAATAATCGCGAAAAAAATAAGTATATGGAATCAGCGTAAATGCATTATACCAAGGAAATATACAAGGTGATCAAAATTAAAACACCCCTACTCTGAGCTCTCTTTACAGCGAATTACTCAGTGTGAAGACTCCAAAATTGGTGAACATACTATTCAAGACACGGGGAGACGGAATGCGAGAAATAAAATAGTTTCAGAAACACCGACAGATGGCGCTGTACAACAGAAAGCATGCTAAAAATATACAAATAATGACACAAAAAATATGTGTTATGGAAATTTTCCTTCTAGTTTCTATTACTGAAATGAGAAAAAGAAGATAAAAAAGTGTAGAAACTGAAACTGCCATTGTAACTGCAATTTCGCACTGTAAGCACAAAAATTTGCATAAATCCTTGGTTTGCTACTACTGTTATAGGCATGAAAGAGATAAAGGTGGGAAAATGTCATTCTTATCAGCGATGGCTTCGCGCTTTGCTTGTGAAAATGTTTTATGAAAACAAAGGAAATGCTGTAGCTGCACTTCGAGAGTTTCGTCGACTTTAGAATTTAAGCAAAGAACCAGCAAGTACCATGCTCGAAAATTTTGTTGTAACTCAAATGCAACAGCGCCAATGTCTTGATTCAATTTTCTTTCTGCAAAATGAAACGCCTCCATACATTGGACTCTGTGTACAGCAGTTACTTCCGCAACATTTTACTAATGATAGAGTAATTAGTCGTGCGTGGCCAGCAACCTAACCATCTCGTTTTACACATCTTAATCCCTGCTATTTTTTGGCTTTGGGGATATTTAAAAAATCCTGTTTATCAAAGACATTTGGTAACATTGGCAGATTTGAAAGACAGAATCACTCAGAATGTGAGAAGCATCTCAATCAACCAATTAGAACCCGCAGTTGAACAAGAGTTTTGTAAAATTCTTGTTTAAAAAAATAAGTTGTCTCAAAAATAGACGGACTTCCGAGTATTCGACATTGAAATTCAAATTTTACATCCAATCCTTTGAATTATCTTGATAATCCTTTCAGGCATGCTTTCATCTGGTGTTTGAAAAATGTGCCTCTATAAGGAAAACCAAATATGCTCACCTTGTTGCTTTGATTCCAGAACAATTTAAAACTGACACTTAAGCATACTCCATTCGCGCAAGCACTCCCCAAAGGTTTAAAATCGGATTGAGATTTGGTCTGATAGATGATTTAAACATCTTGTTGAGTAGGTACGAATCGACACACTGTCTTATTTGAATTTCCGATTTTCCTCTCTCAAGATGTATCCAATTGAAAACAGTGGGCTTTTGAGCGCATTTTGATAATTCTCAGCGCGTTGTCAACCATTAAGGGAGACAATGTCCGTTTTTCCGTTGAAACAAACACACGCACACAGCTTTTTGAAGACGGAAAAATACTCGCGATTCTCATCACAGATCGTGCCAATAGCATGCGTAGCCATCAGGAACATACAAATTTATTTATTTATTTATTTCGTCTCTGAAGAAAGCAGTTAATCATTGATCTGTCTAATGTATGTGTTTTTAAGAAGAAAGCGTGTCTTTCTATGGCGCAATTTCTGCACAGGTTCCAACACATTTTACGATAATTACTTGCCTGCATGCAGCGGAGAACATTAAATCTCGAAATAGGAAACGCCAAGGTTCTTGCAACTTCACGAACCTGATAGCTCACAAAATCATGTCTCCGTGATGATTTTCCTGGTCGACCTGAGTCCTTTTTGAAATCACATTTTAATAGAATTTTCATTAACTGCAGATAATAAATAGAATTTCATTAACTGTAGATTTGCTATACTTTATTTGTTTAGAAATATCAGAATTTTTAACATTTTAAGTCTTTAAACACCAAATTTTAGACATACCATTGCAGAAAATTGAAGGTTGTGAAGCATAATCTAAAAATCTGAGGAACCAATAATATATCAACTCAGAAAGGACTTCAGATGTCAACAGTATGAAATCATACACAAGATTTGTCTTCAAATATTCTAAAACTGGAATTCTTTGAAATTAAAAAAGAAGAATTGTTGCAATGTCAACCACTGAAGCTGAATGTATGGCTCTCTCTGAAGCTACAAAAGATATATTTACCTACAAATTGAATTTTCACATCCAAAAAGGCTGCCAGATTAAAAATCATGATGTTTAATGAGAATCAATCTCCAATGAAACGTGAAAAAACGTTTTATCATTCTTATCCTCTTCTAAGTGTGAAGTTTATGAAAATGGTTTGCTTTATTCAAACTATTTTCTTTTCATGAAATACCTACCGATATACTAACTAAAAGTTTAAATGCTTAATGGCTTGAGTTATGCTATGAATTAATTGAATCAACTTGTAAGTAAACATTTGCATTCATACATATTCATGTTAATATTGTAATTTAAGGCATAATGCTGATTAGAATGCTATACTGTATTTGTGTTTAAATTGAGATAAGCACTGAGAAGAGAATTGTTGGGACTTAAGGCTCACTAATACTCCCTCTTTTACATAAATTCCCTTTCTACTTAGTAAGCTGCTATTGGTTGTTACTACACACATGCAACAAAATTAAAACAAGAACTTATTCTACCAATTTTATCTCTGACTTCTGACGTGAACCATGATATATGTATAGAGAGGAATATGAAATCTTTCCTTATGTCTTTAATAAAGTTTCATTATCTTCAGTGTGTCTATATGTATTTTCTACCAATAAACTGCTTTTGTTATGAACTAACCTGCAATAGTTATTGCAATGCTCTACAAATTATATACAAACCCAGATGAATAAATTATAACAAAAAACAATTTATATAATCATTTTAAGCCCAAATTGTACTTACGGTTGCATAAATAAAATCATGTACATTTAAAAACAGAATCAGGTAGAAAAAATGAAGAAAAGGAGTTGAATTCTTCCATTATTTTAATTAACATTATTCATGACAAATTGCAATTTAAGATTTAAGAAATTCAAAATTAAATAGTAACTTAAAAAGAGAAAAATTGATAAAAACAATTAAATTCCAAAATTTGAAATGATTATTCAGTGGAAGTAAAACTTGAACTTACAATTCAAAAACCATATAAAGCATCCCTTCTGAACTATATGTTTCCAATAATTCAACTATGTGAGGGTGTTTTAACATGTGACATATAGTAGCTTCTCTTTTTAAATCTGAAAAGTAAAAATTTTTGAAAAAAATGAATTTAAGTATAAATAATTTTCAAAACAAACAATGAATGACAAAATTCAAAGCAGTTTTCGAAAATTTAAAAATAAAATTGAAATTTCACCTTCTGTACTAAGACCAGGATACGATGTAAACTTAGCAACATCTACTATTTTAACAGCAAATTGTTGACCCGTAGTTTTATGGATGCACCGGCGAACTAAGCTAAAAGGACCCCTGAAAAATAAAATTTAATTTATAAGTTGAATGCTAAAACTAAAATATGAAATGTATAACTCTAAGAAGGAGGAATTTCCTAAAAATAACATAACTACTATAGATAACAGATTCTATCTTAAATTATACCCAAATTATTTGTTATAACTGTGTCAAAACAGTTATAACAAATTTGGATAGGCAAAAACATGATGGCATGATATTTACGCAAAAATAGTAAATCAAGATATTTGAAGGCTTACAGCAGAAGAAAACAAAACCAAATTTCAAATGTAATGCTCTCTCTCTGTTGTAGAATTTATATTACATATATACTGTAGTCATAGTTTTCAGGAATTTTTATTGCCTGCAGTAAAAGTCATCGATCAAAATTGATCTTAATATCACCTCACATAACAAAAAAATTCATTCTTGTTGCTGTTTTATTTAAATAAATAATGACAGCCAAAAATTTGAGAATATTCTCTGTAACAATATTGATGAATCATTGATTTTTGTTATATATCCAGATACAACCAATCCAACATATTTTTCAAAACATTTGTAATATTTAAAAACAAGATATAAATTAAAGCACTTAGTATGATTTGAAATGAAAAGAAAAAACAAATTATCCGTAAAACTATTTAAAATTTCTTAGAACTATCCTAATGAACCTTTGCCATGGTAGTCTGCCATGTTAACTGATTTGAACATCTAAGTCAAAGTACAAGCTTTCCGAATTTTTCTTAAAATTCGTATTTAATGAAGGTGTTAAAGAAAAGTAAAAACTCCTTAGTTAGAATGATTAAAGTATTCATAAGATATTTCAAATTCCAGGAAAATTTAATACTTCAGTCCGTAAGATAATAAATTTAATTCTTAATCAAATCAATAAGATTAATGACAACTTCTTATAAGATAATTAGTTATCAAAAACAGGAGAACTGTAATTTAGTTATTTTTCCATGCCGTTTTTTCCACAAATCACAAGTAAACAATATGGCAAATATCTTAAATGATAATTATAACAAGGGGGGGGGGGTTCCCCTGCTATAAAAATGTGATTAGCACTTACAGAGAACAGTAATTTTTAAGACTAAGAACCAAAATTGTCATTAACAAGATAAAATAATCAATATAACAAACTGTATATTTTGTTTTACCGAAAATAAAACTGCTTTACATATAAAAATATGACACTATATAATTAACAGCACAATTAAAAGGAACTGAATTTAAGTTTCCAAGAAAAATTACAATCTTCAACAACGGCATATTTTCTGTCTCTCTTATGATTCTTCACAATAATCTAATTGCAATCATTTCCAAATGGATATTTCTTAGTTTGTTTCCCGAAGAAACCAAAAAGGAAAACGAATTCCTTTTATCTGATAACCGATCTACTAACAAAATGGACAATAAACGTAAGTGGAAATAACAGACATAGCATGAGTCGGAAATAACCAATACAGCACTGGGTAATCTAATGAATGAGACAACCAATTCTTCTAGAACAGATATTGACACAAGCTGGCCAATGTCGATCTGTCATGTAATGTGCAGATTAAAGACATTTTGAGTCTATGGTTTAGAAATAATTTCCGTATTGAATATATTAATACATAACAAAACAAGCAATTCTTAGAAGAAATATCTGGTTTCTTCTAATAATCATCCAGATCATGCATGTAAAAAATAAAACGGAAATAATGAATAATGCAGCAGATATTAGTTATACAATTAAATACCCAGAATGCTTAAAATGCAAAATTAAAACCTGATTGACAAATAAAACCAATTTTGAGATACTGATAAAGAAAATGCATAAATATTAAAACTTCTAAAACAACCGAACAAGGTCATATTTTTTTAATGCACAGATCTGTAGACAATACAAATTAAAATGTCTACTTAACAAATAATAGAATGGTAATTTTTTCCATTGAATTTTTCTCGAATGGACCATAAAAAAGTTGTGTAGAAACAAAATGAATTTGTTATCAAAAGTTATAGACAAATATGGTTATTTTTCGACATGATCTTCAGCCATTTGGCCTTTCCATTACCTTCTATGAAGAACGTTCCCGCCAATGATGTAAAATGTGCCCAAAAATGAATTTGCGGAATGACTAGCCTAAAGATTAGATTTGTCTTCGATAATGAAGGAATTGAAAGTGAGACGATATTCATTATGTTGCCAAGATCATCTTCGTTAGTTTAGATGTGAATGAAGTCCTTTGATGTCTTGAAAAGTGTTTGAGAAATGAGAAGAAGAAAGAGCTGCCCAAGTGACACTGTTGTACTGAATGGATGACAGGAGGTATGAGGTGCGGGGATATGCAGCCGTGGGAAGAGTTATGGACCTTGTTTGAGAAGCAAGCTTTAGTTTGTCTGGAATAGAGTAAGTCATGTTCTTGAACGCTAGATGACATAAAATGCTATTAAAAGGAGTTTCTGAAAAATCTATATATTATAAGAAGGCGTCAGTAGTGATTGTTGATATTTCAATGTAAACAAAACAGTTAATGGATTGTGAAATGGGTCTTAATATCTCTTAAAATACAGACAACCCAACGCTACTTAAGACAAGATCTATTAAATACAGAAGATCGCAGCGCTGTTTTCCGATATCACAAATCGTTGCATTTTCTTGAAGAGTGAATGACTTCTGTATTAAGATATCGGATGTCTCCAGGCAACGCATCGTCATCTGTCACGGCAAGAAAACTTAACTATTAGCGAAGTCGAAAATCAGCACCACGGCTTTCCGTATTTAAAATTTTCTTAACTTTGCTTAGAAGCTCCTTTTAAGTCAAGAATTTTTGACCTCCTTGCCAAAAGAGATAAAAATCCCTCGACGCTATGTCAGGGCTACACGCCCGGTGATCAAACACGTCCCATTTAAATTGCTCCGAAGCTGCTGGGTTGCAATAACAATAACAACAACCGAATACTACGATCACTCTTCGGTGAATTTCTGTTGCGCTGCTTCTTTTTGCATAAAAAGAAAATGCGCATAACACTAAGTATTTTGCATTGGCGGAAAAATCCATTCTACTAGCTATGTTTGATAGTCCCACACCAACAGCTTAGCCAGGAGTCTTCAACTGCAATTCATGATAAAATACAGGACTCTGTATAAAACCTATTGCATACTGAAATAAAATATAAAGTACGGTAGAGATTTCAGAGTATTATAAATTTAGATAAGAGAGGAAAATTAAATAAAAGAAAAATGAAAGGGAGGAAGCATGTGTTTAAATTTAAAAATTCCAACTTAGCTCGTTAAGAGTAGACCCAGAAAAAAATCAAACCTCTGATTTCAGGGATCGCATTCATTCATCGCACCTTGACGTTTTGCAATGAGATTGGTTATCATTCTATTTGAATTAAAAATTGTATTCTTTACGCATTACTCCGTGTGTGTGTGTGTGTGTGTGTGTGTGTGTGTGTGTGTGTGTGTGTGTGTGTGTGTGTGTGTGTGTGTGTGTGTGTGTGTGTGTGTGTGTGTGTGTGTGTTAAAATTTTGATAATAAAACTTTTTTTAAGACCCACATTTTTGGGGGGTGTCTTAGTTTATTTTCAAAAATATATTCGAAGTCTCAATCAGTTTCCTTTAATTCGTAATAGCATTTGCATAAGAGACATCTACTCAACGATAACAGTTCTTTTTTGCTCGAGAAAATTTTTCGCATTCTCTTCAAGAGGCAATGTGCCCAATCTAGCAGCTATCAATGCAAGTTGGTTATTTATTTTCAGGGAATTTTGTGCATTTCTTATAGGCGCGTTCTTCACATTTAAGGTAGCGAATTTTCATGTGACATGTACCCATTCATAATAAACCCAAATGCAATTCAGCACTGAATTGTACTAGTCAGATGCTGAAATCTATCTTAGTTTTGAGGAATAAAAGGTTATAAAGTTAAAAAAAAAAAAAAAAAAAAAAAAAAGGTTTATTCGCTTCTCTGTTAGGAAAATTGGAAGAACAGAAGTGGACTATGGTCCTGAAATTTGTAACATGAACTACTTTTTTAACCTTGAAACTAAATTTTCTTTGATCTTGTTGATTCGAGTATCCAAATGTAAGGTTCTTTTCGCGGCTTTAATGGATTTTCTGTATTTGAGGGTATAATGGAATATTTTAATTTATTTCTAGTAAGATATATTGTTAGACTTTGATACGCATCATAGGAAAATTTATGTCCCTAAATATATAGTTCGGCCCTTTTAATTTCATAAAATTTTTCATTAATGAGTTTTAGGTTATGAGAAAAGTTACAGGTTTCTTTGGCATATTTGGAGGGGGTGTTTTTTAAGGGGGGAAGAATGACTGCTTCTTCACTATCAATGCTCATACACTGCGTGAAAAAAAAATAGGACACAAGATTTTTTTTTCTTTTAATAATGAAGATAGATAAATGAAGAACACCCTTGTGTTTGTTTGTTTTTTTCCCAGAAAAATTTAATGAGAAAGACTTTAAAGGCCTATTTACAAACAGATAACTGTATTTGAAACTTGAAACAAATAAAAAATACAAGTCAATTACAACAAAGAAAAAAAAAAACAGTTTTGACTACTTCATACTCTACGAGAAAAAAAAATAGAATACTTCTAAATAATGCAAATAAAAATCTTATTAGTACGGAATTCGTCCAACATTGGCTTGATTACTTCAAAGATTTAGTTTGGCAACGCGAAGTTTGAAGGAAGGAGATATGAATTCAAGACTTGGATATAGTCTATGTGTTCCTGCTTGTCACTCAGGAACATTAGGCTTGTTCTTCCTCCGAACCCGACAGCCAAAGAAGCCAACAAACTCCCTCCTCCTATCGGTTGGGTAGAATAAGTCTTTTCTTCATTAACAGAACAATGGCAATAGTATTTGTAACCATTTGGTCCATTTAAATTAAATTTTTTCTCATCTGAATATATGATGGATGTTCATTCCGAATTCCAGAATACGTGGTTTTTAGCCCACTGCAGTTGGTGTCCAATGTACCTTTCACTCCATTTAGGTTGATACTTCCTTTACCTGCACACGAACTTTTGAATCTTTTTATGCAGTTGTAGATAATTCTTCTTGAAAAATAAGCGATGCCTTTATTTTAAATTTGGCAATACTTCAATCCGTTTTCTTCTTTAATTCCCGAGTGATTTTGCTTTGATAGTGTTGAATCAGATTTTCTGATCTGCCAGTCTTCCTCTTGGTCCCCTGACTATTAGCAATTCTTTTAAGTTCAATACAATATTTGTACGGATATGTAGATAGTGTACAGTTTCTCTTACATTTTTACTACCATTTTTGTAGGCGACAATTTGACTTTTTTGAAACTCACTAAAAAAGGATTTTTTTTCCCCCTAGGCATTGTGTTTTTGTTTTTTTTTAAATCGGCGGCTTTCAATAAAATAGAAAATTTTTCTTAATTAAAACATTTAAAAAGAATTGAACACCCACTTTTAAGTTTTCCAATATCTTCCGAAACAGTTACTTTGGCATGTGTCCTACTTTTTTTTCCCACACGACAAAAATCGCTAAGTACTGTTGTTTCTTTATTTTTATTAATGGTTGATAAAATTTACTCATTTAAAATAAAAGAAAAAAATAGTCAAAGAACTTTTAAAAGTAATGTAGATCAAACACAATCAAAATATAAAACTTAATTCACAAAACATGACTGTCCCATTTTTTTTCACGTAGTGTCACATTTTTAAAATTTCCGAAGCTATCTCCTATCTTAATATCAAATACATGAACATTAATTTTGATCTAAACATTATACCTTTTTGTCAAAACTCATTTTGACTATCGTTTAAGTAATTACTTTCATTTATTATTTTCTTGTTATTATTTTTGGGGGGATTGTTACTCGTACCAAGACAAAGAAAGGTATATAGTTCAAAATCAAAATCTCACCCTTAGTTCTTTAGCCCATCTGGTAGAGACCAGTTTCATTTCTTATGCTACGTAAGCGTTCCATTCTTCTGGACGTCAGCGGTGGCAGTCATCAGGCACTGCCATACTGTCTTGGACAGTTCATTCAAGTTCTTTACACTCGTGATTGGTTATGTTTTATATACCGAGTAATATTGGGCAACTTCTAAGGAATATTCTACTGCCCTCTCATCAAACTTCAAATCAGCATGAGCCCAGTTCTCTGCCATCCTCTTCAAAAACAATTCTATCAAGAATCTGACGGAAATGCAAATAAGCACACTCCTAATTTCCTGGAGAATTCATCCAATCCGGGAAAACAACCGGGAATGAAAATTTACCCAATCCGGGTAAGCTTCCCCGGGACAACGCCTGGTAAGTAGGCGCCAACAGTAGCAGAGGTTATATTTAGACACGCACAGTCGCATACCGCGCATCCCCCGACTTCTTACCACTTGGCTGCGTAGCGGCTCCCTCAGAAGTTAAGATCGGCCGGCACCTGTTATTTTGCGGCGTTATTTTTCCCGCATTATTTTAAAACAATTAGAGGGAAAATGGAATTCTAAATTTTGGATGCGTTTTCAAATGTTAATTTAAGATGCAATTTTGCGACAAATTATTCATTAAAAATGCAATGCAATTATCTTTTAAGATGTTAAAATAAAAGAATGTTCTCATTCTGAATAAATTAAATTTCGAAATACTATTCTTATAAATGGTTGCAAAGTATAAGCCAAGATATTCTGTGCATTTTATTATGTTACGAAAATGCATCATAAGAAATAATATTGCATTAAAAGCGAATATTCAATGTGATAAAAAATGAAACTAGCAATTTTAGAAAGCACTTTACTGATTCACTGAAAATTTTCAAAATAAGAAGGAAAGACATGAAAGGAAGGAATGCTACGAAACTTTTCCTTACGAAAGTCTACGAAACTTTTCCTTACAAAAGTTTTTATTATTAAGATATTATTTATTGTCTACATTAACATGTTTGGCTAATTGTTAAAAGAAATTAACACATTTTTTACTATTCCTCCCTGTCTGGATTCAATCTAACTTATGTAAATATGTCAAAGTGGTAAGATATTTATAAATTTGGTATTTAAGTAATAAATTTCGATGTTTAACAAAGATTATTTGAAAAGGATTAAAGAATTTTAATAAATCAAGTAATAAAAAAAAGACAAATAACTTATTATTAAATCTCTAAAACACAACAGTTTTAAAAATAACGCAACTATCATTACGAAGGACTTCTGAGAAATGAACTTATTGAACTAAAACTATAAAAAATTTCCAGAAATAAAAAAAACAACTGAAAGATTAATAGCTATTGATAAATTTTTCGTACCAAGCACTATAGCACTCATTTCACAGTAAAAAAGAATATAAACAGAAAAGCGTGATTCTAACAATATTACAAATTTGAAAAGGAAACGAAAGCAATAAAACTACGAAAAAATTTATAGTTTTAAATTTAGTATAGAATGATTTGGTTACAAGCAGATAAAAATAACACTAATATGCAAGAAATAATCACAGCCAACATTGACAAAATATTGAAATGCCAAATGCAATAATGCCTAGTTTAAATAAATGAAGTCAGATAGCAATATCTCTTTGTACTCAAAAATAAGGAATCGAATAGGATTAACTAAACATTAACGTCCCGTTTTAAAGCAACACTAGGGCTATTTTGGGAGAGACCTCGTAATTTTGATTTGTGGTTTTGTGTGGTTTATTGGCGCAAGAGCCATATTTAGCTATACTGCGCCATCTCGTAATTTTGAACCGCGGTCAGATGACGAGTACACCTGAGCTGGCACGCCCCTCTCCTAACCACACCAGCGGGAGGACGTTTGGCCCGGACGGATTTAACGTGCACCAGTGCCGCTTACACGACGGTTCTTCGGTGGAATCGAGTCTCGAACCTGAAACCCTCTGGTTCCGAAGCCGAGGCCTTACCACCAGGCCACCGCGGCCCCAACGGAAAGGAGAAATAACATTAGAAATAAAGATCAAAAATTAAAATTCATTTAAAATATAAAGACAGAAAAGTGCAAATTACTGCTATCTTTGTCAGGAGAATTTTAATTTTTAATTCAAACTCCTGAAAAAGCTATGAACCATTCAAACTCATTTGCATCTATTTACTTCATAATATTTACCATTTACATTGAAAATTATTTAAACTCTCTATAATAATTTCTTCGGGTTGGTATATGTGGCTCATACAATGACATTTCTTGTAATTCTTTTAACCGTTTATTTGAATTTTCAGCAAACAAATATTAGTAGTAACACTTTTTCACTTAAGTTACATTTAATTACAATAATACTTTCCTTTGGTGGGTTTAATATTTGGCCTTACACAAGGCCGGATTAAGCCTGTAGAGATCCTCAGACAATGAAAGTTTTGATGGGCCCTTTTTCCTGTATCTAACTTCCTACATCAGATATTTTTTAATTCATTTTTTATTCGATATATAAGCAATTTCATGCTACAAATTCTGGTAAATTGAAAGAACACATAATTATGGATCCCTTTCAAAAGAATTGTTTAAATAAAATTGTTTGAAATTTAAGAATAATTTTAACCGAAATTAAAGCAAATCTTTTAATTTAAATATTTGAGAATCGAACTATTTTATATAGATACTACTTTATTACAGAACCGGACTATTTTATACAGATACTATTATAAGACAACTAAATTATTAAATCAACATCTTTCTAAGAATTTCAACCGATATAATATAAATCTTGTACAAAATTATTAATTAAAAATATTTAAATTATGCTCTGACATTTAAACTAAAATTCAGTTTGATTTTAAATTGAATCAATTCGCGTCCACAGTCCTGTAAAATTAAATGAAAAAAATATATCGAAATTTGGCAAGGGGCAAATGTTATAAGAGCCCTATAAGCAGCCGTCTACTTTGACTATTTGATAACCCACTCCTGACCATACGGTATTTATAATGATGGCATTGCAAAGAAAGAAAATAAAAATGAATGCAGCGAAAGATTTTGCGGAACCTGCAGCTCAAACAAAAGAACAAAATTCACAAACAAATAAATTTGCATATAATTCTGAAGACTTCATTAAAAGCTTTGACAATGGCTTTCCTATTTTCTTTCAAAAGTCTTGTGACAATGCAATCCTATGAACTGCTCAACAAAGAAAATGCATTTGTCTCAAATGCCAGATCTTCGATACCCCCAACCTTCAAAATATGATCGAAAACTCTGTTCAACGATTTTGTGAGAACATAACTTCTCATGTCAAGGTTTCACTCAATTCCTGAAATGAAATTCCTGTCATCTTCAATCAACTATCTGTGGCACAGTAATTCCATTAGTTATCGATTAAATATACCCACTATATCATGAAACAGCTTCACTCCTATAACCATTTCAAATTTATCCATCTAAGTAATATATATCTTCACTAAATTGACCATGTTTTGATGAGCATACACGTCATAAAAAAAGTTCCCCATTTTGCGTTACGACGAGTTTATTCAATGACAATTATTATATTTATATAATAATTGTTTAATTATTATATTTATAATTAATTATTTATTATAGATATGTTCATGGCAATTAAGATACACATTTTCTGAAGAGGTTGAAACAGGTAACTGGTTAAGACATTTACTTTCGCCAAGCATTTCATAGAATATCCTATTTAATATACCGAACTAAAAATACATTTATAAATTTAATATACCAAACTAAAAATACATTTATAAATTTAATATACCAAACTAAAAATACATTTATAAATATATCTGTTATGTAGTTAAACAAAACGATTTAATTTCAGTTAGTTTTCCATTTTCTAAAGCAATACTAGAACTATTTTTGGGACTGTAATTCTGAACCACGGTCAAATCACAAGGGCGACAATCTGAGCTGGCACCAGCACTCCTCTCCGAACTACCGCACCACACTAGCGGGAGAACATTTGGCATCGACGGATGTAACGTGCACTAACGGCGGTTTCTCGCTGGAATCAGGTCACGAACCTGGAAGTCGAGATTCCGTATAGAGAAACAAGAAAAAAAATCTGGCAGGAAAAACAAGTTTCATTTAATTTTATTAACATCCCGTTTTGAAAGCAACATTAGGGTAATTTTGAGACGAACCACATAATTTTGAACTGCGGTCAGATGTCGAGGACGACACATGAGCTGGTATTCCTTCTCAAAATTGCTGCACCACAGAAACGGATCCAGGAAAACCAAATTCCATAATAAAACAAGGGCAAATTAGGAGGAAGTAAATTAGAACAAAGGAAGAAATATATAAATGGAATATACACGAATGGAATGTGTTAATAAAAAACAATTACGAAGAATAAAGCTTTATACCTGTAAAAATTCTCTAAACATATTGAAAATGCATCGTCCGATCTATTAAAAAGACTCACTGTGCTTCCTTTTTAAAGAAAAAAAATTCTTTATTGATTTTGTTTCCCACTAAAAAATTCAACACAAACACGTAGAATTAAATAGATCTTTATAAGCAGATTCTAGCAATAAAAGTAAAACCGAATATGCAAAATACTTTTTCCAAGGCATTTTTTGAAAAATTAATAAGAATATTTATAAAATATTTGTACTCATGGAAAGCAGGATCGGAACGCTGAAGAATTCTTTTTCTCGAAAATCTTTTGTAGTATGTACGAAAGGGCATTACATAGCTAAAAAAAAAATAAAAAAAAAGGGGGGAGGCCATTTCACACCTCATATTTTATTCAATATCCAAACTCATCTGAAAAATGGACAGCGCGCCCACACCATAAAATTTTGGAATGCCAGCAGCTGCATATTCTTCTTGCAAGAGTTTTTAGTCTAAGAGACATTCAAACATGTAAACATTTTATGGCTTTTTCCCTCCCAGGCAGCAAGACGTCGCACGAAGCGAATTTAAAGTAAAGCAAAATCAAACTACGTTCATAATTTATCAGCAACTACTCAGAAACGGGAGGGGAGGGAAATGGCATCTCTC
This sequence comes from Argiope bruennichi, assembly GCF_947563725.1. Lineage (NCBI taxonomy): Eukaryota > Metazoa > Arthropoda > Arachnida > Araneae > Araneidae > Argiope > Argiope bruennichi. Next base: position 114,540,631 of record NC_079162.1, read on the forward strand.
TTCCGATGTATTTAACATTGCTTTTACAAATATTTAACATCTGCAGTATTTCAGTAAACAAACTGATAGCTTAACAATTTCAATTATTGCTCTGAAAGATTTCAATTACTACTCTGGAAAAAAAAGTTGAAATAAAATTTAAAAAAATGCTAAACATGAACTACAGCTCCACGGGAAAATATGCAATTCATTTTATTTCGGATTCCTCCAAATAAGCTTCCGTAAATCTTCATCTAATTAGTGCACAAGAAAACTAATTTTTACGCATTGTAATTTATTCATGATTGAAAGAACTTACAAAATTAAGGAATAGAATATGCAGAAAAACTGCTAGCAACTTTAAATAAACCTATACAATCTGGGAGCAGCTCTTATTTTGTTTTAATTAACTGGAAAAAGTAGCTCGACTGTGGTACAAAGACAGCTCAGGTTGACGGCGCATGGAAATCTACGTAATGCATTATTATGCCTAATTAAATAATTTTGATTATTATTGTAATATACAAGAAAAAATTATATATTTGAATTTGGATTTAAATGGTTATAAATATAACGCAACAAACTACATTATAAACGAAATTTGATCTCCGGTATCGTTCAAAGATGTATAGTAACATACATTATGTAATCTCTCAGTTATATAGGTATGCCTAACTTTCTACACATTGTCAGCTTGAACTGTCAGTAATGCTGTTCAAAGAAAACTATTTTCGCCATTATTCCCAACGTTCCATCTTGGTGTGCTTATCTAAATGCCTGCTGCTGTTGTTGTAGTTTTTTGTCACTAAAACATTTAAATTTAATATTTTATGACTAACAGCAAATAACAACCGTCTTCGAAAAATTTCGAATGATATTCAAAAAGCGTTTATAAACTTTAAAATGCATACGTGAAAACAAGAAATTATTGATTGTTGCAGTATTTTCAAATTCGTATTATGAAAACGACGCATAAATATTGTTTTCTAAATTTTTTCCCCCTCTCATAAATAAATTTTATGAAAATAATGGATAGAGGGGAGATTAAATATTCCATCATATCCAGGGTGTTCCAAAAAAGTGATATAAACGTTTGCTTTTCCCTTAAATATTGCCCCTAGACAGATACTTTCCATTACAAAGTTTCATTCAATAAGAAATTATATGAATACATCTTAAAGTCTATGAAAATTGATTATAAAAAGTTTTAAAAATTGAATTTTTAAAGGACAACCGAAATGTAAAAATGTAAATTAGCGAAATATTTCTCTTGCATTCATCTATATACACACTAATTTTCAAACCTCTGTCTATATAAACACTTACTTACAGACAGAAGCGTGTAAACATTTAATTAAGAAAAGAAAATTTATTCAATACATATAAAACTGTCATTAACAAATATTTGACAAGAAGTAAATCATTCCATTATCTTGAAAGAAATATACCATTCAGGCATATTGTTGTTCATTTTCACTGATCGATAGTTGCAATTTCGCCTTAATAAAGAAGAGAAACTAGAGGAAATTAATCATGTAAAGTATCTCAGAGAAATGTAATTTCCGAATTAAGAAAAGAATCTCTTTGTTTGCAATCATATGTTGCATACTAAACTTTCCTTTAAAAAAATGGCCTTTAAAGCAATGAAAAGCATTAGAACGTCTGAAGATATATGTTGTATGCAATCGTAATATATCTGTATTTGTATGTAAGTATTGTTAAAAGAATACAATTTTGCATAGATATTAAAAACCTTCTTAGCAGGATACGAAAATACTCCAATTAATCTATTATTGAACCATTTTTTCCAATTTAATAAGAGGAAATAAATGCAGTACTGTACCCTGTTATCTTACCCTTTGAACAACATACTGTGATATTTGCATTATCTTTGAAATGTTCAATGAAAAACTCGCTCAAACATCAGTTGGAAATGCATAAAAAAAAATCGTTCTAAATAAATTTGCCTTTTTATTTCTTTGCAAATTTTATAGGTGAAAGTTTGCATGAGCATAGATGGAAGCAAGAGAAATATTTTACTAATTCACACTTTTTATAATCAACCTTCACACATTTCAAAATGTATTAATATAATTACCCAGCTTATTTAATGAAACTTAGCAATTAGAAGTATACGTCTAAATGCAATACTTAAGAAAATAATGCTAGTTCCACTTTTTTGGAACATCCTGTTTACACAGTCGGATAGAAAATGGGTTTGATCCTACCGATTATGATTTACTGACTGTTTGTTGAGGGAACTTAGGACATATTGCGAACTTATATTTCGTTTCTTTAATGATGACTGAATGAAAATATATCTTGATAAAGTGATTTCTGGGCTATATCTCTGATGAGTGGAAACTCGCTTTAGATGGCTTTTTGTTTTGGCTTGTTTGCTTGTTTCAAATTTGGACAATTTTTGTTCTTGTCAATTGTAGTCAGGTGGTATATGATGATGCTACGCACTTTTTTGCTATCACTTGTTTTCGTAAGTCGATAACTTTTATAAATGTTGCAGCGGAGAGTTGTAGACTATTCTAACGCAACCATTACTCTGCCATTTTCACATAAATCATGATAAATCTAAAAGTTTTGCCCAATCAAAAGATAGCCAAATGATCCACACCAGACCATTACGATATTTTTCAAATGGTCAGACAACGATAAATTTCGGCTATCTCCAGCGATATGATTATCTTCTGAGAAAATCCAGAAACAGTCTTAGATATTCGACTTTTCGAACTCTTCATATTTTATACGCCATTCAGCTTTACTGTACCAGGAGAAAACACAGTTTGGAGATAGCATCCTGAAAACTCTCAGACGAATGCCTTAATGTTCCACGCAGTTTCCTTCTAAACAGCCAAACCTCGGCTCCGTTCCACAGACTGTATGATCTTGCCATAAAACAGACATAGAATTCAGTCACGGAATGACCATTTTTTATATTTATTTATTCCTAATGTCTTTGTACTTTTTTTTTTTTCTGGCTTTCTAAAAGTTTCAGTTCAAAAAATGACATTGGATGGAAGCACAAACAATTTTTAAAGTAAACTACACAGTGCTTAAAATGAAAATGGTGCAATGAACACCGCAATCATTTTTAATTCGAGTAACAAATATGTCAGTAAAAAGTTCGTAGGTTGAAGAGGTACATGGGAGATAGGGTCCAATCCAAAACTCCTCACAAAAAATATTTCTTACTTCAAACTTCTAATCAATTATTTTGATAAATATCTATTAAAGAACTTTAAACATTTTCATGAATTTTCACTTTATAGCATCGAACACACATTATAAAATTTACTTAATTTCATAAAGATAATTGAATATGCAGCTCTTTAGAAATGACAGCATTAGAATGATTTCTGAACATATATTTCCTCAAATTTTTTTAAACAGCTAAAGTTTAGAATTGTATATTTCAGAAATTTAGATATCAAAAAATCTGTAAAAGTAGATTATTGAGATTTACTGAAGATTACTAGAAATTTACTGAATATGAAAATCTATCCTGAATAACAGCATATCATAATTTTTTATATCCATAAGACAGTTCTAAATTTTGAGAAAATAGCTTGAAATTTCTCCAATTAACCTTTATTACTCTAAGCCAGTAAAAAAAAAAAAAACCATTTTAATCATTCTATTTTAAGAGAATTTGGGAAATTTGCTATTTTACTATTAATAGACATTTATATTAACGATTCTTGTTAAATGTCAGACTAAAATATTAAATAATCCTCTCTGAGGTATCATATTACATTTAAAAGAAAGAATTGAGAAGAAAACAGATACTCGTCCTGAAAGAGTGGAGCTGAGTAGGAAAAAGTATAATTATGAAGAAAAAAAAGAAAAGAAAAAAAAAATTTCTTCCTACGCTTTCAACAAAGGTTAAAGGGCTTAGAAGAAAAAAAAATCATAATTTACATTTTATTCGCAAAATTCTATGAATGACGATAATGTGCAGATCCAAAATATTTTTAAAAAGGGTGTTATTTTTACATAGAAGTTGCAGAAGGGTAACGTAGATGTCACTTTATCTATAACATAACAATGTTCAATAAACATGGTATCATATTTTAGAACATTATTTTAGATAGCAAGGCACTTCTTGCACGCCATTTCTAATGATAATTTCATTAAGTACACACACTATAGTAATAATGCGAAATTTTAATATTCACCAGTAGACCATATACCAGAACTGATGCTAGAATCCCCCCCCCCTTTTCTTTTCCTTTAGTGTTACGAATAATGCTGAAGAATCAAATTTGCCTTGTATAAAATTCCAAACTACTTAAACAATCGTACAAAGAAAGGGAAGTTTGAATATAAAATTTCTAACAATTCAAAAGCAAATGTCAAACGACTGCTGGCAACGAATTAAATTTTGAAGAGCAATTCGAGTTTTTATTTATGCTCTCTAACTTGACATTTGGATATGCCATATATATACGTCAAGTCTGGATGGATTACACAGTGAATTTATAGAGCCAGATGACAGATTAAATGAAATCGCATTACAAATTTATTGAAACTTAGCAAATCTATTTGCAATAAAAAGAATCGCTTAGATGAATGTTTCATAAGCATTAATTGCATCTTCAGATGAACAATACAATAACCGCACTCGTAACTCGTTTATTAATAAATGAGCAAGCACTTGCTATAAATTAGAATTATTGTTTAATATACACAATAAAATATTAAAGAGAACAAAAGGCTTGAAATACAAGTAAATAAATTATCAGCAATTTCATTTTGTACGAATACATATAAAACGTTTGCATTACAAGTTCCAGAATGAGGAAAATTAACGATAGCATTTACTGTGAAAAATAGATACTGGCAATTTCTTTTTAACTAAAATCGCAAAAGATCCAGAATATTTAAAAGATTGCACAGAATGAAAAATTTGAAAATTAAGTTTTTAACAACTCAGAAGCAAAATCTATGCAATGCTAATGATTTATAAACAAATCAAAATAGAACACATAATATTTAATTTTATCACAAAAATCATTATAACAGTTACGGATTACTTTCTTTTAAATTAATTATCATTTAAATTTAAGAGAAAATAGATTACTTTTTTTTTCCGGTTTGAATGTTGATGATTCACACACATTTGGTATTTGTCACGTGATACAAAAATTAATACACTTAACTACCATTTATATAGAATGTTTCAATTATTTCTATTATTATGAAGGCATAGCTTGTTCAAGAATTCGGAAAATCAGGATGTTCCCTACCTCCACTTTTTGACTAAAAACTTTTTCATTACCGTATATTTTAAAAAGTAGGATCTGATAAGAGAAATGATGAAATTTCGCTAATTTTTCATTCTACTTTACCACCAAGAACTTTTCCAGAAAATTTTAGCCTCAAAAGAAAGTCTTATGAAGAAGAAGTAAAAGAAGTTATTAAGAAGTAACATTTCGATTGCTGATTATCGCTTTATTATCGATGGTCTCTAGGAGCCAACGTTAGTAATAAGCATGTTAACAGTTCGTTTTATAAAATATGTTATCGATATTTATTTTTTTTAAAAATGAAGGAAAATTTTGTATTTCCCCTTTCTAACTTATTTTCCTATTCCATTTTTCTGTGTCTTTAATATCTCCCATTAGAAGTAAATTATTAAAATGGCTTCGAAAAATTTTCATTTCAATGCTTTCTTCAAAACAATGTCAAAAAATGTTTTCAAAACAATGTCAAAAAATTCGACCAAGAGAAGAATTTTCAAATAGTTTCGTCTCGTTTTAGGCATTTCTGAGACTGAAAACATCATTTCTGAAACTATGTCTGTCTATCTGTCTGTGAACATGTTAAATAAAAATTTTTAAAAACAAAAACTATAAGAATTAAAAATAATATGTGGTCACCAAGTCAAGATTGCAAATTTTTATTAAATACTGGATGAAATCCACTACCAAAATTATGTCGATTTATCCATTCGTGTCCATATAACAATAATTCAAAAATCTAACCGGTGGAAGAATGAAATTTGGTATATTATTTTAACACCATCATTGTAAATATATATACAAACTTAGATCAACTCCATTAAGAGGAGGGTTATCTTTCAGTCTGTCTACTCGAGCGAAACCGAAAGTAATAATTTAATTTTGTATTTACAATAAATGCGAAATACTTTACCTAAACATCGGAATTGGTAGATTTATGACGAGTTTTAGGTCCAATCGATCAAATACGAGATGCAAAATGTACACTCGAATATGTAGAAATTACAAAACGGAAATTGCGTACGACGAGGACAGAAAACTTTCAGTTCAACACAACTAACTTGGGCCGGTCTAGCCTGGTTGGTAGGGCGTTGGATTCGCGTCCCTTGGGTTGCGAGTTCGAACCCCGCCGGAAGCCGAAGACTCGTATGTGTGTGTGGTGGCTGGCGCACGTATAAATCTGTCGTGGTCACAAAGTCCTCAATGTCGAAAGAAATACTACTGGGGGTACTGGATCAGGGGTGATCGTTGTCTGATTAAATTACGATCTGCGGATGAGTGAATGAAATGCATGAATGAAGTCAGCCCCGTAAAAAGGGTTATGACGTGTATGTAGCTAAGTCGTACTCTTGGTCCTAGATGGCGCTACTGAAAAACAAGAGACGCACCCTTGGCTTAAAATCACCGACTTCTAAAGTCAGTTGGATTGTCTATGACAAGTGTCATTAGAAACAACAAAGCAACTGATTTTTTTAGTCCGAAAATTCCAAGCAAAAATATTTTCTAACTTGATAGCATTTGTCATAACTCAGCGAGAAAATCTGTTTCGTTTATTTATTTTCCATCTGTAAAAATGGAATGGTACTAAATAAAGCCAAATTTATCAATTTTTCTTTTTATTAAAAATCTTTAAGAAAACATAGTTTGAGGTTTTCCGTATAATCTAAAAGAAATTGATAATTTTATTAAAATATTCTATTTCAATTCTCGGACCAATCAATTGCTGAACTACTATAAGTTCTAGGTCCTACCCGAATGAAAGACAACAATATGAACTTAACTTGGAAAAAAATGATTTTTTTTTTTTTTTTCAAAACAAAATCAGTTTCAGAGAATTTGTCAAAATATCGTCATTGCAAGCAACTTCCAAGGATCTAAATTTTTAAATAATAAAAATGTGAATGCAGAAGTTATGAAACATAATAATTAAAGTAAATATTTTCATATTTTGAAAAAAAAAAGACGTTCGGCAAAAGTATAATTTAAAATAAACACCGTGCGACATTATATATGGAGTGCACAAACAAGCTATATAAATTGAGTTCTATATCTATACTTATAATAAAGCTCAATGTGTGTGTGTGTGTGTGTGTGTGTGTGTGTGTGTGTGTGTGTGTGTGTGTGTGTGTGTGTGTTGGCGCTCTACAGGCCAGGTCATTTGACATACAGCTATCAAATTTGGTACATGTATACCTTAGAGGTCGGGAATGTGCACCTGGGGTCCCTTTTTTTGAAATTTTAATTAGAATTTTAATTATTAATTAAAAACTAGCTTTCCCGCCAAAAAAATCTTCCATTTTCCCCACCGCCAACTTTTTCGCCAAAAAAAATCTTCCATTTTCCCCACCGCCAACTTCAATTTTTTTTTTTTCTCCCAACAGAAATGAGGCTAGGGTTAACATTTTTCGGCGGATTATTTCAAACGATTCTGTTTATTTTCTTAATGATTTATGCATTTAAAATTAAACATTGTTAATTAATCCATGTTTCAGATTCATTCTGAAGTACTTTTGAATTAAAATAACACAGAATAAAGGAAATTAAAAATGTATAATCTGCATAGCATTACCCCAACTGACGTAGAAAAATTCACGCATTTGCGTTACCGGAGCTGGCGAAGAAAATTCACGCATGCGCATTCTGAATGTTGCCATGACAACCGTTATCAACGGTTGATTTCAATTATTTTTAGGTTAGTTGCATGCTTTTGTAAGTAAATTGTATTTATGTTAGTTATATATTTTTTGTATATGCTTATAGTTTTAAGTACATCGTTTTTTAAGTAGATTTTTTTAACCTGTTTTCAATTATTTAAATTATTTTTAGGTTAGTTGCATGCTTTTGTAATTAAATTGTATTTATGTTAGTTATATATTTTTTTTGTATATGCTTATAGTTTTAAGTACATCGTTTTTAAAGTAGTTTTTTAAACCTGTTTTCGACCGATTATTTTAAACGATTCATTTTATTTTCTTAAAGTTTGATGCATTTAAACTTAAACATTGTTAATGAATCGATCTGTTCATGATGAATCTGAGAAAATTTTGTTGACAAATTCTTGAGATATTACATAACTTAAGAAAGATATTCTTTAGTGCCCATAAAGTTTAAACGCTCAGTGACTCTATTATCAGTAATCATATTATTAAAAAAATGCTTTGTTTCAGTAAAAAATATTATATTAATTGCAGTTTAGTCATTTCCATTTTAATTTTAAGCATAAATTCTACCGGAACTAACAGAAAATTAGAGAGATACATATTATGTTATGGTTGAAGGACTTTATATTATTATGAGTGAATTACATGACTATCAAAATTTGAAGCTTTAAAATATTTGATGATGAAGCTATTAAAGTAGGAATTACATAAAATATTTAATTATTGAAATTTTAACGAGCATTAAGATTGGCGAACCGGCTGGTCGCCAAAGGCGTCTAGTAAGGAATAAAGTAAACTTCCGCTCAATTTCAATAGTCCACAACAAACGTCTAAGAAACAACAAACATCTGAAATTGATTTTCTGAATTAAAGAAGGCTCTTTGAGGATAGGATTGTTTAGATAATAGGCAAAGGATAAAAAAAGCTAAATTTTTATTTTAAAAAATTTGGAAGAATAAAACCGTCCTTAATGTTATGTTCAACTTTGGAATATTAAACTTTGCCTATTATCTAAACAAAAAAAAAATGACTAGTATTTAAATATATTTCTAAAATCAATGCCAAAAATTTCTTAATATGACAAATACTTAAAAAGGCGAGCATATAAAATGGTGTTAAAAATTCTAAAGTCCATTAATTTCTCACTAAATGTCAATAATGAGTAATGAACTCATTTATTAACTTCAGAATATACTCAAAATTTTGTTCTGGAAGTTTTGTCGTTTGATGCAAAAATATTGTTCTAAATGATAATTATACGTGTGATAGAACCAATCATTAAAAACTAGCTGTATCTGCTTCCTTAGGGCAAAAGAAAGAACTTCACTTTAATTTTATGCGGCTTTAAACAGATCATTTAACTTTCTATCCACCTCAATAGAAAAAAAGAAGCACAGAGCCCATTAATCATTTTTCATATAACAGACTGCTTATAATTTATAGAAAAAAAAAATTTCCTCTCCGAAGCTATCTATATATTAACAGTAGAAATATTTTAAACATTTAAATTATTCTAAAGAAATTATTTTTTTTAAAAAAAGCAAAATGCAATAAATTTTCAATTAAAAAATGCTTAAATTACAATTTAACTATCCTTGAAAATAAAATTAATGTTTTAAAAATAGTATAAAAAACAAAACGAAATAAAAATTTTATAAAAAGAATAAAATAAACAAAAAATTATTTTTAGTATAATTATTATAAAATTACATTTTTTTTCCCATGATAATGCAATTATTACATAACAATTCGAATTACACACAAGCTCTTTAATCAAGCCATTGCCAAATGAACGACTTAGTCAAACGCTACAGGAAAGAGACAGCAACCAAGTAACACAAATGCTACTAAAATAAAAAATGAGAAGAGTGCATAGCTGTGTCTGTTAGATTCGGACGGAAAGCTAATTTTAATGCCCAAAATATCAATAATTAAACAGCATATTATTAGCATTTCAAGTTTTTATGTATGCTCTTAACGTGCATTAAGCCATAGTGTGTGTGTGTGTGCGCGCGCGCAAGAATTTCTAATTAATCTACATTCCTAAATAATTTCCTAATCACTCGAACTCTAACTTAACTGCAACTTCCGAGTTGTGGGAGAGAGGGGTATTATTCTCCCACAAACATCAAAACGCGACATCAGCAAATTCCTTCACAAAATTATATAAGCTCAAAATGCTTTCTCGTGCTTTCTTTTCAGTTTTCGTATTCTACTCTTTATGGCTTTTAAAAAGAAAACTCGATAGCAGATAAAAAAATTTACTATTTTGTAAAATCACAAAGGTTAAAAAATTGTTAAAGAACCCCTAGCTTTTTAAAGAAGGTTTTACAGACAGACACACAAACACTAACGCACATACATAAATTTTTAAAAAAAATAGATTAGGGAGAATTTAGAGGTCCAAATAGCTAATTAAATAAGATTGCAACGTAAATTTATAGAAATAATCTAACAGCAGTAGATATAACTATTAAATGCATTTTAAAAATCTGTCCAGCTAATTATATAAACTGTGCGTTGAACATCGCAAATTTGTCAGCATTATAAGCTAATAAGCTGGCACAAGTGATATATATTTTGCCATGTATTTTAAATAGTTTAAGAGTACAAAGGACTTGAAACAGTAGTGAACAGGTTATTAGAAATTTAAATTTGAATAAATACATATAAAATTTTTGCATTATTAATGCTAATGTAAGCAACTGGCGACAGTATTAACCAAGAGAAATTACCATGTATAATAACTTTTTCCATTTAAATCTCAAAAGTAATCTCGTATCAACTATACAAACAATGAACAGAGATGGTTGCCCTTTGGGATTTAAATTTTTTTTAAAATCAACACGTAATTTTTTTTAATCTCAAAATGCAGCCATCTCTTATACTGTTTGCATAGCCCATACGAAAATCCTTTAATTGTAGATATTTATTTTTCGCAAATACAATTGTACTTATAAAAAGAAGCAGAAAAAACGCCTAAAATAGTCATGATTACTCGACTATTTTCCAAAAGATCTAAACGATTAAATTCGTCTAATTTTACAAAAATTCATAGCAATTGGGTATATTCAGTCGTTAAAAATAATGGTTGAAATGTAAGTTGTATTCAAACATTTGCAACTCAGATATGTTTGAAGGACACATCAGTACACACAGTTCAACAGATTTAAGAAATTCAAACAAAACGCTTATTTTAAAATTCGAATGTCAAATCGTTTCCACCTGGTGTCTAGACTTCATTAATATTCTAGATGAAAATTTATAAACTAAACAAGGAAAATTTATGCTGAGCAAAGAAATGAATTGAAATGCTGCGAAGAAAATATACTTCATTTCAGAACACGTCCTTTTCGTAAAACCGTGCAGTTCAAATACCAATTACAAATTCATTCTTTCACTTTCATGCTGAAACACTTTGTAGTTTGAATTTTTTTTAAAATGCAAAGTTTTGTTTTCATATCTATACATTTAAAAGAATAAATAAATGAAGTTTTACAATCTTCTCACGTCTTAGAAGACTATGAAACTGAACACCAGAAATTACACACTCTTCGACAAATTTTGACAAAAATTGTGCCTCTCGGAATTTACACTCGTCTAAAACCTCTCTGACTCATATGATCGATTCGAAAATTCCATTATTCAATCCCCTTTTATTTATTCTTTTCACACCGTAAATAAATTCTTTGAGTAGACGTTATTAAATCGCTTATTTCGAACCCGTTTTTAGAGATTTCTGACAAAGAAGATTGAGAATAATAATTTTTAAATTATCAGTATTTGAAGGAAAAAATTCTTATTATCATTTCATTATTTCTTCCATATTGCATGAATGTTTTAGGTTCAGACTTTAAATTGAAATTTATAGTGAGGTTTAAATATGTTAGAGTGCAATATTGCTTATCTAGAAACTTAAAGAATAGTCCAAGATAATTAGTTTCAAATTTGCTTCGGATGTTTTGATATTATTTTTCTCTTACAATGCAAAATCTTTGAGAGTACATATTTCAGACTGGAGTTTCAGTGACTGCCCAGAAAAATAAAATCTTGCTTATCTCACACGACTGCTACTTTGTACTATTTAATTACTACGACATAAATACCTATAACCAAACAAAGAGCATAACTTTACATGTCAAAGATTTTACAGCAGATGCAGAAGAAATTTCAAAGAATAATTTACCTCTCTTTGTATTTTTAGAGCTTTTTTCCCAATCAATTTACACCAACGACATTTTATTCATCTGAAAATGCGGCCGACATAATGCAAATACGATAAAAACATTAAATGAGCAAAACTGAGCTAACCATAGTTTACAACTGACGTATAAAACTTTGATTACAAATACATTAAAACAGTTATTTGATATTTTACAGTCTCTTCAAGTGATTATTTGTCTCCTTTCACCATTTTCACCAATAGATTTAACCTCCAAATTTGATGACGCACCTAATTTGGAATTATTTTTTATTTCACTTCATATAGATAACATAAAAAAACCTTCAAAAACTTAAATACGTATATCCAAATAGTTTCTATCATTTAAATTGATTGCTACTTAAAAAGGGGTTAGAGTTAATAAAAAGGTAAAAAATGATCAAAACATTTATCAAATATTGATAACAATATTTAAAATTGAATTTATCTATGTCCAATAATGCACCAGGTTTTACTGAACTAACTTCAATAATCCAAAAGGTAACTATTTAAATTCCTAAAGCGGGCGCATTGAGAGCAACTTCTGAACACAGAAATGTTACAGTCAACTGCGTGAAAGCAAGACGTCCCCAAAGATTTATCAAATGAAAACTTGGCCACTAGAATATGCAGAGCCTTAATGAAAGCGCAACCCACGTTTCATGGTTGATGTTGCCGCAACTAACATTTGTAAAGGTAGAGATTATTCCACTTGTGATGCTGTTAGTACCTTTAATGAAGGCATTGTCACGCGCGGCCTTCATACACAAGAGAGTATCCAGAGATTTAAACCGAATGGGATTCATTTGAATAGAAGCAATGGAGTCAAATTACCATACTGGGGTATTACAAACTATTAACGCAAAAGCGGAAGTTTCCAGAAAGCCATTAAATATTTCAAAATAAGACGTTATCAAGAATTTTCAAGAAAGTTAGAAAACTGAAGATTATAAACATCGATATAAAACGATTGCAGTCTGATTTCAAATCACGATTCACTCAATCCACGATACAGTTCTTGATTGTTTCATTACTGCCCCAGGTAATATTAAAATGCCATCTGAAAGATCATAATAATAATTTTAAAAAATAGAAAACTAACTTATGAATTAGATAAAAACTCAGAAAAGTCAGCAAAAAAAAAAAAAAAACTATGCTCTCAATAAACATTTTTTTATTATTATTATTATTATTATTATTATTAAAAAAGCAATAACAGAAAAATGTTAAATTGTCTTGACAAAAGTGTTGTAAGTCAAATTCTTCGGATGAATTGTGAATATTAGGTAATGCGGGGGAAAAAAAGGAATTTAAGAGTAATGAATTACTGAGCAATAGAGTGCAGGACTCTGTTATCATTCGAACAACGCAATAAGGGGCATCCAAAAAAAAAAAAAATAGATATCCATTCCAAAGAAATAAAGAAAAAAAGTCGAAATAATTGAACGATATCTATATGATACGAAATAATATATATCTACATTAAAATATCACTCTCAAAATAGTTTTTCAAAACTTTATTGACATGTTTATAGAAAAATTGTTGAACACCTTGATTGCCTTGTGTTGCAGATTATACTAGCATTACACTTATAAAAAATGTGAAATAGCTTTTGATTTTAAAGAAAATGTCGCTAGAAAGCAAAACATTTCCCCCTAAACAATACAAAAAAAACTAAGATATCAAAAGGATACCTTATTTCTTAATGTTTATATAAAAAAGCTTTTTAAAAAACTCGTTAAACGGAACATTTTCGGAAACTATACCTCGAAAAAGATGGGTTCAACACTGTTGTATAGAGTGTAGATACTGTAAACGCTATATTAAAAAGGCAATAAAAAATATATGAAATAATTCTAGAATTTCTCATCACACCCTTTTATTGTGTATTTGCCAATTTTAAAATTCAAATGGAATCATTTTAATAACAATCTAATATTAAATTTAAAACTTTATATAAAATCTCACGATTGAATCATATTTGAAAAATTCTCCGCAATTTCTAATATTTCTATAAGAAAAAATTGCAGAAAATCTAATGAGTAAATATTTGCTAAGAATGATTAGCTAAGAATTTTTTTTTCTTTGTTAGATATTTTGACATTTTCATCGCAATCTCTTTAAAACGTAGAGAAATAATAATAATAAACTTGCCAAAAGCGTAAAATATTTGTTGGTGAACACCACTTTTTTTTTCCAGCATACTTCAAAAAAGATGTTTCACGATGGTGCAACTATAATCTGCCTTTTCATCCCTCCTCTCCTCCTTCCCTTCAAATAATTGATTTTTACGATGCTTCAAGTTTCACAACCATCAAGAAAAAGAGAAAAAAATCCTTAAATGTTGCAACGCGAAACGTTTTTGTCAACTTAATATTGCAAAATCATTCGAAATCAATAACCGGAAAGAATTAAATGATAATCCATCGTTTTACAGAATAATAGAGTCTTCGCAGCTCTTTTGCTTTTGTTTTAGAAATTTGATGACACCGAGCAGAAGCATCATTCATTAATTAAATTAGACAGAAATGGAGTCTATTAACTTTTTCTGAATAATGATTATGCAGCTGTCTCAGCAAGCTTATTTTTTCCCTCATATTTCACTAGCTTTCATTATGAGCATTATTGATTCAAATAATTTTTTTTTTATCCATTTATAACAGTTATTTCAAATAATATATTTGAAACAAAATTAAAAGAAGATTACAGAATTCCAGGCATGTTATAGTAATCAACACAATAATGATAACAAAATCGACAATTAGTTTTTAAAAAAAATTACATTATATATTAATGCGCCTGAAAATAAAATCTCGTGTTACATTTTGAAGAGATGGAAATGAAGCATACTTCTATTTTCAGAAATTGGTAGAAATCGCGATGATAACTTCAAATAACTCACATTTTAAATCTCAATTTTTCATATTTTGGAGTATTTTCTTTGAAACACACACACACACACACACACGCACGCAAATTCTTAAACTCGATAAAGAATTTATTGATAAGGCAAGAATTATATTGATTTCAGAAGAATTTATTGATAAGAAAATATTATTGAGATCTCAAAGAGAAATGCTAACATTATGTCAATTTTGCATGAAGCATACTTATTATTCCTGAATTTAAAAATATTCGATTTAAATAAACTTACAGATGCATCATTCTGTTAAATTTGTTATATAATGAAGAAAGTAAATATTAAAAACTACAAATTATAATAAAATATTTCCAGTCTTGAAGCATTAAAAATACATAGAAAACATTTTTTGGGGAAATACACGTCACTTATGTAAATCTTTGAATTTTTACAGTTCATTTGTATGGGGGAGGGGGGGGAGGCTGCATTTTTCATTTTCCTTGTGAAAAACAGCACGTGTCTTCTTCCCGCAGACAATAATCACAGATCTGACTTTTTATTCTACATTTTTTCCTTCCAAAATTTGTTTACGGTTGAAGAAGATTCAATTTTATTTAGCAAATCTGGCAACCCAACATATAATACAAAAGAGGAAAACAAACAGAGGCAGGCGGAGATTTTCCTTATTATATCTCAAATCCAATGCAACGCGGCAGAAAAAAGCCAGAAACATTTATTAAAGCACGTAAAAGAATATTCTATGACGCGCAAAAATTGGCAAAATATGGAAAATATGAATGATCGAATATCCTATTCGCTCGCAAGATTGTATAACAACATGAAGTCATATATTATTTAAGGCAATAAAACGCATTAGAAAATCCTATCAGAAGCAAGAGCGACATTTTTTTTTTTTTTATAAGGATTTCGAAAGAAATGTCAAATGCGGCGAAAAGTTATTTGTATATCTAAACTATCAAAAATTCAAGGGGAAAAAGAAATATTTTAGTGCAATAAGTTATATATTTGTAAGGCGCATAAAATTCTCAGCAAATAGTTTGAAATGCTTTTCAAGTTTCAAATAAAACTACAAAAAATTTAAGCGCATTGATAACAAAGTTAAATATTTATACTACCAAACATATATTCAATGCACTATAGATAAGATTCTTTATATATATATATAAAAAAAAATAACTAGCAATCATGAAACGGCAAATATCAAAAAGTCAGTGCTTCAGAACATGGAGAAATGAATAACGCAAATAGTTTTTTTTTTTTAATGAAATGTTTGTTAAAAGAGGTAAACAGACCCTAGTATAAAATAATCCCATAAGCGTTGGTTAAGTTGGTCATATTTATGATGCAATCATTGCAAACTGTAAGTGGTACAGACTACAAGAAAAACTAACAATAGTATCGTTACTTGCAAAATTATTATGAACACCTAAATATCAGTTTTTTTAAGTATACAGGTAAAGTACAATAAAGATATGTCAGTCATTAGGCCTCCCGCGCTCTAAAATGTATACCACCGGGAACTAGGTAGAGTAGTTTTGAAAAATATAGTCATAAAAATATTAGTCATTTAGGTGCAATTAAAATGAATGCATAGTAATTATTAAAAGAAATAAAATACAAAACGTAATTCACATGCGAAATAATTCATAAAAATAATGTAATGAAACTCTGCTTCCGTTATTTATAATTATCTCTTCAAAGCTTTAATATCTACACAAGTTTTTCGTTTAAAAAGATTCTTTACTAGTATAATTACTGTGTTTGAAAAGTTTGCCTTCATATTACATACCTTCGTACTTTTTATTCAGTTTCACAGATTGGCATCCTTTCATTTTTCTTTCGCACAAAACAGCAAATCGATAAACGCATGAGCACGGAAAACGAAAGTAAATTTATTGAAAAAGCAAGAAAATTCTAAAAAATCAATTAATAAAAAGTTGCAGCTTTAAAATTTTCCTGCATTTAAGAATATAGTTTTAATATATAGCATCAAAAAAAAAATGCGTGTATACTTTTGAAATCAATTCCCACATTCAAGAAAAACACACATTCTTCATATTTGAAGGGAGAAAAAAACTACAAGATGAGAAGAACAAAAACAAGTGGATGAATGAGGCCATACTTCCAATGAAAAATGAAATATCAAATTAAGCGAAACTATGTTACAGAATAACAAAGCAACAAAAAAATGTCCAAGTAAAAAGTACCACTGCAAATAAAATTCGTTGTATCTGAGTATGAATAGGTGAAAATCAAATCTGTTCCTATTTCATAAAAATACCTTTCGCTCACTTAGTTTCTTTTGTTTACCATTTTTTTTTTTTATCTAATTGGATATTATGTACATTGAAATCAAGAACTGAGAATGATAGTTCTTTTAAATAATCAAATAAACAATAAAGTATGCAACTGACATCGGATAATTTTTAAATACAATCGACAATTACATAAACTATTGAATCGTATACTGGCAATGCCAGTATCAAATAACATCATGCTGGAAATGCTCAACTGAGCTCCTACATTTCGAATTTATTTGATCTTTAATTGAAAATATTAAAATTCTAAATCATTAACAAATTTTATCTGAAAAATAACTACAATACAAAACACAGAAACAATTTACTGATGGATTTCAAAAAGCGCCTCAAGTTATACAACTCAATAAAACCGAAAATGTTAGTTGAATTAACACACATTAACACACGTAAGGAGCAAATTTGCTAGTATAAGAGTCATGAATAAAGTTATAAAGCAATAATTCAATTAGTTAAGTAATAATCAGCGTTAAATTCAGTTCTTATGAACATTAATAGAGAAATTATTAGCCCGATTTCCGTATATTCCAAGGGTATTTTTCCGAATTAGAGATAATACTCTTGAAATAATTATGATGAACCATCATAATTAAACACGCTCTATTCAAATTATAGGACTAATTGATTATTTTTCCACACTTTTCGCACAATTCATTTGTATGATTGATGATGAAGACAATAATCAATATCGTTAAACTCAATACTATATTTTCAACGTTATTATTTTTATTAAATATTGCAGATGTCAATACAATAAAAAAAAGGAAAAAAGTACATTGTACAGAATGTTCAAAGCATTTATATCCGAACTCAGTAAGACACTTTCATTGGGTAACTCTTAAATAATCTGTACATACAAATCCAATTCACAAAAAACAATTCCGGATCTTAGAATTCTAATTTTTTTCCCCCTTCTTGTTGATTTTCTATTGCTTTCTACTTTAAAAAACATGGGGGAAAAAACATGATTGACCATATTATTAACCATCTCGAATACTAGATGGAATCACTACGTAGTATAATACTTGTAAAAAATGTATTGCGTAGAGTCAAATAAATACTCAAATAATCATAATTAAGGTTATAAAAATATTAAAACCGCCCTTATTCAACGCTGTTTCATGACTTGCACAAACACACACATTATATATTTACTTCTAGGGAAATTGTTATCAGATCTAATAAGCCTATGTTAAACAAAAACTATTTTTAATATAAGTAATTTGATCCGATCGCAATAAAAATAATGAAATTTTACATCAAATTAAATAGTCAATAAAGAACGCTTCGAACAGAAACCAGTGGTACGTTTAAAGACGAAAGCTTTCACTGACTGCATTAAATACACTTCAAAAATAAGAAAATACAATGAAAAAAACCTTATGAAAATTTTTAAAACCAATAGATAAATATTTGTAGCGAAGGAAAGTATGAAAACCCTCTCGAAATTAAAACCAATCGACTTTGTTATTCCTCCCACTGATTTATAGTAGTATAAATATTTAAATCGTTCCATTGTTAATGTTTGGAGGAGCTGCAGTTAAAATAGAGCTGAAATTTAAATGAAAAGTTACAGAACATGAAAAAACCGACAGTAAAAAAAAAATCGATGAAATGCCATCTTTTTCACGTGATTTACTACCTTCTTTCAAAAGATTGTAGAAGACATCCTGGAGTCGATATCGCTAGCCATTGATTTTTAAAGACATATTAAATCAAACATAACAGTGAAGGGGGAAAATATCGATAATAGTAAATTACTCCGCAGTGTTCGCTAAAATAAACAGCTGCGATGCTTCCGGACACAAACTCAAATAAGTGCTTTATTATTGTTATTTTCATCACTAAGATACAAGCAAATTTAGAAAAACAAACAACTTATGAAAATATTAGGAATGCAAATGAAATTTAGAACTTAATTCTATTCTAAATCCTATGAGAAACAACTTAAATAGGTCTGTAAATAGGATTCCAGCAACATCAGCATCAGACAAGTTAAATACAGATTCATAATAAAAATGCAACTCCGTCTAATTAAGTTTTCTCAAGTCGCCATTTCCATGACTTTCATGCTAATTATTTCTTATTTTTCACAGTTACACTTTAAGAATCAATATTTTAATAAGTGAAAATTCTCAATATACAAAAAGACCGCGATTCATAATGCCCTAGAATTGCAATTAATACCCCTAGTGGGGTATAATATATATTAAAATGCTCATGTACATGGTGGGAAAAAACAGTTTCCCTTTTGCCAATGGTAAAGGTCGTTTTGTTTACAAAACAAAAACGATAACATTTTCTTGTTATGCATAGTCTGCTTCTGTATTCATTCTGACGTAAAATAACTTCTTAAAGCAAAAATACGAGATGACGAAGAATTCTCAAATTTTTTTACAATATATGAAAATACGAACGAATATACGAATACAATATACGAACAGCCTGCTAATGAAACTTTGGTAAAATGATTGAAAGCAGAACAATCAAAAATAAAGAAATATTGGGCTTGAAAAGTGTTAATGGTTTATAATTTTTATAAGTGTTAATGGTTTATAATTTTTTACAATAATAAATATCTCTGAAACTTCAAAGAATATCCAACAGAAGTTTTAAATACGTATGATGCTGAAAATCCATACTTATGTTTTCTACTACGAATATTGCATTTTGCCTTACAATATAATTTCTTAACTCAAAAGAATAATCACTACAACACAAATGCTCAGCGCGAGATTAAATAATATATATAAGGACTTATTAAAAATCAAGATTAACAGAGAAGACGAGGGCTTGCACATGCTAAAATTGATAACAGAATGCCAGTTAAAAAAATGATTGTTTTGAAATGCATAATCCATTATTTTTTAATATTAATATTTATTATTTCTATATATTTTCATGCAATTTCTTACCATACATAAAAACATTTGAAAAAAGAACTAAGAATTAGAATAGTCAAATTTAAATTAAACTGAAACTACATAAGTGCTACCTTAGAAAACTTCTGTTCATAAATCACTATCTATTTCAATATCTTTGAAGCAAACAGTATTTTTATCTCCAGTTAAAAAATTTCAGAATTTTTAAACAAAGCCTACATAAATTGTTTTTATTCACGGCGCTAAAGAATATTAAAATAGTTTAGACATTAGAAATATACTTATAAATCAAAAAAAAATCGAAGGCATATTATTTAATCAATCCTATTAACTCATTTTTTTTACAAATATGTTTACACTTAAGCATTAGATTCTAGAACATTGGCTTTCAAATTATATTTTAAACATTGTATATGTCGAATTATATTCTTCGAGATTTCTTAAGAATACAATCTCGCACGATTTCAAAATCGAAATATTTTTCCTCAACGGATTTATACGAAATTATCAAAAAACTCGTTTTACAATCAGTTTTTTTCTCAGAAACTCCAGCAAGGATAACCGAATAATAGAAGAAATAACTTAGTCTTCTAGAAGGTTACATTACGAAGGTTAAGATCTAAATCAGCGGTAATTGACCAAAGCGATTCAAGACTGCTTAAGTGGCGGAAATCGCCTTTCTTGCCGCCATTCTCTGTAATGTTGGAGATACTTTCATGAAATATATTGCACTGAATATGTTCAAGACTTGTTTTTGATAGGAAGAAGTGGACATTTTAGAAAGTAGAGGACGAAACCTGGAATTATCATATAACAAATGATACTCAACGTACTACAATAAATATCTTAATTTTTACATCAAATAGTAAAATGCTTTACACTTAGCTGCAAACAAATATATTTGTGCATATATATATATATATATATATATTATGGTTACAAATTAGAAATAGAAACATAGTTTGGTTAAAGATAGTGGTTGTTTTAGATATTAACATTAATTCAATATGGTTTCAACTCCTTGGCATCAAAGGGCTAAAAGAAAAAATGAGAATACAATACGGAAAAAGTAATACATTAACAATTATTTTGGCAAAATACTCCGCTATCAGATCCGAATGCATTAATACAACGATGATGTAAATAACATCATTTTGCTTATTTAGACTTCTTCGAGGAAAACTAAAACAATGGAAACTTTTTTGAGGATTAAAAACAATCAACAATGGTCAATTTGACAATGTCAAGCATTAAAAGCACCAATATTCTTTAAGAAAAGGTTAGGAATTCACAGAACATTTTTTATCGGACACAGTACTAAAAAATCATCACTAAAATGAACATAAAAAAGTGGGAGGTGCTTATTTAGATTAGTTGCGCATGATGGAATGAAAATACTTTATTTCGGGGTGAGGGGATCTTATTTGGTCAGTTAAAAAAGATTGAATTATCTTCTGACAATAAAAGATTTTCATGTTCGTTCGTTTTGTTTATAACGAAATCATTATTTACACAAGATAAGCTTCGAGAATCGATCGATGAGTCAATTCATTGCTTTACAACTAATTTACATTTTATCAAAGCAGTCGTGTGATATTGTAGAAAAGCATGTAAGAGACTAAAGAAAATGTGATTGTGGTGTTCTATTATCACTCAGAAAGAAAAGAAAAGGAGGAAGAAAAAAAATAGGATGATAAGAAGAATTTAAGATTTCCGCATTCGATAATCAAAAGAACTGACGCAATCAATATGGAAAAAGTGGAGGAAGAAATCTTTTTTTTTTTTTTCTGTACTTTCCGTTACATGCAGTACAGCATAGGAGAACCGGAAATTAGTCAAGTTCAATCAATAAAAGAAAGAAAAAATGGCTTTCGTTTTGAATGCTGATGAAAGCACAGAAACTACGAAAGAAGTTTCAATGTTGGTGACTTTATATATTTATGTATTCTTTAGTTTTAATACACTGTTGTGAACTTAGACGGTATTCTTGTTTATTAAATTACGTTTATGAATCTGTTAATGGATAATTTTTCAATTGAAAACATTTTTGCTGAACAAACATATTATATGACAGCTCTAAACTTAAAATAAGATTATGAATAGTTCCAAACCTTAAAATCTACATATATTCCCAGTGTAGACAACGTTAACCATACATCATCAGTCAAATTATTTCCTTTTTACGAAAACTCAACAGGAAAATTGCCCAACTATCTGCAAAAGAACCATTATAATCTTCCTTATCGTATCTTATATTTTGAAACAAAAAATAACAACAAAGTTGGTGAAATAACGAACGCAAAATGATGACAAAAGACAATATGATGCGGGAAACAATATCCAAGGAAAGAAATCATTTCCCCTCGTGAATGTGCATTCAGTTTAGACCACATACACTGAAATACTGATCAGAAGATTAAGCACTCATTTATTTCCCTCTCCTCCCATTCAAAGAACATTAGAGAAGCGGGGGTGCTCGCTTTGTGCAAGCAACCATCAAGGAAAAGCTTCATAAAGTGCCCCCAGGGTGAACAGGAAAGTAGCAGCAATGTTGGTTTTGACTTTTTAACTCTTTCAAGCATGGTGGTTTATTTCCTGAACCACTTAAACAAATTATTTAATACATGATGGTTCAGTTTTTGAACTACTTAATAAAGAAGGTATGTTTTTCTTTTAATTTTAAAACATACTTTCTTCGTTAAGTGGTTTAATAGCTAAATCACCATGCACTAAAGAAGTTGATATAAATGATTCAAAAAATAAACCACCATGCTTGAAAGAGTTGAGGCTTTTAACAGCCTAAGGGTAGTTTACTCTTCCTTAACAAATAAAATGAACACAAATAATTAAATATAAGGGTTTTTATAAGATGGGAATTTAAGGCTAAAAGTATGTATAACACAGCAAAATATTTATCACTGCCTAACAGATGGGTAACGAAAGAATCTTTTAATGACTAAAAATAAAATTCTAGAATTTTCCTTTCAAGATGCTGGAAAATTTGAATAGCGATAGATTGAAAAACGTCTGCTTTATCTTGAAAACATCGACAACATTTAAGATCATACGATTTCAGGTTTACGAAATTCGTTAACATGATTTCCGATGTTACGTAGAAGATTGATTAGCAATTCACGAAACGATATATCATTGGAAGTCACAAAAATTACCGATTTATTTGTCAAGTTTCTGTTACCGATTTATTTGTCAAGTTTCTGTAACCGATTTATTTGTCAAGTTTCTGTAAAGACCATATCGAATATACTTCATTTTTCAGTAAAACAATCAGTATAAAAATACAACGGTGTTAAAATTCAGGGGGAAAATTAGTTATTGTTCTCTTTTGTACTGCTGAACATGATTCTAGCGAACAAAATACCTCAAATTCATAATATTTTTAAATAATTAAATATTAAACGCAATTTATCATTGGAAGTCACAAAAATTACCGATTTATTTGTCAAGTTTCTGTAAAGACCATATCGAATATACTTCATTTTTCAGTAAAACAATCAGTATAAAAATACAACGGTGTTAAAATTCAGGGGGAAAATTAGTTTATGTTCTCTTTTGTACTACTGAACATGATTCTAGCGAACAAAATACCTCAAATTCATAATATTTTTAAATAATTAATTATTAAACGCAATTTTTCTATTGATTTGAAGAGTAAACTTATAGATTTCAGAATATGTAAAATTTTTAACGGTTTAAAATATTTCCAATTGAAAATATTATTCACGATTTTAAAAATAACTCATTAAGTCGCAAAAGAAGTTAGTCGTAGAAGTTAAACAAAAATCTCTTTAATTTTTTTAAATTTAAAACTGTTGTGAAGATCTTGTTTCTAGCTACAAGACAACGCCCCAAACTTCGGGCGATTTTTCATATTTCTATGTAAAATCATGGCTAATTTTTAATTGCTATTTATAAGAAATGTTTTAAGAATTCTCAGTTAAACTGTGCAGAATACATGAGGAATGATTTCTACAATAATCAATGCAAAATGATTAAAAGAGAGAAAGAGAAATAGGAAAAACTTTCTGATGCGAAAAGTAAAAAAGAAAAAAAAAAAAAAAATGTAGGTATTTCTACTCATAAGGGCAGTCATTATTTAGGCATCTTTATTTAAAACTTTAAAAAATTAGTGAAAATTCCCAATTTCGTGAATAGGGTTTTGCAAATGCTATAAAGAATATAAAATATTATTTAAATACTTATTAAACCGAAAAATAAAAATCATGTTGTGTTAAAAAATCGAAAGGAAGCAAGCTACCATACACGTAACAATAAGAGAAATTTTTCCGATTCTGATCGAGAAAGATATTTTTTCCCCTTCTCCTAATATCAAGTAGAAATTATGAAAGGACAAAATTAAGAAAATCCAGACTTTTCATTTCATAATTCTTTCTATAAATCCTTAACATCAACTGTTTCTTTATATCACTTGTTTTACATGATTAACATAACATTAGCATTTGCTAAAATATAAAACTAGATTGAGAATCAAGGTCACAGTACATATCGAATGCATAGAGCAGACAAAACATTTCAGCAGTTACATGACCCGTCCATTCTTATCTTTATTTTAAATAACACAGAGCTTCAAAGGACTATTGCCGCAATACATGAGACAGCTAATGTGGGTTACAATAAATATGCTACACAAATTCTTACACTTTCAAACGTATGCAATTTAAATTAAAAATTTGCATGCTATTATTTCACTTCCAGAGATTTGCATCGTATTGAATGGAGTAGAATAACTTCTCTCTTGCACATAAGTGACTGCATTAACAAAAAGTGGGCATTTTCATGAATTTTTGTGATGCGAACCTTTTTGCCATTTTTAAGACATTGTAATTTCATTATTACAGCAATTAAATATGATAACAGACTGTATATCAGATTTACAAAACTGTTTTAAAAAATGAAATATAACTTTTAAAAAGATATTTCTAAGCACAACAGAGATTATGGTCAATCTTAAAATGTGAAAATTCATACCTCAGGAATGAATGAATTTGTCATCTTTTGTGAAATTTGAGAAACTAGCAGACTGAAACAATAGCTAGTGTTAAAAATATCCATCATTAAGGGTATTAATTATCCACTAAGAAGTTTAGGAGCATTCTTAAATACTTATAAGATCTATAACTGGAAGTCAAAAATTTTCTAAAATGAAGAGAAAATAAAATGATTTTTTAAAGCAATTCTAAATGTAAATTTTTTTATCAGATATAACAATGTAATGAAAACATTAACTTAATGCCAACATATGATTGAAATCAAACAAAGTAGTTTTCATTTACTCTTGACATTACTCCTCATAATTTTTTTTTTTAAATTTCCCCCTTTTTTTTTTTTTTTTTTTTAGTATCATGTTAATTTTATTTATTATACTGGCTACTAAATTTGATTCATTTAAATTAAATTTCAACTAAATTCTTTTAATCTTTTAACAATGAAACTAAATAAAAATTTTCTTCCTTATCCACAGAAAGCAACTAATAGTATATACAGGGACTTGCAGTCAGAATTTTAAAATGATACAATATGCTACTGCTACAGAACATTTACTACAAAATCCAACCAATTGTAAGTTATCAGTTTCAAGAATGACAAACACTAAAAATTAAACAGTACTTGCCTTAAACTTACATTATATAAATAGAAAAGATAGGAATATAGTACTATTATTAGTTTAATTTCAGTCCTTTGTAACAAAAAAGTACGCTTAAGTATATATTTGACACGAGATGCAAGGAATACAGATGATATAATGATAACAATTTTAAAAGGTTTTTAATTTAGAATAACATAAATCTTAAGCTAAACAGATAAGTTTTCCTTTCTTATGAAATATTATAAACTATCTTTTATTAAGCACAAAGCATAATTATATATGGTATCAAAAGTTTAAAAATACATATTAAAATAATGTCTATTTTTATTAACTACAAATGAAATAAAGCTTTCATGTTTATTTAAAGCTTAAATCATTGGAATAGTCAAGATTAAGAATTATATGAAATTTAAACAAATCTCATAAATAATTCACAAAATATTGAACTACATCAACTTTAAATTTATACCACAATAAAATACTAACAGATGAATTATTTTGCCATCCCTTTTCCAATAACTTTCATTACATGAATCGACTATCATTACTCGAATAAGTGATAAATACCTCAAAAAAAGGATTTGCAACTATTAAAGAGTCGCATTCTAAATGCTTATCAATATTTATTTTTTCATGATAATATTCTTTAAGAAGAAATTATGAAATATGAGCAAACAAAGCTTCAAGATCATCATACAATACTAACTGTTAAGTATTTATTACCCAAGATGTAATAGTTATTCCTCCTAATTATAAGAAAAAAAAACATTTTTCAATCTTATCAGATTCACTTTCTACAAACATATTCTTTCTACACTAAATTCAGATTATAAATCTAAACTGACCACTTATTTACAATATTTTCATATCTTGCTTCACAGTTGAAAGTATTAAGAAGAAATGAAATTGGTTAGGCAAAAATAATTTGAATTTTGAATTTTTTTGTACTATGCACTAAATTTCCATTCTAAAAATCTGAAATGCAGGAATAAATTTTGATTTAGTAAAAATGTTTTTTAAGCAAAAAATGCAGCTACTACTCAAAAGTTGCAAGTTCATTTCACTCATCAATATTATTAATTCAAAATACAAATCAGCCTTCAATGCATTTAATCAAAAGTAAGATCTGAATTGAATTATTATTTGTTTTATACAGAAGATTAAGAATTTTTATATTTTCCTTAGTTTTGTAGTTTTTAATATTTTGCTACATTAAAATAAATAATAAAAATTGGATTAAACGTTCAAAGCTGACATAAATAGTTAAGCTGTAACTCCTAAAAAGCAGTGCAAACAGTATGTGTGGTTAAACAAATAGCAAATTAAATATAACGGAAAATCAGAATACAAGTAGAGCAGTTCATTAATATGAACGTATAAATTTTTTCCAATAAAGAAACGACAAACAGAAGAATTAATAAATATTTTTCTGCTATAATTAAGGACCAAATTAACTAAAGTTTTGAAAAAGGAATCTCAAAACAAACTTTTTTAATATCTTTTTTTTAATTAGGACACTGATTATGTCTTTTACGTACCATAATCAAAACTTTGAATAAAACTTTGGCTAAAAGAACAGTCATTAAATTTGTTATTTAAGTAGTTCTAGAAACTTTTTTTAATTAACATGTACCTATAAGTCGAGATTCTTTTAACTACAGACTAAATGCAGATATTAATTTTTACATTTTATATGTAATCAGTTAATTGTTCAAATAGACAATAATTGATTAAGATTTTTCATTAGTTTAGGTTTTCAATTAAAATTTTGACACAAAACAATAAGTTGATACTATAACAATGCTAATACAACTCGGTAAAAAGAATATTTAAAAAATAAAGAAGTAACCTATATATGTAAGGTTCATGCCAGCAACTCGATTGCAAGAAAAACATTAAATTAAAATTGATATGAAACAATTTTTTAAAAATCTCTGCATAGTAACTTAAAATATTCTCATTTTCTGCACTGTACCTAAGTGTTCTAATTCACAACAATATGAATATAAATCAACATTAAAAATTCACAACATTCAACTTCTATCAAAATTATAAACTTTTACTTTTATAGTATTAATTAATTTACTATTTCATTGTATATTCATTCAATATATGTTTCCAAAAGGTCAAATATATATTAAGACAATTCACAAATTCATACCTTAATTAATTTTGAAGCATGCAAAATGTGGCAAGTCGATATCCAATAATGCACAAATTTACAAAAGCTGCTAACTTGCAATAATTCAACTAATAAACAGAATAAATTAAAAGCTAATTTTCTTAACTAAAATATTAAAATTTTATAAAACTTGAAAAACATAGAATAGCTATTTTAAATCATTTCAATATAAATATTAAGAAATCAATTTTAATGCAAAACAAGAGCATTCTATCATCAAATACAACATGCATAAACAATTTGCAAATTGAAATGATTTAAACATTTAAAAGGTTTTGCAAAAAAATTTTGTTAGTATAAAAATGTAGTTAGTATCCTTTTAAATTATTATTCATTTTTCTTGGGATGCATGTAAATGATAAAATAATCTTTAAATTTGCAAATTCTTAATTAAAGAGAAAAATTGCTCAGTAATATTTTAAAATGTCTGCAAAAATTACAAGTTCTAGCTTCAAAATGATATATTTTTTTATAAGATTAACAAGGTGAAAATTAATACTCAAACACTAAAAACATTTAAGAAGTGATTTTAGAATAAAATGAAAATTAAATTCATGTTTTCAGATAAAAATTAAAAAGTTAAACTATGAAATGCTGTAAATTTTCACTCTTACAGAAATATAAAGTAGATCAAAGTTATTTCAACTATGCAATAAATATGAAGAAAAATTCTGAAAATTATGCCCTATTTCTCAAAATGATTTTCTACAAACAATAATAATTATTATTTTCTTACAAAATACTGCTTCTGGGTGAATTTTGATATTTTTTTACAAAAAAATTCGTTTTCATTAAATTAGAATTATTTTATATTAGTACACTTCTCGAAAAGAATTTAATACTAAATAATTATAAAACAAGTGCAGTACAGAAAATTTTGAAAAGCAGCTTATGTTTACATTTATCCAAATATACAAGAAAATAATGAGCAGTAAATATTTTATTATTTTTTCAAATTCTTTGAGTTCGGAAACATAAAATCTCAACACTCACCTTCCAATTATCTCACACAGATCATAAACATCATCGAATAAAACTTCTGCCATTCCTTCAGATTTTCTGAAAAATCTTCAGGTCGATTGAAAAGTTTGTTTACTCTAAAAAAAATTGGACAGTCAGATAAAAATATGCATCATACTTGCGTTCATTCATGAATTCTCTTTCGATACCACCGAAATAACATTATTTACAAAACACCACAATCGCCACTAGCTGTCACAAACAATACCGGTTCGCTCCGTCTAGGAACGAAAATTTAAAAAAAAGAAATATGTCATTTGACAAGTAAAACTAATTACATTGATAAATTAATATTCTTTTGATATTTCAAGCGATCAGTACCGTGGAGAGACATATAAAATTAAGCAGCTATTCTAAGAAAGCGAAATATTTAAATATATAATTTCAAATTTTCAATTTATTTTCGCTTTTGACTACCAGTCAGGAGATTCGGAAGCCACCTTTCTTCCTCGCTAGGTGGCTGGTTATAAAACCACCTTTCTCCACCTGAATTTTGTGAGATCATGAAAGCAGCTAAGTCCCCGAATCGTTTTCCTCTTTACCTAATTGGATCGAATCACGCTTGCGCATTAGTATTCCAGAGTAAAGTGGTTTAAAACACTGTCCTCAATCAAGGTTATTTTAAAAATTCTTTCAAAAAGGGCAAAATAACTATTTTTGTTCTGCTTAAATATTAAAAATAATCATACATCTTATCAAAATAACAATATTCGGCAGAATTTGTTCCATTGATGCGTTACTAACAGCAACACATTATGCCACCTAGACAGCACAGTGGCTATCATTCCATAAGATTAGATGACGAGGTTGTGATTTCTACAACAACAACAACAACAAAAAGATTTTTAAACATTGAAACAAATCTCAGAAAATCTATGGAAATAGTCTGATATACACTGAACCATTTTTGTTGTAAATCAAGAGGTATTTTTGTATAAGAAATGGCCGTATTGTCAAAGTTAGGAAAATGTTGACATGTGAAAATTAAATTCTTTTTTTAAGATTAGCATGTCCGTGAAATAGAATAAGACAAAAAAGTGGTGCATCAAATAATACTTTTTCATCATAAATACAAATTCATATCTCTAAAGACTAAATCTACAATTAAAGATAGAAATTACAACGACCACCTGTTAAGTATTGACCGGGTTTCATGGCAGAACGCGGGATCATGAAAAAATCGAGGAGTAAAGGCAGTCACTCCATTTTAAACAAACAAAAAAAAACTCACAATTGGTACTAAATCCGTATTTTGTAAAAGATTTTGGAAGAAAGGGAAAATGAAGAAACGATATATTTTAATACATACTCAAAGTAATCGGTTGAATTTTGAAGTCCTGGGAATAAATATGGAATAGAGATCCCGTGGATAAAAAAAATGAATGAATAATTAAAATGTTTATTTGAATACAAGAGAAAAAGCATATACAACATTTATTGTTATCTAAAAAATAATACTTAACTTGTAATATGTCAATATTAATGTTAAAAAAATTCAATATAACTTCAATTTCCATGCTTCAATTTCTTCGAATTCTCACTTAGATTCAAGTCTTCCCATAATTTGTTTACTTTGGAAAGAAACAATAAGTTAATCAGCCTTTTTCGTGTTGTTGTGAATCTTAAATATTTTCAATTATTATTATTATTTTAAGTTTTAAAAACTGATGCAACTTAGCAGTGGTTATTAGAATTGTTAGTAAAATTCTTAAAGTTATATTTAAATTGGAAATACATTCTTTAGAGAAATTTTTAAGGCACATTAATAAAGACCATTCACATATACCTTCGCAGAAAATAATAAAGAATACTTTTGTATCTACGTAAAGATAATTCTCATCAACTCTCCATTTTTGCCATCATATATTGTATTAAATGCAAATCCACACAAAATTTTCCTGTTTGGCTTCTTCTTCGTGTTTAAATTTGGCAATAAATTAAAAGGCAAATAAGTCATTGTTTCTCTAATTGTTTGAATAATTAATGAGGTATATTTTGGTCTACTGTTTATAAAATATATTTTCGATTAAGTTGATTTCAAATTCTCTTTCGTAAGCAAAATGACACTTCCTTTTTCTTTCTAAAATTCTGGAAAAATATTAACACGCGAAGACACGGCTCCTTTAACTTGTTCGAGGATGCGCATCGGGCTTCGCAAACTTGGAGAATACTTTTCTTAACAAAATATATAGCAAATTATATTTATGCCACAGAAAACATTAATTGGATAAAATATATAAGTGCTAAGTTTTCAAATAATTATCATTTTAAAAATTCCACAATTAAAACTATTTTAAGCTTGAAATCTTAAACGAATTTTAAGGACTAATGCGCTTTAAGAATTCAAAAATGAAAGTCTTACATAGAAATTATTATTTGTTGATAACAAAAGAATTTTATATTTCTAAATTCAAAACAAAACTGATTTGTGACCTTCTAAGCACATCAATTTTCAAACTCAAGCACGCGCATCGGGCGCCAGAGGCCCAGGCTTGTTTTCTGAAATTAAAATAATAATAATAATAATAAAATGGATAAAATTCCTGATATGTCTATGGTCAGCTACTAAATGAACCTTGAATGTAGCTACTGTGAAGCAGGTTTGTTTTTCATTGAAATAAACAGTTTACGGTTATATATTTTAAAGCCCTCGAATCTCGAAAGTTCGATCCGCATTCTCCTAATTTTTCACTCTCCACTTTTGATTCCGAAAAACCAACATTTCTGAGGTCAGTTTTTTTCTTTCCTCCTGGACTTGTGTTTAAACATCAAAAAGACAGAAATGAAAACATTGAACAGTAATAGACAGACATAAATAATTGTATTAAAAAAATAAAACGAATACACATTTATATGGTTGAAAATATTGATAATATCATCTCTATTTTTCCATTTACAGTTTCGTTTACAGCTTTTGACGTTTATATAAAAGATGTTAGTTTTCTTTCTGGAAGTCGTAGAAATAAAATAAAAACAGTTTTGGAGATTTGAAAGTATGTGCTTTCCAATAAAATAATTTAAAAACTGGATCAATTTTGACCGATTGATTTTCGTAAGGTGGACATTTATCTGAAGCTATACAAAATTTGTTCAAATGAATATCCTTAACAATTACATAAATTTGCATTCTTCTAATAACTTCTGCGTATTAAATATTTTACCAATTGACATTTTAAAATTATGGTGATATATAAAATTTTTTTATTATCATTCTCAGCAGAAGTAAAAGTGTTTTCATAAATTGCCTTATTTAGTGAAACTTTTAATTAGAAGCACGTGTACAGAGGCAATATTTAAGGAAATAAACGTTTGTTCAACTTTTCGGGGACACCTTGTATATGTTCCATATGCCATACCATGTAATAATTAGCATCACAAATTTGAAATTTCTTAGTTTTCTCAAAATTTGCCGCCTTTGGCGACCAGTGTGTTCAGACTACTGATTTTTCAGGCTGTTAAATGATTTATATTAAATTTATTTCTTTAAAAAACATTTCATCTTTTTATTTGATGTGGCGGAAAAACATGAATTGAATCGAATCAGTTTACTTAAGAATTAAAAAGTGTATGTATTACGAAATAAAAGCGGAAGTGAAAATCCTTCTACGGAGTTAATGATTAGTAAAAAACGCAATTGAATGTTTTGATGGATGAATTTTAATTCCATCATATCATTTAAAAACATTGTTGAAGATAATGTAGTAAATGAATAAAAAAATATTATTAAATTGAAGGAAAATTTTCTACGGAAATTGAAATAATAACATTTCAAAGGTAAATTCCTGAGTCTTAAGATAACGCCGGTTTAACAAGACCATTTTGTAGATAATTGTTCTGAAAATATAAATATCAATGTCGTAGGCAAGTCAAAGATTACAGCTAGACTTAAGAATATTGTACGGTTGCCAAAGTTGAAATATTTTGAGACGATTAAGTGACAAATGTAATCGTAGCAATTTTTTATTGCAACCCTAAAAACCGTTTATTACTATTTTTGCTACTCAATGAGGATGGCGAACTTTTGGAGAGTTTTTGGACGATTGGCACATTTTGATGTGTTTGGCGAGAAACCGTGCGTTAAGTCACATTAAGAACCTTACTAGGACTACTTATCTGAAGAGTTTTAAGCCTATTTTCATGCTCGAATAAACCTTTTGTTTGAGGCCTTTTTCTCGATTTCTTTTATATCTTCTTCCCTGACTGAATGTACTTTTTTGTGACATGGTGGACCATCTCCAGAGCATTTCTAATAATATTTTACAGCTTCATTAATTAGTTAAATGACGCATTGAATTCAATACAACTATAAAACCTCGATGAACGAAGCTGTTTGAAATTCATATGACGATTTGTTTACATTTTACTGTTGCCAATCGACAATAAATAATAAGCGCGATTTATGTCCAGGTACGTTAGTCTTTTATAAATAGAGATAATGCGTATTCATTTTTATTAAGTTTATCTGCTGTTTCAATTAATTTTACAAGTGCGTTAATTAATCTTTCTAAATTGTATTTAATAATCTTCATAGAATTTATATTTACACTAACCAAACAAAAAAAATCGAGAAAAATGAAAGAAAAAAAAAGGATGGATTTAGCGTTATTCGTAATCCATATATTCCACATGACTAAATACAAAAAAAAAGTACAATTTTACATACTGTTATCTGTTGTTATAATAGTTTAACATTTATTTTTAATATAGACTATAGATAACTATATTTTATTATTTCTTGTCTAAGATTTTTTCTGGGCTTGTAAACACACACACAAAAAAAATTAATTTAAGAAAATTTTATTATATGATAGCAGTTCTGATTAATGCATATGGTAACTCGGTTTGGGCTCACCAAATCCAAGAATATGCCTGCTTGACCGACATTAAGGACTCTACTATATAAACCTTTCAGACAGGTGTTTGATGCAATCTTTACTGTAATAATCCTAATCATTATATTTCATCTTTCAATAAAAAAGACATTTTTCTAAAGGCATTTTTTTTCTCCTTTTCTATATTACTGTGTAATACATATTCCGTAAGTGCTTTTTGCTGTTTGACTTTTATATAAAAGTTTTAAAAAAAGCATTGCGACTTTTATCTTCGTGTACGTAAGATTTACTTATAAAACATATATACACCTTTTAGGCCTAATTTTCCAGGCAATTTCAATACTTTTGGATTATTACAGCTTCGATATCATATTTTAGACTAAAATCACACAATTTGTAATCGAATGATATAAGATCAGACAAGTTTTAGTGCTTCTTCATATCCCATCATTAGTTCAATTCCAT
Source organism: Argiope bruennichi (assembly GCF_947563725.1). Classification (NCBI taxonomy): domain Eukaryota; kingdom Metazoa; phylum Arthropoda; class Arachnida; order Araneae; family Araneidae; genus Argiope; species Argiope bruennichi. The sequence continues at coordinate 114,574,933 of NC_079162.1, forward strand.
TCCATTCCTCGTGCAGCGGTATTTAAAAGGTTGTATTCCAGAACATCATGACTGCTTAAATCTGAATGTGTAGACCCTTTTTATCAATTATTCATGATTTTACCATCTATGGACCACAGACAGTTAGTTGACTTTACATTTGGGAAATTTTAGAAAAATATGGCTTATGCCTTGAACCAGAAATTTTTAACTTTCAACAGAAATATATTATTGCTCGTGCAGTGCATATCTTCCAGTATTTCTTCCCTGTGCTTTGTTGCAAGATTTTTCTCTTTGGACCATACTAGAATGTAATTCTATATTGTTTGGTCTGCATCCCATCAAGTTGGTTGGTTAATTCAAGTTTAATGGAGCAAGAGCCAAAAGTAGGCTATACTGCGTCAATCATATGGTTGCATCCCATCAAGATATATCCTACAAATAAAGAACTCTGAATGCACGCTGAAAATTTATAAAATAATATTCCCTAGATGGGCAGTAAGATCTTTATCGGTTAACGCTGCAATGTATGTCATCAATTACAGCCATTAAAAGCTGGCGTATAAAATGTGCTGTATAGCTGCAAAAGTTGCCATCTCCGTTTTTCAAAATTGCGTTTTTTTCCCCCCAAAGATTTTAAGCTCATTTGACCCTTTTCCTTTTTCTCCACCATAAAATATCAACAGAAGCACATCGCAGAAACACTTCAGATGTCTTGCAGTTTATTTTTTACATCCCATTTTGGTTATATGCGTCAGAAAATCTACTTTTAAAAATGTTTTCTTCTTTGGAAATCGCCATTTTTGCAGCCATATGATGCAGATATTGAATTTCTTTTATGTTTCAGTCATTTTTTTCAACCTCAAAACTAGCTTTCTTAAATTTGTGTTGAGCGTATTTATTTTGCTAAATATTCTTTTTTTTTAAAAAAAAAAAATAATCTCATATCTTGGTTGGTACTGCAATTTCTGTTTCCATCAGTCTTTAAAATGAGGTAGACCTGTGAAAAATAGTGAACTTTGGATTATCTTCCTTAGAAGAATAATTATGATAATACATCAAATACTTGAAAAAAAATTCCTGTAAATGAATAAAACAAAAAGACGAAACGTTGAGTGGGAAATAGTGGCAAATTCTTTTGATAATCATGATCAATGAAAATGAAATATTCACTGAAAGTAACTAACAATTAAAAAAGCTGAAAATAAGAGAATGAATCAACATATTTAATAATGTTATTTACCTGTTATTTAAATTGAATATATTATAAATTTTATAATCAGTTTTACTAATCATTTTTCAAAATTTACTTTGTCCTTTCATAGATATGAAGATATTTTTAAATTTTTTTTTAATGTCTACCGTTTAAAAATCTCTCATTGTATAAAAACTCCAAGACAAACTGTTTCTGACTAAAATTTGATATCAATAAACAAAAGCAGTTAAATCACATTTGGTGCCATATAGAGGGTGAGGAGATCTAGAACTCGTGATCATCCGTTCCCTAAATCGAAGACTTGCGACCCGGCTACTGCGGCTGCTACACAAAATAAACTACATTTTTATTTGAAATAAAAAATATTTAATCGCTTTTTTAGCTTCTTAACGATTCAGTTTCCACTATCTCATTATATAACAAATTCTGTTTTTGAAATGCGTTTCTTTTTCAATTCAGCTAGAAAATCATGAGGATATTAGAGAAGTTTATTGAATACATGTATAGTGTTTGATTAACGTTTATAGATTTTAGCATCGAAAATTGATCATTAAGATTGACTTAATTTATCAGTTTAAAACTCGATAATAGGGTACTTGAGTTTGACACATAAAAACTTATCAACGGGCTAGCTCTTTTTATTCTAATTGAGGAAAAGATTTGTTGATTCTTGTTGTCCCCCAATAAATGTTATTTTCAACAGTCGATTTATTTTCTTACCGTTAGTATAAACTAAGGTTAGATTTCAGCTGAAATAATTAATAATCTGATTCCGAACAGATATCTTTCCTCATTTATATAAGTCTAAAAAAAATATTCTCTCCGAATGTGATAAAGCATTATTTGCTTTTTATAAAACTGTTAACAGGGTTATCGTGAAAGCAATGGAAATAGATTCAGAATACACGTAGATGAAACATTTTTCAATTTCATTAGAATAATTAATTTTTCACTTATTTCATCTACGAAAAACACATCATTTCACCTTTTTGACGTAATAATTTTAATACACTGTTTTTGCGGCATGAAAAACTTAAAATTTTGAACAATGTATTGTCTTAATACCAATTTTACTTTTATAACACAAAAGTTATTGAAAATATCAATATGTTATACAATGACTAATTTTAAAGAAGCAATTTAAGCATTTATGGTTTTTTTACTGGGCAAAGTGTTACTAATACATTGCAGAATGTGATGTTTTTGTGATCTAGAGGGATAAAAATGAATTTTCTTACGTGTTTACGCAGGTAACAAGTTGTTTTATACTTAGACCAATCCATAGAACTTGAATCTAAAGTTGATATTCCAAGAAACCGAACCCAGCAACAGAAAAAACGATCGATCTGGCCAAGTGCTTGCATTCTGGTTATCAAGTGTTCTAAGTGGTTTTGCCATTTATTTTAGTTTGCTTAATGAATACGCTGTGTTTCTCTGAGCTAATATTGGTGCTACTGTTTATATAGAATTGTAAAGGTTAATTTACGTTAATATGCGTTTTAATTTAATTGCAAATACCATAAGAATTTATTGTAGTTTTTACTACGTGTGAAAATGTATTTATATATATATCAGTTTAAACTTGACTTTTAATATATTATCTTGCATTATACCAATATGTAATTGTTTTTTTCCCTGAAAGACTTGCGTGTAACCTGCAAGAAAAATTTAAATTTTCTTATGAATATTTGCATTATTCGTATAAGTTTCTTTAATTACAGATGATTACACATATTTTGCGTCAAGGCCTTTTCAAAGTTTGCTTTGCTAAGGTCAAAGAACCAAGAATATATGATTTGTTGGGCTATACATTGCAAGAATTCGGTGCCCCATTTCTTTCAGTAAAGAATTTATAATGTTTAAAACTTATAATTCTTAGTGTAAACTAAGAAATTGCACAAAAATGATCGGGGTCCAACAGACACAAGGGACGCTTTCAAAAAACGAATTTTTCGGGGTTAAGTGAATGTATGTATAACCTAATATTGCCAACAGAAGTGTAGAATGTATTTAACATCCTGAATCAATTAAATGAACCTTCAGACCACAAAAATACGTAGAAAGTTGCAGCACCGAAACAAAAAGACGACGAATTCAACACATCCTGGAAATATGGAGCCAGGAAGAGCTATCTCTGTCTGTTGAAGTACAGTGTAACAAGGAAGGCAAAAGAAGGCAAAGTGTAGCAAGAAAGGCAAATTCATTTACAACAATAATTTTAAATGAATTGGGTCATTTTTCTTCCAGAAAAGGCACTACTATATTAAAATGAAGAAGCGTTTTTCAAGCTCAAAACAATGTGATCTTTCGGAAGACCACATGCTTGAAGGTTGACATAAATCTGTCAACGCATCAATATAATGTAATAGGTAAAAAACAAATGAATAATTACATGCATCCATCCTATAAAATTAAAGCGGCAAAACTGTCATGCTATCCGAGAGAGGTCAACACGACAGAAATCTTCACAGAAATGAAATTGTCATCTCTAAGGGATCACATTATTACTTATATTATACTAAGTGAAAGAAGAGGGTTAAAAATCTATAAAAGACTTGACAACATAGGCGTAATTTAGAAATGAGATTGTGATGAATCGGAGTGAAATAGATAAGAGCAGATATTTTCTGGTGAAAGTTGGCTCTAATGAAAGTTTATTTAGAGCATCCATAATGGTTATTCAGATATATACAGTGAAACATTCCAAACATTTTTAAATATTCTATGTTTCCAAAAACATTTTTAAATATTGTATGGAAAATCCTTTCGAATTTTCTTAATCGTCCCATTAAGTTTATGTTTGCGAAATAAACTGTAAATGTTATTATAAACTGTAATGTTATCGCCAGATAAACTGCGACTGTTATTGTTCCTCAAGACATTCCCACAGAAGTTTTTTTTTTTTTTTTAACATTCATTATTATTACTTACTAAAGTTAGTATAAATGACATGGATATCTCGACAATCTCAACGTTGATATTCTATATGATCGATGGCAAAATCTGTAATACCGTAACTGCATGTGCATCAATACAGACTTACTACTCATACGGTGCCAAATCTAATGAGATGAATGAATGAAAAGATCATTTTACAAAAAAACTGTAAACATTGATATTCTTATCTTTGGTCTGTCAAATTTTCATTCTTAGATTAAATATTTTGAATGCATATTACATCTCTCATATTATTTGGAAATAAAATCATGACAAGTTCGGGGTGCCGAAAATAAAAAAGCGGTTGAAAAGATAAAATAAAACAGGCAAAGAGAAGTTCACGAGGGAGTTAGATATGTTTAAATAACAAACTGGAAATATCAATATCAGTAACACAATGTCAAACGCTTCCATGGCAGAGAATAAGCATCAAATTCTTCATTGTGACAAATTTCATGAATACCTTAAAGAAATCAGATAATTATATCTTAAAGTGGCGATAACAGATATGGTGCCCAATGCCTGTAAAAGCGCATAAAATTCTATTTCAAGTGGTCCTACATCTTTAATAGGCAAACTCCAAAGCTGCTTACCCTTACTAAGAATTGCAACTTTTTATCCCCTCCCCCCTGTAAGCTTCCCTCTCAAAAAAAAAAAAAAAAAACTGTCTTCCTGTCATTTTTTACTACAAAGTTTTAGTAAATTTTATAATTTTGTAAATAAGTTTAGTAAAAACGATGAAAAATAATACATTATTTATATTGAAGAAAAATGCCATAACAGCAAATTAAACTGGCAACTAGTAAATTTACAGTAAATAAAATATGCTTCTTTAATATTTTCTAACTGGCAGAGTAAAACAATCATTATCTTACTATTTATGACAACTAGAGAAATCCGATATTAGTAAGATACATAATAAAGAACGCGTCTTCTATATATCAATCTATTTTTAGCCATCTGATTATTGGAAATAGCTAGGAAATTGCTAAAAACTGAATGCAGAATTAGCACACACATAAGTATACTTTTCCTTTACTATTATATTAGTAAAAAATTTCCGCCGCATTAGAAACAGTATATTAACTGTATAAGAAGGAAAATTAAAAGTGTTCAAGACATTATATAAGAGAATCATTATTTGTAAAAACATTGGTAATCATATCTGGATATTTTATAAAAATGGCGAGTTTCGGAAGTTATATTGACACTTTTTTTTTAACTCATTTTGACATTTATATTTAGATAGCCGAAAAATAAATTATCAAGAAAAATATTTTTTATGAAAGAACAAACGTGATTATTTTCTTTGAAAGTTTACAGGCTTGTGAAACGTATGAAATAGTTAAAAAATCGTGCTAAAATATCTGTTCGATCCTGACAAAGAACCAAACAACCACTTTCAATCTAACAACCTCTAAAAATCGTTTAATAATTTTCATCTTTTACACGCTATATCGTATACATGGAAATAAACTTCATCCTTGAAATTCATTGGCTGGTCATCCCTGATACGTTGGATTACTAGAAGAGGTCAATGATGGTGAATGGCGTAAGAAAAGATAATTACTCTTAAGAGAAACATAGCTATCAGATGGGATAGTAAGTCTAGGCTGTTGATATAAAGTTACGTAAAATGTAAAGTAGTAATCAAGAAATATTACCGTTTTCGAGATATAATTATGTTCATCAAATCAAACCTTGCCCGAAAGTGGATACTTTGGATTGTAATTAAAAGGATGACATCTTCAATAATTTCAGTAAGAATATGAACCGAGTAATTTGAGAAAAGAGTGAAAATAATGATAATGAATATATTGAAAAAATATTAACATACTAGGAAAATATTTACTATCAACAGCATAGATAAACCAGTACAAGTTAAAACTTACAAGTACAAATAACCAAATACAAAATGACGAATGGGTAAAAAAAAAAAAAAAATGTAGTGGAATCTAATATACAGATTAGAAAAAGACTGGTAACATAAAAAAAAAAACTAATTTTAATTCTGGATCTATTAATAAAATGTAATACAGTTATTTTAAGCCAGATTTATTTGACATGAATATATTCTATATTTTAGTCGTCTACGTTACCGTAAATATTTTGCAATAAAACTACAGAAAGAAAAGATGTTCAAGAGAAAAATCAAAAGTCACATAACAAAAAGCTTAGATCTTTTCAAAAAAGAATGTTAAAATAATAGAACGCGAATGGAATTTAAAAACAATATCGATCTTTTTCGAAACGCAACCTTTCACTTTTTACAGAGCATTCAGACAAATGCAAATATTTAAACATTTAAGAAGTGTTAAACTTTCAACAATCAGCTTTTGAAACGAAGGAGTTTGCAGTGTACGAATTCATGAAAATTTGTGGCTCTTACAACAAACTTTAAATAAAAAGCTAAATAAAATTTAAGTGACATGAGATAATGAAATATGAACTTTTGTTAAAGGTTGCAGCTTATTACTCAAATTCTGTGTACAAATTAACTTCACCAATTTCAAAGTTAATTCATACTCATTTTACTTTAAAATTAAAAGGGAAAGAAATGTTTGCAAGAAGCTAATTAATCCACTTTAAAATTGGTGAAGTTTTTTAGATAATACAAGTAAAAGATAAAAGAAAGAAAATTTGTGTATAAATGATGAACACAAATAAAAAAAGACAAAAATAAAAGCATAACGAAATGTGTTAAAAGTAATATTTATAAAGAATACTAAACAACTTTCTTACATACAGAACTTAAAAGTTTTTTTAACACGATTTAACAAACCAAATAAAAGAGGCTATATTGTGTAAACTGATAAGTACAAAAATTTAAAAAAATAAAACGAAATTAGAAAGTATAAATAATTTTTAACGCATATCTTTATTATACACCATAAAATATAAACCAATTTTTAAAACACGAAAAAGTAGTGTGTGATCGAAACACTAAAATTAGTTAACAGTTAACTCGCAAATAAATTAAAAAGCATAGCTTTAATTCTTAAAGCTGAAATTAAATTTTAATTGTACAGCAAACAATAAAAAATAAATGTTACAAAAGTCACTTGTATTTATATCATAAGTTATTAAAATTACCGAATTCATTCACATCATGAGTCTACAACAATTATATTCTTACAGATTTAAACATGAATAACAACCATAAAATCTTGCATCAAAAGTTAACATACTACAAGAATAGAATTATTCTGTAGTCAGGGAACATAACAAAGAATACGTCCTATAAAACATTTAACAATTCTCAATAACTAATTTGCAATACACAAGCCAACTTTTATTAGAAAACCAGTTATCAAAATTACAAAACCACGAAACTAAAAACTCTAAATATTTCATGCAAATTTGGTTAATGAAAACAATTTAGTCATTAATTCGTTTAGTAAATTAGTACAAAAGCGTGTAATTTTTTAACAGGAAAATGTTTAGAGAGGAAGTAACTAGACTAACTGGTACATTTTTACAGCAGACAAATTGAAGGAAAGGAAACGTATTTATGTATATTTTCTGAAGTTAAGCAATTTTTTTTTTACTCCAGCAATTCAATTGCATTAAATCAGTAATTATAATCTTTATTTTAGCGACTAAAGTATTTTAGATTTTTTTCAAAGCTTATTGCGAATAATTATATCGAAAAAAAAATTATAGAATGGTTCTAGCAATATATTTTCTAAAATAACTGTAGATTTCTTTCGAAAAAAGAACTTATGTACCATCGTGAACCTTACAGTTTTCAAATTACTAAAATTATGATTTACAGAGAAATTTAAAAAGTCCAAATATTTACTTGGGAGTATTTTAAAACAGAATTAATTTTAATGAGATCAATTACTCATTAATCTACAAAAATGATCATAAGAATTAAAATGGGATTTACAATGAGGATCACTCTAGAGGATAATTATTTTGTGAAATGGTAAAATATTGTTATCATGCAATACAAGTGAAATACAAAATCATTGACTTTTTACAAAATTCAAAAATGATGGGAAAATTTTTTTGCAAATCAGTGGTTTCTAAATGTTAACCTTATACAAAAGTGCATTGATACACTCTACGCTATTTGAAAAAGTTATTTTTTTCTCTCATAGAGCTTCTCAATTATTGGTAAAATTAGAACACTTTTTCGTCTTGTTTTGCGAGTATGAAGATTACACACACACCAAAAAAAATCTTATAGGTTTGCAGAAAATTTGTTAAATCTAAGATCGCATCATAAAGTGAGATACTTTACAAAATATACAGAAATAAATAACTTTAGCATTAAAAGAAAATCCAACTTAAGCAGGCAGTCCATGTTCACTGCTTCATGCAACAAGAAAAAAAATGAAAATAACAAATTTGAACAAAAATATATAAACTAAGACTAAATTTGTATTAAAAAAAACTTATGTTTAATCTTTTTTCACTTATTTTTTTCTTCTACTAAATAGGTTATTGCCACATACAGATAGAGGAAACAAAATTTAAGGCTACTTATTTACAAAAAATAGCTTTGACAATTTTATGATGAAAATTTCGATTTTTAAATCTTTTCTAGAACCATATCAAAATGTTACATGAAGCAGAGCACATTTCCTTTCAGAGAAACTGAATTGCAAATAAAACAAGAGCGCAAATATAAGACAATCAAAAACACATAACACAGCAAATATTGCTATTTACATCATGAAAAACCAAAGTACTTTTTTTCCTCTCGCAAATTTCCTCACTCCCTTTTCTGTTATTAAAACGCATTGGTTTTCGTAAGAATAAAGGTTTAAAGATACGTGATCTCTGGGAAAAAATCTGAAGATTCTTTCTTTTCTTTATTGAATTCTCTTTTAATTCTTCTAAAACTTTCATGCAGCGTTTTCTTATTGAATTTAAACCCATGTTTTAAAATCAAATTTTCATGGCTGTTCATTGAAATTTGATGTGAATCGAGATCAGCATCAGTCAGATCCAACGAAGCCATGTTTCTACGGCTCTGCCAAATTGACGATAAAGACTGTCCTCTGGTACGATCTTGCATTGGAAGTTCTAAAGTTCCTGTATCCATAACTTCAACGCTAGATGTAGGGACATCAAGACAAGGAGATATTAACTCCGGATTTTGCGCTAATATTTCAACTATCTCGACTGCTTGAGGCCTATCTTGAGGACATCTCGCCCAGCACTTTTGTAGCAGTGCAGTTCTAAGAAGAAAAAGGAAAATGTGTGAAAAAACGTTTTGCTGATATTTTTAGGGAATAAGAGATATCAAATATACTTACAGTTCAGGCTTTGATCCCTTTGGAATCGGTAAAGTATTAAAATTCTTTATGTGCTCAAGAACTTGACTGTTAGATAAACCTTGGTAAGGAACACTGGCAAAGGTAATGATTTCATACAATACGACGCCATAACTCCATACATCAGACGGCGGAGTGAAAAGACCATCAATAAGACTTTCGGGGGCCATCCATCGGACAGGTAGCATTCCTTTGAAAAATAGGAATTCTAATTAGGGCAAATGATATATATTAAAAAGTGTAAGAAATATACAATGATTCCTTATGCTATGATCCGGTAATAATACAATAAAACTGAGCTGAACCGGAAACTATTTTATTATATGTCATGCGAATAAAATGTCGATTTAAAATTACCACATCTTATTACAAATAACGAAGTAAAAAGATGACAGAAATAACTATGCTGTTAGAGAACAGCAAACACGATATGTAAAAATCTTCCAACGCATTAAGTAGCTTAGGTACAGATTCGAAAATTCTTTGCTGTTTCACGCTGTTGATTAAAGATATTTATTTCATCTGTAGGAAAAGGTTAAAAAATTCGATGGTGCCCTAGTGTATTCTCATAGTTTTACATTACGAAACCATTTTTTTTATTTCTTATAAATTCCGCGTTACTTTTAATGAAAACGATTCCTGGTTCTCTTTTTGTTTACTTTACAGGAATTCCAAATAATCGATTCGCTTTTTAATAATACTATTTGCTTCCCCCCCCCCCCTTTTTGCTGCTAAATAGGATTTTTCCGTATATGAAAATGTGATCTTTTGGACTGAACAACTAGTCTAAATTCGAGTTATTTTTGTTCATTTTTTTCTCCTCGCCTTTCAAATTAAAAGGTGGAAAATTTAGAGTTATTATGAATATTTCCCGTTTGATTCAGTCATGAGAAAGTTGCTTGATTGTTGAGGAGAGGTTTTTTTTAGTTTTCCTCTGGTTCACAAACTAAAGATTATGAAATGGCGCATTTCAGATTCATCTCTTATAGTTTCACGAAATATTTTAAGCTAATACAATGCCTGGCTGTACTGTTTTCGAATGTTTGATGCTTTCAAGAAAACCGAAAGACAAAAACATTTCATCATTTCATTCATTTACGAAAGATCCTGATGTTAGGAAAATTTGAATTTTCAAATGCAGAAGAAAAGATACCTTTAACATTGCTAACATTGTTCAGCGGGAGAGATTATTTTTCGAAATTGAATGGCTTGATATTTCTACAAAAAATTTTGAAATAAATTTATGCCAACATTCAATTAGCCGTCAAACGAGAGTATATCATTTGAATAGCTGATATCTTCCGACTTTCGAAAACATGCTTTGGAAACTCAGAATAAGTTATTATGAAAAGAAATTTCAGAATAAAAGTGCGATATTTCTTGTGGAGTCTTTCTTGTTTCTGTAAAACAGATTGAAACAAACTTTTTCGTTAATGAGATAATTAAAGACTTTAAAATTATCAAATATATGAAAAGACGAAAAACATCAGACGATCAATTCAATACTAAGTTTCAAAAGGTGTCAATAGAAAATTAAGAAAATTATTTCCTCAGAATCAAAATCCTTATTAACAAGAAAAGAAGATTCAGAAAATGGCCAAAAACTGATATTTGGGGCAATTATTTTAAAAGCCATTTCCAGAAGATTTCAATTTTGAAAAGATGGTTAGTAAATTCATTTAAATATCAACCTGGTATATTGTATGATATGTTAGCTTTATTGAAAACTTTATTGATACTTTCATGTTATGCCTAATGTACTCAAATTCCTTTTCATTCGGAAGGTTAGGAATTCAATTCAAACAATTTTTGAGGCGATTTCGCTTAGATTAATTTTGATAACGATAAATAATTGAAAGTCCAAAATGTCTTAATGTACACTTACCTTTCTTATTGTATCGATAGTAATCAGAATCGTACATGGCTCTACACATCCCAAAATCAGCGATTTTGACTGACCTTGAAATGTTAACCAAGCAATTTCTGCAGGCAAGATCCCTATGGACGAATTTCTTGTCTGCCAAGTAGCTCAGACCTCGAGCAATATCCATTGCCATGTTAGTTAATCTTTTATCCGATACTTCGTCATTGTTCATTCGATCCTTTTGAGCCGCTATGCTGCGACGACTCAAAAGATATGTTTTCAAATCACCTACAAGCGAAAAACATCACCTTAAAGAGCTGTTAACGAGCTATTCGGCTATTATTGAAGGTTTTACAACCAAAACTTACCATAGAGCATAAATTCCATCACAGTATAAACTGGCTCGCCCATTGTACAAACACCAACTAATTTGACTATATTTACGTGATCAAATTGTTTCATGACTTCAGCTTCACTAAGAAAATCTAACTAAAAATTAAAAGAAAGTAGTTTTATTCAGTTTTCGCATGCATATTAAAATTCAATGCAAAAATGAAGCTATAGGAAATTCAGATAGCAAATGATGTTGAATAGCAAAATATCAACTCATTTTTTTCCCTCCATCTTCACCCTCTCTTAAGGTTAGATAAAAAATGTAGCTGTACACAATTAATAAATGGATGTCACGAGAGAAAAAAAATTACGCACTTCGTATCTTTACTCTTTTCACAGAGCGATTCCATTAAAATGATTAACAGTCACTCTCAACGAATTTGTTTTGTCTACAGATCAAGGTTTCTGCTTTCTTTGGTCATAATAAAAGCAATCATCCTTGTGAAATCTATTGCTAATAGCGCTGAGCTTATTGTTAAACGAAAAAATTGATTTAATGCTAAGTAAAAGGTCAACCATTAAATGCGGATAAATTATTGACCAATTTGTGCTTTTGGTAAACTTAATTTTGATGATATTCTTTATTATAATCCATCAAAAAATAAAAAGTCCCTTAATCACATTGTAAATCGATATCGTGCTCACTTCAGTTTCTGATGATTTTATTACTTAGTTGTAGTTTTTGTAAAACATATAATTAAAAAAAATCGTTAGGTTTAGTAGTCATCTTTATTCATTAATGTTATAAGCTTTTCAGCTTTTCAAACTTACATTCCTATCTACAATTTGCTTATTTTTAGCCTTATAATGATGCTTAAAAAAGTTAGCCAATATTATAAATTGCATAACATTTGTAATCAATAATATAAGTTCGACTGTTTCTAATGCAAAACAAAGGAAAGAAATCGATTTCTTTCCAAGATCATCATGCATATTTTCCTTCAGAAATGCGAAATTCAGTTGTGCTCCGAGTTTTGACAGGACTTCCATAAAATTCATCTGAAATGGGAAATCAATGACCGTAAAAATAATTCGAATTATTATCACTCTCATGAACTGTCTTAGTATTGATCTATGCGCAAGGCCCTATTTTTTACCCTTTATAAGACAACGAAATGTATATTTATAGCATTGATAAGCTATAAACATTTTTTAAAACAAAACATTAAAACGCTGCGAGAATTTATTAAGATATGTCAGTAATGATGTATTATTTAAACCGCATTTCCTTTTTGCTAGGCAGTTCATTCTTATTTGTTATTAAAAATGGCAATCATCGATCTGCAGCCTCAAAATGCCTGAACGCTTTGTTGACATTTATCTATAATCATGTTATTGTTCATTGAAACTTCATTAAAAAATTTTTATTTTAAGAGAGAATTTCAAATTTAGGCGGTTGTGCGCTGACGCAGAAAAATGCAGAATCGCACAACTTGAAATCAAAGAATTTGATAATGCAAAAATTAAAATGCAAACAATCGCGATTGTTTGCATTTTAATACAATTTTTAAATCGATACATTGAACAAAAAAAAAAAAAAAATGGCTAAAAAGGCCTCTCATACAAGCATGCACTTTATGGTAATATCAGGTTTTCATTATTGCAATTGTTCGAAAACTATCCTTAGGGCTCACAGATCAACTGAATCCATACCATACAATTAATTTTAAGTCAGCATATTGATGATTGATAGAAAATCACATTTAATGCCAAAATAATTTAAATAATTTGATCCTTAAATAACCTTTTCTTCTGGTTTGGCGCCATTTTTTAAAGTCTTTACGGCCACAGCAATCCATCCTTTGTCTTTGATGTGAGCCTCTCCGCCATAAACAGTGCCAAAAGCTCCTTCACCTAATTTCCGGTTGATTACAATGTGATCTCTCGGCATTTCCCATTCGTCGAGGGCGAAAGGTCCGCTGTTGGCCATCAGGCCCAATTCTTTCATTCTTGCCTCCGTAATTTTCATCCTTTTTTCGTAACTAGAAGATAAAAAGAATCGTCAGAGAATTATTATAAATTCGATTTCAGTAATGTTTGGAATATGTTGGTGCTTATGTTAATTTAAATATTATATTGTGTGTGTGTGTGTGTGTGTGCGTGCGTGTCTGTTATTCGTTTTAGATAAGAAAAATTGTAAAAAATAAAGATCGAATAAACAGGCATAAAAAAGAAATTGAAAGGAAAAATTCTCTTTTTAAGTGCATTTATTTAACACTAAAACTACCAAGACCGTTAAAATGACTGTTTTCAAATTAAAAATGTAAAATTTGTTAATGTGTTGTGTTGTAATAAACTGTTTTTCTTGGTATTTTTATTAACAATTAATGAATTATTATATTAAATGCTATTTCTGTTAAATTATATTCTTTTATTTACATAAACTAAGACAAAAGTTGCAATGAAATCCATGATGATGAAAAACCCGTCAATTTAACGGTGTGGTAAAAGTAAATATCTATTTAACATCGGTAGTTCAAGTGTTAAACTAATTTAAATAAAGTATTTAAATATTATATATAACGGCTTTTTTTTTACTTAAATTTGACTGCAGTAAATGAAAAAGTACGCTTTGATGATAATTGGAAAAAATCCCCAGTCAATAAAAACAGTATATACATGAAGGATCAAATTACGTTTTGTACCTTGTTTCTTCTCGCTTTTGAAAAATGAGATCTAGGAAACATTATCCACATATATAGTAAAAACCACGTTTCCTTCTCGAAACGGAAAACTATTCTTGGATGGTGAAAAGATGGTTCTTTCATCAACCATACCAAATAAACATTCTTAACAATGGTCTTATTTTTATCTTCAAAACTTTAAATTATACAGAATATCCACTTTAATTGTAAAAAAATAATTTCTAAAGTATCAGAGGTAGGTATAATATTTCAGTCTGAAAAATGCTATAAAATGACGTAAATAATTATATTTTATATTGTTTGAATCAATGAATGTATAACTGAAAAAGTACCAAGCTTTTCATACATCCGCTGATCCATTTAGTCATATGTAATGAAATATTATTGATACACCAGCATTTTTAAGCAAAAGAAGTTTCCTTCTTCTGCCACTAAAACTGACCGAGTTATGAAGATCTGAATATCCGTTTCAGAAACCTCTAGAAAACCATTGAAAATTTTAAGTTTCATAATTACCAGTTTTGGGTACAGATGAGTAGAGCTTTTCTCTTTAAATTATTGAATGCCAAGAATATTTCTATGAACATGACCAATAGAGCGAGGAAAGTTATGAACAAATTTTTACCTATTTTCACAGCAATGCATTTATTGAATCAATATAAAATATTATATACATCATGTTAAGCCTTTTCCCCAATTTGGACTAATGTACTTATTTCTAAAGGTTTTAGATATTAGTAGTTAAAAGGCTACGATTAAAGAGGACAATTTGTATAAGAACGCATATCTGCATCATGAAAGTCATTTGAGAAGAGAGACGTACAAGAAAAAGACCTCCCAAAGCTTGAATATGCTACTTAGTGAAATTAAAGCAAAAATATGCTCATACTAAATATTTTTTCTTGTTGTTCCCTGGAAATACGAAACTTCTACAACAGAGGAAGTCTTGTTTAGAACATATAACTTCGAAACTAATCAGAAGATATTAGCTTTAATTATGAATTATTTTATAAATCAGTATTTTCCATAAGTGTAACTATTAGACATATACCTTGAAATCATTTCATGCACGAAATTTCGAGTACTTCCAAACACTTATTGGTATATCGGTATATAAGAATACGCTAACTTAACTGAATCCTCTCCAAATCCGAATATCGCTGGATTTTAGCTCTTTGATTTAATATACGATTTGATCCAAAAATATAAATACTATTGAATCGACTTGGATTCTATATTTACCGAGGCGATTGAAGAAAATGTAAAAGCCATCATATAACAAATGGAAATCTGCAAATCGTATTTTAACTTATATTTTAAAGGTTAAATACTTTTTGCAGTTTTGATACAATGCAACTTCATTAAAAGTTAATTAATCAGCATGCACAATTAGCAAATCCTGAAACTAAAGATTAATTTTCGGTATTTTATAGAATATTTATAATAAGACAGCTGAGGGCCGATAAACTATTATGAGACATTCTACGAACAAAATTTCTTTATTTAAAGAATTTAAGTGATTAAGATGCTGAAATAAATTTTACAATGTCGCATAATGTATTTAGGAGAGAGAAGTTTTATTTCTGGGCTAAACGTAGCTATTTTTTTTTTGAAGCATTCAAAATAAAATCTTTCATTCGGAATTAAAAAGAAATTTGCTCGAATTACTGGCGAATGAAAGAAACAACTTTTAAGAATTTTATAAAATTTACTCAATATGTAAACTTACCGACGCTTGTAGAAAATTATTCCAGCCATCACAACTACAGCGAAAAGTGCCAGTCCTATAAAATTTGCAACTACTACCGCTACGTCACAAGTAACATTCAGCAATTTTCTTAGACCTTCTACAGAACAGTTGGAATATTCTAGGAAAAAAAATCGGGAAATTCGTTCATTAATTTACAAATTCAAAAAAAAAAAAAAAAAAATGTTGTACATCATAAGTCATCTATGCTGAATAGTATAAACTTACGTTTGGATCCATCTTCAGGTTTACGACCATCATCCGTTTGCCACCGTATCTCTGATTCGTTAAGTTCCAATATCCCATTGCTCGGAGAAGTTGGGCGATATACTCCAATTTCCCGCACTGTATGATTTACCCATTGAGTAATAATTACATCAGAGACTCGACTTGAGCCCATAAAATGAAGTGGTCCACTTACACCATCGAAACTTGTTTCATTTAGAATTTCTACAAGGCGTCTAGAAAAAAAAAAAATTACATGTAAAAAGCAATATCAAAGTAGTTGTTTTGTTGGCTATAACGGATTTTTTTTTTTCAGTTTTTAAGCCTTATTTAATTTACATGTTATTTACCGATTCTTTAGAACTTTGAATAAATGATTCCATTAACAGAGTGAGGGAAAAAAACTATTATATTTGGTGAACTATTGAAGAACGACGAGGGCCCATTCTCTTTTGGATTTCGAAGTTTCAACACTATTTGCGAGTTCACTACATGTAGTTTTAGGATATCTACTGAAAAATAGCAAGAATGATAAAATTCCACCAGAATTACAAGCTTCAATTATTGGACAACTGGACTTCGCTCATTAAACTTACTCATGAATTTGTTCGTGAAAAGACTGATGAACTTTCGGTTTAAGAGACAATCATGTTCGACGTTTTCTGCAATATTTTTCACCATAGTACTTTCATTGAAGGCTGCATTGTTCCTAAGCAAAGTTTCTAAGCAAAGTCTCTAAGTTTCAAGGCAAAGAGGCAATGGAAAAGAATTATCCACTAAAGACTCTTGTGACAAACTCTTAGCAACTTCAGTGGCGAAGCATAAGGATCTCTAAATTTAAGGAAGTCTCTGATTTAAATTGAAACTATTGTGAGGCAATTGATAGAGCATTGAAGTTAATAAGAATAAGGAAGATATATTTGATTACGAAATAATAAAGTCAGAGTATTAAGCCGAAAATTTTTCTAGTTTTATCCTTCGCATATCAAAATATTATATTTTAATGCTAATATATATGTTAAAACTATTTATAATTAATTCTATCACACATCATGATTTATTGTGTCGTCTCAATACTTAAAGTTAAAAAAAAATAATGGCATTAATATTCTTAGCTACGAGGCTGGAAGATGGGAAACTTTTTTCCCCCCAGCTTCCCGTTGAATTAAAATAAAAAATACCCCCCCCCCGAGTCTTCCGTTTGCGAGAACAATATTTTAATTACGAGTAGTCCATTAAGGCTGTAGAGCTGCAGATCTCAAAAATTTTTAAATAAATACTGTATATCTGTTCCACATCTTCTAAACAAATGGGTCGAATTCTGCTAAATTGTGCATACTTATTATATAAGAAAAAGTATTCTAAGCTTTTCAAAGATAAAAATTAAATTTTCAATTCATTAAAAATTAACATATTTTGTCTCTTTTTATATTTTGAACTAATTTGTATTTTGAACTAAATTTATCTTTTATTTTAATACATCTATCGACAATACTTTTGCTGATCTTAAGCAGTGCTTAAAACTAAGCTTAAATCTCTCATTCAAACGAATACAACCTTTCTTATTTTTCTGATTTCTGAACAAAATTTGCAGTACTGTTATAACAAATATTAACAACATATGTAGACAATTAGATATTTGTGATTTTTAAAATAGCCTGTTTCAATCTATAATCTAATTTTATTAAAATCAGACGTTAAAAGACGATGCATATTTTAGATGATAAAAGAATTTTGCATTTTACAATATTTCATACAAAATAGTTTTTACGTTAAAAATATATGAAAGAATTTAAATTCCAAGTAACGCCGGGTATATCAGCTAATTATTAAAAGTTCCATCATTTTTTTTCTCCCCTATCTAATTTTCCTACTTTTTCACTCTAAGAGCAGCTCGCTGATAAATAGATTAAAAAAAAAAAAACGATAGAAACGTGAAAACAAATCAACAAGCAAAAGAAGCGCAGATCGGAGTTCTCCAGCGAGCAGCCATAAAAGTGCATTGGACACACCACTGAATGGTTTATGTGAAGACCAAGAACCGTTTCTTTCTTTGAATTTTCATGTACCTGAACGGTAATTTGACCAGACTGGGTTCGGTGCGTCGCTATCTGATCCCTTTTTTTCCCCCCTTCCTTTCCCATCCAATATTCTCCTTCGTTTCCTCCCTCAGCATTTTTTTTTGTTCGCTTTCTTTTTTCAGTCTATCAATTTCGGTTTCGCTTCTTTTACCTCGACTGAATTCCTGTTTATTGAATGTTCATTTTATTTTTTTAAGAGCTCACCTATTAGAAATGGATGTTTAAATAATTTAAAATACTGTTCTGATGAAATTTCTTATATAAAGGGACCAGTAATTAATTATCACAAGTAAAAAACAATAAATCTTTTAAAAAAAGTCGTATTATTGTATATTTCGTTTGGTTAAAAATTGAATATATAAGATACAGGTTATATTCTACGTCGGATTTGAGCTTTGCTCAAAAGGTCTTTAAAAAGGAACAATAAATGACATTGAAAATTTCGGAGTCAAATTTATTCCAAGCATAGTAATGTTAAAAAAAAAAAAAAAGCGTTATTTTGTTTTTCATGTTTATTTTGTGTTAGAGATGATGCATGGACACGATTTATGACATCTTCAAGAGAAAGAAAGCACGAAAATTCTGAAAAACATTTAAGAAATTTGATGGTTATGGAGTGATGCTAGTTAAAGTGAATATTGCTATACAAAACTAAATGACACATACAGGGTGTAAAGGGACACAATAAAGATGTGAGAAAAATCCAAAGATTCTGTCAAAAATTATTTACATTAAATTTGTGGAAAATCTGAATTGCCTTTATGTCCATGACGAAAGCATTTGGAGTTAGTTCATCGAAAATTATTTGAATTTTCTGGCAAGCTCGATAAAGAGGCAAAAGCCCATTTAAAATTAACTTCAGTACCCAATGCAAAATTAAGAACTATTCAAGATGAATATTGAACTGAATTTTTGACTAAATGTTGAAATTTAAAAAAAGAAAAGAAATAAATGAGTCGAACTTTTTCGCACCCAACAGAATTTTCTGACAGAACTCAAAAAGTTATTGAGTTTCATTATGTTTACAATGGAAAATGATTTGATATATTTTGAGAATTTTACATTACGCAATCATAAAAACGCTGAAGAGTTAACAAAATGCATATTAGAACAATTAAATAAGTTATTAAGGATAACTTATAAAAATTTATGGCTGAAACAGATGACGGTAAGAATGTAATGAGAAGCTACAAAATTGGATTACGCAAATAAAAAGCTGTAACACAATGCACATTTTATTCTCTGTTATGCTCATCAGTTAAATTTAATTATGGAGAAAACAACATCTCGAAATTCTGAAGTGTATACTTTTTTCGGTGAACAAAAATTCAACTTTTTTTTTCTCCAGATCACCTCGTTCTCATTCAGTGTTAAATTTGGAATGAAAGAGAATTTGGAATGTCAAAGGCTAATTGGAATTTCAAATTCAAATCGTAAGTACGACTTATGAAAATATTAATGAAATAAAAGAATATTTCAAATAGCCACTAAGTTTTAAAAATGTCTCAACAGTAAAATTAGCATAATATCTATCATAAATGCCGAAGAATAATTCTTTTATGTTTTGACATTTTTTAAATTATCAAGAATCGGGCAAATTTACTGAAATAGCTTCAAATTCGTAGCTTTTCAATAATTTGCAATCATTTGATAAATGTTTTTTGAAGCATTCTTTATTTCTTAGTTGCCGAACCGCCCGTATGATGTTTATATTACATTAAAACTCATTTGCAAGGGTTAATTCATTAGAACATTTTAGTTAAATTGAAAACTTACGGAATCTCACTTGACATCAAACTGTAACACAAGTGACTATAAGAAAAATTCTACTTCATGCATAAATTATTAAAATTATAATAGAAAGAAAAGATTAAATAAGTGATTATAGAATGACAGGTATGATGAAAAATTAAATATTTTGTGTAGAAAAGACATATTGCAATAAATCTATATGTTTGTAGCTCCAAGGGGAAACAAAATTAAGGCTTTAAAGTGCAGCATTTGTCAAAATAAGGCTTGTTTATCTGCACTAATGGGAAAATATTTGAATTAATAATACGTTTTAAGGGAGTGGAAGCAGCACGTATTAAGGGACTTCATCAAATTCATTGTAATGATTCATTCAAATACTTTCACAGTGGCTTATGGCATAGAATTTATTATTCTATGTGTGTGTTGAGTCATTAATATATTTAAAGTGATCGATAAATAAAAACTACCCTTTAAATTTAAAAAAAGCTTCCTGTATAACCAGGTACTTAAAGTGACTGTTCTGAATTCATTAAGTTACAGCGCCCCAACGAAGGAAATTGCAAAAATATCCTCCAAAAATAAAGAATATTGAGCAAAAAGACCAATTAGGGAAACGTACACTATACTGTAATAAAAACAGCAAAAAAGTTTCATAGAGTTATCTGAAAAATTGGCAGACATATTTGCGTTTAAAATAATGAACTTTCCTAGACTCGGAAAAGGGTTTATCTTAAAATTGAAAAAATATATTCTCCGTATTACCCATTCTGAATGTGTCTTTCATATTTTTAGTATTTTTGTTTACTTTTCTCGTTGCTTAAATTTCACTAAATCGTTGCTTAATTCGAAAAAACTATGATAATACCAGGGAATCCATTTTTTCAATTTTAGGCAGGCCTTTTTTCAAGTCAAGGAAAGTTCATAATTGTAATCTCAAATATCATGCAAATTTAAATTTTGTTTCCCATGGAAAATTTTCGTGTTTTTATTATGGTATAGCGTACATCTTTCGAATTGGATTTTTTGGCCCATCCCCATTATTTTTTAGTTATGTTTTGTAACTTCCTTATTTCGTCGTTAGAGGCGCTGAAACCTGTCTCAATAAATTAAGCAATCAATTTACAATAGGTAACGTTACCGCCCTGGCTATAGAAAGACACCGTTTTGAATTTAAACGTCTTAAGAGGACTTTAAACTTGCACCCTGTATATTTATTTTTTACACATAATGAAATCAGGAATAATTATATTGTTCTCACCTTGAAGTCTTGGCGGTGTGAAGAGTTGCAACATGAGAATTATTTTCCTTAAATAAAACATCCAAGGCCAAAGCATAGACCCAGACAGCGTCATAAGCATATCCACCATAAAAACTTCTTTCTCTACCCTAAAATTGTAAAATGGACGTTCAGTGAAAAAAATTTCAGCTGTGGCTCAAAACATTTCAAAAAAAAAAAAAAAAAAAAAATTGCCAAGTTGAGTTTTGATAGTTTCGTCAACAATTTCCATCTATAATACTTTTTTTTTTTTATTAAAAGCCGATTCTGTTTGCTTATTGAGAGAAGATAATTATTGTTGAAGCTTGTGTTTTTTTTTTTTTCTAATGACACTTGTCATAGACAAGCCCACTGACTTTAGAAGTCAGTGAATTTAAGCAAAGGGTGCGTCTCCTGTTTTTCAGTAGCGCCATCTAGGGTCAAGAGTACGACTTAGCTACATAAACGTCATAACCCTTTTTACGGGGCTGACTTCATTCATGCATTTCATTCACTCCTCCACAGATCGTAATTTAGACCTGAATCAGAGAACGATCCTGATCAGGATCGTAAACCTGATCCAGTACCCCCAGTGGTATTACTCTCGACATGGAGGACTTTGTGACCACGGCAGATTTATACGTGGGCCAGCCACCACACAACAGAGAGTCTTCGGCCGGCGGGGCTCGAACTCAACCAGCCCATGGGACGTGAATCCAACGCCCTACCAACCAGGCTATCCCGGCCCTGAAGCTTGTGTTTTATGATGAAGCAAAATTTGAGCTCAATATGTATAACTTTCATAATAACAAATTATATAATTTTCAACATTAAATTGTAAGTATGCACTTTGTAAAAAATAACCAAATAATTAGTTTTAGGTTTGATATTAATCGTATAAAAAAAGAGTTCTAAAAATTTTCCATTATCAATTTTTAAATTTGTTATAGTGAAATCTTTTAATATTCCTATATAAATATATAAACTTACCTCTTGCTTTGAAACTACATCGTACTTTTGCAACCAATCCCCAACATTCCGTCCTTCCTGCATCTTTTGGTCTGGGTCCCCAAAATATTTGTAAGAAAGACTCATATGGCCATTTATTGCTGCGACCATTTCTTTGGTGGTACATCCAACCATCTCAAAGCCGTCTGGAACTTCAGAATGAAAATTATCTGTGTCATACCAATTCGAATTGAACCACCGTGGAAGGAACCATACATACCCATTAGCTGCTGTCATACCCTGAAAATATCATAAAGCAATTATGCTAAATATGGAAACACAAGTTAGGAAAACAACGTATACTGAAAAACGGACAAATTTCTTTATTCATTTTTCAACAAATCTTAGTAAAAAAAAAAAAAAAAGTATGTCTTTTAAATCTGTCTCTTATACTCAAAATTGCATTAAACCGTACAATAATTTAAAAGAAGGCTGAGAAATAAGTCATTCCACTTAGAAGTTCTGTCAAATGTTATGAATTGAATCGAAGAACGCATTTGTTAGGGGTGTTAAATTCACTCACTCAATGAGAAAACTCTTTGAAAAAAATATTAGTCAATTGTAATAACAGTAATTAATAATCGAAGCTTTTCTAAGCAATATTTGGCGAACTGTTCCCGAATTCTGGATCTAATGCATTTAAAAATCAAAGTTGTAATTCCAAATAAAAGGGGATTTCAGATTTTAACAATTTTTTCTAGCAACTATACGGGGAAGATATGGAAAGTTAAGATTTCAGTGAGAAAATTTTAAATTTAAAGTTTAACTAATCGTGAAGGTATTATACCCTTGTGAGTTTTCTGATCTTTTTCCAAAGCAATTTTTAATTCAGTCTGCTAATGTGCTAAACTTTAAAATCGATATATTTATGAATTTAACGAGATTATGTAGATTATGAATTTAACAAGTTGATTATCAAGTATAATTTGATGAAATCTAACTATCAACAGTTATCTTGTGGTTGGCAGCCAGAAGTTAATACAGGATCTTAATGATAAGGAAGGATTGCAATGATACAGGCTTATTGATTCCTAGTCCAAGAAAATAGCCTTTTTTGTGAAAGGAAAATATTTAACAGGTTCACTTTCATATAGCTTATATAAAATATGAAAGCTCTTTTTTTTTGGCAATAAATATGGACGGCAATCAAAAATGCGATTTTTACATGAATTAAAGTCCCATAAGAATAAAATGAGAAATCTGAAAAAAAAAATACATTCTGTAGTATATACATACCAGTTTAAAAGCAGCGCACATAACAGCTCTAGCAGCATAATCAAAGAAATCCCCAATTATTATTTTGGCCCCTTTATCCTTCAAATCTTGTAAATACGGTGTCATATCTAGAGTTTCTCTGTCTCTAGGAAATTTTCGATTCACTAAAAATGTCATTCCATGATTTTGCATTGAATCTTGTAGATAAGATAGATATTCTGGATATTTTTGGCCATCTTCAGTCAACGCCGCTACTCGAGTGTATCCTAGTTTTTGAAATAATTTTAAGTACACGTACCTGCAATTAAAAATATTAGAAAATTTAAACAATTATTCAGAATCGAATTCTATATTTTTTAAAAACTTTAAAGTTACTTTCTTACCTAAATTGGTTATTTTCTGGAATTGTTCGAAAAAAATATGGATATTTCTCCCGATTACTGAATAGGGCACCTTCAGCGCTGTAACTTAATATAATTGTATTGAAATGTTTTGCAACGCCAGCTATTGGCTCCACAGTGTCTGAACAAGCAGGACCTGGAATAATTGTTAATTTCATATGAGAAGAAAATAACATTTTACTTTTTGACTTAATTTTTCAGATTACTTCTCATTTTTTTTTTATTTTGTTACAAAATTTCAATGGAATCAACCCTTTAATTCTCAATCATTAAAAATAAGTTAAGTTTTCTTTTTTTCTTTTTTTTTTTTAACTAACTACTGAAATAATGGACACATGTAACAGAAATAACTTTGTACATTTTATTTTAATATGCAAAGAAGACAGATTTTTGAAATTCAGTAAGTTTTACCAAGGTTGCCATCATGATGTGCTGAAAATATGAGAATTAAATCTCAAACGTCTTAATAATAACACTAATACACTTGTGAAATGAAGATGAGTCACAGGAGGAGTCCGTAGCTGCGCTCGAAAACTAACACATGCTTGACACAGTAAGCGAATGAAATTGCGAACATATTGCGACATCTGCTGCCTAGTCTGGGTAACTGGGCAGCACTGTCCATGGGGATATTATGTACTAAAGTTTCGAAGTACTCAGCTGTCAAGGTAGGATTGGTTCGCCTACTATGCCTGTCAATGGGGATAGCGTGTACTAAAGTTTACAAGTACTCAGCTGTCAAGGTAGGATTGATCCAACTACTATGTCTGTCCATCAATGGAATCAGAATATACTGTTGTCCAGATGGCACATTTAATTATTAACGATCGTCATGGGTGATACAGGCTGAGATCCAATCTTATTTGGCACCACACCTCGTGATACAACTACTTTAAAACGATTCATTAGAAGTTTTGATAAAATTTCCCCCCAAATTATTCCTTAACATCATCTATTCAGACTTTCAGGTATGAGTTATAGGCATATTAAGCTACTCTAAGCAATGCCGGACCTAATTTTTACTGAAGAAAGGAAGAAAACAAATGGATATTTTTTTGTAAAGACTACGTTTCTGACCTTATATGACTTTATGATTCTGATTTGCTTTTACGTATTCGAACTTTTCTAAACATTTGCGCATGCTTTTCTGAAACAGTGTTGCATGCATACTTAAAAAATAAATCCATTTTGAAAGGACTTTTCTGAATTAATATAAGTAAATTCAGTTTTATAAAATAAATCTTACCTAAAATTCCAACCATCGTGTGATAAGTAACATTTGTAACATAGTTGATAAAACTTTTCATGACTTCGTCAGCTGCACAATGTCCATCCTGTACTAATATAGTCAAATTATAGTTTGCCAATATGGTCTCGTTCTCATTTACTGCTCTAGCAGCCATCTCAGCAGCTAAAATTTGTACTATAGATTAGAAATAACTCAAGCAATAAATATTTATTATATGCGCAAACATAACATTAAATTTCAAATGTGAAAATTATTGAACATTTTGAAACTATGTATTTATTGCTCATTCCCACGTTTCAATTTCCTTAGCTACATATATAAACCCTCAAAGATACACAATTAGATTATCATGAAAACCAACTTAAAAGCTTTTAGTAAATGAAGCGATTTTGTTGCTTCTACTTTTTAAAATATTTCAAGACTTAACCCTTTGCCTCCGAATGGTGCCTCTCATTCACCATTCAAGACGGTGCATCCTTTTGACGTTTTATTTATTTTTCAACTTTGATTGTTAAAAATGCCTACAGGTAAAAATATGTAGATTAATTTTTCAGAGAAATTTAACTTAAAACAATTATATATATTTTTCGGAAAAATAAACAAGCCCTTGTATTAAGTGAATAATTATGGATCCGATTACTTTTTCGAGTGTAAAGCGTTAAAAGGTTAAACAACCTTATCAGATTCACTATATGATTTTTTTTATATGAGTTTGATGAATATAGAAAGATCGCCTTATTGAAATTCTCACTTCCGGCCCTTTCAACAAACACAGATTCTCTTAAAAGAAGTAATTCGAAAATTTAAATTTTAAAACATTTTAAATAATTTTTTATATAAGAGTAATATTAGGTGATATTATTAAAATTAATCATATAATTAGAATAATGTATTACTTATGAAAAGAAAATTTATTTGGATGGACAAAGTGTTTATATTTAAAATCATCATGGCATTTTCGAAGTATAGCATGAAATAAAAATCTTTATTTTTAATATACAAATATACAGTAGTTGATCTGAAATAGTATAAATAAAACTATAACAAATAAAAAAATTTGTATTAACATCGTGAACAAAAACAAATGGTAAAATATATGGTGTTTTGACAAAATACCTACCATTTAGTCATAATTAAAAAGCAGCATTAGTGTAATTATGATTTAATTGCATTGTACAGACCATTTACTGCAAATAATTTGTCGAAATGTCTTTTACTGATTATTCTCAGAACCGCTGCTTCCATATCATTCATTTCTGTGGATAATCTAGAGTTTACAGCATTTCAAAACGGAAATAGTCAATAAAGACTTAAGAAAATTGCTAGAACTTCATTTGCATTTCTTTTTCATTGAGATTCAACTTCAAAGTCCAACTTTCAACATAATAAAAACGAATTAAGTCGCATCAAAATCATGCGACAAATTTTATTATTTAAGGCATTGCTGGACATGACGTTCTTTTTCTTTATGCAAAATGTGCACTGTATTTCAAAAATTAGCTCAAGGTATTTAAGGAATATCGTGGGAGCATGTATTGACTCCACTGACAAATTTCTTCCAACTCCCCATTAAAACTTTAACAACGATATTTTCCGTTAGATTTTAATTAATAAAAAATTAACAAGATATATTGAATGGGCTTATATTTTTATGATATAATGTCGCTTTAAATTTACTGCCATGCAGTCAGTATGCGATATAAAATATATATATGATAAATAATCTAGTAATGTCATTGCTGAAGAAAGGAAAACGTGTGACTGGACATGTTTCCAGTTCCGCTGTATGAATATATAGTTTTACAGTAAAATATACCTAGTGTTTTTCTTCAATCTAGGCAATAACTTAGTGCTGTGACTTTATGTTTATGTATATGTTGCTAAGCAACTAAAAGAAACTTTATTATCTCCCTCGTCTTGCAAGAATAAAATGACATGATGTCACACGACAACATGAGACGACGTGCAGTTAGAAATAAGGTGGCATTCATTTATGTTTTTTACGTTTTGTGACATTACGGCAATCGATCCATTCACGGCAGCAGTTGATTGAAAGTAAAACAAGGGAGTTGGCAAGTTGGTACGCGAATTTCTTGAGTATTTAAAATTTATAACCGCCATTTAGAATAAATAATGATGCAGTTAAAAATGTGAATATTGAGAAAACGTACCTGTTATAACCCCGCTCTGTTGATAGTAGATTCCGGTCATTGGAAAAATTCCTCCAATGTAAAGTTTGGCTTTGTTTCTATTGTCATCAGGAATCCATTTGTCCCAGATATAAATACTTTGTCTCATCCAAGCGCAAGCTATATCCTGTATACTAAAACCACGACTTCGACCCACCATGTAACGTTCTAATAGCTTCATATAGGCAGTTTGATCAAATGACAGAGCCTTTAGAACATGATAGGCATGCGGAGCATTTGTTCTGATCTTGGACCATACTATCTGAAACAAAGAATCATCAGAAATATGGAAGTTGTTCAATAATATAATGTAATGATATCTCTTATTCTAATCTTTATCTTATTTTATTTATGATGATATCTATTATTGTTAACAAGAAGTTATTTCTGCATACGATTAAGATAATAGAACTTTTCAGAAAAGGAATTTTACAGGGTGTTCATTAATTATTGTCGGGGTTTCCGTACCTCATAACTTTCTAATAAAAAGATATTACGCAAAAACCGATTACGTATTCGTAAATTACAACTCAAAGAATTTTATTAATGATATTAAAGTGTAAAGCTTGCACAATTTGCACTTTGTAGGTATTCAGCTGAAGGCGATTCTTTGAGTTGTACTTTACGTATTCATAATTCTTTGAGTTGTAATTTACGCATTCATAATTCTTTGAGTTGTAATTTACGTATTCATAATCGCCTTCAACTGAATGCCTACAAAGTGCAAAATTGTGCAAGCTTTACACTTAAATATCATTAGTAAAATTCTTTGAGTTGTAATTTACGAATACGTAATCGGTTTTTGCGTAATATTTTTTATTAGAAAGTTATGAGGTACGGAAACCCCGACAATAATTAATGAACACCCTGTATATCTTGCTTAAAAAAATTATGCTTGTGTCTCAAATTTTTCAAAATAACATTATTTAGTTCAAGTTAATACTCACCCAAGTTCATATATATCTTATTGCTCTTGTTACACACACACACACACACACACACACACACACACACTAGTATAAAACTAATAATGTGTTAGCTAGCTTCTAACATTTTTAACAGAAAGAAATTGTTGCAAAGTTTTTAGAAAAAAAGTAATTGTAAAATCTTAGATTTAACATCCAGATAAGGTAGTTGGTTATTCAAATACACTTTGATATTTTAACAATGGATCAATATTTTCCTACGCACTGAAATGCTTTATTAAAAACTTCCCAGATTTCATATCAGAACAATTGATTCGATGATATTGCAAAATAATTTCAGCTAAAACTGCAGAAATTCATGTTGAACACCAGATTTATTAAAAAAGAATAAACACAAAATAACTATTTTCTTTCGAGACATGTAAATATCTTTATTCTACTGCTTTGAATTTCATATAACATTAAATAAAAATTTCACAAGATCTTGGAGTTTTACATCGCTGGTATATAATGTTAATGGAGTCAGTTCATGGCACGCCACATCATAAACCTAAGTATATTATGCCATCCAATTCCACTTCGTTTTATGTTATTCCACTTTGTTACGTGAGCCTAGACTGACTCTGTGATTGGACAAAAAAAGCAAAAGGACAGTATTTTTTAGATAAAACTCACCTTTTCCAGCTGGTTAATTTCAAAATCGCAGGACGTGTAATCGCTATCTTCGCAGTTGGGAAATGAAACGTGGGTAAATGTTTCTATGCTGCTCAATGCCATTGGCATTCTGTGAAAAAATAAAGTATATTTCCTAGCTGTAGTTCGGGTTTCAATAACTTTTTTCAACTGTTCACCAATCCATGCAACGTTAACCAGAAGACCTAAATCTGTTATTTCTTTTTTCAGAAGTTCGATGTTGGAAGCTGTAAAAAAAAGTTTAAGGGGGAAAAATCAATTACATCGTTCATTTAAATAGTTAAGCATAACTAATATTTTTCATCATTGTTATAGAGAATTATTTTAACTAAGATGTTTAAATTTTTAAATTAATGACGAGAAAGAAAGATATTGATATTAAATATTTCCAAAACAATATTATTTCCAATAATCAGCTCAAACTTATTAAAATGAAAACTAAAATTTAAAGAAAATGTATTAAAATGAAAATATATTATAAAAGTATTGCTTAATCGAACGTAACAGTTGCAAATTTTATATTAGATCGAGAAATAATTAAACTTAAAGAGAAAGGTCAATGCATTTTATAATTTCGAAATGTTGCTCTTATATGTTTGCCACCCAAAATTTTTTTTAGCAATTCTGTCGAAGAAGAGTGAAAAAAAAAATCACCATATAATTTAAAAAGTAAACAACAAAATCTTTTACGGCATATCTACGGCAAATATGTAATATTAGAATACAAAGTTTGATTGAATTTTATATTAATATTACAAAAATTCAATCTAAATCTTGTTTTATAAGGGATAAATCAGAAAAAATTCCTTTTATGCACGCTTTGTAACCTGAGTAAATAAATTTTTTCGAAAGTTCTAAAAGCTTATTTGGATAGAAAAGTCTCAATCCCTAGTTATTTAGTCCCAATTTTACATTGCAAATGACTTCGCACAACTGCCGATTCTAATTTGCTAATTTAGATGTTAGAATTATCCGATCAAAGTATCTAAATACAATTTATCCCTGAAAATATATATATACACTGGTAAATTATGTTTTGCAAGAGCAAAAACTAGCTGTGGATTGAAGGATACGATTCTGCATTTTCCAAGAAAAATTATTCCTATTCGATAATTCAAAAACTGTGTGAAATGCGTGGTATTAAAATTTCTAGGCACAAAATAAGCAACATTATTAATCAGAAAGATAAATACCCTCAATCATTACTTTTACATGGGCAGAAGACTCCAAACGAATAGCTGAAAAAATAAGTATTGTTTCGAATATTTTTCCAAGTGAACTCGCTTGTAACAAAAAGAAAATCCGTCCACATTGAAATCAATTGCAAAGTAATCAAATACATCTGTAGCAACAATAGATAAAATAGTCAAAAATGTACAGCTTAAAAAAACTCGTTAAAAAAAATAATGATCATCGGCTTTCACCGAGGCATGTGGCTTAAAGGCAGAACAATTTATAGAACCCTGCATAAAAACTATTTAACAGGAGATAAATAGAAATACATTGCGACCTTTGATGAAGCATATACTTATCTAAATGACCAATAAAAATACGTCTATTTATTATCGAAAACAGAGAGGAAAGTTTCAGTAAGGGGTTTATGATTGACCCTCCTACAATGGGAAATTAAAAGTAAGGCAGGGAAAAACTTTAAAATCAGCTGAACATACAACCAAGAGAAAGTTTTACGTCCTATATTTAAAGGAAAAAAATCCATTTCTTTATATTAATGACTTTCAAAGAGCGAAATTCATCCAGACAAAGTTACAAGTCATATTTTGAAAAAATATTACTGCATTCCCAGAAAAAATGAAGTTTAATACAGGCACTACATAAATACATTTTCAACATATTCCTGCAAAGTACCCTGACATTTCACCAAGAGGCTTTTATGCCTTTGGTATGTTGAAAAGAGTTCTTTCTGAGAGAAACCCACTATATTTAATGCACTTTGGAAAGTAATAGAAGAATGGAAATCAGTACATCTGCAAATTTTGTGAAGTCTTTCTATCATAGAAATCACGATGCAAATTTAGAGTCCAGATAAAAGACTATCAAAAAGAACATTAAAAAAAAAACATTAATTAAACAACACCGAAATTGTTCTAAAAATGTGTAAACGTCCTTTGCAGAATATATTCCGGATTTATTGACTGGAATATTAAAACTATTTTCTGGTTCAAATTCCTTTATCGATATTTGTCACAGCCTTCTTCATCAAATGGCACAATTGAATAATTTGTGGAATTTTTGAAACGAAGCATTTGAAAATATTTTTTTTTGTCATAAAAGTTATAAAAGTAATGAATTTTTAATCATTAGCCCAAACCTAAAGTTCATGAATACGATTTTTATCATGCTTATCACGTGGTAACACAATTTTATTTTATCAAGGAACACAAAAATGTAGTTTTTGTAATCTTAAGGATATTCCCCTGAGATGATTTGGAAAGATCTGGACAATACTTTTCTTATGCAACTGCTCCACCTTTCGGTAGTACTTTCCATCAGAGACAAATAAACTCATCAACTAGACTATTATTTCACGTACAAGAGGGAAGCCAGCACAAAGACACACTGCTTTTCTAGCATGCTCAAGGGGCATATTTCACCATACATACCTTTAGGGGCATATTTTTTCCTTCA
Source organism: Argiope bruennichi (assembly GCF_947563725.1). Classification (NCBI taxonomy): domain Eukaryota; kingdom Metazoa; phylum Arthropoda; class Arachnida; order Araneae; family Araneidae; genus Argiope; species Argiope bruennichi. Next base: position 114,606,642 of record NC_079162.1, read on the forward strand.
ATAAAATAATTATTCACTTTTGAATTTCAAAAGAAAATATGAAAGTAAAACTTAATGAAAATGTAAAAACGAATATTATATTTGGCAATCTTAGTCAGTTATTTTTTTTGTGTGTGTGTATACTTATTACTTCTTGATGACTCTAGAATTATTGTATACTCTTGAATATGTTGAACTTCTGCAACAGAGAACACTTATAAAATATAATATTATTCATTATATATTTGTTTTTAGAAACTGGAGCCAAAAATTTCTTAAAGAGAAAGCCTTAAAATACTACATGTTTCATAAAACTTACCTGGAAAGTCAGCTAGAAGTGTAGCACACTGTATCCCGGGTTGCAGACATTGCTTAGGCCTATAGATACCATCACGGCCACATTCTTTGAGCGAACAATAGCGATTTCCTCCCATAAGTTCATTTAATTCATCTTTAGAGAGCTCAAAGTATTTAACAATTTCAGGTAATGTGAAAGCTCTCCAGTGATCAATAACGGTATTATTCGATTCCCAAAAGTATTTTACGATGTATTCGGGAATATACCAGCCAGACCTGCAATGTAATCAATATACTATTCAAACTGAAATTCAAATGAAATTCTACAGCTTAGATTCCTATTTAACTGGCAGATTTCTATTCATCTGTTTACATGATTTTGACATTTAAAACTTTTCGTTTCTTTATTCTCACAGAGAAATAACCAATAGATTCTAATTGCAAAAGTTATACCGGCAATGCAGGTATGTTTTAAAATATTGAACATAAGTTGCGGAAAGCAAATGAATTTATCTCTTTAAATTATGAGTAACGATTATATTAGAGAATCATGTATTTTATATCCTCTTTGCCGTTTAGCCAAAAGGGAAGCTTAGTGAAATCTTGGAGATAGAAACACCTTATACAACTATTTTAAAATTCACCGGAAAAACTTTAAAAGAAAGGTTGATATACAGAAGATATTGTTTTTATAATAGAACATGGAGTTGCAAGAATCACTGAAAAACATGATTAGAAAAGAAAAAACCTTATGCGATATGCGAACTTCCGATGATCAAACTGTTGAAGGAAATTGAATGGAATTTTAGATTTAGATGTATTTCAAAACATGCTCAAAAATGATACGAGAAAAATATTCAAGTTCTCCCAATTACGATTAAGTGATAACATTTTGAAAAATTAATATAACATCTTTTTTTTTAGAATGCAATCTTACAAACACAAAAAAAGGCCATGCATAACGCTAGAATTGTATCTATAACGTAAAAAGTAGAAGCTAAGCAGAGACTTAGAGAAAGTAGAAAAGAACCAATTAGAATAGTGAAAACAGAAAAGCAAAACATTTTATGTTTCTCGAAATTTTCAACCGAGTTCAAAGCGTCATCGTGTATAAAAACTGGTCGCGTATATTAGCTAATATGTTTTCAAACTTATAATCAGACTAATTTACTAATTAAGAATCTCCTGTGGTCTCCGTCCTTTGAATTTGCACTCCCATGTCCTATTGCAAAAATGAGTTGAATCTCTATGCCTAATCTACTCTGAAAGTTCGCCCCACAATTTTAGACACAATTTGCAAGGTTGTAAGTAAAAAAAATTCCAAATTCATATTACAAAGCTTTCATTTTCTTTCTTTGTATACTTCGATAGGATGAATGAAGCCATCATTTTTATTCTTTCTGTTGCGGCAGCATTAAGTTAAACCATAAAACTACGAAATCATGTGGAATGGAAGGAAGATAAAGTACGGCTCAGTATTGCTTCAAAATATGTCTCACTATATAAACGCTTTGTGCAAGAGGAAGTTGTTGGAACTAAGAGTCATTTAACTTGTAACTTCTGTTACATTATAAAAAATTGTTTATCTAATAGACAGATTATATTGCTCATAATTTGTATTCTGTATCAAATGCACAATCAAAACAGCATTGTCCCCATTAGTCCAACTATTGATGAAGATTTACTGCAGCAAATGCAAGTCAAAATTGAGCATGCTCTATAGAGAATATTTCATCAACTGAGTTGAAGCTACATTTTACCTTTGGGACAGGTTTGCAAACAATTGGCAGATGTACTGGTCGTGCAGAGAGTTCCTACAAACCTTTCATTTATCTATTTGCAATGAAAGTGCATCCAGCTTTCAATATAATTAGTAATTATTTATTTGATAATTAATCTTATTTTCTATATTTATTTTTGTTTGGAAATTTTAATTATTCTACGTTATTTCATTATTTTATATCGTCCCTTGAGAAACAGTGGGAATTCTCAAAAAAATCGATTTCTGAGTTATCAAATGTACCTACATAAATGTACCTAAATAAATCCCATTTCATGTAATAAAAAGGTAAATTTGTGTTAGACGCGTTTTTTCCAAACTGATTGAGACCAAAATTTAACACAGAACTACAACTGCAGTCACAAAATCACATACCAAATTTGACATATTTAAATCATTGCGCTTACATAAATGGGAAAGCACAGAACGACAGACGGTTCGTTCAAAATTTCGACGAAATTTCGTTCAAAATATAAAACAAACATATTAGATGTTACACATGCTTTCCAAATGTTATTTATCTGACTTCATGTTTTGAAGTTATCGAGTCCACTTGTATTTGAACAGGCGGACAGACATACTTCTATCAAATTTTGAGCAAAATCAATTCGGAAGAAATCTAAACATTTGGTGTACCTAATTTCACCAGTCTAGCCCAACGAGGTATTTGAGTTATTTTTGTCACAAACAGACAAACATAATGCCAAAAATGTGTTTTTTGAATTCAGGGAGATCTTAGACATGGGTATTAGTCAAAATTTCTAGTTTGAATTGGTTTGATGATTACAAAACTCCCTCTATTTTTCGTATAAGAGAAAGTAAAAAACTAAAATCAATTTCTGAAGTTCGAATTAAAATTGAGTTTCCCTTTTTATCAGTCAGATATTTATTTTACTTCACGTGATCTTCATCTATACATTTTTTATTGCCTACTTAATTAATAAAGGGTAGTTATTTCTTTGAGTCATTTTTCTTAAGTTTGGATATATGCGGTTTAAATATTTCTTCTGTGCTTTGATATTCCATTTTTCATGAAGAAAAAAACAACAACAAATAAATTATTCTCTGAAAATAATTATTTGTAATTTATTTCCGCTAATGCTCTTTCTTAAAGTGAAATAAATTTTGAAAACAGTACAATTTAAATAAAGCTTCTATGGAAATTCAGAATTTTGATAGGATGCTTTGTCATTATCGTAATTAAAATAAAAATCATTTTAAAGTGAATACATGATATTTAAAAAAAATCTACGAAGCCTTATTAAATAAATATATGAAATTTAAGCGATTAAATTAAGTTAATAAATGAAACGTAATTGGAAATGATTCAATTCCATGAATGAATTTAATACGAATACTCTTTTTCGAAACCGTAAAATATGGGGCTTACTTTGCCTTTTTAAAGGGACAACGAAGTATACTTACCAATAAATGTATTTGTAAAAGCCTATGGTAAACTATTTTATTTCTCTTTAGAGCTGCTATCTCTTTATAAATAAAAACAAATTTCAAAAATTATTAATAAATACCTTGACAATATAATACGGTCTTCATAAGTAAATTAATTGCCTTTAATTATAGTCTGTATTTTCTGTAGGCGGCTCAAGGTCACATTTTCTACCGCGTTATTGGTTGTCTGGTACTAGTACCGTGGTAGAAAATGAGACCTTGAACCGCCTACAGAAAATACACAGACTATAATGAGAGTAAAGTGTTAATCTGAAAAGAAAGTTGTCCTGCATTCCTGACAAATTTTCGATGAAACAAAAATCTAGATATTTCAGTTTCTTGTCGCAAAACATAACGACGTGTTAATATAATTAATAAGTGTTAATTAAATAATAACTAATATAATTAATATGTCATATTAATATTATCTTATTAGCTATTTCCCTAAATTCTTTTCTTAAATCTATCCCACTGCCAGCGATTTATTAATATACCATTACTAGAAAGGAATGGCCATTTTAAAGTCAACGTTATTTTTAGACAGAAATCGTAAGAAGATACGATAACGATATTAAAAGAATAAAAAACCCATTATTTGTTCTAGTTTAAGTTGGTTTTTACTCAGTAAGTGTCTTACGAAAATGGTCGATAATGATGCTTTTTCATGGCATTAAGTTGCAAACCTCGTTCCTTGTTTTTGATGAAATAAAAGGCGGTTTCTATTCTTACTTTACGAGCTCGTTTGTTTTAAAGGTTTTGTTTTTAGATACTTTGTATCATTATAATGACACTCAGTATCTTATCAAAGTTAATTTGTATCATTATAATGATATAAAGTAGCTTGTTAAAAAGATGCTTTGTGTCATTTATTGCTTGTCATTTTGTATTTACCATCAATTCCAGCTGCCTAATCTGATTTATTGAAAAACCAGTTACGAATTCGAATATCTGAAGAAAGAGGAGAGATTTTGTTAAGCTGTCTAGGCTTAGTATACCTCAAAGGCTGTGTTAGTTTCAGAATGTACTCAAGCTGAATTAATGTGTATTCTTTTTCTCGAAGGGAGACTAATCCATATTTAAGCTGCATAAATTTAAATTCTCCATACATCTACTTTAACAATAACACGAAGTTTTTTTTTCACTGTAAATGACAATTAAAAAATGATATCGAAGATTAATAGCTGACATCAATTGGAATAAATAGCCATTTTTATTTTCTCATATACGAAGTATAGCGAAAGTATTGTAGTTGCCAAAAAATTCGAAATGGGGATTTTTGGGGGTGGTCTTAAACATGGAAATCACCATGCTTAAGACCTTCCTCAGTCCGAAAAACATTTTTGGCGTCATGTCAGTCTATCTGTTCCAAAGATAAACCAAAAAACGTTTTGGCCCAGACGGATGAAATTCTGTATACTGTCTTTACATCAGATTTGTAGATTTCTATTACTCGAACAAACCTTGGTACCTTGATGGTTGAGATTTGGTCATCAAGCAACAGCCAAGGATCACAGATTCAAGACCCGGTTTCCTCAAAATCGTGGCACTGGAAATCAAACATCCTTCTGGTGGTGACAGCAGACAGTTTAGAGAGGGATTTCTATGACAGGAGCAGTCTATTTACTACGGTCCATATGGTTTAAAAGGACATAATGAAGCTTCTAACCGTGATTTATATTCGTGGCATTTATAACTTTTTTTTATTTTTGAGCATAGCAATCGAAAAAGGAAAATAGTATGTATGCAGTTCTATTTATCAAGATCCAGAGTTGTTGATATGCATGCTAGAAAAAAAAATTAAACATTGCGATTCTTGTAAAAAATATATCAAGGATTGAAGATATACTGAATAGACTGATATACTGAATAGACTGATAATATACTGAAGTGCTGCCTTCAATATTTTATGTATTTACTTGGACTATGTCATTATTTCGCATCGCAATGAAGTTTTGATAATTATCGGATTTTTTTCTAACTTTATTTCTCAGCGAAATCTGAAAAACAAATTCTTATAAAATAATTTACATGTACATTTGATTATCGATATCAGAATATTGGTTTTCATTATTATAACATCTTCATTATTATAATGGTCTTCTCAAAAGTTTCCAGCTTACTCTCTAATAAAGGTGTTATCTCAGAAATACCTTACATGGCATTGTCTTACAATAGTTACGAAATATTAACCTTTGACGTGAATTTAACATTTTTACTCTATATCGTGTGATGCTCGACGAGACTTTTGGCGGTTAATGCCTGGCACGCGGTTAATAGTATTCGAAAATCCAATTTGTGTTTCAGATGCGTTTTTTCCAACCAACTGTAACAAAGAAATTGATACATCTTTCACTTATGAGGGCCAAATCATATACCAAATTCGTTATATTTATAATTGTATTTTTGACTTATCGCGTTTATCCTTTTCTGAAAGTACAGATCGACAGATGGTCAGCCCTTGTTAGATTTGGCTCAAAATTTGATGTGTGTCTATAGATGTTAAATTTGTGTGCGGTATTTTATCGCTCTATATCGCTTCTTTGTTATTATCGTATTAACTTACATTCGAACAGTCGGACAGACAGACTCCCTCTGAACGGAAGTTGCTCAAAATTTGGTAGAAATCTACAAATTGGTGTAAAGACAAATTTCATCCGTCTTACCCAAAGTATTTTTGAACTATCTTCGTCACAGACAGACAGACGTAATGTCAAAAATGTGTTTTCCAGTCTGAGGGAGGTCTTAAACATGGAGATTCGCCAAAATCTGGAGTTCGTATTTTTGGAAGATTACAATACTCTCTATTTCGTATGCTAGAAAGTAAAAATGACATAAGTGACTATTTATTCTTATTGAGGAATTTAGGACTTTTGCCACCGCAAATCTCACCTGGTTTTATGTCAATGAAATAAAGGAATTCGTTCATGATATCTATTGTCTTTATATGCCACATTCACCCCCGGGGGCACCGCGAAATGAAGAGAAGGTTCCGGTATGGTGGTTGGATCTCGCCACCCTGGTGGATACATAAATAGGTAGGGGGATCTGATTCCTACCATCGATGATGGGACGCATTTCCTTCGGGAATGGTTGTACCGTGGCCGGTGGTGACCCTTAGTACTCAAACACAGTTCCCGCCAATGTTGATGTTGCGGGTGTCCGGTCATTCAATATTCTTTATCCGTGTGCCTTCGGGTGGGTCGGAGAGTCAGTGATATGACTCGTATGCCACATGCATAAAAACTCCTTTTACGAATATAGATTTTAAAAAATCCTTAACAAGAAGTTAATCAAGTTTCTCTCGATTACTTTACCACTAATCGACAACATGGCTGCTTTCTCGCTTCATTTTTCATGTAACATTCATGCAACGAACGAGAAGTATTAAAGTGAAAATCTTTAAAAAGGAAGTCCCCCTTATTGATAAGTTTTCCTTAAGAATCTAATATCTGACGGTATACATCTGCTAATGTGTTATCTTACGAAACTCGTTTAAAACACTTAAATCCTACCCCACCCCCACCCCCAAAAAATTATATTCCTATCTACAAATTTCTTGATTGATTATCTAAGATATTGCATTGATTTCTATAGGTGTACGAAATAAAATCTGGAAAATGTCAAGAGATTGCTGAGAATTTTGGAAAGTTTTTAGCATGCTACAAGTTTAATAATGACAAATTTACTAAATTACTTTTGTACAAAACTATTCTTAAAAACTTATGAAAATTTTTTGATAGATGTTGCTTGAATGAAAATCTTCACAAATTCTGTTTAACTCAGTAGTCGATAAAGTTGAAGTGTATCAAAAAGCAAGTTCAAAATTTCTCTGAATTATTTTACAAAATTAATCTTTAATTTTTATTATATTGTGAAGGAAAGATTATAAAATGTTTTGTGTAAATTTAATCTACTATCAAATTTAAACTAATGAAGAATTCATAAAATTTTAACTCTTACATATAAGTCTAAGCAAATCTATTAAGAAAAATTGAACGGCTGTAGCTGTTTGTGAGAACGGGCTAAAACTGCTATATATAATTGTCAAGTATTGTGAGAACGGGCTAAAACTGCTATATATAATTGCCAAGAACAATAATGTTATAATTATTCAAGAATATAGAGTTTTTATTTCATTATTTTCCAAAAATGAATTTTATTCATCATAAACCAATCAATAAAATTTAAATTTATTTTGTTCATGAATTTTGAGCTTTGAGTTTTATTTATTGACTGTTGTAATTTAGATAGAGAAATTTCAGTCTTCAACCAACCAAAAAATTTAATCTTTCTTCTAATTTAGATTTTACGATTTCATAAATTAGCAAACCCATTTAAAATGCTTTTATCAGCTATAAACAATCTATCAAGTCTCTTTTGTTTAAATGTAGCATAGTTAATGTCAACAATAATATTAAATCTAATCTAATATTAATATAAATCTAACTAAATATGCAACAAATGATAATACTTAAATATCAGAAATTCATTGAAAAAATTTAATGTCTGTGTCTCGGTGGTCATTAGCATACCCTATGCGAAAAATTAAAAATTTTCTTTAAGAATGAAAAGATCGCAGAATGAAGTGAAAGGATATTATTACTAAGATAAATATGTTTACTTGTAAAAGTAACTTCGCAAAGATACTCATTATAAGATCTTTTCATGAAGTTCCATACAATGTACTGAAAGAAATGGTGGTACTTTCTCATCTGCATTTGCAAGTCAAACATATGTTTATTTTGCCCCATGAGACCGTTTTATGCGAGAAATAAATTGCTCTGCACTTTAAATACATACCTTCCAACTGGTCCAAGAGGGCCCAATACATCAACCTGTCCGGTGCTAATCCATCCCTCCAAGTTAAAACCAGGAACTAGCCAGACTTCTACATTTATCATAATCTCTGGTCCATATACGTCAACGTCAGAGCAATTGCTTTAAGAACGAATTTGTATCAGAGAATTAGTAAAAGAATGTTTATTGCAAATTTGATTTTTAATGTTATTATATAACAAATTAAATAGTTTTGCTGAGGATACAAGGATAAATATTTATCTAAATGAAATTTTTAAATGGAGGTGTGGGGTAAAAATTTGAACAAATCATTCATTAACTGATAATAAAGATTTTTAAATGGAAAAAAGTATATTTCAATAGAAAACATATGAATACAAAAAACATTTTCCAAATTAGATCACTTAGATGAGCGTAATATCGATAAAACATTTTATCTTTATAAACATGAAACAGATCAGATTAAATAAAATTACATTTAAACACAGACTTAACAGACTTAGTTCTATCCATTTAAATCTAAATTGTGATATATCTAATACCTTAACCAGTTAACCGTGGAATTTATTTTAGAAGTCCCTCGAGCGGTGTACAGAAAAAGTCAAGCTATTACATATATATACGTCGAATGTAATACAAATAAGACATAGTAAAGCGTACAAGATTTCATTTTAATTAGATAAAAATTCAACAATTCATTGTTGAAAAATGTACCGTTATTAAAAATTGCCCCCTTCCCCCCAGAAAAGGAAATATTGATTGGGGAAATGTTTCCCAAAGAGAGCAACTGTACTTGGTCGACCAACGTCAATGACAACTTTAAAAAAATCCAAGATTTTTTTTTTGAAACTTATAAGTGTCACGTTGTTCCTAAGAATCAGAAATTACTAAGAGCCATCCTAGTTCGCGCATTTTATTGTTGTAATCGTTATCGGGAATACCCTCTACACAAAGTATAGGAAAATCCCAATAAACAAATAAAAGTACTGGAAATACCCGATGTAATGGGGAAAACAATCAACTTATTTTTTTAAAAATACATTGTGCGGGGAATAACTTCTATATTAAATATTTTAACCTAATTGATTTTTAATTTATAGAAGATTCAGTAGTATTATAAAAAAAATACTAATAAATTACATTTGCACTACAAATAACCGAAATTTTGAGTTTTTATATTTTACGCAACATGTATACACGTTGACCACATCAAAATGAAGATTTGGATAGACATGTCTATCCCGATAAACAATTAGAGTACGGGAAACGAAGTTAAAAGGTTAAAAGTAATAATGAAAAAAAAAATGCTTGCTGCAAAAACGAAGACTTACTTAGGAGCATAACATGATGATATTTTTTGCAAAGTACTTGTCGCATTGCCTGCCGCTTCATCATGAGTAAAAAGATAGACATGTGGGTACCCAACAACTTCATTTAAAAGAATTCGCAAGATATGTGACACTAACTGATGCGATGTCCGACTGCTGACTTCAATCCTTAGTGGTAAATCATATTCATCAACATAAAAATGCCTTGTGATTTCCCCCTCTGAAAAGAAAAACTTTTATATTTTGTTGAAAAAGTAGAGAAAAGACTAGAAGCAACTATTGTTTCACCTTACCTTGCTCATAGATGCATTTACTGTGAGTGTCAGAAGCATAGGCCTGTGTACTTGCATAAATAAAAACAAAATACAACGGAAAAATCATCCTTCACGAAAACCACTCTTTAAGTTTCATGATCAATAAATCTGGAAACTGAAAAAAAAAATTATATATTTGTATTAAATTTTCAATGTAATATAGAAACCTACATACAAGAGCAGAGATTTATTAATGAATATTAAACTTTCGCCCTAATATTATTTTATATATATTATATATATATACGCAGTGACAGAAGATTCAATAACTATTATGATTTTACTTAAAATTCCAACATTCAGTGGATAAGCTCAAAATTCAACAAAAACCTTGGGTCTGAGTGATTGAAAACTGATATGGGAAGTTAGATACCAAGTTACTTGGGTAATTTAGATAAACAATAGTAATTCTCACAGGAAGAGTAATACAATTGGATAAAAACATGAGTTTTTGAGTTTATATAAGATTTCGTCTCAAAATGTTATATATTTTTATATAGACTGTGTTGAGAGAATAGAATAAGAAATCAGGGGCCCAAGAAATAAAACGACGAAACAACAATTCTTATTTGAATATCATTGTTAGGTCAAATATTACTTATTACTTTTTATTATTAACGAGTGGTCCACGCATTTCTTTAGCTTCAAATAAATCGAACAATCATTGCATATACTTAAAAATTGCTCCCTGTTTACAAGTAATTATTTAATATTTATTTTCGATTTCATTAAATTTTCGGCATACTAATTTTTATTGAAACATTCAGCATGCAATTCTAGAAAATATAAATCATAAATCAGAAAATAGAATCCTTTATTTCAGATTCTGTTTTACTCACAAGTGAATCTACCACCACTGTTACGAGTATGAAAAGCTGTTGTATAAGTTCTTCCCCGGCGTCACATAAATAGTTTAGTTATATTAACGTCCCGTTTTAAAGCAACACTAGGGCTATTTGTGGATGGACCTCATAATTTTGTGCCGTGGTCAGATAACGAGGACGACACCTGAGCTGGCACCCCCTCTCCAAACTTCCACACCATGCCTGTTGAAGGGTGTTTAACTCCAATGGTTTCAATGTCCACCAGACTCGCTTGCTCGACTGTTCTTGGAATCGGGTCTCAAACCTGAAGCCCTCCTGTTCCGAAGCCGAGACCTTACTACCAGGCCGCCGCGGCCCGCATCACATAAATAATACTGTTTGAATGGATGGTAATTTATCCCATTGTTGTTAATGAGATTTACTTCATTGCGAATTCTTAATGCTAGATTCTAGTAACAGGATCTATTTTGCATTGTTCTTTGTACACGCATTAGAATGAAAACTTGGATTTATTATTTGCTTAATTAATAGAATGTTGATTTCTTATGGTACCACTTTATGACTGATGTTTGACTTATTATATGAATGCTTAGAAGTTTTAAATGGAGAATACGAATGAAGCATTTAGTTTTATCTTTAAAAAATGCATAAAATAAAACAAATTAAAATTTGAAGTTTAAAGGGCTTGCTGCGTTTTGTTTAACATTATCTAATGTATATTTCTCGTTTGAAATAATATTGGATATTTTTAATTCCAACATGGCGTTCTTGAATTGTTGTGCTAATTAAGACTATACTCAAGTCTGTATGCTATTGTCTGAAATTTTTCTACAATATCAAGACATTTGCGATTCCACGTATTTAACCTCTTTGAATAGAGTAAAAAAATTGTGTCTGATATATTCCCCACAATTTGGCAACTACTTCTCTTGGTGTTTCATGAAGCAATTTCAATTGCTGCTCACTTATCTGGATTCAGTTCGAAATTATTAAATATAGCTAGCGATCTAAAATGGCTACCAGTTTTATAAAGAAAAAAGAAATCGCCAGGTTTAAAGTATACTTGCCATTTGCAGCTGATCAAGTTTTCACTGGTTTCAGCTTAGTTACAACTAACGACCCACTTAGAACCAGTTGAAGGGCTATTTTGGAACGGACCTCGTAATTTTAAATCTCGATCAGAAGACAAGGAGGACATCTGGACAGGTGCCCCCCCCCCATATTCACACTTCCACCACATTAATGAGAGTACGCTTAACTCACGTCGATAGAAGCAATTTCCACTATGTCCACACACACATTGTATCTTTGGTGTAATCGAATTTCGAGCATTAAAATCTCTGTAAAACAGAGACGTTAGTATCAAATCACTGGGGATTCCAAGTGCTGAATGGGAATGAGAAGGAACTTTTCAACACTCTATGTATGAAGACGGAACTCTGTTAATAAACTGGTTCATGTACATTACGACATGTTTGAATTAACTTTTTTTTCACCGATATCGTAGTAGCAGATATCGTATAGCACTAATATCAGAAATCGACAGGAACACGGATTTTTAAATAAAAATCAAATTCGTATTAATTGTTAAAAATCAGAAAATAACCAATGAGGAAAGGTTGGAATGAAATTTAACATACGACAAAATAGGGTAAAAATATTAGAATAGGTAGCATTGAACAAAGAGATTTTTCCACCACAATTAGAGAAAACCAAAGCAAAAGAAAGTCCAGGAAATATTTTATTGCGCATCGAACAAAAATGTTAAAAAAATTCACAATATTCAAGAATGAAATGATGTGAGGCAAAATTTGACTTGTTTTTCCCGTTAGTCAAATATTTGCTTTTATATTTATTATTTTTCAAAACAAATACCAGTTCATTGTTTTCATCATTTAACGTTGTTGTTGTCGTGTGACAAGTACAATAAAAAATAAGGGGGGAAGGAAGAGGGGGACGATTGCCATTGCCTCTAAGAGGTTGGACTTCTACCTGTTGGTCCGCGGGAGGTATATTATTTCCCTCCTTCCCCCCCCCCCTCCCCTAATGGAAGAAACAAACATTCCCCGATCCGCCACCTGGTGACGCGCCCTCTAAATAAAAAATGATTCATCATTAAAATTATTCATGCAGCAGACTGGAAAAGGTAAAAAGTACATTATTTGTTTTGGTGCTATTCTCAGTGAAAATGGGTCAGCTTAATGTCTGTATGTGTTAGATGAATGGAGTTAATTGCATTTGTTGCGTGCAACGAGTAGTTCCATTTTGGAAAAGACTGAAAGCATTATTAGGAAAGGCCCCTTTTCATGTTCATTTTCCGAATAAATGAAACGCCTCCATCTGAAATGTAGGTCTAGTATTAATCCTCATAGCTAAATAATCGTTTTTTGGCATTGTCCTGCCTTCGTGACATTTATTAAGATTTTTATTTGTTAAGATAAGGTTAAAGACTTCCATGATTAGTGCAAAATATATTAATATACATTTGTGCCAAATTGCGTTAAGTTAACTTCTTAAAGGAGAGTTTTAGGTAAAATTATGAAGTTTATATAGCTTATTTTGATTAATAAAATAAGCTGATGAGATTCACTAGGAAAAATCATTCATCATATTTATCAAAAGAAACTTGATTTCTAAATAAAATTATAAGTAAAGGAATGAAATAAAAGAAATCATTTATTTTAGTTTTAGTCATTTAATTGCAATTCAGTCAATTAATTGCTTTTAATAGTTGCCAATTCTTAACATTGATCATTTTCCTTATTTCTATTATTCTTTTTTATAACACTGTATAGTGGCTTTATGTAGTAATACTAATTTTTAAGAAAATTTTTAATTCCTTTTTTAAATTTATCGCATGGTAATGAAACAAAATCATTTGTGTAATAATTAAGAGGTTCCAATATTTTTTTTTGTATGAAACCACTGATTTTTTTTAAGATAGAAAATTTGTTTTATATAAAGTAGAGTTTAAAATTTCCGCTTGCAAAAGTTGAATTCAAATTTTCTTTTTAGATATTTAAAGAAATTAATATTTTGTAATTTTGTTTCATAAAAACGATTTAGTTAAACTGAAATGCTCTGAAATATCACTGCAATATTTTGTCAGAGAAATTCATAAACATATTGAATCGAGTCAATTTGTTAGACATGTATTTTTTTTAAAGTTCGCAATAGAGCTTTTGAAAGCAGACCTGAACGTGCTGCAAAAGATTTAGTTTAATTTCAAGGCCATTGAAATAAACTAACCAATTGAGCTAATCTGTGAAAATGCAGAATTAGTTTTCTTACTTACACCGTCTTCATATAGTTAAGATAAAAAAACAAACTGATTAAATTAATAATGGAAGAAATTCGAAATATTTATAATAAAACTATTTAATTTTTAAAACGAGAAATTTAAAAGAATTTATAAAAAATTAACTATTATTTTGAAATGTGCCTATGTAAGAAAACATGTTAAAATGTTATGTATAATTAGATGCTGCCAAAAAGATTGCTTTCGTTTATTAAAACAAAATTTTCGCATTTCAGTTTAGATGTTAACATTTTTGTATGCTATTTGTATTATGTGAATGCGTTTTAATGTATGTTTAATTTAATCCATTAACTTATGGCAGTTAGTTTAAAATGCATGAATGATTTATAACAGAATATAAAGAATTCATTTAAATAATACGTTGCAAGTAGCGATTGAATATTATAATGAAATGAATTTTGAAAGGGGGAAAAAAAAAGCAACTGAGAAAAGGGCCAACATGTTTCTAAATTTTTCCACGATTATGAATATACTTCTTAGCTTCGTAGCGTCGATAATACACGTTTTTCCGACATTTTTTCCATATATGTGCCATTTTGGTAGCTCATTAAACGATTTTTCGAACAATTATGAGTTGCAACCAAGAAAAACACTGCTTTATTTCGACAAATATTGAGATTTCATATACTTGTTATGAAAGTATACGAAATTACTTTCATAACAAGTATACGAAATTACGTGTTATTATGACAGCAGGTTTAGTACGATATTACGACGTCACATTTTCACAACTAAATTGCAATTTCAGAATACGACTAGAAACAAATTCTATCTTTTATTGCATTAGATAATTGAAATTTTCGCTAGGAGTTGTTGACAAATATTGCAAAAAAGGGCGGAGGGAATTCAGAAGATGGCACTTCTCTTCAGTCCAAATGGATGAGCTTCCTCTGATTACTAAATTATATACGAGTTTGCTAAATCTATTATTCTGATATTTTCTTTGACTGCACAACGATAATAAATTGCTTATGAAAATCAAACAATGATTATAAATTCTGATTTAAAATTATAAACTTGACTAATATTACAATACATTGTTTATTAAAATCGATTAATTTAATGTTACCAATTTACGGAACTTTAATTTTAAGTAATTTAAAAATTTGCTGAAAGGTACATTATACCTCAAATGATGTTAAGTACCATTGATCATTTAATAAACTTATCCATACTCGAATCAAACTTGAAGCGATGCAAAGGGGAAAAATTTCGAATTTAATCACAGGCCAAGACTAAAATTCGAAACTAATATGACTGAAATATCTGTGAAACGGAATAAACAATGGAGTCTACTTAACCAATTAAATGTTTCAACCTCTTCGGAAAATTGTGTCACAAAAATTTAGCAATGACGAGCCTACTCGTCAAATGCAGAGTATGTGTAATATGAAATTATGTTGTAATGAAATGACTTACTTTTTATTTCAATAATCACATCTATTTATTTAAATTAACATACATTTTTTGCATATGGACAAACAGAAACAAAAAATTAAAAAAATTAATTTATTATTTTAATTTGCTTTTAGAGAATGACATTGAGCAAAGCATGGTGCAATGAATATTAATCTTTCATTTGTTCCTTTGATTTCGATTTGTCCTCAAAATATTTTAACCATCTTGAAATTTACGAATATGTTTGAGTTTTTACTAAAATTGTCACTCAAACTGCAAATTGTCACTCCTTATTACTCCTGACGAATAAACTCGTCATAACGCAAAATGTTGCCTTTTCCCCATGACTTTTCAAAAATAGTTAACTGGTTAAGTAGAAAAATTATAAATCAATAAACTAGGAATCAAATACTTAATATTATATGATATGTTATGATAACAGCTCGGAAGAATTTCAAAAGATAAATTATATTTTTAAAGTGGAATGTGTTTTAGCTCCATTTGTTCTTCTTTTAAGCTAGATTCTAATGCAACAAAGATGATCATTTTCTTAGTAGATAAATTCACTTAATCTTGTGTCTTTGAGAACCAAGTAATTTTATCATCATACTTTTTTCTCACATTTTCTTCGAGTATTGATTCCACATCTTGTTCATTTATTATTCACCTAGTATAATATTTCCATTTTCTAAAATCCCTCAGAGCGCTTATTATATTACGTTTTAAAATAGTTATCTGTTAATACATTTAATGCCATAAGACGTTAGATCATAATCAATTATCTTAGAAGAGAAAGTAATGTAAGGCTAGATATAATGGCATCAATTTATCAAGTAAATCACTTAATATTTGATAGATGATTATTTTTCTAGCGAGTTGCTTCTGTCATTAACGTCCTGTTCACTTTGTTCAAAATTAAGTAACCGCGATTTTTATCATTTAATTTTGTTTTTGACTGTCGAAGCAGTTTTTATCTGCTTTATCGTTATATTTATTGCTTTAGAGAAGCAGGAATCGTTTGCATAAGAGTTTATTTTCAACTTTCATTTTTTTTTCTGAATAAAACGAATAAACGACTGAAGAAACAACATTCCTTTAATTCTAATGGAAGAGCTTCATTTGGACCTCAGCTGGTTAAAAAAAAATGAAAAATTATTTTACTCAAGAGTTGCTTAAAATCGTTCTTAATGCTGATTTTCAAAAACAGGAACGAAACAACTAAAAAATGCTGAAATGAAGATAAAAATATTAATGAATGCCCATTAACTAGTGACATATCATAAAAATACTTTGAAATTCGGAGGTAAATATTTATATTTTCTAAATATCACCTCGTTTAATCGACCATATTTTTCCCAAGTTTGGACAAGAGCATGGAAAAAAAAATCGGTTTTTTCCCTATCAATAATAAATATTTCGACTTTTTTTTTTTTTTTTTTACTGAACATCAGAACAAATATTTTTACCAGATGTGTAAAAACTAAATATTCGTTATTGGTTACGAAAAATCCAGCTTTTTTTTTCTTGTCCATGGAAAATTGAAATTGCGTTGCTTGCTAAAGCAATAATTGTTTATTAATTGATAAATACTTGAATCTTTGATATTCCAGATTGACTTATATTTATGAAATTTGGTACTTGATTTTGTGATTACAATTGTAGTTCGATTGAAACCAAAATTTGACTCGGGTCTAAAAAAACGCTCAAAATACACATTCGGTTTTCTGGTACTTTTGTATAAATCCATTTCCCAACGATTAATCGTGAAAGATTACATTCTAATAGGCCCTTTTATAATTATCGTATGCAGATACCATAGTTAATAATTCACAAGTAGACTTATTAGAAAATATGCGAGAAAAGTTTTGGGAGACCACTTCCGCCAGTTATATGTTCGTTTCAATAGTAGATAACACATTTATATTTTTTAAACATTCATTGTTAAAATATTTTTGAAATTTCATATATGTGATTTCTTATTATTCATCCATTTTAAAGATTAATTTTCGAATCGGAAAATTATAAAATCAGAATAATTGGTTTCTTGAAGGGATTAGGACAAGTGGAACAGATCTCAAAATTTTGTCTCGAATTTGATAAAAAAGGAGTTAAACTTTATTAAAAGGTGAAATAGACAAGACAGCTCCTTTTTAATGCAGTATAGCAAATTTTCTATTCTTTAATCTATCTGCCAAGCTACTGTTTTACCTTCTTCCGCCTTATTTTATTCTTCAATAAACTAATGCCCGAAATGAAAATGTTTGCATGAAAATTGCAGATTGCATCCAATATCATATACCCACTAGTAATAAAAGAACAATAGAATCATTTTCATGAAAATATTTGTTAAATTTTTTGCAAATACTTTTTAATATTATTAAAAAGATTTTATATCATTAATATTCTCTTTTATAACAGGACAGTAACTCCCCCCCCCCCAATACTTTGATGACTTCTTGAAAGAGCGGAGAATGGGGGTGAGAGGATAACCCTATATCAAGTTATGCGCACAACTAATAAACAAATGTCATGTTTCTAATGCTAACATGGCTTACTTAAAAGCATCTGACGTTACTTACATTAAGATGACAAAGAAGAATTAAGATAAGGACTAATAATTTTTCAAACAGTAGTCGCATTTAAAATCCCTTTTAGTGAATTTTTCGAGTATTTCAAGAATTCTATCGAACAGAATTAAAGTATTTTCCTTTTAAAGAATGCATAAAAGATAATTATTTTAAGTTAGAACAGTAAATTAAATGTATTCAATGATTGAATTGTAACTAAAGTTCATTAAATGCTATTTTTGTACTAAAAGATGAAACCACCTCGCGAGAGATAAAATTCAATGACAGCAAACAATGGGAAAATATGCATTCATATTAGAAGGTTAAAGTACAATCTTTAGTACATTGACCGATTATCAAATCTTTATTGCATATAGGAATGAATGAGAAAAAGAAATTTAAATTTAAATTAGTTTGTTTCTGCTGATATAATAATTCTTTTTTAATTTCTAAAGAAAGAATTGTGAAACGAAAACAAAACTGTGAAATACCAAAAGAACGTAATTAAGCAGTTAACTATTTTTGACACGTATACTCATCATGGAAAGAGTATAGCATTTTGCGTTATGACGAGTTTATTATATAACAATTATTATATTTATATAATAATTGTTTAGTTATTATATTAATAATTAACAATTTATGAAAATTTAGATGCGCATTTTCCGAAGAGGTCGGAACAGTTAACAAGTTAATAAAAATTTGAAGCTCCTTCTTATCATTATACATTTCACTACAATGTATTTGCGCCTTAAATTGCGCATTTCCCCCGTATACAGGCAATGAAGAGCTTCGAATTTTTGAACTCCCTCTTTATTTTGAATGCGATGAGACAAAAGCCACTTGTGAATAGATGGGAGAGGGAATAAAAATACAATCATAACTTAATAAATCTGAAATAATAGAAAGTTAAGATTAAGATAATTAAGTCCAGCACAAATTAAAATTGTTGCGTGACATTTAAAATTATTCCAATGCATTTAGGAAGGAAAACACTCATTAAATGTTTATTACGCAGTTTTGTTTAACTTGATATTCTTTATGCTTATGTTATGATGATCTTTATGTTTGTAAGGAAGAAATTTTATTATCGATTTTCATCTGACTTTCTGATACGATACAATCTTCAATATATTTACGCTATTACGTTCTCGATGACAATATGCCATTTTATATTTTCAGATCATAATTATCAGTTAATAGAATTTAACAAAATTGATTTCATTCGAGTGGCGCCACCCATAATGAACTTGAGGGTAAAAATTCTAAAATTCTATACTGTTTATAACAATAAATAAAGACTAAAAAGTAGAAAATAATTAAAACTAAAAGGTTCAAATTTGAATATTGCAATAAAAATATTTTTAAAAACTATTTTAATTAAATTTATTGAAAATTAAAACAAGTACATATGATTCATTATTAAGCAGATGATGAATGTTTATAACACAGGTTTAGAAAAGAACAATTTTTTTCTAAACAGCTTTCTTCGTAGAATTGTATAAAATTCTTGTATGAAATCAGTATTTACTCGATATGAACGCTAGACTATGTTCTCATACCAAATATGAAAAAGAAATCAGAAATATTCATTATTGGCTAAGAAAAATTAATTTTTCTTCCTTCCTCTTTCGAAATTAGGAAACTAAGGCAAGTGGTTGTTGCTTGTAAAGAGATGATTTATTGTTTTCCGATTCGATCTCTGAAAGATATCTTGTATTATGAAACTCTAATTGATTAAATGTGAAAAACAGATAAAAGTTATGTCACAGCAGTGAAAACGACATTCTAAATCGTTTAAAGCAAGGAATTAAATACACAGGGTGGTTATAATTGAACTTCTATAAACAGCATCCTACAATGCAAATGGATGAACGGATTGCAGCGAAATTTGGTATATAGGCTATACACGAGATGCGCTCACGGAATTTCCGAAAAACTTTAGTTCCAAAATGTTCACAAGAGGGCGCCTTTTCCAGAAAAACATTAAATTTTACACAATAAACGCCCAAAACGGAACACTATAAACGCCCAAAACGGAATACAGGAACACTATTAATAATCCAGAACGAGAATTATTGATAATAAAATGTAAAACCGGGAAAAGCGGTCAATTCTAGGATAAAAATGTCGAGATTTGCATGCATTGCGAAGAAGAGGAAACTTGATGTAAAAAAGGCTGGGATAAGAAACGTTTGCAGTCGTTGTCATATTTTATGTGGATGTTTCCGGCTGTAATGATGACGGTATCTTGTTGCTACGGTTTTGCGACATTGAATGACTTAAAGAAATCCATAACGCTTCATGTGCGAAGAATCACAACTTATAAGTTAAGATCTGCTGTTGAACACACTGTCCATCGATTTGAAATTTTGCAGGTGAATGAGGGTGGTCACATGGAGCACCTTTCCCTACATCATCCTGGACATGATTAACAACTGCTCCTCTTGTGTAATTTCGTTCTAATCCGTTTTTGTTTCTGGAAACTGAACTGTTTCTCTCAAACAGCGTACTGCTATTTTTTCCTTGCCTTTACTTGATATGGTTCGATGACAAGGTGATCAGAACTAGTCAATAAATGTTAATATTGTTTCTGTATTTCGCTTTGGTCGTTTATTGTGTTAAAATTAATGTTTTTCCCGAAAAGGCGCCCTCTGGTGGACATTTTGGAACTAAATTTTTTTTTTTCAAAATTCCGTGAGCGCATTTTGTGTATAGTGCATATACCACATTTCGTTGCAATCCGTTCACGTATTTGCGTTGTATGATGCTGTTTATAGGAGGTTTAATTATAACCGCCCTGTATATATAAAAACAAAAGGTCAAAAAAATCCAGTACAAACAATTTTGGTGGGTGACTACATACTTTATAATAAATTCGTTGAAATCTTTTAAACATTTAGTAGTATGATAAAATGTGGAAATTTTCATTTGAACAATTTTCTACATTTTTGTTTTTAATTTACAATTCGTTATTAGAAATATTATTCTAACATTGATAATTCGAGAGTGGCCCGATTATAAAATAAAAAAAATTAACTGGTGACGAAGTTCTGAATAACTAAAATATTGTTTAATCACCTAAGGATATACAACTGTACAAAATTTCAGAATTATAACACTAAGGATGTGAGCGAAAAAGTGATTGCAAACATAAGCAAGTTAAATGAAAGCTTTTAAAAAAAAGACTGGTCAGTCGGAATTTCGATAGGTATTGGAAAAATTACATCAGGAGAATAAGCCACAAAATTCAGTCTGCTGAACTGATTTCATTTTTTAAAAAGTATAAATCGGAAATTTGTATCTTTTTACAAGTTGATATACTCGGTGTTGCTCATGATTAAAATCTTTTCATGTATAATATTTTTGAAGTAAAAGTTATTTTTGTTTAAAATTTTATAATATGCAAAATCCTTTTATCATCTGAAACATTTTTAATAAACATTAGAATATTAATTCAACCAGATTTTTATAAATTGTCGATAAAGAATTTTCTCCATTATTTATTACTATTTGTTACATCAGAACCTCAAATTTTGTTTACAAGTGTTGAATTATAAGAAATGTTTTATAGAATATTTTAAAACAATTAGTTAAATTGTTAGTTTTTTATTAATAAAGAAAACACGAAAGTAAACCAAATCAGCATTTGCACCCGATATAAATTGCTAATCATCTGCTTTTAAAGTGTTATTTTAGAATTGTGCTTATATACTCAGCAACTCTTCGCATCTATTTTTTCCAACAACATTTCATTTGATTTTCCTTGCCTTTGTTAGAATTTCAGAGGTGGATTTTTTTACTTTTAGACATCTCTAAGTTACTTTCTATAATAAGCTCTATGCTCTTTTCAAATAAAGTATTATTTACTTATTTCTTGGAAGCTGGAAACGCTGGCAAGAGATTTTCGCGTCAGTAATTCTTTAATATAATTAAATCAACTTTAGAATTATTTCAAATAAATACGAAACACGTTGCTAAAAAACAAATATCAAAAGATTAAATTAGAGTAGTTCAAAATCTTACCGTTGCTTAGCAACGGAGTATCTACTAATCTCCTTATTTCAAAATTATTTGCAACTATTCAATTATTTATTAAGTTTTTAAAAAATAGAAAAAAAATGAAGGAATAATTGCGCAACAATGAAACTGATATTGTTGAAAAGGTAAAACTTTGAATGCAACGTTGGCGTAAAAATATTTTTTGGCGATACTTCTTTTTGAAGTTACCGCGGAAAAAAGGCGAAATTGGTTAATTTCTCAAAGCTCGAAGCCAATGTTGAAGAACTGTTTTATTTTCTCATAAAAACCTTTGTTTGAATTTGAGCGATTAATGTATGCTTGCTATTAGGGATCGTTAAATTACTACTTAAAAACCAATAAAAACATTGTCAGAAAATATGTACTACAATAAAAGAAATTTAAAAAAATATTTTGATGGAATATTTTAAAATCTTACCTAAGACTAGTTAAGGATTATCTATAAGTTTCCTTATTTCAAAATCGTCTGCGTTTAATTTTTTAAAAAAATTCATAATTGAAGGGGAAAATTGTACAGAAATGAAATAGGTCTCAGGAAAAAAGTAAAATTTTGAAAATTTATAATGTTGTAATAATACTTTTTGGAGGATAAATACTTCCATAATCATTGAAGATAAAATTGATTCATTTCTAGTTACTTAAATTTTTAATGTTTATGTTTAAAAAAAGTTGACAATATTCTTTCTCATTTTGAATAACAAATTCATAAATTTTGGATGAGTATGACCCAGTTGTTAAGAAGAGATGTGGAACATGCATACATATATAGATAAGGAGATTATTGATAAGGAGATTATAGGGAGATTATTGATGGGAAGGTATAATATTGTGTAATATAAAATTCAGAAATTATTGAACAAATAGAAGCATTCAAAACAATTTGAAAGGTGAGAGATTTTTTAAAGTTATAAGCAACATATAGCTCTTCATCATTACCACTTTAAAATTTTTAAACCATTTTTTTAGCAAATATGTACAGTTTTACAAAATAATACAAATTTGATTCTGCACGCTCTTGATTAATTTGATCAGTCCTTGATATTTAATGACTCATTTTTGATTAAAGCTTTTTTTAAAATTTAAAGGTGTTCATTTCTTACATTTCGTTTTGAAGCTGAAGTCAAGCAATACTTTATCTGCTCAATATTTTTTTAGCTTAACTATCAAAGTATTGCATTTAAAAATGAGTATGTAATAAAATAAGCAAAGGTAAATGGAATTAATTCTCTCATAGATTTTTAATACAATATTTAAAAAATTAGGTTGAATTGCCAAAAGAACTGGCATAATTTGACTTAAATTCTCTGTTCTTCTGTGATGAGCTATTATCTCCATTAATTTTTTATAAACATTTTTTTTGTAAATGATAAAATGTTCATGACTTCAGTTTATATTTAAAAAATTTTCTAGCCAATCTAAAATTAATAGCAAGGCTGGGAAGTTAAGCGTTTACAAAAATGGACTCTTTATCAAAATTTCTTCAGGAATTTGCAAATTAATTCTAGCTTTGTAGTGTTTAAAAATCGGGCATTGTAAAGAAATTCTAAAAGAGATTTGTAGTTTTTACCTATACATCGCATATACACTACTCTCCACTTCTTTCATTTTTGAAAAAGTATTTTTAGTGGCTTTCGGGAAATGAATCAGTATTTATGTGGGAAAACCTTTCGTATTCTTCTTTTATGTTGAAAATATTTCGAAAGCCGAATGAAATGAATCAGTATTTATGTGGGAAAACCTTTCGTATTCTTCTTTTATGTTGAAAATATTTCGAAAGCCGAATGAAATGAATCAGTATTTATGTGGGAAAACCTTTCGTATTCTTCTTTTATGTTGAAAATATTTCGAAAGCCGAATGAAATGATTTCTTTTAAAACTTTCTCTTTCCGTTTTTTCATTGGACAGATTCATATTTTGTAATATTTTAGTAAAAAAAAACTAATGATGCTTGCGGACACACACACACACACACGATTTAGATAGATTAATGTTCTATATGGAAGAAACACTAGTATTATTTTAGAGTGATTCTCGTAATTTTGAACTATGCACAGTTGCTAAAGCCGGGATCCATATTCGAAACTTTTACGTCACATTAACACGAGTTCTTATATTTGTGACCTTCTGGTATCTACCCATCAACTCGCAGTTTTCCCTCTTTAAAATTAATGAAGCTACCAGCTTCATGAAACGATGACAAAAAGAGGGGCACTTTTAAAAAAAAGTTGGAGTTAAGTAAGCAATTGAACATATGAAGCAATTTCTATATATTCTTTAATTTACTTTAGATAATCAACAAAGTTTTATAAAATGAAAACGGCATGGAGTTAAAGGATGTCTTATTTAACAATGCAATTATTTGCTTAATACGTTTTTACATGAATCAATCTACATAAATCTTTACATGAAATGAATAATTAGAATCGTTTTAAAATAAACAAAAGATACTACAAAATAATGATAAAAAATAACTCAATTACAGGATGTTTCAAAAATCATGGAACAAAATTTTAAAGTAAGATAGAGCATTCAAAAGCGAGATATGAAAAATGGATTTACAAAGGAACATATTAAGCTACTTTTCTAAAATGCAATTTCTGAAATTTTCGAAAGAAAGTATTTAAAGTGCCAGTAAGTATTTTTCAAACGATATTATATTGGAATCTGTCTGTAATTAAATTTCAGCTTTGGTGGTTTAATAATAGTGTCGCTCAGAAATATTTCCATCTAAAACACTAAAATTGGCTTAAAAATACTTGGGATGGCGGAGGAGAATAGTATGCTCTTTTAGATTATATTTTTGGAGTTTCAATAACAGATGCTTAGTTGCGCTTTTAATTTTGTTCAACTTTAATTAATTTGACAAAACAATTTAAATTAAATAAAATTGGTATCCGTAATGGTTGCCTTGCATTTAGAATTTTTTTACCGTCCCATTTTCTAGATATAAATTAAAATTCCAAATGCAATTAATTCTACTTATGTAAAGAGGAAAAAAAAAAAAATGGTGTGCGTTATATAAGAACATTTTTTCTGAAATTTTAATTGCTTTTTCATTTAAAAAAAATCAATACTTTACAAGAGAACGTAAATGAATAAAGTGGGTAATAATTGTGCGCATTAATTTTTCACATAAAACTGAATAAATTATTATGATAACTAAAATTTATTATTTTTTATCATGATTATTATAACGTTATCTATCCGTTATACTAGTCAATAAAATAGACCTTTTAGAGGTTATCAAATTGAATTAAACGTAATCAGTTTTGAATGCAAACAAGCTGGATAAATTTCACTAAATGCGTTTAGCATTGAAATTAAACGCCATTTTCTGTGCTATTGTTCTAAATGTTAAAGATATGATTAGAAATTATCAGAACAACTTTACGTTAAAAGTGCAACTAAAGATTCGGTATCTTAACCTTTTAACGAACAAAACCATTCTATAACAGCAGAATTTCTAACTTGCTTACATTGTAGATGCTATGAGATTGGATTTGAGGAAGGAGCGAAATTTTAATCTATCTGTAGCCAAATCACACTATAGACAGCTGCATTCCATCGTTCTATTATATTAACTTTAGTGGGATGGATGGATTTATTGCTATCAAAAGAAGATTAGAATAGTCAGCCCTATGAATGGTAGATTTTGACTACAGATATTTAATTCTATAACTTCGAAAGAGGATAAAATTGCAAAAATTTCCCATTTTAAACGTATATTTACAGATTTCGTACTTCCGTAATCTTATAATTATAGTATCGTAACAATACGTATAAATACTCAGACCCTTCCAACAAAGATCTAATATATAATTATATCAAAATTCTAGCACGTATTTTAAAAAACGCTTTTATTTAACTTCGCACATTTCATATTTGTGAGGAGGAAATTTTCTAACCTACTTTTCTTTTATAAATTAGATTTCTGAAATTCTTCGCAGCTACTGGATCGCAATGATAACAGAATGTTTTAATTTTAGGGCTCTTAATTATCAAATATATTAATTTAGCTATAAATTGATTTTACAGAGGTGGTGCTATCTAGAATTTAATTCTTGAAACGCAGTAATTTTTAGATTCTATTTTTATTTTCATAATAATAAATCATGAAACATATTAAAACAAAAATGTTAAAAATAAAGAAATTTACAAACATAAGTTTATTAATGTAGCAAAAAAAAAAAAAAAAAAAAAAAGGAAATAAATTTTTTTTTTCTAACAATATTAAGAAATTAAGACAGAATACTGAAAACATGGGATAGAGATTCTGGACTTTTATTAAAATTTATATTATACATTCGATTAAACTTTCAGTTCAATTAGAACATCGCTATTAAGTTTTTATAAAAATGACATTTACAAAACTGTAATCACCAGATTTTATGGTTTTGAATTGACGTCCAAATTTTTAATTATTTTTTCCTTTTTAATACAATGATAAAAAGAATTTTTTTAAAAATAATTATTAATATTCCGATCTTTAATAAAAAAATCTTTTATAACAGCAATTTTATAATAAATTCTTCATTCATTCTTAATTGCATTAAATTTAGAAACTGTAACACATTGTTTCAGATAACAATACAACGTTTTAATATCTTAAGAAATGTCTTCATTAATTTATCAGTACTAAATTCTAATTCCACATGAGAGAGTGCCTTTGGCAATGGTTAAGAAATATTGATTACAAGGTTTAATTTAATTACATTTATAAAAATAAAAGATTAAAGTGCTTATTTTTTCATTTAAAACAAATCTACTAAAAGGCAGATTTGTTTTAAATAAAAAAATTAATCTGGAAATAAAAACATATTAAAAGTAATTAAAATCCCAATTTATTTACAATATCCATCAGAGCCTCTCTCAGTTTGTCCCGCCTTTTAGATTTTTGTTATAAAATTGTGAAAAATTTTTACACTCTGATAATTGCATGTTTTATTAAAAAATATCAGTTATTTAAATTTAGCAGATTATATCAAGAACAATAATTCAAATATCTAAAAAGCTTAATCAAAATTTAAAAAAATTAAGCATAAGAAAAAATGCAAGCCTATGCAATGTACCTAAATATTAAACTAGAAATCCAGAAGAAATATATACTTAACCATTAAAAGCACAAATTTCCCTCTTATTAAAAATTCACGAGAACTTTTCTAGGAATTCACAGACCCCTTAAAACAATTACCAGATCTTCCCCTTATGAAAATAATTAAACTTATTAACCTCATCTGTGTTACTGATAAGCGTGAAAGCTTCAATAAAAAGTCACTTCGAACACCGGTTATCTCTGAAAAAAGCAATCTGAGATAAGAAGGTCTTATCTATTTATATCGCAACGAGTAAAACAATATTTGTATTGAAGTCTATCAGTTAAAGGCTCGCGTTGCCGTTACGAGATATCGATTAGTCAAACAGCTTTACAGAGATTATTTGAGACCGAATTATCGATGAACAAGATGATCATAATCATTTTCAATGTTACACTTGCATTAGTTTCACTCGAGATTTTGTGTTGACGTACAGACTCTTTTGATGATTTTAACTGATAATTAAATCGAAAGCGATAGTTAAAAAAGATCGTGATTGATAGAGACAAATTTTTTCAAGTCATCT
Source organism: Argiope bruennichi (assembly GCF_947563725.1). Lineage (NCBI taxonomy): Eukaryota > Metazoa > Arthropoda > Arachnida > Araneae > Araneidae > Argiope > Argiope bruennichi. The sequence continues at coordinate 114,634,354 of NC_079162.1, forward strand.
AGCATAGACGATTATCATATTTAGCTTACAATCATTAAGAAAATGAAAATAATTTATAAATTTTAGGATTTATTTTATTAAGGTTCAGAAAAATCTGGAATTATTTTCAACATTAAATGGATCTAAAATGGTACTCGTAAGCATCCATCAATCTTATCAAATGCTGAAATTATCTCTTAACATTTAGTGACTAACAGAAAGTGGAAATTTTTCTTTTTTTAGCAGTTAAAAAATTATAAAATCTGTAATCAGAAATCTGTACAGATTTATTATACAATGATTCTCAGTAGAAAATAATATAAGCAAATGATGAAGACAGGGTTAGAATGTAAGCAAATAATGAAGACAGGGTTAGAATGTAAGCAAATAATGAAGACAGGGTTAGAATGTAAGCAAATGATGAAGTCAGGGTTAGAATGTAAGCAAATGATGAAGTCAGGGTTAGAATGTAAGCAAATGATGAAGTCAGGGTTAGAATGTAAGCAAATGATGAAGTCAGGGTTAGAATGTAAGCAAATGATGAAGTCAGGGTTAGAATGTAAGCAAATGATGAAGTCAGGGTTAGAATGTAAGCAAATGATGTCTAGGGTTATTCATTTATTCTTTAAATACAATTTACCAGTTAACTGCGTTTGACGTATATACACGTCAATCCAAATATCCATTTTGGTGCGGTGGTTTTGTAATTTTTATCTCATAAAAATGAAAAATTATTAACTTTACCATGATTTTTTCTTCAAAATTTATTATGTAAACATTTGTATTGTGTTAGGTATATATACATGTCATTGCTTGATTTTCAGTACGCCGCGTTAGGGATTATTAAAAAAAATAAATTCTGCCTTTAACTGCATATATTGGAGCATATATTAGATAATATTCTAAATATAACTTTCCTCTTTCTGAAATCCCTTTGTCTCAGATAAAACTTCGCTGGTCGATTGAAAAACCTGAAAAAGCATTTTGGCCTTTTTTTATTATTATTATTATTATCAAGACATTTCCATTCAAAAAAAGAATTTCAATGCATCTGCATTCTGAGTCGATGTCTTTTGTCAATGGAAAATTTTTTATTCTTTCCTTTCATTTCATAAAAGCTTCTGCGGAGAGATACAAAAAAGAGAAAAATCTATCGATATTCAATTTTAGAACTGGAAGAAGGCGTCTAAGAATTGCTAAATATTCGGCATAGCTTTTAGAGCCTTCCTTCTTTTTGAGTATAGCGATATGCATTTATTTCAATGCAAGTTTCTAATCATTCCGTATTGAACCAATGGGAGTATTCTCCTCTCGGCTTTCTCATATACTAACACAAAGCATTTTGTGCTTCCTTCGTGGAGTAGATTGAATCTGGTCCTTTACATTTTTGCCTTTATTTTAACCCATTAGCTGACACCACCCCCAATTGGGGATTTTTGTATTTTTATGTATAACACGTATCACTCGGCGCCAAAAACATTTTTGGCAGGCCTGGCAGTTTAGTTTTTTTTATATATCAGCCAAAATTGTGTATAGCAGAAACTTTTTGTTCTGTGCTATGTTTTTTTTACAACAAGCGATCAAATTTGAAATTCATCTGTAAGTTGAAAGGAAAAGAAATGTCATATTTGAAGCATTATATTTTTGGTTGGTTTTTTTTTTTTATAATGAAGCACCCTACATAAATATGTAATTTAGATGTTATAATTACAATATGTTACTAACTCAGTTCTTTTATTTTTTAAAAAAATTATTTTGTTAATCATTTTATAGCGACACCTTTTTGCAAAAATATCAAATATTTTCAAAGCAAAACAATTTGAATATTAATTATACTGTTAAACAACTTTTTATGCATATTATGCACTTGTAACTTATCCAGCAAAAAAAAAAAAAAAAATAGCGGTTAATGGGTTAAAAGCGAGTGGAGAGTACACTTCACTGATGCAGATTTCAATGAGTTTGGCAAGACGTAAACGATAGGATTTTGAATTATATTTTGTGAGATGTATTATATATTACACTAAAAGGTCAAAATCAGAAAATGTCAGTATTTTCTGACGAATGTCGACATATACCAAATACGTCGATAAAAGGCAGAACATTGGATTATATTCTAAAATATTCTGACCATTTCCAGTGCATGTCGACGAGCACACATAAGTTCGGATGACAGGCGACACGATACGACTCATTAACAGAGCGAACATAACAGTTTTATGTTGGTGTAATAAACCAGTTTGTGTAAGCTTAATCACAATTTTTGTGCAAGTTTCCTACAAATATTATTTCCTTTTCTCGCTTAGAATGTATTGTTCGTTTTAATTTCAATAGTTTATATGTGCTGTTACTTAAGTTTTCTCCAATTTTGAAATACATCATAATATGTTTTAATATTAAATTATGATTTTAAAAGTTTCAATTTGGTTTTATGTAATAAAAGCATTTTTATTTAACATTCATCATTAGTGTAAGCTGAATGCCAACATTTGCCAATATAAGTGAGAAATAATCGTATTGAACAAATATTTTCGGAAATCTACCAAGAAATGGTGGCATTCACATTAATCGATATATGCCAAATATCGGTCATTCACAATAACGTTTGTCGTAAAACTGTTACATTTTATAAATATTTTGCGCAATAAAAGTTTAAAAAAAGTTTTTTAAAAAATGAATTTCTATTAATCTGCCTATTTTCTAGAATCTGCTGGATTTTTGAGAGGTTACTATGGGAAAAAAGTGATTAATTTATAGGTTTTCGTTTTGACCCACTGTGTTCAAAATTTGATACGATCTAATTGATTCATTTTAATAAAAAGAACGTACATTAAATTTCATTTATCAAAATAATTACATTAATGGCTTGTTGCCTTCATTTTCACACGAATAGATGGACGCTAAACTTTGACGACTTTATCTCAATTTTGATACACAAATTTAATAATTATATTCCAAATTTCAGCCATCTTACTGGCGCATTTTTGAGCTATCTAATTCACACGTTCATGTATGGGCAGACACATTTCCAAAAGAGCGATATAATTCAAAATTTCATTAAAAAATATACTATTGTGATGAAAAAACGATTCATCTAGCTCGTTTCTTTTGAGTCGTCTTCACACAGTCTAATTAAACCTAATTCCTTTTTTTTTTCCCCCTCAGGCAAGTATAAAACAACATTCAGAGATTCAACATCATCTCGAGGTTGGAATTTTTGACTATCACATTGTTTATTTTTGTATACTTTATATAAGAAAACTGGAAAAATGCTGGTTTTAAACAAACAAACAAAAAAATGAAAGCGTAAATAATAACTATTAATGAAAATAGTCAAAGTTAGGAAGTTACAAATAAAAACTTATTTTTCAACTTACTTGGCTGATCAGATTGGAATGTTTAATTCAATTAGTAGATGAGTGATTAGGCTGAACCAAATAAGTTTCCCGATTCATAATTTCTAGATTTAATGTTTGGGATTACAGAGAAGACCGGAGGAAATATTTTGAAGAACTTCTATTTTCCAAGTGTGAAACTTTTACGTTTTTAAATAAGAAACATCACACCAAGAAAAACAGTCATAACAAAAAAAACTTCCGACATGTCAACCTAAACAAGTCTGAAACAGAAACGAATGTGAAATTTGACGCTGTGGGGGGAAATATCTCGAATCGATTTGCAACATTTTCTTATCGACAGTTCTTATTTTAGATTTATTTTCAACGGATTTTTACTTTTTGATATACTAAGAGAAACTAATATATTCGAAATAAAAATATACGACATGGAGATTTTGATGTAGTTTCAGATTTCAGAATTCCCTGAAACCGAAAACAAAATCTTTTTATAATGTGTTTTTTTTAATGTTTTTATGCCTGTGAATACGATAGCTAAAAATGCATGGAGTTATATGAACCAAATTTGGTATGTGGACTTTACACCAAATTTGTAGATTCTTTCAAATTTTTTACGAAATTAGTAAAAAGAAAATATGTGCGCCTGTCTGTTCGTGTGCAGTAAATACGGTTACTAAAAAAATGTGAAAAATTAAATAGATTTTAAATTAAATATATCAATGTAATGACCGTATGTATTTGCGTGTATGGGAACACGCAAAAAAAGATTCGGAAAAAAACATAACGACTTTGGTAAATGAAATTTGGTATGTGGTTTTGCTACAATTGAAGATCTGTATGTAACTGCGGTTTCAATTATTAAAAATTCGGTTTCTAAAACTTCGATTTTCTTCAGTATACTACAAAGCAGAAAAAGCGTCATTTTGCCTTGCTATAAGCCTAAATTGATGATGGAGGGGAAAGAAACTTCACCTTTTGATTTTCTAAGTATTGCCATCTCACGTTTTATCTTTCACACTATGTTCGGAGTGTGCAGGCTTATAAGAAGAAAAGACAATGCTATATTCCATAAGCAAACAGCAAAAAGAATTATTCCCACCCTGCCATAAGCATCCAGGGACAAATATACTTGAATCCTAATGGCCATCATTGGCCACAGTACAAGGCTACCCGTAGGAGGTGTGTTCCGTCATCGGTATGGAAGTAGCCGATTCCACATCATCAATTTACCCACCAAAGGAGTGAGAACCAACTTCCAAACCAAAAGTTTCATTTCCATTTTTGAGGTGTCCCCCTGTAGGGCAGAATTCTGATACATATCTATAATGTAATTAACAAAGACATATATTAAATTTCTCGCCCCCCTCTTTATTTGCTTTTTGATTACATTTTAAGTTGAATATCCCCGAAAAATTAATCTACTTCTTCTTACCACCCTGTAGATATTTTTATAACAATAACAATAAAAATAAATAAAACATCATGATGCATTAGGTTGGTTACTTTGGAATTTTTTTTGGAGCACGAGTCCTTTTTGGCCATACTGCGCGAGAGAAGACATGCGAGTGCAAAGGGTTAATAAGAGGATTGTCAGAGAACATAAAAGAATCATGGAATCAATACATAAAAAAGATTCGCGGATTTGATACATATCAATGTATTTGAGATCAAAATACATTGATATGTATTTGCTGTAACTGCAGACAAGAACACCGAAGAAAGTTGAGTTTGTAACTTATGTGACTTATGATAGGAAATGTGCAGTCAACATGGTTCAAGGATTTGGATTCATCCAGAGGAATTGGTTCAAATGATTAATAAAATTGTTGGTGATGATTAGAAAGTGAAATGAAAACTGAGGCATCAGTGTTTGAATTCGAAAATACAAAAAAAAATAATAAGATGTGGAATTCTAATCTCTATCCATGGAGGGAGATCAAGAATATTTAAGTAAATCTTTACATCCTGGGAAACGTCTGGAAAAATATTATGACAAATGTGGTTTGAAAGCTTCAATAAATGTACTAGGTATAGGAGATGTTTGAAATGCTTCTAAAACTCTTGGAACCCGATGGGGATTAAAGAAAGGTAGAGCAGAGCCAGGCACGACACTTCCTTAAAATTATCATGGATCGGATGATGGAAACAAAGCAAACATGAGCAGAATACACCATACAAAGTCTAGGATAGATTTCTAAAACTATCTAATGACCAAAGATATCTCTTCCTCGAACTGATAAAGTGAGGAAGAAAAATCAGCCATTTATCAAATATTTTATACGAAAATTTATAGCCATTTTGAGTACAAATCAGGATACAACTTAAACTCAAAAATAATTTTGTATCAGGATGAATATGTCATGTGAAAAAATGTATACCAATAATTTTTAGAATAGAAATTGTAAACTCATTCCTATTTGAGCACTCGACAATGTTTGCAGCAATGCTTCTAATAATTGCATCTCGCGGGTATAGCATGGCATTCATAAATCATCAGCCTAAATTTATTTAAAATCCTTAGAATAACTGATAAAATGGTTAATAATGGTGGCTAAAACAAAGAAGATTATACTTAGAATACAACCGTTAGGAACACCTGGCAAAAAGTGATGGAATAAGTGTTCTTAAGATTAAAGGCTAAAGATTTGTTTAAAAAGTTTCGCATGAATTTGAATAAATCTCCTTTAAAACTTAGATAAATAACATTCTTCATGATACCATACTCCTAATAGGATTATATGTTTTGTTAATATCGAAGAAGATTGATACTAAATGATTTAGTACAGAAAAGCAACAAGAATCCCCCTTTCTAAAGAAAGTCAAATCATTGACTGTCGATGGTGCTCTCCTAAATCCCCTCTGGAAAGGAGAGATTTTTTTTCATTTTTCTCAAAGATGTAGGTATACCGAGCTAGAAGTTTGCACATGCAGCTGGTAAGAGAAATCGATCGATATCTGAGCGAGTTCTGCGCATCTTTCACGCCCACGGACGGATAGACAAACAGACTTCTCGCAAACGAATTTCCACCGAAATATAATAGAAATCTACAATGTTAGCATCAGACCGCATTCAATCAGTTTAGCTGATTCCTTTGTCGAGTTATCTAGCTCATATAGATCGATAGATACATAATTCCATAAAGCGTTTGTTTTTCCACTGATTAGTGGTGGTGTAAAATGGGAAAATTAAATCAAAATGTTGAGGTCATTATTTTAAAAGATTTGTACTACTTAACCCTATAGTGCATGACTTCTTATTTTTTTTTACAATAAAAATATTCATGTTCTGAATAGCTACACACAATTCAAGAAAATTATTTACAAAATTTTAAAGTATTTTATTTTTGAAATTTACCGTATTATAACCATGTGCCAAATAAATAAAATCCCAGTGATACAAATCACAATGTAATAACTCTGCAATAAAATTACAATATCTTTTTATCAATATATTTTTTACGAAGCATAAAAGTATTTTGATTAGATTTTTAATGATAGAACTATTCATACAACAACCATCCTGGTATTTTACCAAGTTTCCAGTTTAAATCTAATTCTAATTCCGCTATTATAGTCTCTAGGTCATTTTTACTATTTTTTTTATCAAAAATATTTAAAAAATGATTTCCAAACATTCATTTTTACCCTTTGGTACAATCACGTAAAATTTATAAATCGAAATAAAAACATGTAGCCAAATGGCTACACGATGCAGCGTAGGGTTAAATTTTTGAATATATACCTCGCATACAAGAAAATAAAAATTACATTACAACTTTTTCAGACACAGATTTACGCAAAAATTGTACCAACCACCGCCATATGCTTTACAGTGATTTTTTCCGTTATAGAAATGAAACGTTTTTTTCCTTTTTTTTTTCCCAGACTTATTTCACAATTTTATTGAAAGTTTTCAGATTTCATTTTAATTTTTGAAAGCATACGTGAAATTTGTTTGCAATTTCAAGTTGCAATTTATATCTATTGAAGGTATTTCATTAGTAATAATTTATTTATCCATATTTATTTGTGATGTTCTAGAATTAATTTTGATGACAAAATTTTATTTTCACTTGGAAAATCAGACAAACATTTTTAAGCAACGAAATATAAGGGTTTGAGGGTAAAAAATGGATCAAATCACAAAATAGTCATTTTTAAGATGTATATATTCAATTTCGTGATATGGAGATTCAAAATCATTTCTTGAAAATTATTTTAGTTAAAATACGCTATACTTTTCCTTTCTTTTCGGTTTATAAAATTACATTTTTTATAAATATATTATTATTCCTCTCGGTAAGCTTGAAAGTTACTTAAATATTATTCTTTTAGATATTAGTAAAATAGTGAGAGTAGTATATAACAATTTTTGAAATCTTTGACATTGGAATCGGCCGCTCTTTTCATGTTAATTTAAGATGCAAATCTAGGCATTATTTCCAAAATCTTGAAGGTTATTTAGATTCATTGTTCAATTTCTGAAGCAGAAGTTTTTATTCATAACATATTTTTTAGAAGTATTTGGTGAATTTTACGAGCAGTCATTGCCCTATTATACGATTTAAGGAGAAAAACAGATTAACACCCGATTAACATTTTTAAAATTTCCATCACAAAGAATTTAATTTAATGAAAGCTAAATTTTATTTCATATTAATCATTTGTGTTACTTTTTTTAAAAATCTTTTTCTGTTTAAATGGTGATGTCAATAAATACAGAAATTTATTACAGACATAAATTTTTATGACGGATGTCAGATTAATTTCCTTTATTAATTCTTCTGAAAATTGCAAATAATAAAGTTAATCATTCCGGAAAATATTTTAGAAAACCTTAGAGTACCAAATAAGTAATTATAATTATAAACTAATGTTTAAAGAAAAAAAAACATATTTGCTATATAGATTAAATAAAGTTTCAGGATTTTTTAATAAATATCCAAGCCCTTTACATTCTAAAAAACATCCTTTTCAAATAAAAAAAATAGTATAAAATAGTAAAAAATGAAAAAAATAATATAAAAAATCATATTCTTCTGAAATAAATAGTATGCTACACTTTGCATATTAACTTTAAAAAAGCTTTTCCCTCACAATGTGCAATATTTATCCTATATTTTTTACGAAATATATGAACGACAGGAAATAAGTAAAAAGTAGGGATTGCAATACCGAACCAAAATTTCAATACCGGTATTCGGTATTTTTTAAATCTTAATACCGGGATACCGGTTTTAATACCGGTATTAGAAATTTTGGAAAAAGAATGAAAACACAGTTGTTTCTTTTTTTTTATTTGCCAGTTTTGTTAGGGAGTGTAAATATCACAAAAAAAAATTTGTAACTTATAAATTATAACAGTATATAATCACAAAAAAGTAAAGAAACCTCTTATTTATTTAAATCACAAAAAAGTGTAAATATCACTATTCAGTTTGTGGTACTATTACAAATTTTTGAAATGTGATCTAAAAAAACGTAATGCATCAATTGTACTGTCATTAAGCCTGAAAAGTAATTTTGTGTAAAAATTACCAGTTGTCGAAAACGCTCTTTCGGCATCTACGCTAGTGGGTGGTGTATTGTTAGCAATGCGCGATATACTTTTTCCAAGTATTTACCTCTAAATCCCTCATCTTCAAATAAATCGATTTCTCGTCGGATGGTTTTGGATATAGCTGATTTCTGTATTGTATTTTGGTTCGTTGAATTTTTTTTTTTTTATTTATTGCTAACTCTAATTTTTGTTCAAGAGACAATTCATTTTCACTATCGACAGTAGTGACATCATAATCTTCGATAATTGAACCGAATTCGGAATGTGGATAAGTTTGTGGGAAAAACTTTTTTAGAAACTTTAACTTAATCAGATTTGAATTGGTTCTTTTCTTTTCTTCTTTTCATTTTCATTTTTAAAATGATTAGAATTATGTAAATACCATAAGACATTTTCTATTTCGGTATGCCTTTCTTCTTTGCGATTTTTCAATGTAATATAGTTGGAATCCGAAGTTTCTATATCCACAGTATTTGGATTCTTCTGTTCTTTATATTTTTGGTATAATGCATCTATTACTCCTAATTGAATTCCATGTGCAAAGCACATTTGCTGATTTGCATCAATCAACTTTCCAACTTTTTTCATAATTTTTGCTCCATCAGTCGTTATGGATACAATATTTTCTTTCAAGGATAATCCATGTTTCGCTTATTTAGATTTAAGCAATTAATTAAGCCATTCATTAGCTAATTAATTTCGCCCGTTAGGGGGATATAAAAAGAAACACGTATACTATATTGCTATGTTCGCGATACCTGGACATATAGTGGAGACAATTTAAAAAATTTCTAGTAAATACCGAAAAACCGGTATTTAAACTTGTGAATACCGGTATTACAAAATTGTACAAACGGCTCAAAATACCGGTATTCGGTATCCCGGTATACCGGTATTGCAATCCCTAGTAAAAAGGTATTAATAAATCATTTCTATTCGATATTGATTAAAACAAGATCAAGCTAATACGATGTTACAGCAGCAGAATGGTAGAAAAATGGATTTTCATTAGACGCAGAAAAGGCAAGGTTGTGTTTTCTTCAATAAATAATATTAGTTTCGTTTGGGGATTAGCATCATGGTGAGAGCCCGTGTTGCAATAACCGAGATTCCCTGAAATAAATTCTTATCCAATACTCGTATAGACTAAGGCGGTTGGTTCGAAAAGAACAAAATCTATGGCTACCTAGATTTATTATATTATATGTGCTGAAATAAAGGACGGTGAAATAAAGCAGTGCATAAAATGTCGTTCTTGGGTTCATATATTCTGTGATAGTGTGGATTAAAAAAAAAAAGCGCTTTTCTTTAAATTGGGTTTAAAAAAAAATAGGTGATCTAATTTGGGGAAACAATTTCTTTAATCGATGGCAATATAATACGCTATTTTTTACTATTTTAAGGTACTTTTCTTAAAAATGATGGTTTTCTGATAATAATTATAAAGAATTCTAATACATATTTATTATTAAAAATAATTATCGATCACTGTATATTAAAAGATATTTATGTGGAACAAATATATTTTCTCTTTGTTATTACAAGCATTTATAGGAGTGAGAACATACAGTGTGTGTCGCAAAAGGTCGTTTCTACTCCTAAGTAAACCTCAAAGAAATATGTTATTTTTGCAATTGAACATGGAGTTACAGATCAACAGATAGCTAAAGGGGAGGGGTAGTTGCTAGTGAATTAAACTATTATAACTCACTTTTAGTTCCAAATCGTGCCCCAAAACGCACTTTACTCGACTGCTTGTATCCGCCGTAGAAAATTAAGCATTAGCCGTATGTCTAGAAGTGAACTTCTCCAGGGGTACCTCAGTCATGGGGATGAGAATCTTCCAGAATGGTGGTTGGTTCTTGCTGACCTAGGGAGTACAGAAATAGTGTGATGTGTCTACCCCCTACCGATGATGGCACGTGCCTCCTACGGGAGGGGTTATACTGTGTCCAGTGATGACCCTTGGGGCGCAATCTTAGCTCATCCAATGCTGCTCGCGGCGTCCAGCAACTCAGATATTTCTTTTTCATTTGATGGGGTCGGAGTATTCAGCTATATTATTCCTGTACTTTTAAGTAAGATTGTCCCATTTTTTTCGACAGTTTCCTAGGGAAAACTGTCGTCAGTTACATTCTTCATTTTCCTAGGAAAACTGTCGTCAGTTACATTCTTCATTTTCCTAGGTAAACTGTCGTCAGTTACATTCTTCATTTTCCTAGGAAAACTGTCGTCAGTTACATTCTTCATTTTCCTAGGAAAACTGTCGTCAGTTACATTCTTCATTTTCCTTAAGAATTCAAAAATAGTTTCAATAAACAAAAGACTGCTGTAACAATCGGGAGTTTCAATGTGAATTAATTTTAGTAGTGATGCAAGCGTATAAGATACCCTCAAAAGACAATCACAGCGGTTAAAATGCATCCCACATAATGAGAAATCCAGGTGATATGAAAGCAACTTTCCGTCAATTCGTGAATATATCCTAACAAACATTTTTCTACTGAAGGGTATATGAAAAGTACATAAAAATATTTAGTGGAAAAAAAACGGTATGAGAAGACTGTGTTATGAAAATATGAAATATGATATGTGGCATGAAAAATATTATAAAATGCTAAATACTATAGACATTTGACTACTGAAAAAAAAAATTTGACATTTTCAAGTTATAAAAAAAAAAAAAAATCGTACACATAGTTAAATTGCATATCATCTAGAATCGAAATTAATTTTTTTTATTTCAACGCATTACTGAAAGATTAGGAAATATATAAATTAATAATATTTTTAAAATAAATATTATAATATTTAATAACTGAAGCCATACAGAGCAACTACAGCCGTCGTTTGCTTACATATTACAAAAACTGGAAGACTACAGCCCTATTAGGTTAGGAAGAATTCAAGAATACACACTGGATAAAGCATGCGCCACAAGTTTAATGGAAAAACAAATTTATAATAGTACAACAACGCTGTTGAAAGTACATAAATAATCCATGTATGCAATCCAAAAACTGTCATTTTTCTGAATATACATAAATAATTTTTTTAAGTTATTTCTTTTATCACACTTACAAATGCATACCTGAAATTACCCAATATTATAGGATAAACTTACTCGGCTACTCAGAAGTAGTCCGTAGTACGCAAATTATCCTGAGGATTCAATTCTCCAGCACCTTAAAGCATTTACAAAAAAAGGAGCTTGCATTAAAAAAATTGTTTGGTATTTTTAGAATATGTAATCTATATTATCAAAATCGAAGTATGAATCGGAATATGCTTAGTTAAGGGTGAGATAAACATGAAGCTCTTTATCTTCAATGTATACAATGCTCAAAATCCAATCGATGCATGTGAGTGTTAAACAACTAATTATCTGATAAATCATGCTCATAACACTGCAAGATGAGATAAATTCTTCTAACACGATCGTACGAGAGGGAAATAAAACAGGGGGGAAAGAAGGGGGAGAAACCCATACATTTAATGAAAATTTTATAGAATTACGTTTAAATTAATATTGTATCTTAATACTTTTGATTAAAAGGTTGCAAATTTTGATATACAATATCATATAGTAATATATAGAATCATATTCTTGCACTTTCTTGTTGATGCAAGGGAGAAGGGGCAATTTGCAGGGATTCTTCTTCTTGCGTACAGCCGACCACCCCGGGGAAGAAGGGAAAGTCATGCGTAAGAATGAAATTTCTTCCTTTCGGAATAAAACACTGGTACTGAATCATTGTCAGTAAAAGACAATGAATCATTTATCAGTTCTAGAAATTTTCTCCAACGCTCTGGACTGTCAGATCTTAAGATTTCTCTTTTCAAGCTTGTGATGGGCTGCGGGAGTTTGAGTAGGTTTCCTTTTTACTGATATGAAGTTATGTCATTCTGATTTTATTTCTCATTCTTGTTTCGGTCTTTAAATTTTTAAGAAAATAGCCAAAGGGTCTCAGCTATATCCTATATGTGAAATATGCTGCTCAGTGCCCATAACGGGTAATGTAATATTTGCATATATCAACCTGCGGACGCTGTACTTTACATTACTTGCAAATACATAAAATATACATATCATATTCGAATACATATATTTTAACATGCTGATATTTTTAAGACGGCATACTCTATCTAAATTGCATGATTTTTTAAGGCAAAACACGGTTGTATTAATAACATAATCAGGCATTCGTATGTGGTAATAAAATCTTTTTGATATGGTAATTTTTAGAATGGCATTTTTCATATTTTCTGTAGACCGAGTTATAAAAAAAATCACTGAATGAAAAAAGCAAAGAAAAAAAAACTAGTATAAAAACATACATTCCTTCTATAAATTGCGCAATAAAATCGCTACTCATAGAATAAAATAGATGATATGATCATGCCAGAAAAAGATAAGACAGACGAATCAATCAAATAATATTTTATGATGTTCCGGTCTAGAGGTTTGAAATTGAAGAGTTTGTTTTTTCACTTTTAGTGGAAGGATTCAGAGCTTTCATTTTTGCTTCGAAATTGTTATTCGTGATTTATAGATTAAACAAACAAATTGACGAGTTTTAGAGCCAAATATATTTTTCTGTAGATGATCCGTTACATTTTAATTTCTGTAAACTCATATTTCTCACGTAAAATATGCGTTATCTGTTTTTGTACTTGCTGTTTAAATTCGTTTACGCTATAATAAACTTTGATCCAAATGTTACCTTACGAAATTTTTACAACCAAAGCCTGAACATCATTTTTCTTGCGAAACTTTAGAAATTACTCGATCTTTCTGTTGACTTTAAAAAGAAATATATGATCAACTATGCATAAGATGAAACTTTTGACACGAAAGGAGAAGAAATGTAATAAAATCACCATTAACGTTAAATACAGGCATAAATTACTAAACTATGATATTTTTATGATGTAATTACTCCCTATGGAAATTAGAATTTTTTAACTCGAATTATATATATATAATTAATATAAATTCATCTTTAGTCACTTCCTTTGCTTTGAACAATTTTCAACGTCAAATTAAATTCTTAAGCTCGGAAAAACCTTTTTACCTATGGCTATGATTACCAAGTAACTATGATTAATCCAGCAAATAGTTTCTACAAAAAAATGAAAACAACTGAGCATTATTCTCGATTACCTATGGCGGTATATATTATATTATATATATATATATTGCAAGGGATTCCTCCATTGGAAAAATACCTATGATTACCAGGCTATGTAAGTATGATTAATTCTCCAAATAATTTCTACCAGCATTGAAAACAACTGATTACCGAAGAATCTCGATTACCGATGGCGGTATTTTCCTTGCAAGAAATTTACCATTAGAAAAATTGTGAAAGAAACCATTAGAAAAATACAAAAAAGAGGTCAATTAATAAAGTTAAAAATTTGTCACTGAAAATTGTTTTGACAGGAGAAATTAATGTATCAATTCCGCGCGTAAATAAAAACCACGAGAATGACAGAAAAAAAAAGATGAAATATTAAACTCATTTTTGTACTCTCATAGAAATAATTACTACGGCACATTTCTTAATTTTTCCCGGAGTTTCGGAAGATTATTTTGACACTAATAGCAAAAAATATACTCTTCCCAAATCCCGGTGGAAATTATGAAACATGCGGTATATCAATTTACTCATAATTAACTAAACTGCAACTAAAATCTAATATTTTTTGTACGCAATTCTAATTTCTTATCTTGAATAAAGGTATTAAAATAGATTTTATATTCATACATGGTATTTTTGTTAACGGTGTTAATTTCGCTAAATCAAATTACGAAGTCAAAACAGATTTTTCTGTAATCCTTAATTGGATTATTTTGAGGGAAAACTTCTATTTTACAGTATTAATTAACACGGGTCTTTTTCATCTGTTTGCAGCCAGAAAATTTAATCTTAACAATTCTTCGCATGATTTTCTTCTTTTTTTTGTGAAATAAATTAGGGTCATATAATTCATGCTCTAGATTAAAGGGAAATGTTTTTAAAAATCCTAGTATAAATATATAATATAAAATAATTTAAAAACAATATGATGGAAACATACATCATCGGGCAAATTTACATGCTTAACATGCAGTATAAAATCATGCATCAGTATCAAAGCAGTATCTTTACATGCAGTATAAAATCTTCAATGTCTCTCTTCTAAATTTCTCCACTCATTATCGCTTTTTATTAACAAAAATACTCAGAGTAGTTGTAAAAAAATATTGAAGAAATCGCATGTTTCTTCCAACCACAACAAACAGCGGAATGACAAGTTCAAACCCTCTATAATTATTGTGACATTTGATTTTTTTTTTTTTTTTTTTGACAGCAAACTTTCTTATTACGCAATAGTCGTGAAAAAGTTGCCAACAACAACCAATTTACAGTACACCTGTTTTGAGTCAATTTTTTTATTCACTAAATGTTATGATAGAAATTTCCATCATGCAAAGAAGGGTTGAGTAAAAGCAATAATATGGGTGATATCCAACTAATTTTAGAATAAATAGCAAATATAAAAGCAAACAAATGCGGCTCAAAATGAACTTTGGGAAATTTAATAAATTTATAAAGTTGAAAATAAGTGCAAAATACTTCTTTATTTAAAATAGACTTTTGTATTTGCTTTAAATCTTCTGATGAATATTGGCGGTCAATTTAAAATTCAACTAATTACTTTTTCCACCCTCCGTTATAAGCATTCTTTCAAAACTAATTTGGAAATAAAGATTTTTTGAAATTTCATCGTGAATTTGCAAGCTAATGTGCTTCAAACTATATTTAAATTAATGTCTTTATTTTTTAAATCTATGAGGGGGCTAATTTTGTACAGATCTGGTAATTTTAAACCTTGACAGATGACGAGAAGGATTGAACCAGCAACACATTCTCAAACTTCCGGACTACAACAATGTAAATAGCAATAATATAGGGATTTAGAAAATCTAGCAAAGTTGGGGGATTTCGACATCTAAAGTTTACATAAGAGTACATAAATACAAAAAACTAACACTTCCATGCGCTTATTGATACGTCTTGCAAATACTTATCGACATTAAATAATCCAAAGTTAATAAAATACAATTTTTGTCTTTTTAAAAATATCAAGGAGGAAATCTTTTTTCAAATTTTGCTTGAAAGGAAAGTGATGAGAATAAAAGAATGCATAAAAAGGAGACGAGAAAAGCATTCATCCAGGAAAGCTAACTTTGAAATCCTCGTTGCCTAGCAACGACGTGTATTTTCTTGCTTTCCAGAAGTCATTGGTTCACAATTGTTTTTTTGCAAGTTTTGCGCTCTCATCTTTGGAATCAATCTTAGAATAGCTTAGTCAGCAATTTCATTTATAGTACCTTTAAATCACCTTCGTTTGCTATCCACTTTTTTCCCCCTGCACATCAATAGTTTTCCTTGTTCTCAAAAAAGATGGCTATCGTCGACTGAGCAATTCCCTTCTTTTTAGCAACATCAGCTTGCTTTTGTCCTTGATCAATTCCTGAAATCAAATGCAGCTTTTTTCAAATACCGGTGTTTTACGTTGCACCTCCGTAGATATAAAGCGTTTGGATAACAAAGACGAACTTCAAGGAAAACGTGGTAAGACCGAAGTTCTAATCGCAAATAAATTAACAAAATCGACTATGCCCAACCCTGAGATAGAGGAGAAAAACATCAGTACACATGTCAATCGCTAGCATCTACCCCCCGCCCCCCGAAACCCCCTACTGCTACAACAAGCTCCGGTTTCTGGGTCTTTCCCCCCGGTTTCCTGTTATCTCACATTTTGTATTATGAAGTGTCGTCTTCCAAAAGGACGGAGTTGGGGTGGAGACGGAATTGTATTTTCTAACATTGAGATTATCGCTGTAAGTAGGTTCAAGATACATCGATTAAGTAAGAACTCTGAAGGGGCGAAAGGTGATATGACAAAGAATTTGCAGTTCATGACATCACAAAGAACACCAAGCTTTTTGCAGTTATTATTATAGATATTGTCCCCTCACGGAACTGAAGCCCCTTTAACCATACAAAAAGAAAAGACGATATAGGTATACAAAGGTTTCATTGTATAGGGAGCAGGCAAAAGCAAATGGATGGTTTTGACCAAATTTGTTCTTCAAATAAAAATTTAAAAAACGAATAGAGCTTCTAAAGCCTATAAAATTGAGAATCGATTATTTCTGGGCGGCGGTAATAAATTTAATAATTATATTTTCACAACTTAGCATGTCATTCTTATATGTTTGTTAAGAACTAACAAGAAAAGTATCCCCTGGGATTTCTCATATAAAACAATGCAATGCTTTTTGCGTTTGGCTTTGTTGTGTAGTGAAAAGGATTCAACATGCTAAAACATGAAGGATACTAAAAGGATGCAACTATGCTAAATTTCATTCATCTTACATTTCAAATAACACGAATTCTAAAATGTAAAAATTCATCCTAAGCTTAATTTTTCAATGATTTCAATATTTTTGCATACTTCCTTTACGAATACATAAAAATTTAAAAATAGTTTATAAAAATACACTTTTATTAGCTTGCTAAATAAGATTTTTTTTTTCCAACTAGGAAATTCTATGGAAAGATTGGAAGAATTTCTATCTTTCCATTTTTTTTTTTTTAATTTTGAGATCTATTGTTTCGCAAAATCACTACCTGGTGGCATTATCTATACAAGCCTAAATGCAATTTCATTAAAGATTAATTAATAATTGAAATCTGAAAATACGATACTAGTGTATCTACAATAACCCATGTAAAAGTAAGATTTATTTACTTAATAAAGAATGAAATCTGATCTCCTGGACGTATATGCCCATTATGTTAATTAGAAAGAGTTGAACTAACTCTTTCATGAATGATGTTTTAATACTATTACACTCAATAAGTAATGAGTTTTATGCAAAGTTGGCTTTTTAGAAAATTCATTACATTTTCATTATTTTAGCATTTGATTGAAATGATCTTCAGTGAACCTTAATGTAAAGCGAGTCAATTTTTAATTAAAAAAATTAAAAACTACTTAATAAACATGCCTTCCAGATAACTGTATTTCAGCATTAATTTTAGAAAAAAAAATGAAATTTTGAGGAATTCAACAAACCTTTGTTGTTTTGAACTAATTATTATTTATTTTGAACAGTTATTGTTCCTAGCATCCAAATTCTACAAATTCCCGTGTCCCACAATATCAAGCACAGATATTTTAAAAAATATCCATTTTCGGGGTAGTATAAGCAAATACATCTGGTAGTTTAATTTAGTAAAATTAGCATTATTTAAAAGGCAACACGACTGATATTTTTTGCAGGGACTTCACAATTTTGATCCCAGTAAAATGAGGAGGGCACCTATTCCAATATTCCCTCTTCAGACTTCTACACCTCACCAGCGTGTGGAAGCTTGGCTCCCAACATCAAATTTGATGAGCTATAAGCCCATATATACAGCTGATCTTTAGGGGCACTGGCTTTCAAATGTTCCTGCAAGTAAGACCTTATTAATAGATCTGTTGAGTTGTTATTTAATTTACTATGCAATATTATTCAACCAGTAGGAGAAGGCAAAATTCGTTAATATTTACATTGGACCGAACAAAACTACAATTTTTGAATACTAGATCATTATTCCAATATTGTGATTTTTAGATCTGACTATGACGCAAAAATTATATTGAATATTCGATTCTATAAAATTTTTGCTGCATTCAGTAATGGAAGAATAGCATTGATACAGTCGAATTTATATATATGATTCAATACGAATATATTTAAAGTAGTTGGGAGCAGTGTTTTTGAGTTTGAAAAGATGGATTCAATAGCTTTGACAACAAAATTTGTGACAACATAACGACAAAATTTGAGATATACCCAATGCCATATTTGTTCATTCAACAGGTTTAAAAAAAAAACGATGTTATCTATCATATTGTTTAGAAACCATTACAAAGATAAAACAACAGAACGTAATTTTACTTTCTATTGAAGGAAAAAAAATATATATATTTCACACACATAAATGGAATTCCTAGTGTTCCCTTTTTTTTTTTTTTTTTTTTTTTTTAATCATACAGCTATTCATATCTTTCCTTAACACTAAGTTAAATAAACACTTTAAAAAAATTATCAGCGTATCAA
Source organism: Argiope bruennichi (assembly GCF_947563725.1). Lineage (NCBI taxonomy): Eukaryota > Metazoa > Arthropoda > Arachnida > Araneae > Araneidae > Argiope > Argiope bruennichi. The sequence continues at coordinate 114,653,417 of NC_079162.1, forward strand.
TAAGAGAGTATTTTAATTAGTTTCTATTTTTAGAATTCAATTCATAATTCATTATTACAGATGTTATGGAACTGTGAGACTAATTTTTCCTAAATTCACCAACAAATCTCCTCACTAAATGAAAGAAAATAAAATTCTAAAACAGTGCATAGTCATCGAGTTCATTCTAGTATCTAAAATTTCAAACTCCATAACATTAGGAAATGAGTGAAAAAAATCGATTAAAGTCCAATTCCACAAACATGAAAAGTGGGAAAAATGTATATGCTTCGACTTTCATAACGGAAATCAGAAATTTACGATTTGTAGGTATCTGAATTTTCATTCAGAACACTTTAGAATTTTTGGTTTTCACATCATTGGTTGCAAATGAATGATTTCTTTTGCAATTTCAGGAGTAGGCAATCTAGATGCGAGTGTAGATGGGCCGTCAACTCTGTATATGCTATTTCCGAAAGAATGCGATAATAGAAAAACCAAATACAAATATTGACCATATATTGTATTTTTTAAAAATCTTTGTGTGAATATTAATCATTTAGATAAACAAGATGAAATATATCTACTCACTTTTATATGTTAGACTTAACTTTTAGGACTAATATATATATATATATATATATATGTGTGTGCGTGTGTGTGTGTGTGTGTGTGTGTGTGTGTGTGTGTGTGTAACATTTTTGATTTAAGTAGAATTCAGTGTAAAGACTTGGTATTTTTAATTTCGTTTTAATATCCATTTCGAGAAAGCATGATTATTAACAAGACGCAGCGCGGCACAAACACAGAAGGCAAAAAAAAGGACGAACAAATGATCACTAGTCTTATATAACATAGGATTTCTGACCAGCCGCCAATGTGGTGACCTTTGACACCTTTTCAAGGGTACAGATGATATCACTTTCATTTGATACGTAGAACTTACTGATGGCGCATTATTTTTACAAAGGGATTAATTAAACAGAAAGTGGAATTGGATCACGAAATAGAATATTTTTAGAATGAAGTCACTATGGGCTAAATTAAGATAAAGTTTGGGAAATTAATTTGGATTAAATTAAGAGTTTATAATATCATTCATACGCATTCATTCATTTATATATAAATTTATCCACTGATTTATGTCTAATAATTTACAAGCCGGCACGATTTTTGAATTTTTGCGTATGCGCCAAGTAAATTCAATTATTGCAAGTAACTGTACCTACTGCGCGTATCTATTACGCAAATAAACTTGCAGTCTCCCACTTTGATAATTAGTTCTTTTCCGAACTGTGATCACAGCCTTCCATATACATAGTTATTAAAAGTAATAATGAAAAACAGAAGATATTATAAGTTCTTACAAAATGTTTCCTTTGGGATTCCGGCTATTTTAATCAATAGGTTAAGACTGGGTGAAATCTGTAAGTAACTATTCAAAAAGGCAAGTCTGTTAGAGAAACAAAAGTTATACAATTCCTTATCAAGTCACAGATCTGGGACCGCTTTCAATCTCCCAGGAAGTTTTCCCATTGTTTTTTCCCATGAAGAAGAATACTTTACGCACGAAGCGACACATTAAGACAGGGAAGTAAAGTTTCACTGAGTAATTAGCAGACAGACAGATTAGTTCCTTATGGGGAGTAGAATCCAGGGGAGTTATTGGCGCCCATCAGAAAAAAAAAAAAAATATCCTATCTATCGAAATGGCGATTCAGGTAGTCCTGGTGACATTAAGCTAGAGAACCAGCATTTTAAACGTATTAGCAACGGCAGTTTTGCAGACTTAGAAAACTAAAAACCGGTACTTCAATCAGTAACTTCAAACGAAAATAAATTCGGAAAATAAAACTGAGAAATCGTCTGAATGTAATACATGATGGTCATCAACCGAATATAGATCGTTATATGCCATCGTTAAAAAGAAATTGAAAAGTCCAGATACTAGCAATATTTGTGTAACCAAAAGACCATAAAGATGAATTGTGATAAGGATTATTATCACCATTAGGGTATAATTACTAGTGTTAATCACTTTGAGATAAGATAAATTACCTTTTATGTGTTTTAACCTTGTCCTACGCTGATAAAGACAACCAAAAGCATTTTAGATCTATTAATCTCAATTATTTGATAATTTCGACAAAATTATTTTGCTAAATCGCAATTTATTAAGTTAAAAATGTAGGTAATATGTTTAATAGTACAAGCAGATTTCATTTTATAATGATTTTAATCTTACATATTTCTGTATGAAAGCTTGTTAAAAATGCGCTATTAGATAGTTCAAGATTCATATTATCACGATTCACACAATAATGCACAAAGTTATCCAAAGTTGCTTGCACAAATTCAAATATATGCCATACATACAAGTTCCATCCTTCTCAAAACGCATATCTATCCTATTAATAAAACTGACAAAGGTTTTAAATATTCCATAATTTCAGCTTTCTTTTACGTATTGATACTCATCTTGGATCAACTTAATGTAATTTAAAAGTAAGGTTTTCCGATTTTTAAAAAGAGGAATCGTTCATGAGAATCATCAAATGAAAGAAGACTAACATTACATTAACTCACAGAAACTAACGTTTCTGCCAGAATTATATGAAAACCGACATAGCTCACAAAACAGAATTTTGTGTGTATGTGAATTTTTCTTCTACATCTTTAGATGGTATTTGTGCGTAGCAGCTTGTGACACTCTCTTGGCTTCTCGCGTAAACAAAAAAGAGAATCTAAATGCCTACTAAATAGATGGCGGAACTCGGCTCTTTCGTGATAGTAGACCATTCGTGTCCTTTACATTGTATCTCTGGTTTCCAAGTGTGCTCGCCATTTCCAGAATTTCTTGCAAAACTATATCTTTCTCATATGTACAAATAATGTTAAACTGCCAACTTATTAACGTTGTTAATAATAACGATTTATTTCATTTATATCTGGATGCCCCTTTTGACACTTTCAGAGGAAAATTCAGGTTTCGATGTTGATTTGATCGATTTGGTATCTAAAATTAGAGTCTCACTGTGAGACGAAACTCAAATGCCCCGCTAAAAGAAATATCTTAATTGTGAAAACTATTCAACAAATTTCTCCGCCAGACCAGCCAGAGGATGTTTGACTCGCAACAGCAAATTTATTGTGCATCAAACTCGCATAAATGGCAGATCTTAAGTGAAATTGGGTTTGGAATTCATGAGCCCTTAATTCCGTAGACGAGACCAGATTAATATATCTATGGTTTCCGAGATGAATTTTGTCTTTATGTGCCTATGTGTTATATGTCTTTTTCAAAAAATGAGAAAACTGCAGTTTTGAATCTGTTTGCATACTTGATCTATTGGTTAAAGACCTGTCTAAACAAATAGAGAATCGATTAAAGCACTAATTGATAAAATAGAGAATTCTGCACACAACTGAGAGAACGGAACATTGACATCAATTTCTTCAGCCGTTTTTTCAAAATGAATGATGCAATTACTTTCCTAACTTGATGGATTTGATTTTGTTTGGAAAATAGAAACAACAATTCTTCCTATTCCAATATTGACATAAGCTACCATTTAGAGATACGCAGAAATCAGAACAATGCAGTCCTGCGTATCTAATTTTAGCCTACATATTAGATGACAATGCAGCTCTTTTTGTAAAGTTTTATTTTTTTTATTTTGTGAGAAATTTCTGGATATTTTCCTGTCAATAATGTTTACATACTTGTTTCATATAAATCAGTCAATTCATTCTATTTTTTTCTTCGCACGTTGCGTTATTTTCCGTTTGAATATTTCAAATATTTCCAAATGAAATCAAAATTATTCCGAATCCTGCAAAACGGCCAAATTCATTGTGTACAAAATAACGATTATTTTTAAATACTTAAACGAGGTTTAATACTATAAAGTATGTTTTTCAACATAACAAGGTGCGATTATCGCATTTTTGACGTACTTGAACCTTTTTAAAAATGATTTTTTTTAAAAAAAATCATTGACTTGAATGAAGTTTAGACGCCTCATCAGGCTTGAAAGGGTCAAGAGTTTCAAAACCTTAAAAACTATTTTCTATAAAATTATTGAGTAATTTAGAAAAAATTAATCACACCATTGATGGTAATAAGATAATGTTATTAGGATCTTTATAAAGATGGTAAAAACAATTATATTCGGAAAATGTACTTGTTGAATATGAATAATAAGTTGGAAACAGATTAAATATTATAAAGGCAAATGTGCCATTCTGATAGAAGATAATTTAATTCAAAGCTTCGTATAGAATCAAACTCAGGTTTTTGTAGCAATAAAATTATTATAATGTCACATACTTTTAAACTTAAAATTTCATTGCAATGAAAGAATTAAAGGCAAAAAAATTTAATTTAATATAGCTTTTAAAATACCTATTGCTATTATTAGTTTTATAAATTATAACTGCTAAACAGCAGAATTTATTTTAATGATTCTATACTTTTTAATCTTGAGATTACTAATTTCTCAAATCCATTATCAGATGGAATCACTCGAAGGGAATCAAAATTTGATTTAATTAATAACTGTTAATGAATTAAGAAATATCATTAAATTAATCTTAATTCAGAAAATTTTTTAATTGTTGTTTTTCTTTCAGAATACATAAAAGAAAACGCATTAGCTTAATATCTTCAATACCTTAATTATAAGCGCATCAGGATACGAGTGAAAAATCGATAAAAATACTCCATCTTTAGAAACATGAAACGAGCTAAACAAAAGTGTTTAAAAACAGTTGTTTTGGTCTTCATAATATATAAACTAAAATTTGATTATCAAAATTTTTACCTGAATTACTCAAACGCTAAATTTTTAATACATGTTTGTAGAATATTTTAATGCGTTTTATGTTGTTGATGAATCAGAATACCACATAAAATAAATTTTTTTCACGTTCTTATGGCGGGTCTTTCTTAAAAAATGTCTAAAATAAAGCATTTTGCTTTATCTGACAAAGCAAAATGTAAAAGTTAATACAAAAATTTAATTTGCCGAACTAATAGTATCTACGCTAAAGAAAGTTAGGGAAAATCGCTCGTGTTTATTCAAAAATTTTGTTTACCTTCTACATAAAGAGTTAAATTTCTCTTTTAAGCTTTATAAATTGCTTATTTGGGTATACTTCATAGTTTTAAGCTATGATCAGGAGATAAATCTCAAAAATTAATTGAATTTTTCTCCAAATTTTCATAATGCAAACAATTAAAAGGCTTTGGGTCATTTTATTTCCTGTGTACTAATATCACTTTTTAAGGGTCAAAATACAAGTAAAACATTAAATCTAAAAATTAACTACACGATCCATTCCATTGACCATCAGCTGATATTAAAAAGTTAAAACCAGAACAAATAATTTCCAGAGCTTCACGTAAAAATTAGGTAGAATAAAATAATGGACACAGTTATGCAATTAATTAGAATGAAATCTAGTGAAAATCCATTCATCTGCAAGAAATAAGCAGAAAATGAAATCAATTTATGCTCAAATGATACATGTGAAGCGCGCTGCTCCAATTTTGGAACCACTTTGCATGTAACAGAAAGACCAACCATATGGCAATGAGTAGTTAGATGTCAGATGACATGCGCAGTGACGAGTAGCACGTGACTGACATCAAGTGGATCAACTGCATGGAAGTGAACTATCATATGAACTAAAGAGTTGAATCTCATTACATCATCTTGGTCTTAACCTTAGTTAAAAAGATATCTCTAATCACTTGCGATTTATTTTTTAACCATTGCTTTGTTTCTCGCAATAAGTAATGACGCTGTGATCTGACAATGCGTATTACACCTACCACGTTGCGTTTACCGACAAATAACAATCACTGATTACGATAGATAATTGATAAGCATTAAGAGCAGAAATAACCTATTAAAAAATTTCGTTCGGATCGATCATTCTTTAAACGAATATTTATTTAGAGTTAAATACACTCAAACATTTTAAATAATTTTTCTTTAAATTTTCTAAGGCCCTAACAGAATGTTTTGAAAGGGCTAAAACGTATGAGATTGGTTTTGATTCGATTTTACGGTTTTGTTTTTTCGTTTTTATGGTTGGTTCTCTGTTAATATTTGGTTTCCTTCATTTTGAGAGATTCTTTTGAAAAGCAGTTATGTATTTTTTGATTATCAAATAGTAGTTTTTCCATAAAAAGGTTAAAAACCGTTAATAAAATCAACAGTATTTAAGCGACTATGATATTTAATTTTTTTTTCTTTACACACTTTTTGCTAACCCCATAGTGTGATAGACTTCGAATAAATTTCATTCGTCAAAAATAGGAAGAAAAACATTTTATATTAGTTATCTATAGATTTTTCAAAGATTCGTTCCAATATCCTTCCTTAAATTGTTGCAATAATACAACAATTACAACAATTTTCTTTTTTCCAACAATTTTCGTTGAGATTTGCTAAAAGGATTCAAGAATGGAAAGTGCAACTGGTTTTTGAATTGGATTTTCTATATCTGTTCGTTTGCTATAGAAGCTTGAAAAAATAATTCACGAAAGATATTTTTAAAAATAAGAATGCACTTAGCGAAGAAAAATGTAATACTAAAAATGCATGATAATAAATACTTTTTCTTCCTTTAATGCTATCTAGATCTTAAAATATGAATTAAAGAAATCCAAACAGTTAGAGAACAGGTGAAGATGTTCCATTTCCCCTCTATTTTTATACTTCCATTATAAAAAAAGATTTTAAAGGTGAAATTCTGTTTCTCCCTGACATCCAATTTACATTAGAACTTTTTTTTCCTTGTTTGTTTAAAGTGGAAGGAATGAGTACTCTAGCAGACTTAGCCATGAGAATTGCATTAAAAAGGAATGAATTTTTCAATATTGATTTTCATGTCTCATTCGTTTTTACTGCTTGTTTGAAGCATTAATAACATCGTGGGAAATTATTAAATGGACATCTGATTTTTATTCTATATTTAAAAAAGTATTACTACTGTGAAAATAAATACTTATGGACAAACGGAAATGTTACACTTATTTCCTCCAGTTAGTTACAAGAGTTCTATATCCTTTCCCTTCTTTACACGGTTACATTTACATAATCCTATTCACCCCATAATAATGCTATTCACTGAAGTATGCCATTAACTATATTCATAAAAGCACTGGTAATTCGATCCTGAAGCTCATTCAACACTGTACTATAATCCCAAATGCTGTATAGTGCTGTAATATGATCCCAAAGGAAAGAATTGCAAACTGTGAGATCCGGGGATTTCGGAATTAATCTATGCTACGAAACTAGAAACTACAAACCGTACAGAAATCGTTCAACATGGAATTTTCATCATGAACATGTGAATTATGAAAAATAAATCGACAACTAATGTATTACAAGATCTCACACTCTTGTCTTCTCTACACGCACCGATTTGATTCAGTTAATATTTTCTACTTTCAAATAAATCCTTCGAATTATATCCAAAATCATTTATTTCGAATATATGCATTTGATTTATTTTGAATGATTTCAGATTTATGGCTAAAAGAATCAAAAGTATTGTTTCAAATAAGTAACATTTGGGTATTTTTTTTTAAAAAAGATATTGCATTGTTGCTTCTGTGTCTAATATTTCCCTACTTGCGAAACATTTGAGAATTTTCATAGATGCCAAATAGATGCTGAATTGTAACATTTCTCTAATAATTCCAGTAATTGTTCAAAATAGTTTCATTTTCTAATTTATGAATGTTTTAAAGAGGATTTTTTTTTCTGTATGTGCGAAAAGCAGTTATTTACTCTCTGCTATACACAATATTTTTCTGTTTGGTTTTGCAATACAAAAAAATTAAAATTAATTCAGGAACGAAAATTTCATGAGTGTTCAAGAATTTCCTTGACTTGAAGGAATTCTTTTTGAAGATCATTTTAAATGAAATTGTGGCTAAATTACCGTTCATGATCATTTCGGTAATGTTTATGTGCTGCAATAAATACATTTCAGTAAATACATAACTAATTTTTTATATATAAAGTTTAGCTTTTTTACAAGTAATCAATACTAGAAGTAACACACCTTATACAAAACCTCTTAAAAATAAATAAAAAATAGCCTATAATTATGATTGATATGATAATTCTGAGATCATTTTTGAAATATTTGGATTACTGAGCTCCAAACTAGATGAATGTCAGTCAACTAAAGCTAAGTAGAACTACTAAAAACTAAAACCTTTTTTTGGTTACTATATCGCATGAAAAGAGATTTTTAATAATAAGTAATAATTTGAAAATTTTTCTTAAAATTTCAACCTTATTAACAGCGTTTCAAAAGAAACTAGTGGATTTTACAATTATTAAAAATCTTCTTTATCCTTGTAAATATATTTTAATTAATGCAAAGGAATCAGTCTTGAAATTGGATTAATAATGCAAAGGAATCAGTCTTGAAATTGGATTAATAATGCAAAGGAATCAGTCTTGAAATTGGATTAATAATGCAAAGGAATCAGTCTTGAAATTGGATTAATAATGCAAAGGAATCAGTCTTGAAATTGGATTAATAATGCAAAGGAATCAGTCTTGAAATTGGATTAATAATGCAAAGGAATCAGTCTTGAAATTGGATTAATAATGCAAAGGAATCAGTCTTGAAATTGGATTAATAATGCAAAGGAATCAGTCTTGAAATTGGATTAATAATGCAAAGGAATCAGTCTTGAAATTTGATTAATAATGCAAAGGAATCAGTCTTGAAATTTGATTGTCTTTCAAGTTTATCAGTATTTGAAGACATGATGAATAGCAAGTTACTGCTGAAGGTTTGAAAACTACACATTTTTTTTGTTCTTATACTCTGTGCAGAAGCATATTTGCTGCAAAGCATTCAACACAATTTCATGCCCATTAAATTTTTTAAAAAGCGAGCCTTCGTGTACTGTTGAGGATATTTAAAAAAATCAAACTCTAGAGTGGAGAATAAAAATTGCAATTGCATGATGCATAAAAAGAAATATTCTAAGTTAACTGCAATTTTGACTACCATTCACAATACATGATAAGTTGTAATGGATATTTAGGAGTTTACTTTTTATGAAAATTTTATTGCACTAATGTCTTTTAGCGCCACAAGCTTTTATAATTTTTAGTTTGACCATTAGACATTTCATAAAAGAATTTTTTTTATATTTAGTACAACAATAAAAGTCCGTTTTTTTTAAAAAAATTATTTTTTAATTTTTATTTCATAGTTTATAAGATTTCATAAAAAGGATAATCAGTTTTGGCAAATTAAATTCATTACAAGATAGTGCCTTTCATATGGAGCTAAAATTTAAAACTAATTACAGTAACTCATTAATAAGTTCTGGAAATATTAATATTGAATTATCATTAAGATCATACAACTCTGCAGAAATAACCAATTCTAGCTCCTAAAGAAATAAATGAAATATTTATTACAAAACTATCTTTGCTAACATGAAATTAATAAACAAAGATGTTAAGAAAAAGAATGTAAAAAAAAAAAAACGAGTTGAGTTCCGTATAGACCTTAAAAAATGAATCAATTTTTTTTTTTTAAGAGCGTCTTCTTTGTTACATTACTATCAACTTTTGTTGATGCTTTACACATAAGTAACTTCATATCGGGCAGCTTGATAGAATAGTATTCTAATCCATATAAAAACAATTATAATAGTGTAGTTTTGTGTTTCGAGTAATTATAAAGGAGGTATTTATTTAAAATAAACTTCTCTCAAATTCATTTTGAAAAATGAAGGTATTGCGTATTTCCAAGAATTAAAATTGATTTAATCTTCTGAATTAATTCTAATTTAGATGACATTTTTTGTTTGAGGAATGCGTTACAGTAACAATTTATAGTTAATAAAACAAATGAGATATTAAGTATTTCGTTAATTTTAAAGTATTTGAATGATTTAACCTTGACTTACGAATTTAAAAATACGATAATACCATGCATTTATGTCCCACAGTGATAATTCATGGCAATAAAGCGAATGAAGGAAATAAGTAAAAATGCAATAAAGGTCGAAACAGGCTTACCATTGAATAAAGACGCATAAAATGAAAATACCGACCTCAAAAGGCTTGACATTTTTTAATAAAATAAGTTTCAAATTAAAAAACTATTTGCACTCAAAGTGAAAGGAGTGATTATTTTGAAAGCCCTGTTTCTGTGATGTTCCAAGATTAAGGAAAAATTTGCATTATTCCTCAGTTTGTATGCAATTTTGAATGAGGAAGCACAATTTACAGTTCAAGACTGTAATTTATAGCACAAAAAAAATACGTTGAAATAAACAATTCAGTTTTTCGTAACTGAAGAATTTTCACAATACAAATTCTGATGTTTTCTAATACGATTCTGATTATCTCATGATTTGAAAAGCAAGAAAAAAAATTGATAAAGAGAATGTAACCTGAACAAGATTATTCTCAAATGTTAATAAAAAACAACTCAATTAATTGAAGATATCATGAAATATATTTTGTATTACTGATTACAAAAATTTCCTTAACTACTTCTTTTAAGGAAAAACATATCTCTAAAATATTTAGCATTTCATTGATGCAAATCACTCGCAGATATTATCAGCATCTTTTCATAAATTATTGTATGTTGTCACAAAATATCAAATGTCTCTAGTGGTTCCAGTTGCTATATCAAAATTTCATATTTTGCTGTGAGTGGTTTTGGACATAAGACAATTTGATATTACAGCCGCGAAATGACATTGTGTCAAAATGCAACGATTATGAGTTTCAAACTACTTGAGAGCATAACTAAATTATACTAGTTTTTTCCACCAATAATATGTTTTATTTTGACATGCATCATTTTGATATAACAATGATATGATCCCTTTTCTTTAATAAACCGTTAATATTCCAAAATTTTGGGAAATGGAACGACTTTCAGAATAAAGTGGCAGCATCTACGTAGAAATATTGTATAGTTTTAAGAGGAAAATACTAAGAAAGAAAAAAGAAACGATGAGTGAGAAAATCAAGTCAAAAGATTTATCAGAAAAATCTGGGCATATTTTCAAAATATGTGACAATTTTTAAAATTAAACTTTCTTTTAGATAGAGTAGAAATTAGAATAATAGAAGTAAATTTTTAAAATAAATTTTTTAAATAAATGCTACATTCAAAGTAAAAATTCTGCACTTTTATTTGCTTGCAAGATAATATTGTAATTGATCCAGCCTACTGAATCATCTGAAAGTATTTAAATGTTATAAATGTTTTCGGAAAAATTAATGCCTGTTGATTGCATATTTTTTTTACAAGAGAATAATAACAAATTTACATTTCAGAAAATTTTCTAAAGTCTTAGAACTCTTAACTCTTTCTAACTCTTAGAAAATTTTCTAAAGTCTAATTACTTAGACGAAAACTATACAATAAAGCAAGTTTAGAGAAAACCAATGAAATTAATCAAACAAATGATAATGGGATAATATATATAAAAAAAAACTTAAAAGTTATTTTAGAAATTTTTAAATACTAAAAAAAGGAAACAAGATTAAAATTTCAAACAAATTTCTAACTTATCAGAATAGAGTAGGGATAATTGTACAAAGCAACCACCAACACCTTTCATCAAACCAAAAATTTTATGTCAACAATACTCAGAGGAAACGCGATTTGACAGAAGAATTTGATAATTTCCATATAAACTCTTAATTGAATCGCAGTTTTGTGTGTATGTGTGTGTTGTAAAAAGCGTTTTACTTTCTGTAGAAATGTACATGTTTGAATGTTTTTTTTTTCTGAGTTCACCATGATATCTCGAAAATGACACCTATATCTGATAAAACACTAGTTATTTGATAAACCGTAAGTAATCGGTGCGGTTGCAGCAATTAAACCACAAAAGTTTTTGCATGTTCGCATGGCTTCATTTTTTTTCCCGAGAAAACGCCAAAAAATTATCTTGAATAATTTATTATGCTATCGAGATCGGAAAAAAGACAAAATTTATTGGCATAATTAATAAAGGCTACATTATAAAAGTTTTATTTAAAATTATTGTAATTATAACGATAAATATTTACATTACTAATAATTTACTTTCTTTTATGCATTAAAATTGCCATAAAATTAATTTTAATATGAAATGCCCCCCTTTTTTTACTTTAAATATATAAGTCTAAAGTTACAAAAACTCTATCATTTTAATGTTAAATATTCCATCATTCCGTGTTTCTAATTACATAAGCTTGCTTATTAGCAATAGACATGATTAAAGTAACGAATTTAATAGCCGGTTCATGACTTGGATAGAAAACGCTTTTCAATGTTTTTCTACACAAATACACCAATCTGATTACACGATTTAGAAATTGCATTATATTACCCAGGCCAACATAATAAATATCCCGAACGTAAAAGCAACTAGCATCTATCTCGCCGAGTGGAAAAAGACATGGGATGTCGATGCAAAAAGAACAAAAGAAAAAATTCCTTTACATTTAAATTACTATATGGCAACATAATTTGGTTTTATTAGGAACAATCAATATTAGGGCTTGAAAATCATCATAGAAGTTAGGGGCTGAAAAGTATTGCCGTTATAACTTTAAATACCACCTAGTCATTGTGAAAAATTTTAAATACAAAAGTTGTTCGTCTTAATGAGGCGCCAATTTGGCTCATTCGATTTATTTTTCTATCTTCAATATTAAGAAAGTTATAGCTAAATGAAAATGTCCACCCCTTTGAGCTAGATGAGCTATTTACGAACTCGTCCGAGTTTTTTTTTACATTTCTAACAATATACTCCAAGCCAGTTAAAATTCAAACAAAATTACTCTGGTTACCCTGTCCGCAAGATAAGATGTGCAAAACCTTATAAGCATATTATATATAACTTTTGAACGAAGAGTGGTTTTGGGTTATAGGGACCATAATCGGTGAAGAATGAAATTTTCCCCCCGAAATCTAGTCATGAGAATCATTGCAGCAGGTAGTCTTGGGTAGATTCCTATAGGAAAACTTTCAAAAGTCAGTAAAAGGACATACTATAAACAACCTTTGGCAAAGGTACAAAATCATGCTCGTTTTAGTACACGATTTGGTCTCCTGCTATCTTAAGGGGTTCAACATCAGTACCATTGCGGAGTTTTTAATATTGGATATCCACCACATTTTCTTACTGCTCGACTCTTAACTACTTCCATCTCTGGAAACCAACAACAGACAGAATTTATCTGGGGGAGGAGAATTGTAGCCTTTAAAATATCCGAAGTATCAAATAGACAACTTATGAGCTTCCTGAATGATGACAAAAATGTCTTCTGCAGTGACTTCATCAGACAAAGACATGCCCTTACTTGGCTTCAAACTCATGTATTAAGATCTTTAAAGCACATCCAGGATAATGATCGCATGCTAAAAATTCTGTGTCACACTACTGGAAAACTAATGCTGGATTTTCCATCACTATTTTGACCGATATTGAGACTTGACAAGTCAATGCAAATTTTCTTATCTTCGCAAAGAGCTATATTGAATGAAAAGATATGATCTAATTTGTTGCATTTAATTTTTATTTCATGAATTGCATATATTTTTTAAATTTCCATTTTTAATGCTCACTCACATTGTTCTAATATTTGTTAGAATGATTGAAGTTCTGACCCTAATTCCAGAGGCTGTAATGAAGTGCAAGTTTACATTATATGTTCATGCTGAAACTTATATTGTCAATTACTTTATATAGATAATTTTTTTTAACGACTTCAAAATGTCACTTCAAGTACCAAATTCATTAACTTGTAAAATCAAGACAGAGTATAAGCATCTCTTGATTGTCAATTTTTGCAATTAGGCGAGTTTTGTACTGGCAACTGTCAAAATTAGTTTCAAATATTTTTGTTTTAAATATTATGCTGGTCATAAATATTAAGAGTCATAATATCTAAACAGGTCAAAATGAATAATAAATATGATCATTAATTTCAGAGTAACGCATTTTGGGAAGAAAATTATTTACATATTTCAGATTTCTTCATATGAAAATACTTTGGAATTGGATTTATCAATTTTACGCTTTTTTTAAGGTGCTAAAAATTTTCCCACTTTCCCCTTGTGATATAAATAGTTTTATATCCTAATTCTAAAACAAACAGAAGCAGCAAAAGATAAATGATTGAAAAAATACAATCCTAAAAAGGAAATTAGAAAAAAATTACACTAAATTTATCATTAAACTATAGAAATTTTCTAATTTCGGCTACCACGTTAAATAAACTTGATATATTTTCCCATTATCACTTTCTTTAATAGTTTTATGATCTAAATTATCAATTTTAAAGAGCTAATTTAGATGGTTAATCTGTCACTCTACTACAATGAGTTTATTTTTTCCATATTGCTAATACTTGTTTCTTCTTTGTTTTGCGTTCGCCTATTTTCATTTCGTTATATCTATCATTCTAATGCTTGTCTATAACTTCTCTATTTATAAAAGGTACCAACTTTGATTTTCTTGATTGATTGGCAGATTTTCTGTAGATTGCTTTTAAATCTTTATCAATAACATAAGTAAAGATAATCATAGTGGTAACTGATTTTTCATCTGACAATATTACGAATATGTGTATTCTTATAATATTCTGAAATGTATTCTTTTCCTTAGAAGACCAAATAGACAAAAAAAAAATCCATAAACATGAATGAATGGATGGATAGATATACTATTAAAACGAATAAAAGAAAAATAATAAAAAAGAGCTCGTCAAATAAGAATATATTTACACCTGAATTTCTCAGAGAAATTTTATCTTGATTACTAATAACATTTTATCAAAATTTTGATTAAAAACTTAATACAAAAATGAAAATTCTTAAAAAGAAAATATTTTATCACTTTCTTGGGAAAAGCGTACTAAATAGTTTACACTTCAATTACTTTAAAAATGACAGAATACGTTAAAAAAAAATTCTCTATGCTGTTCTAACAGCAAATTAAATGGTTAAGCTCATAATATTTTCTTAACCTTCTTTTATACGGAAATGTTTCTCATTAATATTTCTGAAAGAAATTTATACCCGTGTTAAAGTAATACAAATTTATCTCTAGTCTTTATTGAATTTCTCATCTCGGATCAAATAAAAACAAAATCAACTCTAGAAATTTGCAAGATTGCTACTTGTTGGTAATAGGATTGCAATTTTCTTTCTTTCATTATTTCTGTATAAGAAAGAACATTAGCTACGTATCTTCTTTATATAGTAAATGATTTTTACATGAAAAGAAATTCAGTAACATAACGTTTTATTTTAATTTGTTTTAAAATAAACTTTTGAACAAATCTTATCTATATTAGTTGAAAAATATTCCGTCGATTTACTCGAGCTCTTTAAGAATACTGACATATGTTTACGATTAGTTTCTCTAAATTCCAGTTATTCTTGTTGAAAAAAATCTGATAAAAAGTCATGCTAATAAATGCAATTTCTTTCCGACTCTGAATTCTTAGCGATATAAAATTAAAAAAAAAAAAAAACCTATCTAATAAAAATTTACATCGAATCCCCCTAAAAAATTCACTCCTAAAGAGGCAAGAAAAAGCACTGATTTACTATTGCAATTCCTTCCAATTCTTGGGAGTGTAGATATCACACTACGCATTCGATATTTGAAACAAAATACCAATTCCAATCAAGTACTTGTTACGCAGA
Source organism: Argiope bruennichi (assembly GCF_947563725.1). Taxonomy (NCBI): domain Eukaryota; kingdom Metazoa; phylum Arthropoda; class Arachnida; order Araneae; family Araneidae; genus Argiope; species Argiope bruennichi. Next base: position 114,669,122 of record NC_079162.1, read on the forward strand.
AACTCGATTGAAAAATCGGAACTCCACTCAAACCGGAAATTAAAATTCTCGTTATCCTTGAGAAACTATTTCGATAACGAATTCTTGACTATAAAAACAACTATTCTTTCGTGCAATATTAAGGAGAAGTATGTTACAAATGACAGTTGTCCCACGGCGCTGAAACTTTATGAAGTTTAGCTCAGCCAAGTTCAAAAGATGGTAAATAGTTTTGATTTGTTTGGGATACGAAATGAGCATGATACATACTTCCAACGATTCATTTGACTGGCTAATAAGAGAAAACATCTCATAAGTAATATATAAATACACAATGTTAAAATAACAGAAAATTAAAAAGCCGTAAAGCCCTTAAAGAATAAAAAATGATTTAAAATTTAAAAAAACAGTATTTTTTTGTGTGTGCAAAATCCAATTTGAATTTTAAGATATTATTAATGTAATAATTTTGAAGCAAAACTGAGCAAAGGAGGTGTAAAATTTTTTATGCTTTCTAAAGTTAATATACAACAGAGATACTGATCATTTACAAAAAAAAAAAAAAAAAAAAAAAAAAGAAGTGTAGTTTCTTCTCTCTCTCTCTCTCTATATATATATATGACTCTACCATATTATTATTATTATTATTATATATATATATATTGATAGCCATAGATAGTTTATGTATGGTTCTATCGTATACATAGATATACCATATTTTTTCTTTCAATAGATATATGGTATTTCTATATATGTTGATGTCTGATTCCACTTCTCTTGTGCTAAGTTTGATCATACCTTTTGCTCCATTTCCTTGTCAGAATAACCAATATATTCAAAACATCTATTAAATTATGTTTTGAAATTCAAATACAACTACATTCCTTAATGATATCCTTAAAATGTACGTTAGAGTTACCAAGGAAAACTTTTTTTAAAGGAATTAGATGAAGAGGCAGAAAATGCGCTTTTTGTACATCTGTTGCTTTTATTTATTTTAACTACATTCAAACTGATGTCGTAAATAGATAATTTCAGACGCATTTAATTAAATGCATGCTAATTAAATATTTTGACTTAATTTGATTTGTTTTGTGTTTGTAAAAATAGAATTATGTAATCGATTTTTCCCTCACTTCTAAGTGTGCCAGAGGCTTGAAATTTTGTACATTTGCTTATTTTCGATGGCAATGCATTTTTAAAATATTTTTAGAATTATTAATCATTGTTTAAATTAAATTTTTATTTCATTGCTGTGGAGTCACCTATCAGTTATTTGAGAAGCAATAAAAAATAGAAAATTCAAATGAAAATTTCTGCTGTTCACTATACTAATAAAATTGTTTTTAAAAGTTATTTCTATTTTTTTTATCATAAGTTGGAAGCAGTTATGCACCTCGGAACCAATTACTTTGTAAATTTCAGACTGACTATTTTCAGCTATACCCAAGACTGAGTAGTTTTGTTATGAAAAATAGAACTAAAATTATGCAGTGCACGACAATTATATGCAAAATGCAACATTTAAACCTTTCTGTAATATTTTGTGAAACCAGTAGTTTTAATGAAATCAGCCCTGTTCAAACCACAAAATGAAATCTTGTCATAACAAAACAAATCACAGCGGTTGGCATTTTAGAATACAGGAAAAAGAATGACACAAATTTTCAATAATGAGCTACAGAAAATAGACGAGTATTCAGTAAAAATGTAAAGTAATCATCAGTAAAAAATGTAAAGTAGTCATCAGTAAAAAATGTAAAGTTGTCATCAGTAAAAAAAGTAAAGTTGTCATCAGTAAAAAAAGTAAAGTTGTCATCAGTAAAAAAAGTAAAGTTGTCATCAGTAAAAAAAGTAAAGTTGTCATCAGTAAAAAAAGTAAAGTTGTCATCTTGTAGTAAAACTTACATAGTGCATCCACTTATTAACCCCTTCACATACAATAACAAGTCTACTCATGCATCCAATTACAGAATTTTTATTTTTAAATTTGCAATTAAATGAAAGTATTAAGTAATTTAAAATACAAAAGTCATTTAGAAAGGTTTTAATATCTCTAAGGCTCCTTATTATAGGAATTAAAGTATCAATAAATGTCCCAAATGGGATGCGTCATCTAATTACCAAATTAAGTAAATTCGTAAGTCAAGGAGTTAATTACGAATCGTATGTCACATAGAAACGCAACAGATATTGGCATTTGTCATAAACTCTGAAATATAAAACAAGATAAACAATTTAAGGTAAGCCTTTTTCCCTTTGATTTTCTCACGCATCAACAATTTGCCAAGTCTTGAGTTCAACTTCAGGGTAGGGTGGAGAGAAATTCGTATATATTACAGATTCATTCTCTTTGACAAAATGAAGCAAACATTCGATACTGGCCCGTAGTTTTGCTGTCAAAACAATCAAATCTCTGAATTATCGTGTTCATAAATTTAAATTAACAGATATCTACATTTCTATTCATAAAATCTTATGCTCAATTTAATCCCCCCAGCCTTTACGTTTATGATACTATGTTCATAAGAACAAGAGAGAATAGACAGATTTTTCTTTGACGTATTTCATCTAAAATTTGATGCAGGTTTATAATTTCGACGTAAAAACATAAAATTTCATTTACCTGATTTCTTCTGTTTTTGAAATATTATGCACATAAACAGACAATTCCGAAAATGGGGCTCTCGGAATTCAGAATGGGGATGTCTAAAGCGACGAAATTTAATAATATGTGAAAGAAATATTTTCTTCATGCAAATTTAAAAGAAATTCTATAGCACACATTTGTTTATTCAAAATACAATTCAAAACTACTGGAGAGAGTTCAAAGTGGTACTCGTTTTTTTAACAGTTCTTTACTAAAAAAAACCATTCTTTCGATTATTTGTCTTGACATCTGTACCAAGTACATGCCAACTACAATTGCATTAAACAATTTTATTCTCTAATGAAAAGGGAATAACAATTTCCTTTCTCGGGAATTCAGTTGAATGCCTCTTAACCTTAATTCAATTTAACTTCTTAAAGTTTGTATGCGACTAGCATTGTGGTTTTGACACGCCATTTTTGAAAATTAAATAATTCAAGGATACAAAACCTTTGTTTTTTCCTGTCAAATGTAAGATTAGTTGGAAAAGAATTTCATACTTTTATTTATTCATTTGCTTAGCCAAATATATTTTAATAAACGGAACTTCTGTTTAACCAGTTTTAACCTTACACTGTAGGACTTTATATAAATTTTTTAACAAAGGTTATGCAAGTCTATGCAAGTAAAGAATTACAGGAAAATAATTTAAATCTTACTTTTAAATTAAACTTTTGATTAAAATTATTAATGTTTGAATTAAAACTTTTAAATAGATTTTTTTCCTAACCCCAGAATCTCTTGAATTAGTAAATTAAATTATTTAAAAGAAATCGTAAAAAAGGCAGAAAGTACGCGATGTAAATGTAGAGAAAGATAGGGTTAAAATGCTCTTGCACTTCAATTCTTTTAATAACAAAACGGAAACTTTTCTCTGTATTGATATAATTCTACATAAATAATTGATGAATAAATTTTTTTGTACTGATGTTCTCTCTCCGTTTTGTATACACTAATTCACATTTTAGAATTTTTAAGGGGGAAAAAATCAAGACATTTTCTGATTGAAGCCTAAAACTTCCGAAAATTAGTCTAAAACTGAATTATAGATTTCAATTTATGAAGTATCATATTATCGATAGACCTAAAAGTGATTCGAATGAAAGGAAAAAGAAAAACAAAAGTCTTCCTGATGTTTTAAAATTTTATCTTTGCAATAGAAAAATACTATGCATATCAATGTCTATGTACTATATATTATTTAATGACCATAAATTGACATATGCGATGTTTATATATAGAGAGGACAACAAAACATTAACTCGATTTCTTTTGACTATTAATTTTAGCATTATATCGATGATATTATATTATATATATGTATATTATGCATACAAAAACATTTATATACTATCATACTTTATATCCTCAATAAATTTTATATATTTCTAAATAATCTAAAAAGTCATCATTGTATTCGTAAATACGTTTACAAGGTAAGAACTTTCTGAAAGATATGGTGAAATTTCAAAGCAATTAGTCAATATTTACAAAATATTGAAAACTTCATTGCGTTTTTTTAAAATATTATGCAGGACATTTAAGTCTTTTTACATTAACACTTTTAAGAATAGGTTTTAGCTATTTGAACCCGTTAATCAGCATTGTATTCATTAAATTTATTTTCAACTGGACCTTACATAAATGGACAAAAGTGTATAAATGATATTTTAGGGAAGTGTTTTATTCTAATTAATACTTAACTAAATTGAGGAAATAAGGACAATTCTTAAATCGGATGATAAATTTGATTTATGTAATTTGAAGAAATTTAAAGTTTATTACAAAATATGAAAAATTAGCAAACTGCGCAAAACTCTATAATGAAATTTTATTAGTATTGATTTGAATGCACAACATTTAAATTCTCTAGATATAAACAGTTAAGTAATATTTTTTATACACTTTCGTATTGACAAATCTAGTATAAGATTTTTCAGTTCATGTCTTAACAGTTTTTATTTAAAAGCGAAAGATATAGCTTAAAAAAACAGCGATATTTGGAGCAATTAAATCGATAAAATAAAAAAAAAAGCATTGCAAATATTTACTATTTTTCACAAATAAATGCGTAGAAAAAAAATCAGTACAAAATCACGAGTTGCAAAACATTTAAGATTTTTAAAAACAAAATGAGATTACTTCTAATTGCATCATAAATATAAACTTTTAACTCGCTTCGTTATGCAAAGATTAATAACTCGATTACTTACATTTCACATTATATTTCTTCAGCTTTTTATTTAATCACTTTAAAGCAGTTTGACAGCGATTAATAAAACGTAGATGGTTTTTTTCGTCTGTTTGAACCCAAAGAACCGTCAGTATCTGATATAGTTACTCTGAACAATTTTGAAACTATTACATATCTGATCAGAAGGTAATATCCCGATCAAAAAACAAAATACCTTTTTATTCTTTTATTGGCAGAACAAAGCCATAGCAGTTTTAGATAAGTTAAATGTAAGCGTTATCAGGACATTGGCAACAATCTGATTTTATCACTACCCCAGTCTGATGAATTTACAAGTGGGTGATTAAATATGTTGCAGACGCTTCAAAGACAAAGCTTTCAATTTATAAAATAAAAGGAGAATTAATTTTATTGTTTTTACTCTACATCGCATCAGAAAGTACCGTTCAAGTTTAAATGGAAATTTTTAAATTAGTATTTCAAGTATTTAAAATTAAATTCTTTTGGGAATATAAAATTGACTCACTGAAAGTAAAGAAAAAAGAAATGTAGAAAGAAACAAAGCTCAAAGAAAAAAAAAGTGTAGAAACGAACGAAGCTACAAAAGTTTTTTTCCCGAATTCAAGATCGTAACAGATATAACCAGCGGAAGTGTCCTTTGAACGAATTTTTGGTCCACTTGAACAACAATGCGTATTTTGGCGTCCAGTTTTAAGTACCAAGAAAAGACTATTTGATAAATTTTGGAATTCTTTCCTTTAAAAAATTGGATCCAAAATTTGACATAGATCTATAATTTAGGTTTAAGTTTGAAGTATTTTTTATATAAATTTATTTTGCTTGATGTGTTTTAAATTACTGGGTTCGTATATAGATGGATGGATTGACATTTTACTTGATGGATTTAATAAAAAATTAGATACATGTCCGCAATTTTCGTGTTAAAATCTTATACATTTGATCTGCCTAGCATCTCGCGTGGGAATTTTTGCGTTCTTATATGAGTGAAAAAATACTGGCAAAACGAGTTCTTTCAAAAATCTACATTTCTAATAATCATACATCAAAGTTTGATCTAGATCATTCTGTTTTTGACTTGGTATGCTCATATGCTAAAAGATCTACAGATTTCTCATGCATGAATTTCGTTCTAAATTGGATAGAAATCTAAAAGTTTATGTAAGGACTACGTACCGAATTTGACCAGTTTCTGTTGCTGCACTTTTGATTTGTCGTGTTCACAAACAGTTATAAATCCCCCCCCCCCCCAAAAAAAAATTTTTTTTAGTACTCCGAGAAGTCTAAAATGTAGAGATTCTTCACAATCTCTAAATTTTTAGTTATTACAATACTTTTTTTTATATACTTCTTACGCTAGAAAGAAAAAAAAATCTGTTTACCATTTCATAAATATATTTTTATTCGCAATTCGAAGCTTTTGAATATTACTACATTGATAATTTTGTGCATTCACTTCCAAACCTAAAGAAAATATCTGCCCTCTCTTAAGAAATAGATGAATAAAAATTCAATTCTGAAATAATTCATTTTTCATCAGTACCTGCGGGTTTTTTTATCATCACCAACGAAGACTAAGTTTTTCAAGTTTTCTCTTATGTGTAAAAAAAAAAAAAAAAAAAATTCCATTCCACTGGTCAGATATGGGGAGGAGAAGTTGCAATAAGTAAGAAGGTTCTTTCTTCCCTGGTAATTACAATAATGGTGTGGGGTTGAATTGTCTCCACACAAATGGTGTGGCATATCTTCTGAAGGGCTGACTCATGGGCTGCACCGTAATGGCGGGTATTTTGTATCCCCCTCAGTGCTCACTTGTAACGGGGACTAATAATTTTGATTACCCTGGATGTAATGACGTCATTTTGTGGTTTATATATTCTAAACGCAAAATTCTATGCATAAAGTGCATATGTAATAAAGATAGAAAGTGCATACGTAATAATGCATCTGAACATTAGAATTTGTAAAATAACTTGTTAGATTCGTTTTAACTATGTTATATGATTTTTTTTTTAATTTGACAAAATATATCTTAATCTATATAAATAATGAAAATGAAATAACTAAATATAATTTGAAGTTAATTTCCAATTTAAAATTAATAACGTAAAAATTTCCTTATAAAAAAAACTATTAAATTTGAAGAAAAGAATTTTTTTTTAATCTATTATTATACTATTCAAAATTATCTTAAAAGCGTCGTATGGTTTTCCCACTCTGCAAAGTCAGTGTAATCCTCTAACCTGAACCCTTTTGAATACCAGTCTTCTTAACATGTACTTTAAAAAACAACACGATCGATATTCCACTAGGAGGGTTCAATATGGTTGTACTTATTTTTCTAAAAAATGTTAAATCAATTCAAAGTCGTCATACAGTTATCTACAAAATCCCTACAAATGTATACACAGTATCAACAACACTAAGTATATTCATTTCTACTCTACTTCAATCCTCTTAGAAACGAATGATTAAAAAAAAAAAAAATAAAGCATTTATTTACTTCTTAAATAGAACACGTTTCTATAGGCTTCCTACATTTCCTTGACGCAATGGGGGACGGGGGGCAGTTAAACATACCTTTCATTTTTCTTCCCTTTTATAACAAAAATGCCCTTAATTGTCCAATATGTTGCATATAAATTTCAGGCTGTAATTAATCTTAAATTTTCATTAATAAAAGCAAGTAGAAAATGAGATAGTGACATTTATATGTTCATTAATCATAAAATCTGGGAAAACAATGCACAAAATAATACTGAAATAAAGTCATTCACTTCTGTTGTTTCATTATTTTGAAACAGACTAATAAGGATTTGACAAAAGGAACTCGCAATTCTTTTGACGCATTTCTAATGTCATCAAAATCTCATCTTTGATGCAGCCATTTTAATTATACAATGCAGTGTGTTCGAAAAGTAACTAAATACTTATAAATATACTTCAGATTACTGCTCGTGATTTTTGACATGAACAATAACACTGTTATTAGTTTTATGTTAGTGTGTGATAAATGTACACTTATTTTTCAAACGCACTCTGCTTAACCCTTTAATCGGAATATCATTATGACGGCTAAGGCGACCCATAGTCGTCAGACGATGAAGAAACTTTAGACACAATGATAAACAATATTTTACTTTTAAGAATGTTGGAATAAATCTTTTCTCAAATCGCATTTTAAATTATCTTGTTCAAATGAATAGACAATTTAATTCTTCCCCATTTTTTTTAATTTTTTTTGGAGAATAACGATTATAATGGATCATATTCCTTGCAAGTTAATATTCAAAGATGTTCCTGGTAGAAGATGAAAATCAACGATAACTAAAACCATCTATTTCGATACATTTACAATGCAATATATATTTCTTAATGTATGTTTACATTTAAAACTCATTGGCCAAACTTTATTCTCCCTATTTCCATGCAAGAAATAATCATAAACATAAGAAGAAAAGATTTAAAGAAAACTTTTTTCGAATCAAATTTGAGAAACTTCGATCTGAAAGACTCAGATCTATGCACCTTAACCTCTTTTAAATAAAACAAGTAATTATTGCAATCTTCATATGAATTAATACATATTTTATCGGAATTGTTTCATGTAAATACATCGTGCTTTATTACAAAATTTACTAATAAGAGCGCCAAAATCTAATTTCTAAATTGAAACTAACCAATCACTATTTTTAACATCTAATTATCTGCAGTAGGCTTGAATCTTCACTTTTAAATTACCCAGGCTCTAATTGAAATCTAAAAGACAAATATCGGAAAGAATATTTTATTGGTGAAGCACATCTCTCATCTGTATGTAATATAAACAAAAAACACCCACTCACCAGAATTATTCTATTTCCAAGACTTTTCCAATTTCCTTGTCGAGCTAGCAACAGTTCCAACAAAACATAAAATTTCAATATTTTTAATTGTGAATTAAAGAACTTGAAAAAATGCAATTAATAATTAGCGTTTCCTTCTTGCAATAAACACTTGGCATACATTCCGAAACTTCTGTCATGGCATGGGAGAAAGTCATAATTCCAAATTATCTTGCGTCAAAATTTTCTTTACTTCACTTTCATACCTTTTATGGCACAATTGATCCGAGGTGATTAAGTCACATTGGGCATTTTGAGCTCCGCACTAAACGCTTGCGCCAAAACCAAAAGTGATGAATTCTAGATTCGAAACTGTCGTTCGTCAGATAACTTCAGTTATGATCAAAAGTTAGCGTGAAGACAATTGAAATAAAAAGTTAACTTCCTTAACTTTATTTTGTGTATGGCATCATCCAAACGTTACTCGTATATTTTAACACTGTGCTTAAATTTATTACTCGAGCAGAATGGTAACTTTTGCCGCAAACACATGCTTGGCATTGTTAGTATTAAAAATTATCCACCGAAATCTGTAACATTGTTCAGGGACCTAGCAACTCGGACAATATGTTATTTTTATATATGCGAATGACATTAAGCATAAATAATAATTTATAATGAGATTGAAAACTTCACTTTTTCACTACAATAATGAATTGAGAGAGAAAAATTATGAACATGGTATACTACATTGATTGGAATCTCATCTCTTTTGAAGTTACCAATACTCTTAATTCATCTCATCTTGTTGATCATTTAAGGAAAGTTTAACACATTGACTGCCATATGAATTACACTGCGAGAAATTCAGCGCGGCAGTCAAGGTGTTAAAACGTGAATAATGACTTTATATTTTTCTTTTCTGTTTCCTTATGGTAATATTATAATTAGTTTATGCAGTTTGATAGTTTGCCTTTCACCGAGCTTGCATTTTTATTTCAACCCATTAGCAATATGTTACATATTATGAAATATTGTGAAATATGTGCGACTGAATTTCCTTTTATATAGAGACTAAAACGTTGAACATCGAATGTAGGCCCCATAAATGTTTAACTATCTTTTTTACATGTAAAACATTTACTACTTTGCAATATAATGTTTATTGAAAAATCTATGCCAATTAGATGAAGTTCACGAAAACTAGATCTGGTTTGAGCCATCTCGCAAAGATTTTGTTAACTGAAAAAAATCTTTAAAATACCATATCTAAAATTTGTTTTTGTAATTTTAATTTCTATTAGATTCAACTGAATAGGAAAACGATTCCATCTTTAAAGGATTATTAGAAATAAAATATTCTGTTAATAATTTTTTCATGAAAAGGTTCGGCGGAAAATCGAATAGCTTTCAAACTTTTCTGTGGACGTCGGACAAGATTTACAATGAAGTTAATATTTTTAAATACAGTTTCACAAAAACGATTTTAGATTGTTACAGCTTTAGAAACTTCTACATTTCACCATGTTTCTTGTCCAGGCAGCACATCGAAGCTTTTATATAAAGTGTAAATTTTTTTAGCTTTAACTTGTTTCGCGAGATTTCATATAAAAGTCAAAACCGTCTGGATATTATTTTTTCCTAATTAGAATTAGGTTAACTTAATCATAAATAAGAAATTGAGTCAGGCCCAAACGAAAAGTGATTATTTATTCGAGTTCCAAAATCAAATCCATACATAGTTTGAATTTCCGTATAAAATAGAATAAGTAACAATTTCAACATTTTAGCAGAGAATTCGAAGCTCCAAAGCATATTGTATTGCATACTGTATTTCATTTTTTGAGGGCTTTTTTTTCTGGCTTGTGTCTACGACATTCAATTCAGCATCAAATAGGGTTTGGATAATGTAAATATGATAAGAAAAAAAATTGTTCTGGAAAAGATTATATAAATATATAGTCTTTTAAAATGCAAGTAAATTTTATTTCTTGTTCATTGTTTTCACGTATAAAAGACTCATTTTAAATTGACATGCTCATTTATATTTCTATTGCATTCCTTCAATTAGAAAATGTACAGTAAATAATAACAAACAAAAGTGAAACATTATTTGTTGCATTTCAGAATAAATTCAGATGAAAAATAACGTTTATACGAAGGTGAAGCATGATATTTCAATTTGGATATTTTCATCACCATATCAACTCATTTCAGGAAATTTTAAAATATGCTCCAAATAAAAATTTAGTACCTAGCTCCAAATTAGTATCTTGTGCGAGCAAATTGAATCAAATAGAGGAGTGACCTAAAATCTTTTTTGATCAACTATTCTGGGCTTAGATATGAGGACTTGGATGATAATTTTACCTTTTTTCTGTTACAAATTTTCATCGCATTTCACAAAAATTTAAAATATTCCCAATAAGAATTTATTACTTAGTTTCAAACCATATCTTGCACGAACAAACTGAATCAAAACGAAGAACACTTCAGAACAAATATTGAGGGCTTAGGTATAATGATTTGGATTATAGTTTTCTTTCTACTTGCTACAAATTTGTATGGTTTGATTGTTCTTCAGTAATTTTAAATATTGTTACTTAGATATACTTGTTTTTATTTCAATTGTTTTATGGAATTATATATTTTAATAAATTATTATATTTCGTTCAGAATAGCCAATTCTGGAACCGACGTTATTAGAAGCCTCAAAGCCAATTTAATTTAAATTTTTAGCCTTACATGAACACTAGGTTTCTAACCAAACAGTTTCGTAAATGTGAATGCTATAGCATTCATTTCCATTCTGAGGCAAAATTATATGAATGCTATAATATTCAAATTTATGAATCACGTTATAAATGTATTCAATTATACATGTGCATTTTAAAGTAATAGCTAACTGATTCACTGAGTATTTAAGTTTGTTTTGTCTTTTCTTTCCATTAATCATCAAATATGTTGATCAATAATTACATTAATGATTGCATGTTATCTCTCTCAATGTATTGTTTTTTATAATAATACACTGTACATCTTTCAAAGTATTATTACTTTTAATATCTGCATTATTATTTTTATAATTCGAATAATTCGGTTTATTTCTTTTAAACAGAATTAGATTAACTTCTGCTAATCGAGAACGCATATATATATATATATATAATAATTTTGAATTTATTATCTCAAAAGTTCTTTTGAAAAAAAAAAGCTGTATTTAAATGAAAATCGGGTTTTTGTTAGAGAAAAATTAATGTTTAGTTCACCATAGTTGTGGCGCAGGAGAGCGTTGAAAAGGCACACTAATTTCAAGACAGAATTAAAGTTAGTTAAGTCTTAGATCGACGTCAGGTTATAATTTTTTTTATAAGCTATTTATGGTGGTATGGATAAAACCCGAAAGAAATCTTCAATTTGTTTTTATTATTTGTTTCTGTATATCTTCATTTCAGGGACCACTCCTGGAAATAAGATTCGAAAAATTACATGACATAGTCTCGTTTGTTGGGAATCATAGGAACGTAATTCTGAAATTCAACATCTGAAGAAAATAAGGTTTGACAGGTCTGTTTTTCTTATTGTGTAGATTGCCCTTTAGAGGCAAGGAATTAAGATACGAGAAATAGAGAAATGTTATTTGAAAAAGAATTCACTTTGGTGCTTTCATCTCAAAAATCGATTTTTGAGTCTTTTGGGAGGGAAATCAAGTTTGCCTCTTAGCTTTGCAAATGAATAAAAAATAAATGTTGGCATACAAAAGAGAAATAGTTTAATTTCACACACTTTAGTATAAATTGCATAATACTTATTTTTATGTAATTGATTTTTATCAAATTTATGGGAGTTTTTTCAATTGAAAGCAGAAATGTAATATTGAGGGACTAAGATCTATTGATGGAGATCTAAGGTAAATATCGACGAAGAAACATAAAAGTGATATAACTAAGAGTATAAATAACTATTCGGACTCTGACTTTATGCCAGAAAGCCTTTTTTTTTATCATATTACTGCCTGATCTGGTGTGTGAGGACTTTAGGAGTAAAAGATTATGGGTTCGAGATCCAATTTCATCCAAGTTTCAACATTTACTTTATATTCTTGACTCACTTTTTTGTTCTCCTCTTCATGACACTCTGGCCCCATTTCTGTTTTCTCCCACATTTCCTTCTATTTCGACTTAAATGTATTTAACCCACACTAAAATCTAATATGCTCAAAGCCCACAAACTAATATTTAATACACCACAATTATTCAACTATTTTGCATGTGGCTTAATATCACTTTAGAAAGTACATTGATAAAAGTTAATCATAAATGCATTCGTCAATCAGCCTATTGTTTTAAACATTTGACAAATATTTGAAATGATTTGTTATTTTTATTTGATTTTCAGTTATTATTAAGGCAATCATAATTTTCAATCTCTGATTGATATTTATTTTCATAACATTTATCATAAAACTTTTATATTAATTTTTATTATACATTATTAATTTTAGAAATTTTTATTGAATTGATAAGAACAATATTGATTTAATAATCATTAGATAAAAGAAATTTCTGGAAAAGGGAACTTCCCAGAAAAACATTTCATTCGAGTCCGAATTTTCGAAGACCGGCTATATATCTGATGAGGCTTTATATCTGATGAAGCCTTTAAGCAATGAACAGCCATTAAATCAAGAGGGATTCAAGAAGCATGAAGTTGGGAATGTTTTTCATATATGCGTTTCTCCTTTAGATTCCCCTTCTCCTCTGTGAAAGGTGGATTGCTTCTTTTTCTATCTAATTGCAATTCGTATCTTTATTTTCTTAATAAGTAAATGGCATTGAATTATGAACGATTATATTGAACGAATGACAATTTTCTTTTAAATTTAAACTGAAATTAAAAATTTATACAATTTTGAACACTTTAATATCATCCCCAAATTTTTCTTTCACCTGCCTACTTTCAAAAATCTTATTCGGCAAACACATAATTTTTTAATATTTGATTTTTTACGATTATCTATGTCAGTGATTTTTTTTTTTTTTTTTTTTTTTTAGTTAGCAATAGTTTTACTTTACTTGGCACAAAAACAAATCTTTGGGTCCTGAAACACGTGTTGGAAGACTAAATTCTGTCACAAATATAACTAAATGAAGATAATCGACGATAAATTCCAAATGTTGTGTGTGTGTATATATATATATATATATATATATGTGTGTGTGTGTGTGTGTATGAATGTGTGTGTGTGTGTGTGTGTATGAATGTATGTGTGTGTGTGTGTATGAATGTATGTGTGTGTGTGTATGAATGTATATGTGTGTATGAATGTATATATGTGTGTGTGTATGAATGTATATGTGTGTGTGTGTATGAATGTGTGTGTGTGTGTATGAATGTATGTGTGTGTGTGTATGAATGTATGTGTGTGTGTGTATGAATGTATATGTGTGTATGTGTGTATGAATGTATATATGTGTGTGTGTATGAATGTATATGTGTGTGTGTGTATGAATGTATGTGTGTGTGTGTATGAATGTATGTGTGTGTGTGTATGAATGTATGTGTGTGTGTGTGTGTATGAATGTATATGTGTGTGTGTGTGTGAATGTATATGTGTGTGTGTGTGTGTGTGAATGTATATGTGTGTGTGTGTGAATGTATGTGTGTGTGTGTGTGAATGTATGTGTGTGTATGAATGTATGTGTGTGTGTGTGAATGTATGTGTGTGTGTATGAATGTATGTGTGTGTATGAATGTATGTGTGTGTGTGTGTATGAATGTATATATATATATGTGTGTGTGTGTGTGTGTGTGTGTGTGTGTATGAATGTATATATATATATATATGTGTGTGTGTGTGTGTGTATGAATGTATATATATATATATATATATATGTGTGTGTGTGTTTGTGTGTATGAATGTATATGTGCGTGTGTGTGTATGAATGTGTGTGTGTATGAATGTGTGTGTGTGTGTGTATGAATGTGTGTGTATGAATGTATGTGTGTGTGTGTGTATGAATGTATGTGTGTGTGTATGAATGTATGTGTGTGTGTGTATGAATGTATATGCGCGTGTGTGTGAGTATGAATGTATATATATGTGTGTGTGTGTGTGTGCGAGTGTGTGTGTATGAATGTATATATGTGTATGTGTGTGTATGAATGTATATGTGTGTGTGTGTATGAATGTATATGTGTGTGTATGAATGTATATGTGTGTGTGTATGAATGTATATATGTGTGTGTGTGTATGAATGTATATATATATATATATGTGTGTGTGTGTGTGTATGTGTGTACATATATATATATGGAAGCGAATTTTGCGTAAGAACAATCTAAAATGAAATGAAAATATATAAAATTGGTTTCGTTTGTTCATGGTTTATTGGCGCAAGAGTAAAATATATAAGTAAGCAGTGAATGACTTCTGCCAGATTTTGAATTACATTCAACAATTATTTCTGTTTCAATAATTGATATAAGAATATATTAAAAAAGATGGAAAAACTTACTCGAATAATTGAACAATGCAAAACGACAAGTTACATCTCTCTATACAATTACAAGAACGAAAAAATTGGAAAACGTACAACAAATAGTTGTTTTTATGAATAAGAAATGATATAACTCAACTCATGACTTTTAAAATAAAAAAAAATTATCTTTAGCTTTACACTCCAAGAAGTACTATTCTAATAAGTTAAAAATTCATATTTTGCGTTGAGATCAAAAAGTAAGAATCATGAAGCTGATATTTTCTACCACAAATAAAACTTTCGACTGACGAAACAAAATGTATACCCTTATGTAAAATCCAATTTTATAATTGAAAAATGTGTCGCCATAAAACTATTCAACTTGACTGTCACGGAAAATTGCTCTTTTCAAGAAGATAAGTCGTCTGTCCCATCAGATAATTACTTAATGTGATTGACATTCTTACGAGGATTGAGAAATTGCAGTTCGGCAAAAAATTCTGCTACATTTTCGAAATGGAAGAAACTTCTGCTTCCACTATATAGCTTGAGCATGCTTTCAGAAATATATTAATTAATTATCTAGATGTTTTGAAAGACTTCCATTAAGAGCTTTTCTTTGAATTGAATTCTTATATTGTGTTTGTGTAAATTTAAGTCTTAGAAATTTGTTTATTTGAATAATTAATGGTTATTTCTAAAACATTTATATTACATTAATAAAATTTCTTTATTTTAATCCACTATAAATACATCTATATTTGTCCCAAACAGTATGTATTAAAAGTTAAAACTTTAAAATGCTAGAATTAAAAAAGTGTCCATTAAAGTTTTTGTAAATTTAGAAAATCGTGATTATTTTCACCATTTCATATAATTTTGCATGTTTCATTAAAATATTATTAATTTTTTTTCCATATTACAGCATTTTACACCATAGGATGCAATGGAGAAATATTTTTAAAATATTGCTAAAAAATGTTTAATTAAAGTTTATTAAATGTAATTGATTAAAATTTATTGAACATATCCTTTAGATTGTGCAAATTTTAAAATTATGTATTTTAATAACTTTAGGGCTATGATTCTTGTCTCGCTAAAAAAAAAAAAAAAAAAAAATGACTGGATCTCTATGCGGAGATCTAAATGGTCATTTGATGTTACAATAATAACTGTCTGCGGTAGATGATAGATAGGGAAAAAGCAAATTCTAGATATGCTCTTTTCTTTGTCAAGTCATGCTAACTATGAATTCTCTAATTTTTTTTTTCTGCTGGCAGCTGTATTTTATTCAGCATTATAAAAAGACATAAACGTTTATCTTTCGATGCGAATATTATAATTGCTGTTTTATTAAGGAAACTTTAATGCTCAAAGCCTGGCAAAAATTAATTAATTAATTTTATTTTATCATAAATCTTTCTTGGCAGCATTGCTGACACGAGAATGAAAACTTAAACCCGCCTAATTAAAACCTGCCATTGCGTTATTAAAATCTTACAAACTCTCTTTGGCAATTCTAAAAATAAAACATTCCAAAACAAACTCAGCTTGAAACTGCAAATGTTAATGACATCTTTTAGTATATAAATATTTTTGAAAGACAATATGAATAACAAAATGGCTCACTCTATTATGGACAATCTTCTAATGAACAAATTTCAGAAATGAAGCACTTTAGAAAATTCAAATGTGAATTATTTAACAGCATCAATTTACGAAATAGACAATATATTTCCTACCTCGTCATAATTAAAAAATAATTTTTCATCTAGACTAATTAAAAAAGAGACGATAATTCCGAATATTAAAATACGGAAATTTCAAATGATGAAAATACTCATTTTTTATTACACTTGGGAGCTGCTAAAATAATGAAATAAATATGAGAATTAGTACCATTTCGAAGGTTGATTAAGAAAAAAGCAAAAAAATTATGGGCCTTGTTTTATCTTCCAAAGAGTAAAAAAATTAGTAAAAGTTATATCTAATTCTTATTATCGCAAATATTGAATATTAAATTGTGTATCGTTTTCAATTTCTTTTCTTTAAAAATATCTTTCTACATTTTATGTCGATGGAATTTGATTTTGATGCTTGCAACTCAGTTATAAATAGAAGTCTATGAAATTTCCCTTTTCTAAACTTTAATGAAAAAATAATTGATTTCAATTATATTTTCGAAAATTTGTTGTTTTCATATTTCATTTTGAATATTTTTTTTGGTGCAGTAAAGCAGTATCTATTGAATGAATTAATCATTAAGAAACCATGATTTTGATTCTTTCTCGCAAACAATATTTTTAAAATCATGGCCACTTTCAATATTATTTCTTAAAGCTTTTTCATTTATTTTTAAGTATAATATGTTGAAAAGGATTTAGTACTTTAGTCTTTACGTTGATCAAAATTGGGCACAGACAATTTAAAAACAAAACATCTTAATACTTGATTTAAGCTTAAAATCACCACACTTAGAATTTCAAAGACTAGGGGAATGTAGTTCAAATCATTGACTTCTGCTTTTACAAGGCTTAAATATCTAATTAAGAATTCTAAATAGGCTTAAAAATTATTGGAAAAGCGCTTTTAAATTATGCTCAAAAATTAACCTTAGAAAATGAAAAAAAAAAAAAAAAAAAAAAAAAAGAAGTTTTGATAGCCTTCAACAAATCTGCTGTTTACGAGCAATTCAACTTTCCTGTCAAGCTATACGTAAAAGACGAATCACACCAATCAGTCAAATCCACGGATATTGAACTTCGTTCTGCGAATGCAGTCCTCCCCCCCCCCTTCTCCTTTTCTTTGCACCATTTTCCGAAGGGACAAAACTTATAAGAAGTTGTAAGTCAATTGTCAAGTTGTTGAGTCAATCAATTATTTTTCGTATTCTTTGAAGACAAAATACTTAATTAAAAAGCGTTTTCTTTTGTAAATTTAGGGTCGTTTAAAACAGTTGCACCGATTACGAATGGCTATAATCTACTTGTAAACAGTAGTGCGAAGAAAATCCTGTCGATACTGCTACGTTCAGTGGTGGCGGGGTGGTCGGCTGTACTCAAAAAGGGGTGCGAAGAAAATAATTTAATTCAATGCAAAAAGAAGCTGATATTTTGTTTACACACGTAATAATTACTCGATGTAACTTCCCCTGGTTACATGGGTAACATCTGTCTGGTAGTCCATTTTACCATGAGTACTATGATCCATGTTTATAGCCATTGATGTGCATTTGATAGCAATATGCATATTAAGCGACTATTTAAATCTTCTGCAAATACATCTTGTGTAATCATTTCATTAGGATATGACATAGACTCGGTCATAACTTCGTCTCCGTGCAACAATGAACAAGTTTCAGATACGCATAAAAAATATTTCGTTTGGTAGCAAGGATGTTGCCATGTGATCAAGAGAAGTCTCAAAAAGCAATTATTATGAACACAAACAAAACTTTAAGCTTCATTTATAGTGAGTGTAATTTTTTTTTTTTGGCTTCTTATCGTTGTTTACCAGGAAGTTATAGCCATTTATTATCTCGACGCAATTATTACTTTTAATAATATTTTATAGGAATTCCTTTGTATATAGTCCAGAATTATCATGGACGCTTCAGGAGTGATATGCTGTAAAGATTCCGATAACATATGATATTTTTTTTATTGACAATATGTTATTCATTGTTAGTAAAAAAATATTACACTTTGTTTTGGTGCATGAAATAGATCATAACGGTCAGAACACGAATTTATTTATTTTCCAAAGATAGCCAAATAAACAAAAATCTTACATTAGAAGAGTGATATAAATTCTGTTTTGCATCTTCTAATTAGAATAATGGAATTTTTTAGCCTTTATCGATTAAAAAATATTGATTTCAATAATATTTTGAATAATTTTCTAATGGCTTTAAAATTATATATTTGAGCTAATGAGAGACTTGATGCTAGTTTTGTTTATTTACGTGATTAGTTTTTCTGATCTCTGCCGTATAAAAGTTTTAAATTATTGAATATTTTTTGAAAAACAGTCTGTTTTGTTTTTTATTATTTATAAAAGGTAATTAAATATGTACATCACTATTTTGAAAAATCTTTATTTGTTGTCTTAGGTTAGTACAAGGGATGCTCAAATGAAAATGTACGAAACGTCGTAACTACGTAACCGTTAACATATTTGCCTATGCCGCTATGGGAGAGTGTAGCAAGACATCTAGGCATGCGATTGGAGTCTACGGTGTATATCGGACCATGCGCGAGCACCCGCATGCGCAGGAGAGAGCAGAGGCTCTTATAAAGAGTGCCGTCCAATTGACGTGACAAGTCCGCTACTTGTTGAGTTCCTCGAGCACAGAAGAACCATTAACTCCGATGTGTGCTGTGAAACACTCCGAAGACTACGCAGGTCCATCAAAAACAAAAGACCTGGGCAATTCACTGAGGGTGTGGTTCTGCTCCATGATAATGCACGTCCACACGTCTCCAGGGTCACACACGTGGAACAAGCCAAGTTCAAGTGGCAGCAGCTCGACCATCCGCCCTACAGCCTGGACATATTGCCCAGCGATTTTCAGGCGTTTGGTCCCCTGAAAAAAACACCTGAAAGGGAAACGCTTCAACTCGGACGGCGAACTCAAGGACGCTGTGGAGGATTGGATCTCGTCATGGCCACAGGAATTCTGGGAACAAGGAATCCTTCGGCTCGTTAATCAATGGGATCGCTGTGCTCAGGCCTATGGTGTATACTATGAATAAAGTCTTCATTTATACCCACAGTGTCTTTTCGTACCTTTTAATTTGAACACCCCTTGTATTATCCTATCAGTATAGGTAGGATGGAAATAAATTACATTTTAAATTTTTTTCCGATATATTGAAATTATAAATACTACAAAATGCATTGTTTAACTTGGGAATTGGCGTTTTTGCAACAATAAAGACAGGAAGATAAAGAAACTTTTATTAAAAATTCTTTTCTATGTTTAGAATATTGTAGAACAATATTAATTTTTTAAAATTATACTTTAAAGCATAAAATTGTAAAAAATAGCTTCTAAAATTTTAGTATCACAATTTAATATGTATTAAATATATAAATATTTTATTTTAAATCATTGTAGTTAATTATTTCATGATATACAATGTATAAAATGATTTTGTTTTTTTCCTTAACGCCTAGAAGTTGAAAAGGGACTCATATATAAATATTGGCTAAATTTGCCATCTGTCATTGGAAAATGTACCATATGATGAACTTCATAGATGAACATTATCTAACCTGGTATATATATTTATTAGCATATTTTAAGTTAAAAATTTCTGTAAATTTTGCATTAAAAAGAAAAATTACTAACTTCTTAAATTATCTGAACATGAAATAATCTGACATTAAAATTTGGTTTTATAATTATAATAAATATATTTTTAAGCATTAAATTTTGAAAAATATGCAACACATAGCATTTTAGTAGCATATTGTTTAATTTGTAACATATGTGATATTTGAAGCCTCACATAGTTTTGTTCATTGTACTATGCGCCTCCCTAATTTTCTATCATCTCACTTGAAAGTGGAAAATTAAATTTAAATGGAAATGATTAAACTTCAACTAATACAATAATTTTTTTGCTGAGATTAAATATATTCGTTAAAAAAAAAAAAAAGTAGAATCACTCAGCATGGAAAATTTTCTGTGCACTACGGAATATGCTTCATAATTTTCATTATATCCGAGAGGATTCAATAAAAATTCAGTAAAAATTCAATAAAAATTCAATAAAAATATTGATTACTGATTCAATAAAATTCAGATTTACTGATTCAATTAAATACTGATTCAATAAAAATTCAGGTAAAAAAACAAAAAAGGAATTTTCGAGGTATAAGAATGATACCATATTTTTAAACATTCAGTTATACAATAAAAAAGAGCAGCAGTTTCACAAAAAAAAACCATTATTGTTAATTTGTGAACTTAAATCTTACTTATAAATACAACAAAATTTCAAATATTTTGTTAAAAGCAGGCTACAGTACACTCTCGATTATCCGCGGAATTGGGTGGCGCGGCCGCCGCGGATAACAAAACTCGAGGATAATCCGAAAAAAGCTAAAAACGGGTATAGCAAAAGAGAAAACAGTCATTCCAACTTTGAAAACTCGTTTTATGTACAATAAAACGTAAAATAAACAGCAGGAAATGTATAACTAACGCTTAATGTTTTAGTATATCGCTCAAAACTAATCTAAAATGCATTTTGTTAATGAAAACAGAAAAGTGCTTTGTACTTACGAGAGGCGTCAAGGATACACAGAAAAATTAATACATATGTACTGTTTTAATACTGTAATGTATTATGTAATTACAAAAGCATAACTGTAAAACTACACCTTTTTGAAGAAATCAGTCATTTCTGTTTGCTTCTTGCTTTGGAAGCATTTTTTCTTTGCTTGTAAGCAAAAAAAAAAAAAAAAAAAAAAAAAAAACTTAGTGCGGCAGGCGCGAATAACCCGCCAGCGGATAATCGGGAGTCTACTGTATAATAAACAAAACTCCAACTCAATATGCAAAAGCAAGCTTTGTCTATATCGTCATAAGATAAACTTAAAAGAATTTTTAAAAAATTATTAAAAAGAAACAAAAAGTTGCATATCAACAAAACCGGCATCAATGATAGATAATTTTTTTAAACTTTAATATGATGTAAAATTTATTTATATGCTTCTTCTTCTTGCGTACAGCCGACCACCCCGCCACCACTGAACGTAGCAGTATCGACAGGATTTATTGTGGTCGATTCTATTTATATGCTATAATATTTTTGGCAGTTATGAAGTAAAAGTGACAAAATTTCGCTTCATTTTTAAATAATTAAAATTTCTAAAAAATCATTCTGAGGTACACATTATCAAACTCCAAAAATATATTCAAATTTGGTAGCCTAAGGTTTAATAATCTATCCTGCAGAACTCCAAAACAAACACACAAACATTTTTTTTTTTTTTCATTATCAGTAGCTGTAAAGAAAGAAATCTTTTTTTTTCTGCATCTGTAGATAATTTATTCAGATATAATATGATACAATTACAATTTAAATCGATTTATTATCCTCAGGTTATGATTTTGGTTTTAGAAATCATTACAAAGAAAACAGAAGTTGACTTTTAAGTCATCAGTTATCTGCGAGCATCGCTAATGAGATTAGTCTGACAAAAAGCCGCTTTAAATTTTGACATGGATTTGCATATGCAGATGTCCGTACTGGTCAGGCACAATCTATTTTTCTTCATTCTATAATGAAATATTTCCTGAAACAATAATAACATTTAATTTCATTTTGGCATCGTAACACAGAAATCTTCGTCAGACCATTCATCTTGTTGTCATTGTCCCACTCTGCAAATGTAAATTATTTTTTTATTATTAATTTCCATGCAACTTTGATGCACAGACTAGTGTTTAGTAGACTGGTGTTTTAGTAGTTGTTAAATTTTTCTACCCTCAATTCTTGTTACTTTTCTGTACATAGGATTGTAATCTGAGGCACTATTTTTCCATCATTTTTGGGCGTAAACATTAAAATCTTATTAATTTTACGATGCTCTGTATTACATCTTCTCTTCAAAGCAGTGAAACAGGAGCTTAAAAAAATTCCTAAGACTCTATGGTAATTTACATTACACGATGGTAAGATGCTTCGTTTACTCTTTTTACCTATACTTATATAAAGCTCAATGTGTGTGTGTGTGTGTGTGTTGGCGCTCTACAGGCCAGACCGTTTGACCTACAGCTACCAAATTTGGTACATGCATACCTTGGAGGTCGGGAATGTGCACCTGGGGTCCCTTTCTCTGAAATTTTTTATTAGAATTTTAATTATTAATTAAAAACTAACTTTCCCACCAAAAAAAATCTTTTCATTTTCCCCACCGCCAAATGAGAAAGGCTTCAGATTTTTTCCCACGCTAATGATGTCAGGCTTAACTTTTTTCGACCGACTATTTCAAACGATTCTGTTTATTTTCTTAATGTTCAATGCATTTAAAATTAAACATGTTTAATTAATAGATCTTTCAGATTCATTCTGAAGTACTTTTGAATTAAAATAAACAGAATAAAGGAAATTAAAAATTTCTAATCCGCATAGCGTTACCCCAACTGGCGTAGAAAAATTCACGCATTTGCGTTACCGTAACTGGCGTTGAAAATTCACGCATGCGCATTGTGATCTGATTGTTGACAACTATTATCAACGGATGCGGACTTGATTTAAATTATTTTTAGGTTAGTTGTATGCTTTTTTAATTAAATTGTATTTATGTTAGTTATATATTTTTTTGTATATTCTTATAGTTTTAAGTACATCGTTTTTTTAAGTAGTTTTTTTTAACCTGTTTTCAACCGATTAGTTTAAACGATTCGTTTTATTTTCTTAGCGTTTGATGCATTTAAAATTAGACATTGCTAGTTAATCGATCTGCTCATGATGAATCTGAGAAAATTTTGTTGACATATTCTTGAAATATTACATAAATTAAGAAAGATATTCTTTAGTGCCCATAAAGTTTAAACGCTCAGTGACTCTGTTTTCTGTAATCATATTATAAAAAAATGCTTTGTTTCAGTAAAAAAATATTATTATATTAACTGCAGATTTATCCTTTCCACTTTAATTTAAAGCATAAATTCTACTGGAGCTAACAGAAAATTAGAGAGATACATATTACGTTATGACTGAAGGCCTTTATAATACAATGAGTGAATTATATGGCAATCAAAATTTGAATTTTTACAATATTTTGATGAAGAAGCTATTAAAGTAGGAATTGCATAAAATATTTAATTATTAAAATTTTAACGAACATTAAAATTATTGAACCGGCTGGTCGCCAAAGGCGGCAAGTATAAAATATTTTGAAGTTAAATGGGTAATTGCCCAGATTGAGAGAGCTCTGTTGATTATTAACAGCATTTCTCAAATTAAAAATACATTCAAATCAGTCAAAATAGTTATTCCGAAACTATTTATCGCACTATAAAACCGTAAATGCCTGTCCTTGTTAAAATATGTTCTCTATAAGAGAATGAGATATTTTTTCATGCAAGGGATCGAACTTCATATTCAGAGTTACACAAACACTCAATTTTTTAAAATAGCAGTATCCGATTTCAAATACATATCAAAATTCTCCAGATTAAAACAGCAAAATACATATAACATTTTGTAATTTTCTGTAAATGGCTGATTTTCGATTTCTAATGTTAAATGAGGGTTCTCATTTTTCCAATATATTTTAAGATATGAATTATTATTATTATTATTATTTTACGATAGCACTTATTTAAATAAAAATATTTTATACGAAAGATAAAAATTATTCATTTCTAAAAATATAAAAATATGTTTTATTTACTAATATTTAAATTTCATAAAAAATGTTTTTATTAGAAACACACAAAAGTTTTGACGCCAATCGAGGAAGTAGGACCTAAAATATCATTGTTCGAAATTTTATCCTTTTCCACCAAATAGTTTTTGAGATATGTAGGAAAAACTAAAAGCATTTAGATCATCACGGTTTTCGTTTTCCTTCAGAGGGCAACACATCTTTACAAAGGAATTTTCTGACATTAATATTAATAATTAAACTTATTCAGAATTTTTGGTTATCTTAAACGATATGCCCTGAGAATATTATTTACCTATTGTGTTATTTATAAATAAACATGCAAACAAAAATATGCATTTCAATTTCTTATTTAAAGTTTCATAGTTCAAAACAATTAATTTTTTTAATTAATTTTTCTTCGAACATAGATAACGTGTTAAAGAATGAAAATAAAGCTTGAATGAAGGAAAATATTTAAAGATTGACTTATTTGCTACTTTCGCCTATATTGAAACAGCTTCTAAATCTTTCTTCTTTAAGGTTTCCAGTTGTTTTGATATGTGTAAAATTATACATTTAGGAATTTCTCATTGTTCAGATTCATTTAAAAAATGTAAAACTGGGAATTGAAATTGGAAAATCTGAAAATTATGAAAATACAAATATGCAGATGTCCTTTTATGTGAATACAGTTTGCATATTATTTAAAAGGGCATACTTCCAACTTGAATGGCATTTTTTTTTCTTGAATAAAGCTTTTAAAGATTTAACGAAAATTTGAAGTGGCTGTATACTTTTACGACCCCTTATACAATAAAATAAACAAACATAAAAGAGCTATTTACAAAGAGAATTACACTCGTGGCAGAAGATTGACTTTAGATTTTGAAATTCGATCTGCCATTTGTGTTTAGAGACTGATGATTTAAATATAAGAAGAAAAAAAAAAGAATGAAATTTCAACAAATAAATATAAAGAACTACTATCTAAACTAGAAAGATATGTCCAATGATGAAAATAAATAGAAATATAGTTGTGGCAATGCAATATCACATTTCAAATAGTAATTATCTGTGATAAGCAAGAAGATTATGAATTAATGCATATTAAAAACGATGAATAACAATAAGGTCACCTATTCTTTTACTTTGAATTCACAACCAGTTCCAAAAAGAATAAAGTTGGCTCAAAGCTAATTTATAATCATACAGGATATTCCAAAAAGTGGAATAAGCTTTTGAGTCCCTTTTTCTTTCAATTCAATGTTTCATTAAAAAAACGTAAGCAAGTATTCTAACTTCTTCAAGTATATGAAAGTATTCTAACTTCTGTGGAAGTTGATAGCAAAAAGTTAACAAATTAAATTTTTATCCGTACTCTGTAGTGTGAAAGTATCAATTAGTATTTTTTTTTTTTTTTTACTTTTATCTATGTACATACGAAGTTTCCAATTTCTACTTTTTATTTACAAAATCTTGCTGAAATATGCTTATTTTAAATTTAGAAGGACTAATCATAAATTCAGATAAAAACATTTATTTCAGAAATAAAAGTTAATTTAGATATCATTAACAAAACTAAATTTTATATTTGATTCCCATTATTTGCACGTATTTTAGAATATTAACTTGATACGCACCGTACAAATGAAAGCTTTTAGAAAACTAGCAAAGCAGGGCGGTGTTCCACAAATGCACCTTATACAACATAACCAGATTTAAATGAATTTATTAAGTACCTTTTAAGTTTTGCTTATTCTGCAAATGTGTCATTTACTATTATGAAATTGCTGTAATGGCAGTTATTACTCTGTGTGCTGTAATGGCAGTTATTACTCTGTAAGGAAGGCTATTCTCTAAAGTTCGGAATATTTTTGAAGAACTTCATGCCATTATTTTAAAAGAAATTGGTATTATTTGACAACGATGTAGAGAATTGTGTAATGAATTGAATTCGACTTTCCAATCAATCCCAAAAGATTTTCGTAAAATACACTTTAGATAAATAATTGATGCATTTACACGTTAAACAAAACATAAAGGTGTCCGGATGCTTCTGATTATATAGTGTATATCAGGTTACACTATGCTATACATAATAGGAATAACGTAACAGTTTGATTTACGTCAGACTTAATATATATATATATATATATAGTTTTGAAATTATAAAGAAAAAATACACCACATTTCACATATGCGGAGTTAAAAAAATTATTACAGATACTTATATTTCTTCGGATATTGAAAGTATATAATTTAAATTTTTACAAAATGTCTTGATGGTACACTGTGATATTTTCTGCAAGTTTTTTGTAATTTGGCTGAAACAATTATAAGCAAAAACAATTTTAAAAATTTGGGATTTAAAAACAAAGCAAAAACTTTTAAATCTTTCCAAATTTTACGCTATTTTTACGAAAACGCACCCACTTATTACATAAAACAAGCAAAACGGCTGATGAATACTGCAAGTTATAATCGGCATTTTGTAACACGGAATGAGCTTAGATCATTTTCTTCATCGTCAATTTTCGATCGGTTTCCTGGTTGTCTTCGCGATCTAATCTTCACTGTGAATTCAAACATACTCTTTACATGGTCGAAGCTCAAGGACAGTTCGTCCAATCTTTCAGAAGAAATTTTTTAAAAATGTGTAAATCTGAAAGTGTCCGTACACTTTTTTTTCATACAGTATATCTATTTGTAGACTTGAGCTCCCAGATTGACAACACAATGCGGTGCGCTCAACGCTCTTTCCACGTGTGTCTATACTACTTCGTCCAGTGGTGGCGGGGTGGTCGACTGTACACAAGGACTTTTCTATGTGAAAAATATTACGTATATCAGTCTCGCTAAGTATTTTTAGTCTAAAATCAATCTGACATCTGCAGTCATAAATGTTGAAAAACTCCTAATCTCCACAGCTGTTTATTTATTTTAATAAAAGATTTGGCGCTTTGCAATTTGAATAATGATACTTATCAAGAAAGTTCAATAAGTGAAGTTTTAGAAACAACACACCTACTTATGAATTACCAAGCACCAGCAACATATCGATTGGAATGATTGTGAATTGTGGTATGAAACTCTGGGTTGTTGCGGTTGTTGTTGATGATGATTTGGGCAAACTTCTGGTGCAAGATTTTCTACCCTGAGTTGTTATTATTTAACAACGATATTAAAACATTTCCAAGTATGTATGTAAAGGATTAAAAAAAGAAATTTAGAAAATATTTAATTATCCAAAAATAAAGAAATTGTTTTGATTTAGTGTATTGTTTTTTTCCTGCATGGAAAGAACATTGCATTGTCAAGATACTTGGAAACCATTTAAAAAAAACTTATATCAAAAAAAGTTTTCTAAACCAGACTTATCTGTCTTCAGTATGGCAGCAAGTTTACAGCAACAATTGGAATTTCTAAAACTAAAGGAAAAGGTTCTATTCAAAGAAAATGTCCAAATAATATCATTAAATCATTGAGTAAATGCGCGTTGAATCTGCTGAAAGAAAATATCTCTCTGACTAAAAATCAGAAAAAAACGGCTAATTCCTTGTAAAAATTTTTTAATACACTTCTGGGAAAAAAATACAAGCTATATAAGGTGAGGCTACTATTTACTTAGAATAAAGAATGGTTGTTAACATTTTCATTGCCAGATACGATTCCCTTAATAATTCCTCTTACTAAAGTAGTATTCTAAGAAAATGATATAAGTGTTTGAAAATAATTCAGAAATAATAGATCATTTATCGGGCTTGAATCATAAAAGGCAATAAATTCTTCGCAAAGATAATTTAACTGATAGTGAGAAATCAAATTTATATTTACAAATTCCCCATCATCAGCAAAACAACAAAGAAACTATTACAGAAAAAATTTAAAAGTTTCAACAGTTCAAAATCAAGAAACTAAAATTTTTTTGGACTTTTTGAAAGCTGATAATTTAGTGCTAAGCAGTAGCGTAGCGATTGTGAGGCAAGAGGGTATTGATGTCCCTGGCACTAGTCTTATGGGACATTATGGAAATAAAACATTAGAGCATTTATAACATTTTTTGAAATGAATTATCATGAAAGGTTAAAAAAACTAATGTCATGCCCCAGGAGTTCTCCAAATTTACTAGAAAACTGGCAACTGGGGGGGGGGCAAAATATTATATCCTGGGCTCTCTATTACCCTCGCTTTGAAAAACATTTTTGTGACCTTAATTTTGGACATGAGTGTATTTACTGGATATTTTAGGTATATCATGTTACGAGACTTTGGCGCTTGCTAGGGAGTATTGCCTGGGAAAGGCTAGGAATGGCTGTGCGTGTGCGATGAAGGTAACGTTAGAAAAAATATTCGAAATAAAAAAGAATAAATTGGGACGAAAACAGGGGTGTTTGTGGGACCCCAAAAAATCCCCTGAAACTTTTACGGACTTACTACCGGCATTTTGGAGTTTCGAGAAGGGGGGGGGGGAGAGAAATGAAAAATTACAATTATGAAATATTGAATGACCTAATTATAAAAGTTCAATGAATTACTTTTTTTGCAAAATTAATAACCATAAATTTTCAAACATATAAACTACTACATTTTATGCAAATATTTTAAATTACCTGAATTAATTCTTTAAAAAAATTATCTAACTTCTGCTGCTTTTTTTTTATTTTCTGTTGTTTGTGGGCTTGTCTTTCTTTTGTGGTGAACTTCATAATTGCAGGAAGATTGACTTTTGTTTTCCTCATTTACAGTTGAAGAAATTTCCTCGAGAACTGCACATGCAGAGGTAGAAGCAGTTTGCTTTTCTGCTAATGTAGAAGGTTTTTCAGAGACTTTTATAGGTGACTCATCTGAAATACATGTTTTTAAGTCCTCTTGATATGTTTTCCAACTTCTGTTCATATTCAGTAAGAGATCTTTGTGAATTGGATCAGTCATTGGATTTTTTGAGCCATATTTTTCACATGAGGTTTCTTTAGAAACCATTAAATCATATTTAATAGTCTGCACTGCATCTAGGGAATCAATCTTAAGAGAGGTTCTATAGTCAGTGACAAGTGTATCCATTAAATTGAATGCACTTTCCACTAATGGGCCATGGAAGCAGCTAAGGCAGGCTTTGACCAATTTAGCCAATGTAGGATACTTATAATCATTTGTGAAATCATCTTTTAAATTAAAAACTTTAGACCAATATTTATCAATTGTACACTTGACTTGATTTCCACTTTCATCAGATGTGTAGAGCATTTCTTTGGTGATATCAATATCACTCTGGTATAACCTTATTTCAGCTTCTACTTTTGACTTTTCATTATCACTAAAAATATGGGACATAAAAGATGATAATTTTTCAAAAGCTAATATTGTACTGGTTTTACCTCTTAGCTCTGAATCTAATGCTGTAAAACTAATTAGATATGAATTTTTAAGGGGTAATTTCTGTTTCATATGCTGAAATTTCAAAGTGAAATTCTCTTGCGTACATAAATAAAAAAATATTTCAATAAGAGAAACGAAAAATTTACACGTGCATCAATAAATTAAACGAAAATTTTACACAGCGGAGAAAAAAAAGTTGCGAAGCGATCAATGACAAATAGCTAATACGGCGAAAAATCCCCCTTCTCTACTTATTGGCGCCACGCCAGGAGAGATAAGACCTTTGAACCCAGAGTCACGTGATCACACATCTGGTCGTGAAGTCTCTCCCTTTTTTTTCTGCCGCGCCTACTTGCCGAAAAGAATCCAGAAGAGAATGTCCGAGAAACGGGGGAATGAGTCATAACTCGCAATAAGGAAAGAACAAAAAAGAAGTTTTTTCCCCCTTTTCACGCATTATCACTGCCTTTGGAGAAAGAAAGGAAAAGTTTTCACCACACACGCTGACCTTGCGTTTTCTGCTTTCAAAGCAAACAAAATCGTCCAGATCAAAATAAATAATTCATTATTATTCCTACTTCCTTTTGAACGACGATCCCCGGAATTTCCGGGTATCGAAGTTCAAAATCCCCGGAATTCCGGGGTTTCCCCGGAGCACAAACACCCCTGCGAAAAGCATTTGTAGAAAAAAGTTAAAATTAGAAGCTTTTTATAAAAAATGCGGCTAGGAAGAAAATGATTTATTTCCACAGCGTTCCTTGAATTGCAGCTTTTTGAGCGTTCTTATTGAATGAGTTTTCTATATTCTTCTTTTTTTCATATGTTTAGACACTTTTCTTCTTTACCCCGGTTTACTTCGGAAAAGATCTACAGAGTACAGCAAAACCAATTCATCCCTTAGTTCAGACATAATGACAATCAAAAGTAACTGGTTCTATATTGGTCACAATTCAGACATATTGTTATGCAAAAGAGAACTAACCAAAGAGTTTGTAAAAGTGCCACACCACGCATTTATAAAAAAAATGCCACTGATGATGAATTGTAGTATCAGTTCATATACTCCATGAATGCAGTACGAATAGTAATAATTACGTTGAAACCTTCTCTACACTATCGGATTTGGAATTTTGAGTTCTGGACTACTGTTCAAACATTAGCATCGGAGGAGCTTGAAAATAAATAAATTAAAAAAAAAAGCCAAAATGTCAATGTTTACATCATATATATAACACCTCATTCTTCCTGTTCCTCTGCGGGAATGTAAAGATTTTATAAATTGTAATCACTCTTAGCACTAACCCTTTCATTGCCTGGAAGGGTGAATAAATTTGGTGGGAAAAAACAAACAAACATACTTTCTTCATCAGAAAAAAGTATCAGATTCGTCATCGTCTTATATAAAAACTGCAGTTAAAAAAACGATGTTAAGAACATAAAAGTATGAGCAAATGAGTCATATTAGAAGAACCTTTAATTTCATGGTATAAATGTAAGAGTGCGTTTACACTCACGGTTTTTAAAAAGTTATAAATTAAATCAGACTATCAAAAAACACTTTAAAAGTACAACATAAGAAAATAATTGCTTTTAGGATAAAAGTGCATGGTATATTTTAAGAAATACACAAACACACACAACCCCCCCCCCCAATACTAATTAATAAAAAAAACTTACTTAGGTAAAATCGGTTTTCACTAGCAGTACCATGTTTAATATATCCAAATCACTTGAAAATTGAGACAGTGTTCACTCTAGCTAAGAAATAGTAGCGAGCGAGGGTAAGTGGTGTCTGTTGTATGACATTATTTTTCTGCCCGTTTCATCATGTTTGACTTCAAAAAGTGGCAAAAACGCTCTAACGCTTTGTTTGTCGGTCTCAGCGTCACTGCGTGTGTGTGTAAGGGTATTTTAAAATCTAATTTAAATCTGGTTAATTTTCTAATTTTCATTTGAAATGAGCTCATCTAAACTTTATTCTAAAATGTTCTTTTATTTCCTGATCCAATTTCCACTTTTTATTTAATTAATTCTGCACGCACTCTATAAAATTGTTGGCCTCAGCATTTTCAACGCTCCGAGTGAAGGCATAAAATTCCTTAATGCTTACAAAGATTCTTACGCTGGTGCTTAATTATTTCAAAGATACCTAAGATTCCATATCCTAAATCTACACGTATCAAAGAAATTCACGAAAGAAAAAACACAATTAATAAAAAGAAATTAATTTTTGTTCGTAAATTATGTCTCCAGTGGTGAAATCGAAGAGGCAAAATTTCAAAAATCTTTTCTTCTCGGCCACCCACCTGCTAAAATATGTCCATGTTATATCACACAAATGCACTATACTCATAATTAACGGACAATGAATAACACGGCAATTAGAAATAGAGCTGAAGCATAAATCAAGAACAATTTTAAAATGCATAACAAAGAATGCGTCCAGATGCATTACTTAATTGCACTTACCTGATGCCATCCATCATCAGAAATAACCAAAAGCCATCAATTATGGAAACAGGTGCAAACTTATACAGTAAGCCGATGAATGAATCTTCCGATTTCCGACACATGGCATCATCAATATGACAGTCCCATGAGAAAATTTCAAAACTCAGTGTTTACACCTAAAATGACTAAAGTTATCGTGATAGATAACGGTGAATCAAAAGAAGTTGGGATCGATAATTCATTTTTTGAAATACCGCATCCTGTCTAGGATGCGTATTCAAAACTGCATCCTGTTACAAGATAGGTCCTCCCCCTTGAATATCGAAGCAACTCACATTTGTCTGTACTTGTATAGTTTGCATCGAGCAGGTTTCGCTCGATAACTATACGAAATATAATGCAAAATATTCTGATAGCCAAATTATCTCTCAACAACTTAAGACTCATTTTTCCGGATATAAACTTTTCGGAACAGGCTTTGTAATTTCGAAACGTGAACAGTTGACAACACATGGGTCGGATATCAGCACTAAAGAAAGATGCTTGAGCCACAACAGGTTTACATATATTATTTTAAAGTACGCACAAACAATCAATGACATATGCCTTGAGTGGCAGATGAAAAAGATGATTGGGCAATAGATAGGAGTGCCAAAAATAATTGTCACTGGTGATCAATCCTTTTTTTTCTTCTTTTTTTTGAATTATTAATATCTAAAAATTTTCTTATCCACTGTAAAATAACCCAGAAGTAGGTTTGCTCTATGCATTTTCTAAAGTAATTGCTAAATTTGAATAATCAAATTATAATATATTAAGATCTATCTATAGCATATGATGATAGGAAAAACAATTTTAGGCAGCAGAAAATGTATTTAAAAAATCAGCTCTCATAAATACATATTTTAAAAACAATGGTGTCAGTTGAATCGTTTAAACTTTTGCTTGAGATTTTTTAAAAATCGTTTTGGGTATACTTATAACTTGTTACCTGCAAGAATAGTTTTTCTGCAGCTCAAAAAAATTCCAACGATTTTTCATAAATAAACATAAAAGTGAAACTATTGGTGCGTTAATGGCAGCAAATGAGCTAAAAACATCAGCAGATTTGCTTCATGAATGTTTTTCGAAGCTATATTTCATCAGAAGCACGATTTTAAAAGAATTTAGTGAAATTATGCCATTAATAAGCAGGAGGCAAATATGCTTCCAGTGATGTAATAATTATGCACCCTCTTACATTACTGCATATATTGTTTGAATGCAAATTTGTAAATAAAGTTGAAAAAGACCTTCAGGCGTTCGCAGAAAAGCTGTTGGCAGACTAAAGAGACAATCTCTATATATTAAGTTTTTTTAAATAGAAGTATTAACAGTGTTAAAGCGTACAACTATCATATTTTATAGTTGAGGCAGCGATAAAGTTCAATATGCATTAACTGCAAAGTAAAAATGATTCAGATATAGATAACAAAAGATATAAGCGAATTCAAAATATTTTTATTACTCGAATAACATAATATTACAGCTGAACATTCAAAGGACAAAAAATCCATAATATTAAGATATATAATTTGCAACTTATGATGAATGATTTATATACTTATAATGAATGCATTGTTTTGTGGATGAGAACATAAACTTCATTTTAGTGTTCTGAAATAAAACCACAAGAAATACACAGCAATGAACATGATAAAATTACTGTACTATCTGAGAATGCATGAAAAATACGTGAACTAATATAGCAGACAGATTTCATTAACTTACAAACACTTTCTTGTACTATCTTTCACAAATATTTTGATGACTCCAAGAAAAGATACAGCACTATCAAATATGAAGTTATAGCAGTTACAGACATATCTACAAAACATCAATATGAAAATGCAAAAGTTGATCATAAGAAATAAGAAAATAAATAAATGACATATGTCGAGGTATAGTATCTGCTAAAAAGAGTAGATGGAGATATTACAAGATTATTATTACCTTTATTTATTTATTTTTTACAATTTTAACCATCAAAATACTTCAAGAATGTAAAATGATCAAAGAATATGTTTAAGATTATTCCAAAAGCATATCTTTACTTCACATTACCTTATTATTTGAAATTTAAAGGGAGTAAAGAAAATAATAAAATATACAATCTATAAAATAAATTTTATGTAGCGAAGAAAGAAAGTTTTATTTTAAAATTTAATTATATAAATAAGTGCACAGTAGTTTTTCTTGACCCTCAAAGACTAAAGAGAAAATAATAACCAAATAACCTTTTGACCCCTTTGACCCCCAAACCCCTTTTTGACCAAAGTAATTGAACAGCTAAAAACTATTCACTAGGAATGAACAATTCTGAAATAAAGACTAATTTTAAAAAACGAAAGCAGACAGTTTTTCTTAAAATAAACTGAAATTGTTTAACAAGTGAAAAACAAAATCTTTCAGAAATTCATTTAAAAAATGCTGCTTTGAAATGTAGCCCAAAATTTTATTAAATACAAATTTTAGCAAATTTTTGGATTCATGTCCGTATATACGCGGACATGATTACTCGCCAAAAGTATCACCTAGACATGAAATTTGGTATGTTTTTCATATTAAAATTACATGCACATTTATAAAAGTAGTGAAAAAATCCGCTCGACAGAGAAAAAAAATCTGTTAAAAATTAATGTCCATAGATGTGTGTACATAATTCACAAATACCAGCTGCACAAATGAGTAGTATGTTCTTCTAATATCAAAACTGTACATTTATATTTTATTCAAAATGGGTCAACAGAAAGCGGTAATGTTCTAGAATGAATACTCAATTCTCTACAACGTATGACAGTTATAAAAGAGCCATACTGCGGAAGAAATATATGGGGAAGCATGCACTCAATTTCATTTTTGTGACAAATACCAAGGGAACTAGCAATCTCCACTTATATAAGCATAAGCAAACTACTTGATACATATTTAATGTAAAATTAAATTGCTTCATATTTCATCTATTGCCAACATAACTGTTAAGAGTTAAAATTAAAAGTGAAAAAAATTTAACCTCGCCTAAACGAAACAAATAATATTTAAACTTCCAGAAGCTATTCAAAGCAAGTAATTTTACATTTTAAAACATGATATAATACAATTCCAAAATATTAGCAAAGATTTAACAATATAAAAGACTAGTTAGACTATATAATAGTTTAACGTTTCTAATAATTTACAGAATGGTCAACAAATTCATATCTGGAACCGGATTTTATATAAGAAACATGCTAATTCACTTGAATAATTTTCCTGAAAACCATTTCTAAGAAAACAAATATTCACAAAAAATTTAAAAAAAAAGCTTCTAAAACAGTGTAAAAAGTAGAATTTCACTTTCCCGAAACTACTTTTAGACATGCGAGAATAATATGACTTCTCCAAACATTTCCTGCTGGTACACAGGAGCCAACAAAAACAATAAAAATAGCTTTGAGGAGCCAAACAACTGATCACAACATTTCTGTATTCAATGACAAAATTATTTTTTAGCCTTCATACATTACATATGTCAATATGTATGTATCTTACACAACTCTAAATTATACTTTATAAATAACATGAAGATATCTATTTGAAACAACATGCTGAATTCTGAAATTTAATTGAAATCCAAGAACAATTAAGCTACAACCACAATATTTTAATGCAAAAATTGTAAGTACTCGTTCCAAGATGAAACATTACTTTGCTTTATGTAAGCACATTTCTTTTACAATAACATTAATACAGTACATATAAAATACATCTTAGATATTATTACATTAAGAGAAAACTGCAAAACAAATAACACTGCAATCATGATCTGTGGAAAAGCAAGTGTAAACATTTTTTAAATCAAATAATGTAACAAAATTAAAATATAACGGGAACTGAATTATTAATACACCGATGTAGCATACACAATCGCAAAGAAAACCTTTTTCTGTAATATAAAGGAAGAAAAATAAATACTTAAAATCAGTAAAAAGTCGGGTATTATGTTAAAAAAATTTTTAATGATGGTGGACATTTTTGGTAACAATCCATCTTAAGCATTCCTATTTAAAAATGGAATAATTGTGTAAAAAACATGTATATATTCCAAGCTAATACAAATAGATGTAACAAACATTTTGATCATATTTGCAGAAAGCATTAGTAACTGAAAAATAGAATCATGATATGTCTAAGCAATTCAAAATAAAGATAATAATAGTTTGAATATCTACACGCATTCATTAGAAATGAACAACAAAAGGCAAAGTTGAGAAAAATTCATAGATGCAACAAAATGACAAATCTATAATAATGATTAACACAAATGCTTGCTCAGTCAACAGGATGAATTAAAAATAATTAAATACCATAGAGTAGCATTTTATTTATATACAATTATGAAGAATATCCACAATATGAAAGTAATAAAGGATAAATAAATGCTTAGTGAGTAAATCCAAATGCTGTCAAGCCCTTTTCAGATTTAATTGCACATTCATGAAAAACATGACTGTTATTTTCTTCAAAATATTTATTGTGTCATAATACATTAAAAAGAAATTATCAATATCGTCAAAACGTCCATTTCAAAAGTAATTTAACATGCATCATCTATCAGAAACTTGAGTAGTTTAAAGAAATATCCTCAAAACGTGATCGTATTAAAATTAAATCAAATGCCAATGACTAAAAATAGATAACAATTCTGTTAAACGCATTCTTCGGTTAAATAAGAGAACATCAAAATTATGATGTTAGAAGTCGAATAAACTTAATAGAAATGAAAATTTAACAATTCTTATGATAAAACGAAAGCTGTAATTAAGTGAAATAAATTATATATATAAAAAAAGAAATAAAGCAATGCTTCAAGTTACATAATCAAGTACAGTTTCTTTTAGAAGGTGGGATATCAATGTCTATGGAATCGCTGCCAAGAATAAGCCTGAACCTTTTGGTCACGGCTTTCATAGGAGAATTCTTGAATATATCCGACTCATCCTTAGAATGAGTACGCGAACAGCAAGGAGACGAGATGCG
This sequence comes from Argiope bruennichi, assembly GCF_947563725.1. NCBI lineage: Eukaryota > Metazoa > Arthropoda > Arachnida > Araneae > Araneidae > Argiope > Argiope bruennichi. The sequence goes on from NC_079162.1 coordinate 114,706,544, forward strand.
AATATCAAGTGTATGATCCGGAACTGATGAGCACTGAATTTTTGGATTTTTATCTGAAATTGAACTCTCTTGAGGCTTTTCAGATGCATTTTCATTTTCAATGTGGTTTTCATCGCAGTCTACAGGTATGATTTTATAAAACATGCTTTTGGAATGAGGCTTATTCTTGACACTTCTAGGCCTTTTATCTGAAGATACAGCATTGATTGAATTAGATTCAGCAGAATTTCTTCTTACTCGTACAGTAACTTTCACACAACCTTGTGCACAAGGACGAGAAGTTGCTTTCACCATTAAACTAGAAGATGAGGCATTCTCGAGCTCTGGGGAATCGGTATCTCTTAATTTACCCATTGGAGTCAGCACAGGGGGCTCAGACAAACCCAATGAATTTTTGCGCCTCCTTGTTCTTGACGAAGTTCTCGGACAATTATTAGAATACAATATGTTAGGCATTCCACTTATATCTGGAACATCAGGTTTATCTGAAGATTTTTCTCTTTTCTTCAAAGAATTCTCAACAGATTTATTTCGTCTCGTACGGATAATCTTTGCTTTATAGATAGGACCTTCTTTTAAAGGTTTTAATAATGCTTCTGCTCCTGCTCGTAGGTCGACGGAAAAACGAGAACGACTTCTAATTGGTTTCTGAAGAGAAGAGCTTGGCAATCGAGAAGTGGATTTTATTATTCCAGTGATATTTGTATCGCCAGTTTTACGGCATTTTCTACGTTTCAGAAATGACACAGTACTTCTAAAAGTATCGCCTGTTACGACATGTCTATATGCGGATGATCTTTGCTTCACGTTCTGCCGAGACTGTCCAACCGATTCTGACTGGGCAGCCAAACAGTTATTTGAAACTCTATTTACCTTAGGTTCTTTTAGCCTGTACCTTAGAATATCTGAGATTACAAACGGAAAACTTTCTTGTCCTCGAAAATTTTCAGATTTACTTGATCCATCATCTAAGGAGAAAAAAAAAAAAAAAAAAAAATCTACGATTAATTCCACAATACAAAAACAGTAACACTTTTATTTACAAATTCACCTGTACGAACAATCAAAGTGCAATACAAATATCACAAAAATTTATTCTATGCTGAGCCAGCAATAACTCCTATCTGTAGATCTTTCCTATTTAAGATCGAAATTTATTTACTCATTTAATCGTGACAATATTTTTAATCTTACTCATCTTATTCGATAAACAGTGGCAAATGCTAAATGAATTGTTCTATGTAAAATATGATAGTAAGTTTTGCAAGCAGATGAAAATTGCTTTAACAAGATTTTGTAATTCGCACCATCTACACTACTGGCATATGTTTCATTAGGTTAAACAGTTATTTCAATGACAGTGTCAGCCCAACAGCAACTTAAACTAAAGGGTATAATACTGGTTACCATCCTTTTATTAATAATTTTGGGCAAAATACATTCAAGAAACTGAACACGCATTCTACAATGTTAAGTTCTAAAATCGAGATTAATAAATTTTAAAAGATTTAGGTTATAATTTCTTGTTATTTTTCAGATGTTAATAAATCTGAGGATAATCTAATTTCAACATTCTATTTAATAGACAAGAATGGAACAGCAAATCAGTCAACATCTTGAAAAATTTATTGTGTCAAAATGTAAACGATTTTTCACGGATTTTTAAATTTATCTAAGTATATAAAAAGAATGTCACAAAAAATGAATATTAAAAACACCAAGTATGCTCCAGTATGTAATATTCGAAGAAGCTTCATTTAAAAACTTATAATTCACGGAGTCAAAGCAAATTATAAAACATTCAAAATATAGTAATAAATAGACGCCAGAATACGTATTAACATTCAAGGATGATTGTAACTACTTTTCAAAAATCTTGAAAACAAGCATGGTGTAAAAATGTAATAAAATGCTATAATACTTCATCATATTTTATAACAATTTCTCCAGTAGGGCAAAAAGAATAATTTTAATAAGAAATAAAGGGAAACTAATAAATGCTTTACTAATAACAATAATTATCTGTTATATTACATGCATATTTTCGAACAATTTCATTTAACAAAGAATGCAAGAGCAATTTTCAAAATAATAATTCACTACATTTGTTCATTACATCATTCGGTATTTTGTTTTCTCCACTTTTTTAAATAATTGTTACGTTTATTTTTTAGGCAGACAAGATGAATTCTAGAAATTATTAGTTATATTCTTCAGTAAGAAAAGTTCGATTCATAAGACATTTTGGCATAGTAGACAATGGCTATTCACTTAACATTTCAAATAATAGATTAAAATCTAACGCATCCATATTAACTAGTCCTGGATAGGAATTGCTATCACAAAGAGAAACGTTCATGCAAAATAAAGAATTTTGTTGTCCAAATTTAAAAAACTCTTAAGTCAATAAAGAACTTAGTAATTATTTGGCAGCTTTTGATTTCAAGGTTAGAATGCTTTCATCACCTGAAATTACATTTGATAAATTATCAGTAATTTTATTAAAACAATAAAAAATGAATATTTCGCCACCAAAAAAGGATTCAAGTCAGAAAATTTAATAAAGGCAATTCTTCACAAGACCCCCCCCCTTTTTTTTTGTATATAATCAATTCTTAAATACTTCTTTGAAGCATTTGAATTATTTTCTTAACTGATCCAATTTTTTAAAATGATTTTATATGCCTTTGTACAAATAAAAATTCAGTTATCAAGTAGACAACTTTTAGAATTCTAATTATGATACAATTTCCTCACACAGCTCGCGAAACGTTAAAATTCTCACCAGATGGTCGTCATCGTTTTAAAAAAAATGTTACATTCGCCAAATTAACATTGACAAAATCGGCATTTTAGTTTCAATTAATGTCTGTGAATAGATTTTAATTTCATATCAGGAGGAAAATACACAAGTCCGTATATCGAGTTATTTATTGATTCAGTTTCCTTTCTGAATTAAAAGGTAATTTTCATTAATCTAAAATTTTTCTCAATATTCTAAATATAGGAAATTCCTCTAAAAAGTTAGAATATATAAAGGGAGAACAAATTAATAACACTAAAAATTATAATATTTCTATTATTAAAATTTGTATAAATTACATAGAACTTTTTTGCTGAATGGCGTCTCAATCATGGTAGTTATTCAGACATATTCGCAAACATTGATATAGAGGCATTTTAATGCTTTTAACATTTATATAATGAGTTCATTTATATCAATTATTTTGTAAAAATTATGAATAGAATAGCAACCGTGCCATAGTGTACGCTTTTCATTACATTTAATTGTCGGGGGTGAGCATATCTCCTATTTAAAAAAAAAAAAAATTGAATAATAAAAACATTGTTTTAATATAAAAGGAATACTAATAAATCTATGACACGTGACATTTCTCACTCACTCCTTACCTCCACATATTACCACACCGTTTTCTTATTTCTTCTTATCTGGAGGGAGATGAATATGTTGCAGGACATTTAGATTTAAATTTCTTAATCTGACCAATTATTGCACAAGGATTGCACTTACAATACCATAAAAGTAGTTAGTTACTTTCAAGATGATGGTGTAAAAATTATTCACAAGCAATTATTTTTGAAGTTATTTAATTCTCCCTCTCCCGAAAAGACATATTTTACTTTTAACTAAAGATTAAACGAATTCTGGACAAATAAAACATTGGAAGTCATACTAGAAAAATAATCTATTTTTAAAATAGAATGTCAAATCTTGCAATATATTCTATAATTTTTAGACGTTCCGTAAAACTCATTATTATATGTAGAAGTAAAAAGCTTTCAGCTAGCCAAAGAAATTTCAAACTTCATTCCTGATCTATTTATATGTAATGTTTGGAATCTGTTCCTCCAGAGTATACACTCAGCATAAACTTTGAAGCAGAATTATAACTTAAAGAAAGTCATTTCCTAAACGATGTAAAACATTATATCAGTTAAGATAAATAACCACTGTAAATTTGGTTCTTTTTCATTTATGACTTCCACAGATATGGTCTGAAATTATATTCGGACCAGTTTCATTTTTAAGATGATTCCGTCGACAAAATTAATTCTGAAATTAATCAAGCATTACTTTTCAATTAGAACTGATTAAACAGCAAAAGAAAATGGAGATTTTGAATGCTTTTTACATATAATATACGAGGGAAGTATCTTTACCTTCGAGGGGGGAAAAAATTAAATTACTGCTGAATTTAAATTCAAAACTAAATTTTTAATTAAACCACTCAAGAAGAAAATGAATTTATACACATTATGTAGATTTCCAGACTAGTATTAACGGTGGGCGAAAAAAAATATTTAAAAAGATAAATACCAGAAAAGAAGCATAGTAAATACCAGTCACTGTAGAGCCAGAAAAACTGGAACAGCTGATCATATGCAAATAATGGAGCAATGCAACCAATTAGCGTAATGCGACACGGTCGACAGTCCGTATAGAAAGACAACAGGTGTCTGAGGAGGCTATTACATGGGCTCTTGCTGCTACAATAGCAGGTTTTCAAGATTTAAGTAATTTTCAACGGGACTAATCGCCGGCGAACAAGATATGGGGCATAGCATTTTTGAAGTGGTGAAATTTGAATTTTCGCTCACGACCATTTGAAGGGTTTACCGTAAAACTTCAAATCTCCGACATAGGCACAGCCGGAAAAAGACCTTGCCAGAACGAGATCATCGACGACTGAAAAGAATCGTTACGCATTCAACACTTCCTCAAATTGCTACAGATTTGAATGTAGGATCATCAACAAGTACCAGCATACGCATTTTGAAACGTACTCTAATTGTTATGGGCTTTCGCTGCCGCAGGCCAACTCGCGTACTGTAGTTGATTTAACGGCACAAAGTTCTGCGCCTCGCCAACATCGTCATTCGACTTCTTAATGACTGGAAAAACATTGTCTGGTCGTTTCCAATTGTATCGGCCTCATGCCTACAGGCAACTGTTTAAGTTTGTGGAGGCTCTGTGATGGTATGACGCGTGTGCAGTTGGCATAAAATGGAACCTTTGATAGTCTAGATACGACCATGACAGATTAGCGGTAAGTTAACATCCTTTCTGATCACCTGCATCCATTCATGTCCTGTATGCATTCCGACGGACGTGGACAATTTGTACAGGATAATGATCCCCCCTCCCCCCAGCTCTACAATAGCTACCAAGTGACTCGAGGTGTACTCTGAATTTCGTTCCCCCTCTCTCCCCCCAGACATGAACATTAGCGAGCATATCTGGGTTGCTTTGCAACGTGTTGCCAGCCTTTAGGTGATTTCCATCACTTCGCAGTCTCATGGTTTTGTGAACTGGCCTACAGGAATCATCGTTTAAACTGCCTCTTCATAAATTAGTTGAATCCATGAAACGCCGTACTGCGTGCTTGTGGGGGCTCCCCTCGATATTAGATAGGTGTACCAGTTTTTCTGGCTTTTCAGTGTTTACTAGCAAACATATGACTGGTAACTAGGTTTTGGACTGTATAATTAGTATTACTTAGACAAAATATATGCTTCCTTTACAGGCAGAAGGAAGGCCGATTAACCCTTTATAGGGCCATGGGAAGTATGCTTCCCACCAAATTTATCAATCTTTGTATAAAATTATGTAGGTTGTCATAAGTTCTGACAAATTTTTTTAGTAAGTCAGAAACTTAGATGCTTCAGTTCTTTATCTCAGACAAAATGATGCGTCTTGATTTGTTACTTAATTATTAATTAACCAAATTAATTAATCAAATTAAATTTATCTAATAAGCTAAATGAATCCCTTTTCTTATTCTAATTTCAAGCCTAAAAATATTTTAACATAATAGGACTAGAAAAAAAATGGCCCTTTAAAGAGTTAAGTGAAAAAATTCCATAATGCAGAAATAGAAAATTTGGATTAAGATGATACTGAAAGGCTGAAGACCATGAAAACATTCATGCCCACTAAAAGAATGGGGAATATTTTCAGACGCAGCAAATCCAATCTTTATTCATAACTTATGTGTAAATAAATTAAGAAACCGTTAATGTAAAATATACTAAATAGTGTAGAAAAAAAAAAAAAGCTTTTCAAAGGCACAAACTTTAATACATATGACAAATTAGGGTAAGACAATTCTTTTAAGTTTCTATAAATAACATTTTGTGCATACTGTGACATATAAGAAATTAATCAGCAACCAGGAAAAACGACACTTTGAAATGGTTGACCTGCTCTGTTTCATTTTGGAAAGGCTAAACAGGAATAGCAGAAACCTTATACATTACCAGAAAGCAATAAAACTACATTACACAATCTAGAATATATTTCAATTTTACTAAATCAAAGAAAATATTTCTAGACACAACTGTCCTTAAGATTTCTTTTTTGATAGTTCCACACTTTAATTACTTTAGTAAGCTATTTGAATATATAACTTAATTAAAAAACCCATGACATTTATTTTTATCTATTGGTGGCAAGATAGGAGGGCATACAATTGATGGTCTAAATGCACAACAGTTCTACAGCATGTCTTGAATAAATATTACTTTTAACATTTTTAAAAAAATTACAACCGATAAACTAAAAGTAAAATAAGTTATACATTAAAATGCAATTTTCTTTATTATTAAACCGTTCTTTCTTGCTATCTAGTTCCAAATCATTTATTCGTTATAAATCTCTACTCTTCAGGCTATTGCATATTTTAGTGATTCCTTTTATTGCACATTTGAAAGAGTTAAAACTTCTCAGAAAAAGGGGTTGGAGAAAGAAAGGAATTATACTATTTATTAACACAATTATTTAAAAAAATAATCAGTGTATTATCATATACCATAATTGTAAATAACTTTGAGTAAAATCTGTCAATAGGAAGTACGCCTATCCACTTGAAAAAATTCAAATGCAGTAACACACTAATGCAATGAGCTAGAAGTGTGAAATTTGGTGAATGGGTGACTATCGACCTAAACTTCTACATTAATATAACTGAGAGATGCAACAGACTAGACAGATGAATTTCCGTTAAAGAAAACTACCCCCACAGTGCACATTAGTATTAAATCCCATCAACCAGTCAATGAAGAAAATATCATAATACATTCTTCATAATATTCAGAAGATCAAAATAAAATGTAATGATGATGCCTCACACTATGTAAGTACACAAGGCAGAAAAAAGGAAAAGACAAATGGCATTTGTTTTTTTTTTTTAACTTGCCTAATTACATGCCCTTAAACCTGATATAAGCTTATCTACAAAAAAAAATAAATTTTAGATCTTTTTGTTTCATCACTAATAAAACTGAATTTAAAAAACCTAATCATCTCCCAAACATAGAGCACTTTGAAATCAATAAAATGATAAACATCTATAAAATAAAATTAGGTAACAGCAACCTTAAATCTAATAACTTCAGCATAATAAAGCAAAAATTTCAGTTTTTTCAAAAAGCAAAAATTGACATTGATTTCCTTTGTAAATGCCTTTAATAAAAATAATATTTTACTTATCAACTTGATATTAAAAATTCAATAACAAATTCACTAAATAATAACTCACACTAAAAGATAAAAATATTTATTTATTAAAAAAATACAAAAAAAGACAAAACAAATTTTGATTTTAAAAACAGTCAGAAAAAAATTATTTACAATTTTAAAATATTGTCTTAAAATGATTCAAAGTTTCTGAAAAGATGATTCAAGCTGTACACAACGGCTTTCTGAAAAGGACAATGATTCTAAATATATTATCTCAATGAATTAAAAGTAGCTTGATGCTAATGATACAGCAAATTAAAAACCGATGATGTTGAAAATGAGAATAAAGCATAAGAGCTCTATTCTGAAAATTCTTACTGTGCTAAAACAGTAATACAATCAATTCAAGATGAGTCAAAGTCTCTGTCAAACATTTGTTTTTTATGCAGTATCAATATACAATTAAGAATTTAACAATCCAGAAAATAAGATTGATTTAAAATAATGATTCAAAAATTTGACTCATCAAGAATTCACCGTAACCGAGCAGAAAAAAATTGATTTTAAATAACAAAAAAATGGCAGAGGATATAATTTACCCTCAAATAATTTAAAGCATTAGAAAATTCAACTCAACTGCTCTTAATTCTTTCATATGCATAGTTTTTTTTTTTTTTTTTATCACTGTTTTTAACAGACAACAGAAAGTGCACTAAAAACCAGATCCAATAGGAGAAAAAAAATATTAAAATTTTCCACAGCATCTATTCAACATCACAGCAAGATTGTAATCAAAGAAATTTGAAAATATATTCAATGCGTATAGTGAGTCGCATAGAAAAGACCTAGGACTAACAAGAATATATTTCCCTTCAGCAGACAAATCATACAAAAGAAATAATTTTTCAATTGCAATAACAATGATGAATTAATTAGAAGATTTGGAACTATCAACCAAAAAAAAAAAATCATTACAAAAATAAAAGTAAATATTTCCCGAATCAAAACTAATAAAAGATATATTGTATTTAGAGAACACTAATGTTTCTGCATCTAAAACACAAATTAACTTGACCAAATTAGAAATAAATATAAAAAGTTTAAACGTAAAAATGGAACAAAAAAGAAAAGATGAATCTGGCCTGCAGACTTTTTCATGGGTCACCCTTAAGCAAGGATTTTTAACTGTGAGGGATCTGATTTTCGTCCAAGTATTGACCCCTCGTGACCCAAATATCCCAAGAAATTGAGGTTTTTGAAGATTATAATTAATATCATAAAGTCAAAGACAAAAATTACAAAATAATAAGAAAAATATTATTTCAAAATTCAAATCTAATCAAGACCCCAGCAAAATTGAATCAAACTAAGCTACAAACTAAGACCATTAAATCATAAATAAAACCAAAAAGTGCAATAAAATATAAAAGACAAAGAACTTACCAGTTGAAAGTAAAAACTTCAAAAACTTACATAAAGAAAATAAACCTATCAGTTTATATTATTGATAGGTTTATTTTCTTCATAAAAGTTGAGTTTTTACTTTCAACTTGTAGTTCAATTTATCTTTTATTATGATGAGGCACTTTGATCATGCATTATAAACGTATTCAGTTTTAAACGTGAAAAGTTGAATTTAGTTTAATGATAAGTTTAGTTTCATCATAAAAGTTGTTACTTTTAACTGGCATGTTCTTTGCTTTTATATTTTATTGATGTTTTTTGGTTTTATGATTTAATGGTTTTAAATGTAGTTTGGTTTGATTCAATTTTGCAGTGGTTTTGCTTAGATTCATTTAGAATTTTGAAATAATATTTTGCTGATTATTGTGCAATTTATTGTCCTTGATTTTATGATTTTAATTCTTATCTTCAAAAATCTCAATCTCAAGGGAATTTTCGGGTCACGTGGGGTCAATACTTGGACGAAAATCATACCCCTCACAGAAAAAAAATTCCTGGTTTTAATCCTCACATGAGGGTGACCCTTGAAAAAAGTCTTCAGGCCGGATTCATCATTTTTCTTTTCTTTTTTGAATTAAATGTTTATTTCTAATTTGATTAAAAGATTTGAGTTATTTTGCTTCAGTAGTAAAGGAATTAACAAACTATTATTATTTCAAACTATTATTATTAAGCAACATTAAAAAAGTTGTAGTCTTATATAATGCATAAGTACAACTTATGATAAATACAATTAAATTTCAGAAAAAATTAAATTTTAAATTTTCCATTCTGGCAAAAAAAAAAAAAAAAAAAAAAAAAGTAATTATGAAGTAATGTTTTAGTAACTTCAGTAATTTAACTTTAATACTTAATTCTTTCAAAAAACTTTGCATTTTCATTTTTCCCTCATCAAATAGCAAAACACATAAGAAATATTCTTAGATAAAAACGGAAGCTTCAATCATGAAGTATAATTTTCCTTTAAACTGAAAGAAGTATTTTAATAACAATCCTTCATGAGAGAAGCATACGATTTTGCCAACGTTTTCGTTTTTCCACATTCGACACTTAAAATTTAAAAAAAAAATCTTAAAATACATATAAAATGAAGATTTTCCAATTTGAATATTTGAAAATTTCTTAATAAGAATGAAAACTAAAAAAAAAAAATACATTTACTTAAAACACAGTGAGTAAATATTTTTAAATGAAATGGCTTTTGAGAATTAGAAACCAGTACAAGACGTTTTTTCGTAAGATCACAAAAAATAGAAAATTTAGGAGTGCTAATTATATCCAAAAATTTCAAATACTCCAACAATTTTAAAAGTATTCTCATTAACAACAAAATAATGCGAGTCATACCAGTTAACAATGCCCTTCTCCCTATCCACCGAAATTCAATATTTATTCATTGAAAACAAAAATGCCCAGTATCGTCAGTACTTTTATTCAATGAATTTCATTGTGTCAAAAAATTGAGCCTTTTCTGCAATCTAAATTTTAACATTTTCTTGTTATTTTAAAATTAAAAAACAAGCAAATACCTTCACCAATTGGTGTATTATAATGCTCGAGAATGATTAAATTTGATACGGGAAACGAAGAAATCCGTGGAAATGTGTCATGTTTGGGTAAATTAAAAATATTTCATAATTCAATAATTATTTGAACTAACCAAGTAAACTATATACAGTGATTGGTGTACTTAAAAAAAGTAGTAAGGGACAAAGTATAAGATATTTTTGAACAAACTTTAATGCTAAAGAAAAGATTTATATTCCGAAATTTTTTTAAAAGGTTACATGTATCTAAAAATCCTAAATAAAATAAAATTTGTTTCAAAGCATTATTAATTTGAATTCCAACAAAAAAAAAAAAAAAAAAAAAAAAATGTTTGTCAATGGATTCTAAAACTTACCGCGCTTTTGCGCATGCGTTACGATTGGTTAATTCGTCAAAATAGGGATGAAAGGCAAGGCGAAAGGAGGAGAGGTTTACCTTTAACAATAATGTAAAAAACGATTCCTCACGAAAATAAAATTAATAAATTTTGAATTAAAATAAAATAATATGGTCAGAAACGATACGACATTCACATACACATGAAAAATTTGAAAGAAAAAGTATCTAATAGGGCGGAAATCAAGGTCAAAGAATGATGAAGAATTCCGGAAATGCGCTAATCCTTCCGGCTCTCATCCCTTAGTGAGATAGAATCGTCGAAAAATGGTAATGCCAGAATACTGAAACGGACAATACGCACTATACTGAATCAACTGTTTTCCAAATCAAACTTAATGATAAAAAAGAACTTTAAAGTAGAACTATCAAAATGTAAATAGAAAGAGTAAGTGATTTTTGGCCAATGACTTAATATTTTGCTTTCGATTTTATAAATATAGATATCTAAAAATTATCTTTCCTGAATAATATTAAGACGTGAAAAATATTTTTTCTTTGTTCCGTTTACATGAAGTTTGAAATAAATAAAGCAAAGGGTTAACATAATAACATTTGAAAAATTACATGCCTGCAAATCATAGCTAAATCTGAGAGATTCAAAGTCAAAATTTGAGACATTCAAATTATGAGTTCAATTTATTCCACACTTCAAAAAAAAAAATGATTTAATAATAAATGCACATCAGATTTAAAAATCAGACAAACAATACATTCAAACAGAATACAAATTACTGGTATCAATTCAGTTATAAAATTAATACTATTAACGAAATCGCCAAACGTATCAGTTTCTGACTATGTAACACAAATCTGAAAATGATTAACACAAAAATGCAAAGGCTTACTTGAAACTGCTTTTATATTTTCTTTCATCGTGCCATGTTTGTTTCTTTTTAAACGACTCAATCGATTATCTGTTTCACGCAAACTATAAGTTCCAGATTTTTTACTGGTACTACATGCATCATCATCTTTTGGTTTGAATGCTCCCATCTGACGTCTGTAAAATGAAAAAAAATAAAAAATAAATAAATAAATAAAGTTTTACAACATTAAAAAAAAATAGAAGCTCTTGGAAATTCAGCACAATGAAAGTTAGAAAGGCAACAGATGTTATTGGTAGTATTCAGTAATTTATTACACGAATCACATTCATAAAGGATCAGTAAACAATATTTGAAAACGTACAAAAGTAAATAACACTAAATATTGCAGAAAAAAAATGAAAGTTGAAATAATTCAAATTATTTGAATTAAAAACATTTCTGAAAAAGGCTGTTGCCAAATGAAAAATTTTTAGATTTTAGTAATTCTTTTTTATTTGTTCAATAAAAAAGAATTGCAAAAACAGGCATACAAGTTTTGTGAAGAAAAGACTTTCCTATTTGTATATAAAATGTAATTAAAAAATTCTTTCCATTAAAAAAAAGTTTTTACAAAGACTTTTAACCTAAACCTGGCGAAGAAAGGAGGGAAATGCATACCTTTCGCAAGTTTCACATTCACACAATGAATTTTTGTCACCAAAAAAGTTTGCACCATAGAAGCAATTAATTTCATCTCCAACTTCTATGTCTCGAAGAACCTCTACACATGCTGTATCTCTTCCTGTTGAGACCAACTAAAACATAAAACAGTAATTTTCATTCCATTGCACGAAAAATTTATCCAGATCTAAAGAATAATATGTTACTTTTTTAAAAAATGTCAAACACAATTATAATTTGACCTTTATGGTCAATCATAAAGGTCAAACACAATTATAATTTGACCTTTATGGTCAATCATAAAGGTCAAACACATAAACAAATGCTAACTAGATAATACTGTAGGTATAAGCATTGATCTTTTGCCCTCCTCATATTTACCTCTCATTAACACAGTAAGTCACCAAGTATAATCTATGTGACACCAATTTTGCAAATCTTCAGTAATAGAATTCCTCTAACATATTCATTGAATGTATTCAGGATCTCCACAATGATAATGCCAGATTACACAAAATGATGGCAATATTCTTTCTGAATCGCACATGAGTGAATATCATCAAGAATATGCAATAACCCTTATCTCAGATTTTTTTAAGCATGTGTTAGTGAACTCTAAAAAAATATTTGCCACTAGTTATTTCATTATTTTTTCTCTATTCTTTGCTTTAAAATTGATTTATTTTCAAATTCTGTCATCAAAAATTTCCCCACAGTGGGAAAAGTCAAAAATTATAAAAAAAAAGTTCGAAATGTATCATGCAACAACAGAAAAAACCCCATGGTTCTCGGACAAGGAAAATTCCTTTCCATAGCAGCCCAGCTTTTCCCTAGCACTTCATTAAAGTAACATTGTTGCTTCTTTTCTGTTCTGAATTTCATTTTAAGCATCAAAGGGAATTAAGTGATTTTGTTAATCCTCTGACTGGGTAAATTCCAAAAATCACTATTTAGATGCGATATTTACAAATAAGTCCAAATATTTTTCAAACAAAGTGAACCGATACTAAATGTTACACAATAATATAATAAAAATCTGTAATCTTGAAAAACACTAAAAACTGCAAAAAACGCGGGATGCAACAGAAAATGGACTAACTGTCAACTCGCTGGAATAAGCAATTGAAGGGTTAATATACTTAGATATCACATGCAAAATAAACTAAATGAGTGAATATACTTATAGACTGAAAAAGATAATCCTTATTCAAATAGGTGCTTTTAGATAAAGCACAAGAAGAATCACATTTACAAGACAAAGGTTATAAAACATTTCATATTCAAATTAGATAATTTTCATATTAACAAATTAAATCACTACACTTGTATTCCTTGAATTTAATCCAGCACTTAAAAAATATTCTGTCAATATATATATATTAACTTTGGTAATTTTAGTTGCGGGAAAGTGAAGATAAAATGCCCAAATTTCAGCTTCAAGTATATTCAAAGGATATCTGGTGAAATGCATTCTCACCTGTTATTAAAATAAATAAAAAAAATAAACTTTCAAAATGAAAACCAATGTATACAAAATTTTCTGACAATAAAGAACTTTGCAATTCTATATTCATGCCAATCATCCTTAAATCAGCCAACAATGTTATGAACATACTCTATAGTATAAACTGATCCTCCAATAACTATTAAGAGTGAAGAATTAAGCAAATAAAGGTTTAGAAAAATTTACCTCACAATTAGCTCTACAGTCATGATTTATAAATGCAGCAGGACCAAGCCACAACTGAGCACAATTTTTACGGCAAGAATACATGACACTGAAGTCATTTCTTCCTGGTTGTAGTAACTGAGCTTCTTCCTCTTCAGTCAATTCCGCAATTACACCAACCAAAAGAGGAATTCTTTCATTTTTGTACCTAAAAGAGGAATACATGTGAGGATAAAATAGAATTAACTATATAAAAATTGTTTTTAAATAGAATAAAAAACAATTTCACATCTGATAAAAAAATATTAAATTCATTTTTATCACAATCAAAAACTAAGCATATAATGAAAACAAAGATGAACAATTCCATACAATTCAGAAATGATTTCATTATTTGCATTGGAGTGATAGTGGTGTTCAGGTAATTTAATTTTGTCAATTACTTAAGTCTCTATATAATCTTAAGAAGTGTTTATAGCCATAATTCATCTTCACATAATTAAACTATAAAAATTTGTTCATGTAATAATAAGCATATGCAAATACAATTAGAGCACTAGTGCTAATTTTGTAGCCATTAAAATAAGGCATTCTGATATTTCAGCAGAATAGCCTTTTAAATAAGTTCACATCACTCCATATGCGTTTAAGATGGGATTTAAAATATAACAATACTAAATAAATAAAAGACTGAATATAAACACAATAACAAAGACCTTCAAAACTAATAGCTTTTTATCACATTTCCAAAAAACATTTTAATACCCCAAAATTAATTCAAACTATTTCAAGAGATCTTTGTACTTAGTCTGTTGAACATAATAATATGTAAGGCAGAAAGATAAATAATTAACAGATAAAGTTTAGTTTCCTCATGAATAAAAATACTACTAGAAGTCCCACTCATCTCTGCCACAAATGTCAAAAAACGATGTGAATGAACTTTAGATTATCTAAGAGCAGCTACTTAGTCATTGAAAAGCCATGTGCAAATTAATCAAGAATGCCAAGGTGAAAATCATAATCAATGTTCAGATAAAATTTCATATAAAAGCAATAACTGAAACACCTTAACTTCCAATATCATCAAAAGATCTATTATAATAAAAGCTGCTTTTAAAACTTAAAGATTATAATCTGATTGAACTAATCAAAGTTCTCTTCATTATTTATTAAATCAATTATTTGCCATAACAATTTAAATTGTGTAATTTTATACAAATATAATATAAACTAAGACAAGTTCACCAAAAAGAGAAAACACTAACTTCAGCTTGAAAAAATAATTTAACTAAAACTGTATATTTCATATTTGACAATTATTTTTCAATTTATGTGATAACTTTTGGATGCCAAGTATTTTATTTTTGTTTTTCTATAAGCATAATTCGTTACAATCATACAATAATTAGATATCAAATTTGAAATAAAGTAAATTTGCTACAATATGCCACTATACAAAAATACTTATGAAATTAAATTTGGTTATAAAAATTCCAAGACAAGCGATAACAATAAATTGAAATCCGAAACAGTAAAATTGATCACCAAACTACCACACACTGAACAGTAATTCGAATGAAATTAAATTAAAAGGGCATTGTTACTTAGCTTTGTTTTTCCTGTATAAAAACAAATGAAAAAGAATCAGGTAAGAAGATTAATTAGTTTGAAAATGTAGATTGTTTCAAGCCAATGCCTAAATTTTTGAAACCGTAAATGCAAACATTTATGAAGTGATTAAGAAGGACAGGGAAAAACAGCTAATCGTTTGCTTCACCCTGTCTCAAAATGCAAAAACTTATCTTACTAAGAATATGAGCAAATGCATTATAATTAATATACATACAGAGTAAAAACACTTTAAAAGAAACACAAGACGGTATATCATAGTATATATATGGGCTTTTATGAGTTATTGATGAAGTTACACCAAATGCTAAAAAGAAAGAGTGAACATTTTCTATAAATAAACATTCTAAATCTATTTTTGTTGAAATGAAATGATAGTTGCTCACATACCATTTTTTGGTGGCACATATTTTAGCTCCCATATAATTTTCCATGGAATATCTTTTACATGGCAATACTTCAAAACCAGCATTTCTGTCAAATATTTGTAAATAACGAAACACCTGCAATATATACATGTACAATGAACAAGTTTAATTATCAACAGCATCAAAAGAATAAAATTATGAGAAAAAATGTTTTTAATTGGTTGGCTGATTAAAAAGTCTGTAAATTGGTTGTAATATGGATTTAATCCGACTTTTTATCGATTTGATTTGACTAATGATGCTGACCTTCTCTTTAATTGACTCTAAAAAGGTTAAAATGTGAATTAGGTCCATTAATTCAGTAATTAATTTGTTTTTCAATCTTTTAATTTATTAAATGAAAAAACTTTGAGTTGAAAGAATAACACGAGTTGGACAACAGAAATGATAAAAGTTATTTGAAGTCCAAATTATATCCAGAACATTCAGTACTGAATATCTGCTGGTTCAAACTAGTACACAAAGACATTCAGAGTCAGAATAGCAATCCAAATTTAGACGTTTTGCATGCTTTATTTGCTGTTGAAATTAGCTTTAATTTTCTGTTCTGAATAGTTAATGTTGAAAAATTATGGATATAGTCACTTTACCCAGTAATATTTATTTTATCCATTAAATTACTTTCCTATAATTTTTTCAGTTTGATTTTCTTGAAATTCTTCCAATAAACAAAATAAAGTAGCTGTGTCAGCAAGATGATAAATAAGAAAGGATAAAAATAATTGATTTATTAACAATTGAAATTCATTCAAACACTATATTTAGAGAAAACTACATGTTCAAATTTTTTAAACACAACTGGCATATAACAAAATTCCACTATCTAATACTTTGTATACATAATCAAATTTTCGAATGACGGCAAGCATTTTCCAAATTAAAAAGTTATTTGAAAAAAAAAAAAAAAGCTGATGTCAAAGAATACTAAAAAGTGAATGAATAAATCAAAGGAAGTTAGGCATGCTACTTATAAGAAATTACCCTTGGCATAAAGAATACTTACATGCTCTTTGAACATTTTTTGCTGATGTTTTGATTTTGGATGAAAGTATGCAGTAGCCCAGTCACCTGAAACCAACTCTACATATGCTTTTTCATAATTCTGGTGAATACCAAAATTTAATATAATGCGTCTCAGTTCTTCTCTATTAACTTTAGGAGGTCGAAATCTAAAAAAAAATTAATTAATTAATTAAAGTCTCTATTCAAGTTCACAATTTCAGAAGGTTTCAATTAATGTCAGAAGAAAAGTTTAGCAAATGCAAATAAATTTTAATACCCCTTATAGAAAACGAGCCATTATATTAATAAATAATCCCATTTAACTATTTTAACCACTTTAAAAAAGCTATACACATGAGTAATCTAGATTAGAGATTTTTAATATATTGTTAGCAAACCTCAGATATGGTCATTAAAGTACTGACAGTGCATACTTCATCAAACATTTTAATTCAGCACACAAAAAGTTAAAGGTAAGGTCAGCTTTCGGAACATTAAATCAAAATTTCCCATAAATACACTAAATTTCTTATCATTTATCTTAACAATAAAATGTATGAATTATGAATCAATCTCTAACATATATAAACACTTCATGATGTGCATAGTTGCAAATATAAAAAAAAAGATACATTTAGTAACAGGCAATACAGGAGTGGAAAATTAAAAATATCATCTAGATATGCAAATTTGTTTCAATTAACGCCTTTTGTAAATACAGCAGTATCAAACCGTAACAAGTTTTCTTAAAATTAATTACTTTTTCTAAAAACACCAAGTTGTGATTTGAAAATTTTTAAATACAGGTGAAAGAATCATGCTCCCAATTAATGATTTTACTTGGGAAAAATAAAAAGGTTTTTAATGCAACAGCATCAGTAAATCTATACAAAATTCTATGCCAGTTTTCTTTTACATCATAAAAGGGAATCAATTTATTATTGCTTAATTTTTAAATTTAATGTTTCACCATATTTATAATTTTCTTCAAAAAAATGCTAAAGCAGTTTAATAAATTGTTAAAAATAATGTTCCCAGAGAATGCCTTTGGTAATCCATTACTACCATTTGAAAATTAAAAAACATCTTTAAATTACTTTGCATTTCTATTATGCATTAGTTTCTATGCAATATGAAACTATATAGAATAGTATTATGTAGACAAAGCAACATAGGTGGATTCTACCATCAAATACTTTCTGGTCCCAGAAGTTTCAATAAAATTTTTTATTTGAATTATAAATTCTTATTTTGCTTAGAACTTCAAAACAGGGGTCCTACACTAATTAACTAAAAAAATCCAAGGAATATAAAATTACATGTTTCAGACATAAAATGCAAATGCTAAATTATAATCAAATTATTGTTAGTACTTTCTTGCTGATAACTTTGAGATGTTTCAGTAAATAACATTAAGGACATATGTTCATCTTGCAGTTAATAAGCCAAAACTTAAATTCAAAGTAGATATTAAGAATTGATCCACAAAAAAACTTTGACAATCTTGACGTCTGGATTCATTTCTCAGAAAAAATGTAAAATCTCCTTGCAAATACAATGTAAATCCCCCAAGCAGTAATACCTCATCCATTTTAAAACCATTTCAGTTCAGCAACTAAGCAATATAAAAAAACACTAAATATAACAGTACCACCATTTGGGGAGGGTGGAATCTGTTGAAACCTGTAAGAGTTTTCTCCACTCTTTCCAGACTACTTAGAGCAAAGACTATCAATTAATACTATTCCCATATCAACACTCCTTTTCCTCATTGGTAACTAACTTCCAAGTTTCAATAAAACAATTTTGCATTATTTTAAATATAACAATGCATTTGTATTAGAAGGCCATAGATTTTATAAATGCATGCATTAATCTCTTTCTCTGTGCCTTTGAAAATCCAGCTGCCGTAATTCTCATTATTCAAGAGCTTTCTATTCCAAAAATATAGAAGATAACCATACATTTTTTAGTGCCCCCTTTTCTACACTTAATACTTACCAGTGATCCATAACATTTTGTGTATAGGATTAAGGAGCCATTTTAAAATCCTCTAAGACTTTAATTTAACTATTTCTTTTCACTGACTATCATGATTTGAAGATTCAATAAACAAATTTTAGTATTTCACCATAAAAGCCAATCCCTTTGACATATTTCAATACTAGAAAAAAAGCTTTCATGTATTTTCCTGAATTAAATAGCAATTGATATTCACAGGACTTTCAAAAGAATAATAAAAATATTTTTGTAGCAAGGTATTTTGCTCGCATAATTTAATTTCCAGACTACCAATATCCTAAATATAAAATACCAAAGAAAAACATGAAATTTAAACAAGAATGCTTAACTACATGCATACCTTGTATTCATTTTGTGGGTTGAGAAGTTTAAATAAGGATCTAAAACTAAACTAGTGACTAAATCATCATTTTCACTCAATTCTTTAGCTGACAAACTTTGAGATGAGTTCTGCTTAGTAGAATTTTTCACTGGATTATTCACTAATAAATTATAGCTCTGCAGAGGAAAATTCTGAAAAGGAAAATCTAAATTAATGTTTTTTAAAAGATCAAACAAAAATAATTTAATTTATTTAAAGCAATATTGTAACATAATAAAGTTCCAAACACTTGTACCCCAGTAATGAAAATTCCTTCCAATGAAAGAAGAATTGCAAAAACATCACCACTATAGCGAAAAAAATTAACTAAGAAATTATTTCTTAGATATTTTCTCAAATTCATATATCAAATTTCTAATAAAAGTGAATGTCTATTTCTTTACAATCTCCAGATCAGACTATTGAAATGGAAATCAGGGTATTTAGATGCAGATATGAAACATATTTAAAGACATTTTTCTATTTTTAATTAAAATGTCAATTTTAAAAATTCAGTAAGTTTTGCATTTTTGCACAATTTTAGCTGTCAACAAATTCTGAAATGACTTTTGCATGAAAATTATTTTTACACTACTTTAAAAGTCAAAACATTATTTTTCTAATGATTTCAGTTTTATTGTCGTACCAAGCGCTTTCCAATTTTAGAAACTTCCGATTATAACAGTCTTGCCACCATCATAAGATACAACTGTAAAAGTATAAGTTAGTAAAAAACATCTTTCATCAACAAAACAAAGGCAACATGTGGCTTGAAAGTGTACTTAATTGTCTTTCAAAAACCTCTTCTTCCAGTTTCTTTTCAATTTAGGAAGAAAAAAACTGACGAGATAAGGTATATTAGCGATGTACATTTCTTTCTTTCTTTTTTTTTTTTTATGTAATATGTGCAATTTTGATTTAAACATTTATCATGATAAATAACTAAGTTTGGGAGGCCTCTTCTCTTTGAACTTGTATCACATGTGATGATTAGTCAGCTATTCACATTTTTCATATTCATGTCTAAACCCCTGTTACCTGGGAATCTTCAGATAACAAAAGGATATGCAATAGTTAAGCAAAAAATTTGAAATATTTGATGCATGATTAAATACCTTCCATCCGGACATTTGAGCGGAACTTCGATTAGAGTCGCAGTGTGATGCTTTGCATCATAAAGCAATACAACAATGACTGACAACATTCAAAGCCAACATTTATAAAAAGAAACCATACTATGCATTGTTTTGTTGTGGAAAAAAAAAAAATTTTTTTTTGTGGTTCAAGATAAAACTCTTATGATCATGAGATTATTCATTTTATTTTCATTTTTTCAATGATGTTATTGTATCTCCAGACTGTTTTATTATGTAGATCGTCCACGAGTCATTGCCTATGAGGGTGTGACAAGAAACTTCTTTGATGATTAAGTTAAAAATGTGTAAAGCAATTTTCATAAAAACAATTGTAACGATTTTTTTTTGTTTATTTATTTATGTATTACGATTAATTTAAAAATATTAATTCTAGTTAATCAAATAATATTTAACTACTGTTTAAATTAGAATCATAAAGGACATAAATTCAAAAAGATCTTCAATTAAATCTAACACTAGTTGATCATTCTGCACAGAACTTTTTAATAACTGAATAAAAAGGACATGTTGATAATTAAAAGAAAATATTCTAAATCACTACTATTAATATAATAGTGGAATCAACTAGTAATCTAAGTAGATAGTAATTTATATAAAAAATACAAGACCATGAAAATTCAGATAAACCTTCAACAAATAGAAAACTTTGAGCATTTCAAAAATTAATAAAAAATTATTTAAATAATTACACATATGAATAACATTTTGTTTAGATCAATTGGAACAATAACATAGCCCTTATTCTGAACTGAGTTTACTCTGAAAAATAGAGATTTTTATCAGAATTTAAATGTTCTTAATAATATGTCATTCAAAATTAACAAATACAAAATAACAGTCTGTTCAACAATCACCACAAAATGGCAAATTAAATTAATTTGCAAATATTGACTTTCCTAAATGCCAAATGTTATAACTTATTTTAAGATCAATCTTTATCAAAAGTATTTTTACAAAAGAACCTTCTTTAAATAACTGATCACATCTAGCAGTTAATATATTTAACAAAATCTATAGATCAAAAAATAACTTATGAAAAATTTTAATAATTTACATAAATCTTTAAATGTTGTAGCCTATATTCACAATTTTCATAATCTAGTGTTTTTAATCCTACTTAATGATTTATTAAAACAATTTAAATGTTTCCAAATAAGCTTTCAAACTAAGCTTTAAGGAAATTCAAAATTAATTTTTAAATTTAGACAGTTATATAATTCATTAAAAAATTTCGACTGTCACAAATAAATTAGTTTGAAAGTATTGCTCAAAGAAAATTAAAATGAAATGAAATATAATACCTCCATGATAACACAGTCATCACTAAAAAAAACTGTCAATGAAAAAGAATCGGTTCCTATAATCTAAGAATCACAATAAGTACTCTTATCACTGACTTGTATGAAACATAAAAAAAAAATTTAAGGTTAACTATCCAAATTTAAATATAATAGAAAGCTCCTTTTTTCAAGAACTGTACTATCACTTAATTCTGATTTGTCGATTTGTTGAAAATAAATTAATTCTTTCATCAAAACAACCACACAAGAATCTCATTGAGCAAAAAAATAACTTTCAATTTTATAAGAAATTTCTTATTAGAATCTTTGGAAGAGAAAAGTGGAAAATAATACGAATTATAATAAGCTATTTTCAGATTTAAAGAATAAATTAAAGATTTTCCCAGTTAATGAACTGGGCAAATGTATCTAGATACCCAGTGGTATGGATTTAGAGTGAGTGTACTGAGGCACATATTAATATGATGTTGGTCCTCCTTTTACACTGATGATAGCCTGTACACGTCTCGGAAGACTTTCCAACAGTTTTTGATAGGTGGCTATAGAAATTGACTTCCAGGCGTCCATAAGAGCTGAAGTGAGTGCTTGCAGTGAGGATGGTTGATTAGGCTGGCTACATAAACTGCGCTCTAATTCGTCCCAAAGGCGTTCTATGGGATTTAGATCGGGGCTCAGAGAAGGCCAGTCAGGTTTTTGAATACCCATTTTATCAAACCACATCTGTGCAAGCCTCGATGTGTGAATGGAGCAGTTACCCTGCTGGAAGAGAAATGGGCTTTCCCCAAAATATTGCAATAGAGATGGGAGAGCAGCATTGTCCAGAATGTCCACATATATCTCAGAGTTCATGTTTCCAATACCTGCAATCTCATGAACTGATCATGGACTGCAAAAGGAACAAAAATATCAAGAAAAGTTCAATCAACAAATTGAAAAAAAAAAAAAAAAAAGTTACCTGTTTCTCAAGAACTACTGCAAGAGTTCTTCTGTTGAAAATCTGTGGATCCATCCTGTAATCATATAAGAATAAAGCATGTACAATCTGTAAAATATAATTTAATTAAGTCTTCAAAACAAAATTTTCAAGTTACTTTATTTATTATTTAATTTTTAAAAAAATGAAATCAAAAACATTTATAGTTTTTAGGTATGTCACAAAGAATGGAAATATAAAATGCAGATTATTATTATTATATAAGAACAACCAACACTATGTAGCATAGCTTTGAATATAAATTGTTTTAGATACAATTTTGAACAGAAAACTACCAAAACATTAGACAGAAAAACTAATAACATAAACAATATCATCAAATAGATCCAAAGCTTGTGTCAAAAAATCTTTGAAATGTAGATGCAAGGACATTGCACGAATAATGAAGACATACATGAAATTTTATATTTGGATTATCATTAAATACACAATAAATGATACAAAACAAGTTAACTTTGTCATAAAATACGGTACACTTATTTAGTTATAAAAACAATAAAGTCTGAAAAATACAGTTTATTCGAATCAAAAGATATTTTTCATTAAAAGCAAGAACAGATGCTCAAAGAATAGTCGAGAGAATCTTTAAAATGAAAATGATGACTATATTTTAAAGTTTAAACATTCAATTGAAAGCAAAGTCATTAAACAGAGTTCTTCCTGAATTATTCTAAATCATACAGCATTAAATTTTAAATGAAACATAATGTGTAATTATAAAAAGGCAACTTCTTTAAACATTGTTAATCTAAAATAGCTCAAAGAATTCAGCAATTTCATAATTACATTCTTTTGCATCTAACACTTAAGAAATATAAAAGAAAAGATTACTGAAATATTAATAAAAAGTCTAAATGAAGCCGAGAGGCGACAGATATAAAATTTTCATAATTCAATACTTCCTTTTTATTACTCTCACTAAAATGTTCAAGAAGATGGAACTCCAATTAAATTTAAAATAAACTATATTTATCTTTAATAAGGCCATTGGGCCATTCAATTTTGTATAGTAACATAGCAAGTAATAACAATTTAAATTTTACATAAAAACACTAAATAAAAAATGAGAAATTCAACTATACTATTAACTCATTGAAATGAAAACAAAATTTTGCTCAGGATTTATTTAGAATGTTTCATGGAAAATATAATTGAAATTAAAAAGAAAAAGAAAGTAAAATCTTTGAAAACCTTATTGAAATGTAACTGATAAGAATTTGGCATCACTGATAAAATTTAAATATGCTTATTTTAAACTTATATATAAATGATATATCAATAGTGAAATAATCTACTGTTAATATAAAGTGGATTATTTCATTCATAATGGTGATACACAAATGCAAACATTAATTTCATTTAATAAGAAAAGTAGCATTAAGATTTTAAAATTATTCTCAGAAATATGATTTTAAGGAAAATTATTGCAAAGATAAGCTTCTCCAATGGGGGGAGGGGGAGGTAGCATTTCTGCTGTTTGAATTTCCCTGACTTTTCCAAGTTTTTTTAAGAAATTTCCCTGGCATTTTTCTGATGTTTCTAATATCTTTAGAGCAATGTTTTATTTTATTCAGTTTTATTATTGCACAATATGTTCTTAACTTTATTTGAAAAATTGTTCTACTCCTAACAAAAATCAGTATAAAATAAAATTTAATTCTTAGGGGAAAAACATATTTTCACTTATTGAATTTAAGATAAGCTTCAAGTATGTAAACCCTTCTCTTTTATCACAAATATATTAACCAGCACTAGAAGATACATTCTCATCTAGACCAATTTTTAGCCAACCAGTCATATTTCAAAGTTGTTTGTCAAATTTACTCACAAAAAATGCAGTACAAAAGTATATGCTCATTGACAGACTGCTTAAGAATGAAATTATTTGTTTCCTTCCAGTAGGATCTCCCCTATCCATACTGTTTACAAACACATCAACTGTAAGTAACAAAAATTTTACTAAAAGGAAGGAAAAAATTATTTACAAATTCAAAATGAAATCTGTGCATCCAAGTAAGAAATAAAATCTTCACTGAAATCAAAATTGCATTAATTTTTAGTGAACCAACCATAATTAAAATAAATTACTTGCAAGCTGGCTTAATGCTTAACCCAGAAAATAAGAAAAAAAAGTGAAAAATTGGTCCTTATCAATTTTTTTTCTTTATTGCATAAAAAGAAAAATGTTTCAGACATATAAATTTCAAAAAAGATAGTATGAATGAATTTTGCAAATTTTTGTGGCAAACAGTTCCATATACATCAAACCATTTAAAAAAAAATGCTGCACTTCTTTAA
This sequence comes from Argiope bruennichi, assembly GCF_947563725.1. Taxonomy (NCBI): domain Eukaryota; kingdom Metazoa; phylum Arthropoda; class Arachnida; order Araneae; family Araneidae; genus Argiope; species Argiope bruennichi. The sequence goes on from NC_079162.1 coordinate 114,731,786, forward strand.
AAAAAAAAAAAAAAAAATTCCAAGAGACATGTACCTATAACGCATCAAACAAATTAATTTCTTATGTATTATATAACTTTTAAATTCTAAAGGATTTTCCTAAATATTTGGGAAATTTAACTGAACACACACACACAAAAAAAGAAGAAAATATTAGCAATAACGTCCATTTCTTGTCATCCCTAGCATCCATTCATATGAAAAATTTAGTAATCTGTGTTCATAATCTTTAAGAATAAAAAAAAAAAAAAAAAAAAAAAAAAAAAAAAAAAAAAATGTCTTATGGAAAATGTCAATAATGTTCAAAGCTTAATATATTTCAAAGATCTTCAAGAAGAGGGAAAAATAATTATTGTAAAGTACTTATTTAATTAAAATAAACTGTTTTGTAATTATAATAATGGAACAGTATTTTACAACCAGTTTTGAACATTAATACCCAAAATTCATATTTTTGCTCTTGTAACACCTGGTATGATCGATTTAACGTTCAAAGGAAAAAAAAAAAAAAGGTGTGTGTGTGTGTGTGGGGGGGAGAATAGCTCCATGTATATCTTTTTAAATAAAAGTGAACCATTAACGCTTAAAATCATAACAGTAGCAGGAGCTGGGCTTTAGTTAAGCCGCTTTTCCCATTAAACGCAAAACCTTTTTCGATAACTTGTTCTAAAAAATAAACAAGAACTTATGGTGAAAATATAATATATTTATACATATTAGTCACTCAAAAAAAATTGAGACACTTGGCTTGAACAACTACAAAGCTATTTATAAAATCATTTATCACATTAAAAGAAAAACAAAATGAATCAAGAAATATTTTAACATTTGGAGTACAGTTTGTAAAGAAAATTTTATTGGTGCTTTAAAATTATAATTTGATCTAGATTTTTGAATTGACTTTTCAAATGATAAATTCAAAAAATATATAGCTCATCAATAGAATTAAATTTACTATCCTCAATTTTAGATTATAAATTTAACCATAAAATGTTCAATAGTTAAGATTAGTTATAGAAAAAAAATGGCAAAAGAAAGATATATCAGTTGATGTGCGAAATCTTGTAATACGTCATTGGAAAAATAGAAAATCAGTTTGCTGTATAGGACACATCTTTAATTTGAATAGTCTATAGTTTTTAACATTATTCACAGGTTCAGGAAAACAGTGTTCAAAACAGGTAAAGATCAGGATGTCCAAGAATATTTAATGAATGTGAAAGAGATGGATTGTGAAACAAGTTCATTTTAATCCAAAAACTAGTGCAGTGAAATTGATTCTACAATGAAAAAAAATAAGTTCGGAAAATCTGTAAATCCTGAAAATGTCAGAATTGTTTTAAGAAAACAAATATCATTGCAGAGTACCTCAAAGAAAACTCTGCATTAACAAAACAAATTGACAAATTAGGCTAAAATGTTTATAAAGCAACCAAAAGAATTTTGGGAAAATTTAATTTTTTCTAATGAAAGCAAATATAATATTTTTGGATCGGTAGACAAGCAAAACACTTAGTGGTAACCAAATACAGCTATGCATGTCAAAAATTTATGACCTACTCTTAAATATGGAAATGGCAATCAAATGGTTTGGGATTGTATGGCAAGCACTGTAGACGGGAACTTACATTTTATTGATGGTAAAATGAATAAACAAGTCTATCTTCATATTCTCAAGCGAAATTTAAAGCAAAGTGCGAGCAAGCTGGGAATCGCAAGATATTTTAAATTGTACCCAGATAATGACTCGAAACATACTGCTGATATTAGCAAGTAATGGGTCCTCTACCACTGTCCTAGAGTTAAGACTCCTGCACAAAGTCTAGAACCTAACCCCATTGAGCAGGTCTGGGATTATTTACAGCCAAAAACTATATGAACAGCAAATTTCTAACAAGCAGAATTTAAGAAAACATTTGGTTGAATTAAAAACCAAATACAATGGATCATTTTGCAAAAAATGAGTCCAACCCATGCTAAATATACTATGAGAGGTTATAAAAAGCTAGGCTGGCCCATCAAGATATTAACCTTTAAGTTTTCATTGTTTTTTAAAAGTTTATTGAGAAGCATCCCAATACTTTTTTTGAGCATGTTTTTTTTTTTTTTTCTTTGCTCGATTTCTTTTATTTTCAATCCTAACCACAACTGCATAAATATGAGTTTTATTTGAATTATTATAATTTGTATATATCAAAATAATATTTATTTCTATGTTTGATTTCATTTGCATATTTAAATACAATATTATGATAAAAATCTGAACTTGTGCATCCCAATACTTTTTTGACAGACTGTATATGCAATAAATTAGATATGACGGTTAATCTCTCTCTTCCATAGTCTATTTTAGACTATCAGTAAAAGTTTGATTATCATTAGTTGCCAACAATGTTTCATTCTACTTATGAAAAAATACCACTGAATTATAATGTTTGATAAAAATTGCCAATTTATAAAAAAATTCCTAGTTTTACGATAAATTTCCATGATTTTTCTTGTCCTTCGGAATTCCCTGACAATTCCCGGTTTTCCGGTTGGCTGGCCACCACGAAAAATTTCAATGAAAACAAACATTTCTGACAATGATCCAAAGATGACCAAATTTGTTTTCAAAAATTAAGTCATTTTCATTATATAAATATTAAGTACAGCACGTAAGAAAGCATAACATTTTTTATCTTTCCATTTACGCAAAACGTATAATACTTCAAAGGTAAATATGTATCTCATCTCCAATGGGTTGATTTTGTTGCGACTTTCAAAACTGTTTCAATTTTGATAACTGAATTTTATATAATTTTTAAATTTAGTTTCAAAAATAAAATCCATTAAAAAATAAAATAAGGTTTTTCCGACAGAAAGGTCAAATACTTCAAGGGAAATAAAATATTTGACATTTCTGCTTTATTACCTCATGAACATATATCTTGCATTTATATCCTAGTTTTACCACAATTTAAATGATAAATAATTCCATGAAAAAGGTTACAACACTACATTAGTATTTTTTCTTTTTCTCACAGCTTAAAAAAAAAAAAAAAATTAAGAAGACTTTCTGGAAATTGTTACTTTTCAACATCCAGCAATCATGCTGATATTCCTCCTTCAAAGATATCAATCGCCTTACAATTTTTTGCATGGCTTGGTGAAATTTTTCATTCTGTTTTATGCTGACAACATCGAAGTTTTCAGATTAACAATTCAAGTGTGAAAAAGGAAAATGAATTTTTAAGTTTAGATTACACCTTAATATCTTAAAATTTAGAAACATCTCTACGAATTTGAGTTTGGATCACTTTGGCTTTTCAAAAAAGTTTGCTAATAGCTCTATAAGATTTTCAGTCTCATTTTCACTCATATCACACCCCACAAATACCCTTACCTTCAACTTTGCTATAGATAAAAGAACTGTTCACACAGAAGAAGAAGACTTCTTTCAGTAATGGTTCAAATAACTATTTTGTAAAGGTTAATTTTGTATGACATGATAGGAGTAAAACATTATACAATTTAATCAAAATTTCCCTTTGAATATTCCAGTTTCAGCGTCATCTGTTTCTCATCCTAATTTCATGCCAAATTAAAGAAAGTACATTCTTTAAAAGAAGGGGGGGGGGGGGATTCATTTCTCTCCAAAATCTAAAATGCTTCTGTAATTTTTGTACAGCATAGTTAACACAATACAGCAAAAAAATAAATCAAGTAAATTAGATCTCACTGGGGAAATGATCTCTTTTAATCACGACAAAAGTAAAAGTAAAGCATTTCTACACAAAGTTTTAGAAACATATAAACTTACATATAGTACAGAACTAAGAAAGATATTGATGGGAAAGTAGGAAAAGTAACAGAAAGTGGAAAATACTCGAATAATGAATAGGTGAGAACAGACCTGCATCAACAGGATAGTGAATTAGTTTTAATTCGGTTTCTCCGCATTACAATTATGATTAACTGAACAGTTTACTATTTCAGAAGAAAATCCTAAATAAATAATTTTTTTTTTACATAGAATTTACATAAAATAAATTTATTTAATATAATTAATCATATTCAAGATGCAGATATAAATATGATGCTTTTAAATATACAAAATTTAAACACAGATTTTAGACAAAACTATAGATCACAATTTAAAAAAAAAAAAAAAAAAAAAAAACCATTTTATTTTATCTTTAATTAGCATCTAAAAAGCTATCTTAAAAATAATTAGTGGTTTTGGCAATTTTTTCATTATTTTAGTTCTTAAATCACTCACCATATGGTACACAAGTTCTAGCTTAATTCCTTTCAACTAATGAAAATTAATTAATGAAAAATTTATAGGTATTCAATTGACTCAAATTAATAAAAAAAACTGATATTTTTCATAGATTATATAAATATTTAATTTTCTTAAAACTCATGATATATTCTTCAAGATTCAACTGAAAAGACAAATTAAAATAGTTTCGTTCCTAATAATATAAATAAACAAATAGGATTTCATTTTAAATATAACAGTATTTAAAGTTCCACTAATAATTAAATAGCTACTAGAAAATTCTAAATTTAATTTTCTATAACAGATCTATTTCAAGAATAAAATGTAATTTATATAAAAATTCTCAATTCAATGTAACTTAGATGAAAATAGAAGAATTAAATGTGAAATTTATAAGTGAAAATATATTAATTAAATTTTATTATTAATTACAATATAAGCTCAACAAGATATTTGCATCAAATCAAAGTAAATGAAAGCTACAGTATTTTTAATAATTATATAACATTCTGATAAAAATAAATTTTGGCTAAAACCGTTTAAAATATGAAAAGAACTATGAAATACAAAAGCTGCAAATTATGAAAATTCTTACGTGCAGTTATATGAACATAAAACAAATATAATTTTGTGGCAGAAAATTAAATTTTTTTCCAATGAATTAAAAAAACATATGTTACTGAATTTAACAAAATTTAAGATAGTTTTGTAGTAATGTGTATACCTGAATTGGAATAACTGTTACATTCGCTTTCTTAGCACAGACTAACCAAACCAATAATTTGACTGAAGCGCGACGCGATCGCAGGTTCCAGTAAATGGGCGGAGCATCATATACCGTTTATACATCACTTTCAACAAAATTTAAACAACATTATAATTATGTAAATAGATAATTATAAATTATTTTCAATGAAAAAAAATGGCATTAAAATGTGCAACAAAATAACAGCAAACAAATAATGAAGAGGAAAACAACGCAAACACAAATTTTACTTACTGTAAAAATACGAACCGGCAAAATGTCTGTAGAAACGAATAGATGTTGACAAACAGTTGAAATATCCGATTATAGATGGTGAAATAAGATAATTTTGGTACTCATTTTTTGTATTTTAAAAGCAAATGTCTCCGAATTCAATAAAAAAGCCGTTTAAACACTACTTCCAGTAGAAATGGTATTTGCTTGACTGATTTAAAAGAGCTTCGCAATACCAGTAGTTGGTATAGCGAAGCTTATAATGGAAAAATAATTAATCAGGGATATCAAATATTCAATATTGTTTATTTCTATCAATAATTAATGCAAGCAGTGAGTTTAACGAATTAAGAATTCGATTTTTTTTTTCAGTCAACAACTGAAAGGTTCAGAGCAGTTGCAGTTAACAATATTTTAAACCTTCCAGATTTAGAATTTTCATAAGCAAACACACGGAAAACGGATCTTTATTTATGCTTGTTTTTTCATTTTCTTTCATGAGTGATTTTTGTTTTCTTCATCAGAAGCGCTATACAGTAAACCTCTGAATTCAGCAATCACCATACTTCTTTGGTTGCTATTTCGAGCCCAAGCTCAAATCTGTTCACATGAAATTTCAAATTTTTTTATTATTCTGTCAATTCTTTTCATATGTTAGTTCTTTTAAAGCTGACTAAAGATTTAAGGTGGATTTACACGAGGCTAATTAATGCGCACAGTTGCTGACCATCTGGTATTGTGTCCTGTATTGTCCTGTAACAGTTGAGAAAACATCATTGGGACAGTGGTAAATGGTTGTCCCGACCAGACAATAATTTGCCTTTGGCCCACCATTTTCTCTATTGTGTCTGCTTTGGTAGAAATTGGTTTAAAAATTGAAATTTGTTGGTGTGAAAATATAATTTATTTAGCATGACAGAAATGAAAGAATATCCGTGCTCCAAGCCTCTCAACAACGTGCCCCCCTCCACGCTATTTTGTATACTATAATTTTTAAGCCTATTTCTACCAACATATCTCTCTAAAAGTGCTTTTTTCAGCCATTCGTTTTTCCCCCGAAGCAATTTTTTTTTTTTTTTTTTACTTTTATTTCCTGTAGCTTTTATTTCATCTATTTGATTTTTTTATCAACTAAGTTTTAATTGGTCTACGTTTTAATGAAAAAATATTCCAATGCTATGAAAAATGTGCATTATAAAATATATTATAGACCTGTTTTGTCAAATGTGGCAGAGACATGAGACGGCGTACTGTATATTCCTGTCTTTCAGCCAATATTTCTATACTTTTTTTAGATTGTTGTCTGCATGTTAATGGTTATTTTGTCATATTTCCTCAGTCAATTGATAAAACTCTCAATAAATCAAATATTTAACGATTACTATTTTTACTATAACCATATTTTGGCATAGTCATCGTTTTCTTAGATTTGAATTTGCTAAGATTTTGAGATGGACATAATTGCATTAATTGAAATATCTAGATTTTTAATATACTAATGCATTCCTAATTTTATTAAATTTGTATATGAAATATAAGCTTTATACATTTGGTGTTAGTAATAACAATAATTGTGGATCCATATTTTAATAATGAAATCTGGTGAAAGATTTTTAATGTGCAACTCTTTTTTTTCTAACTATTTACATACGATTATTTAAGAATACTGTGTTTGTTGACTTTCATAAAATATTTAATTCTATTCCTTTTTGTGAATTGTTTCTTAAATTTATTTATAAGTGTAGGAGAGAAATTCATAAAAGTGTTTAGAATCATGAGTTAGCACTCCCATGTGTTTTATGAATTATTTGGCACAATGTATATTTTTTAATGAAATTTATAGTAGTTATATGGCAATAATTCCGTATTTAATTAATTTTAAATTTCTCTTACCATCTGCAGTTTTAATTTTATTTTATGTATTGTAGGCTTAATTAGAAAAAGCAATAAATTAGAAACGTAGAACCCTCATTATACCACTAACAAATTTAAATTCTCTACAGTTGCACGAGAAAAATTGTGGTAATATAATTATGCTACAAAGTAGTATTTCAATGGGCAATTATAATTATTAAATTTGACCTTTGTTGTATTTATTCAGTTTTTAATAGCATCATAACTTTCAGAATATACATAATATATAATATTCCCCAATTCATATAATGAATTGTCAGACAATGAGACTTGTAAATTTGTGTCCCCATATCGCGAACACAACTTTCTATTGAACATTGATAGTGTTTTGCACAGGAATAAAAATCTAAAACGAAACACATTTGAGGCAGTTTCTGAAGCCATTTCTACAGAAATGGTACTTCAGGATTGAGTTCTGAGACAGTTAATGCGAAAATTAGAAGGCCTAGAGGAATGCACAACACTGACCTTTCTAAAATAACCAAATTTAAAAAATCAGGATTTGGAATTGTAGGTTAGTGCTGGTTTCAATGACCTAACCTACAAATTTGCCTGCCTAATCTAAAATATGCTAGAACTAAGAAAACAAGGTTTAAGTTAAAGAAAATTTAATTACAACATATTTACAAGACTTTGTACAATTGCAAGATTAGTGAAACACGCTTAAATATTGAGTCAGACTCGTTCCGATCGCGGCAGTGTTTGTTTTTTATTCTTGCTTCGCTGGTTTATAAATAGCCTGAAGGAGTCGTTGATTTGCATATTTGCCGAGATCAAAAATAACCGCAAAGCGGCACTGTCAATTTGATTTGAACCTCCTGGCAAATGTCAGTTTTTAGTTGCACTTTGTAGTACCGCTACAGCATTGTCAATTTGAACCTCGTGGCAAATGTCAGTTTTAGTTTCACTTTGTAGTACCGCTACAGGGACTCCCCCTCCAGTGTCAACGTAGATTTTTTAGATCAATTCGAAAGCGAACCTTTCTGCCAAACCTAGTGGTTGTTGTCTTTGATGGTGCTCCAAAGCGGCAAATCCAATTTTTGTATAACGTACGGGCAACTGTTTCTGCAGTGATGTCTTGGATTGGAAAAGCTTCGGGCCATCTTGTAAAGCGATCGATGCAAGTGAGGCAGTATGAATATCCTCTCGAAGGTGGCAGTCTTCCAACAATATCAACGTGGATGTGTTCGAACCTTGCAGATGGAAGTTGATAAAATCCTAGAGGTGATCTTATGTGCCTTGAGACTTTATTGCGCTGGCATTCTAAGCAGGATCGAGCCCATATTGCGATACCTTTCTTCATGAAAGGCCAAACAACTTTTGTGCTCAGAAGCCTCTGTGTAGATCTGATTCCGGGATGAGATATTCCATGGAATGAGTTGAAAATGATCTTGCGGAAACTTCTAGGCACGAATGGTCGAAGAATCCCTAAAGAAATGTCACAGTATAGATTCGAATCTTGATAATACATGGGTTGGAGTTTTAGATTAGTCTTGTCAGGATAAGATAGTAATTCCTGTAACTCTGCATCAGTTTTTTGCTCTTCAGCCATCTTGTTGTAGTTAATAGGAGATGGTGTATCGATAGTTGTAATCCTTGATAGAGTATCCGCTACAACATTTTCTGCTCCTTTAATGTATTGGATGTTGGTCGAAAATTGACCAATGTAATCAAGGTGTCTGAGTTCTCTAGGGCTTGCGTTCTCCGGCTTTTGTCGGAAAGCATAGATGAGAGGCTTGTGGTCTGTAAAAATTATAAACTGACGTCCTTCCAGCATATGACGAAAATGCCTAATGGATGCGTACACTGCAAGTAGTTCTCTGTCATAAGCACTGTACTTTTTTTCAGCCGTCGATAGTTTTCTTGAGAAAAATGCAAATTGGTTGATAGCCGTCCGAAGAGCTTTGTTGTAGAACTCCTCCGATGGCTGTGTCGGATGCATCAATGGTTAAGGAAATACTAGCATATGATGATGGGTGAACCAAAGTTGCAGCATTTGCCAAATCATTTTTGCACTGTTGGAAGGCTTTCTCAGCTTCAACTGTCCAAACTATAGGTCTTTTTTCTTTTTTCTTTGCACCTTTCAGGTAATAAAACAATGGAGCTTGGGTGGATGCGGCATGCGGGATAAAACGTCTGTAAAAATTCATCATCGCCAAAAACCGTCTCATCTCCTGTACAGTTGAGGGTTTGGGGAAATTGACGATTGAGGAAACTTTGTCTTCCATTGGTTGTATTCCCTTTTCGGTTATCTTGTATCCAAGGAAGTTTACTTGAGATTTTCCAAAATTACACTTTGAAGGGTTGATTCGAATTCCTTGGTCTTGAAAACGCTTAAAAAGGATACGTAGATGGCTGATGTGTTCCTCTTCGTTTTTCGATGCAACCAAGACGTCATCGATGTAGGGCATGCAAAAGTCGAGATCTTGCAAAATGCTGTGGATAAATCTTTGGAATGTCTGCGCAGCGTTACATAAGCCAAAGCTCATAAAGGGAAATTCGAAAAGTCCAAAAGGCGTGATGACTGCTGTTTTCGGTATGTCTTCTTCTCTCATCGGTATCTGATGGTAAGCTCGAAAAAGGTCGATAGTTGAAAGAATGGCGTTTCCTTCTAGTAGAAGTGCCACGTCATGGATATGAGGTATCGGGTATTTGTCAGACTTTGTAACTGCATTCAGTCTTCTTTAATCACCGCAAGGTCTCCAATCTCCATTCTTTTTCGGTACTATATGCAATGGTGATGCCCAACTGCTTTTGGATGGTCTGCAAATGCCTTGATCGATCATATATTGGAATTCTCGTTTGGGTATGATTAGCTTCTCCGGTGGAAGTCTTCTTGCCCTTGAAAATACCGGAGGTCCAGTCGTTTCAATATGGTGTTCCATTTGATGTTTCACTTTAGCCTTTGCTTCCACTCGAGTAATTTCCGGAAACTCCATCAAAAGTTCTTTGTAAGGAGAGTCTTCAGCAAGAAGAGTGATTTTTCCTTCAGACGAGGCTATCATTTGAACTGAAATCTTCCTTCCAGTGCTCGTGTCGATGAGGCAGTTATTTTTCATATCGACCAGCAAACCGACGGTTTTAAGAAAATCGGCTCCAATGATGGGGTGGGAAACAGATGCTATTATGAATGGCCACCGGAACACTCTTCGAAGGTTTAGGTCCAAGGTAAGAAGTTTTTCGCCAAAAGTTGAAATAGTAGTTCCATTTGCTGCAAATAGTTTGAGTTTAGAAGCAGTGCAATTCTTTTCTTGGATAGTTGTTGGTGGAATGACGGAGGCTTCGGCACCTGTGTCGATTAAAAATCGGAATCCAGTTGATTTGTCGGCCAAAAACATTCTTTTAGATTGGCCGCATACGCTTGTGGCCTCAAGCGATGGCCTGTCTAGTTTTCCTGATTGTAATTGCAAGGTTTTTTGCAATTTCTGGCCGTGCTTCCAAATTTATGATGAAACCAACAAATTCCAGCACTGGGGTCGAATCTTCGTGAACTAGAATGGCTTCTCGAAAATCTTCCACTAGCTGGACTTCGGGATTGTCTTCTCCATTTTGTTCTGGTATCCTGGAGATCTTTGACCGATTTAGAGAGCTCTTCGATTTGCCTTCGAAGTGTGTGGCAGTCCTTGCATCCGCTATTCGGGCCTTCGACCAAGTGGATGAATGACGAGTCAGTAACTTCCAAGACCTTGTCTGCCATCTTTGCAAGAGCATCTAAATCACCGGTGCTGACAGCTAGGATTTGCTGTACAGCTGTGGGCAAGCGTTGTAACCATAAATTTTTCAGAAGGTCTTCTGGTACCTTAGAAGAGAGGTCTCGCATCTTGCACAGGAGTTGAGTCGGACGATCGTCCCCAAGTTGCAGCTCTTGTAGAAGCAATTTAAGCCGGTGAGTCTCTGAATCTGCAAATTGCTCAATCAGGCGCTCCTTTAAAGCTTTATACATTAGTTCCGTAAGTTAGTTTTGCAGGAGTAGCTTCGAGGTGTTCTCTGTAAGTTGCTCTCCATCCCATTAATACCGTAGGAAGTGCATCCACCCATCACGTCCAGGTCACCAATTTAGCGGTAAGGGACGCGGGAGGATAGAACCTGGACCTTTTGGATAGCAGTCCAGTAATGATCCAATTATGCCAAAACAGCTGTTCGGGCAGAAGCGCTGTTACTGGCTTATATGCAATTCACCACAAAGTTAATAACCCAGACATTAGATGGCTTCATCTGCTGCATGAGTTTATGAATGTAGCAAACGAAAAGATAACCACAACAGACAATTTAGTAGGTATAATAATGTCTTATTTTTTATTTGTATAATAAAAAATATAAATATCAAAAAAATATCAAAAATTAAATATGAAAGATTTTATAGGCAAAATCTGATTCCTTTCAATTTTTATATGCTAATGAAACAATATTAATTTCACTGGAGTAATATAAGATGTTTTAATTAAATAGTAATAATTAAGTTTTCCAAAATCATTTTAGCATATGTAGAAAATATGAATATAATAATTCCTAGATATCTTATTTCATTAAAATAAATTTTGAAACCTTATTGTATTTTACCACGTTGCCACGGCACAGCTCCTTCATTATTCAAATATCTGGCAAGATTATTCTGATATAATTTGGCAAATTTTTACGATTACGACCAGGAATATTCTGAATATTGAACAGTTCAGTTATTTCTGATCTCTATCGAGCAGGAATAACCTCACCACTTTGAGTATTTTCTTCATCCAAAGAATTCCGAGATAGATAAGACGATGCAGAAGTTTATATGAACTAATTATGCAAAGCACAAGAGTTCTTGTAAGTGGTAGTGAATTAACATTCTATTTTTCGTGTGAAAATGCGAAATTGGCCAGTTAAAATCCCGAAAACATTTTTTACAACTCGTGTAGCTCGATTTGGACGGTAGTTAAATAACTTTTACTCGGTTCTCAGTAGATGACTTCTATACGGAGATATGGTTTCAAAGGGAATGTGTCATCCCCAAGAATGCATCTGTTATTTCCAAATAAAGAATAATGATCTAATTTTTCATATAGTGAATAGTTCTGAAGTTCTCCCCAATCAAAAACTACGCCGTTGCATCCAACATAGATGTTTAGGAAAGATAATCCAACTAGCTAATGCTAATAGAACTACGATATTGAAACATTTGTAATTAAAAAATTACAAGCCCACAATCAGGAGGAGTTTGTATCAGGAGATGCTTTCCATAAAGATTAGGATCTATCTTATGTTTCTGTTATCCTATGGTAGGCGTAGTCTTCTATTGTGCACAATGGTTGGCCTCGTGTGAACGCTGCACTCAGCCAGATATCTGTCCGCTAGTTGGCAATGCATGGGCAGAAAGACAGGAAAATGTTGCTGGGTCCATGTGTTTCCCTGATGAAACAACTATCTGCCATTGTTCCATTGCGGTCACGTGATCTTCCAGAGGAGGCGCGGTCTTCTATTGCGCGCAATAGTTGGCATCGTGTGGAAGCTGCTTAAGGCCTGAATTGCTTATCCGGGCTAAACAAGGACTGTAAACAATGTAATTTTGTACAGATTAGAAAAATGTAACAATTAACCGAAAATAACGATTTTATATAAATATTCGAGACATTAAGGTATAGTAAATTTATTCCTATTAGTTGATATTTGACGTTGAACTTGATTCAGTGTTGGAAATCACAGAATAAAATTTGCACTTGATAACAATGAGGTACCAAATTTTAATATCTAAGTAATTGGAAATTTCTTGCACAGGAATTTTTTCATGATTACTCTAATATTTTATAGTTAAGCAATATAGTTTTTATGAAGCACATATTTCTAGCTATTTTTATTATTAGTTATTCTTATCAAAATATTTTCAAAGTCAGCTTCTTGCATTTAGATTGCATAAATCTTGATATTTATTCTTAAATAAATCTCTGTATTCATAAATTGGGTGTTCTACTTGATGGTAAGCTTTAACAAAATAGATGCGACAGAATATTTGCTTACCACATAATTTAGACGTAAAATCTGCTATATAGGATATATACTTTCCTTTAATTGTTCGTGCATTATGTGTACAATAATCACCAACTAATCTCCACTCAACAAAACGTTTTTCTTTCCGTAAAGGAGACGCATATGCACTTTTGGAAGATCTCATGTAATTAAGTTGAATTATGCGCTGAAATTCTGTTTTAGCTATTTTTAGTCTGTCTGTTGCTAATGTTCTACTTTTACTGCGACTGGAGAACTTATATTGGTTATATGATGCATAGTATTGTGTTTGACAGGATGATTGGGGTCTGATAATTTAGTAATTTTAAGATATTTCAATAAGAGTTTACTATAAGCATTATTTATATAAACAGATTTTAAAGAAAAAAATTGAATATATACTTAATTTATCAGACATTTTTAAAATAGTAACATAATCAATAAAATACTTCGCAATCAGCGGATAAATTAAATTGATGCAAAAAATCTCCGTCAAAAATAGTACATAATATAAAATGAATAAGCTTGATATAAAATATAAGTAAAATTTCTGTGTAAATCAAATTTTACTGTGATAGATTTTCATCCGTATACATTTATAATGGTGTCATTTCCGGAATGAAAATTTTGAAAAATTGGCCTTTCCTTATTCTGTCATCTCTATCAGAATCTACCAAAAAACAAATACCTAATTGCTTGAACATAAGACATACGCACAAAGGAATATTTTTGGAGCACCTTGCATATTCAATATGGAAACGAAATTTAATTCATTATTTTTGGATATAAGTGATTATACCTTTTTGAAAATCATTTTATTGTTGAAATAGATAGTAAAATATAACAATTTACATTCAGAAAATCATCTTATAAATTTTGAATCAGATTGTAAGGAATAAGAGTCCGTTTATAATCATTAACCGAGAAAGATTTTAGTAACTTCTTAGCTACAATCATATCTTGAAGTTACAAAGGAATTTCTTCCATGACGGAATCGATGTATATGTTAGATTAAACATTGAAAATTGTCCTATATCCTTTGCTAAAATATTTTGACAAAATTTTCAAAACGAAACCCCAAAAGGCAAGCAGATTTAAGCAAATACAATTGATAATATCTGACCAAAAGCAAAGGTTCTAATTTCAGATTTAGAAGAGTAATATTTTCATTTTAAGGAAGAATTTTTCATCGCTAGTGGCCAAATATTTAAGAAAGACATGAACTGATTTTACTAAAATCTTTAAAAATGCATTTTAAAGATAATTTATTACAACCATTTAAGAGTTAAAGCGAAATAAATATAAAAATAGAACTAGAGAGATTTTATATTGGCCTGGGATGACTGAAAAGAAAGAGGACTTATTTTTTATAATTTTCTTTGGCTGTTTCATTTTCCAAAATTTAATCATAGAAGAGAGTCTTATATCAACGAAAATATCATAATGGTCCATAAGAGAGTAGATTTCTTTCATTTTCAGAATCATATCTACTACAGAACTATAGCTTTTGGAGTTGATATTGTTAAGAATCTGTGATGCGGCTTTCCAGCATAGTTGGTTCCATGGGAGGTCCCAGAGCTTGGAGACAAACTTGGCGACGAATTTGGTGACTTTGGCGCCAAAATAGATTATACCCGAAACATCGAGAATTTTCCCGATCCGTCCAGTAGGAACGGAGATACGCCTCGAACGTTCCTGATTGGTTGAGAGGCTTCTAGCCCCTCAACCAATAAAATGAACCTATAAACCTATAAAAGGAAGCAGCCGCAGTTGCTGAGTAGTCGCGAACCAGTGTAGTCGAAGAGTAGTCGGAAGCGAAAGAGTAGTCGTAGTAGTGAACCAGAGTCGTCGTAGTCGGGATCGATGATAAAGAACTGGCCTTCCAGAAATAAGCAGAGCAGCGACGGAGTGAAGCTAGTGCTGAACTAAGCTGTGCGCTACTGTCTGCAGTAGAATCTGTTCTATGCTGCTGTTTATGCTGTTTTGTATGTTGCCGTGTATGCCGTTGTATGCTGCACGTCTCGGCTGAAGATAATCGTCTTCTGTGCTGTATATAGTTGTCGTCTTTGTGCTGTCCTGTGTGTCTTCGTGTAAATAAACGTCGTTGCTTTATTTTCTACTGCCGCCTGGTGATTGAGCGTTCTTCACACCATATAACTTCCACTATCCAAACGAACCCGGAAAATTTCGTAACATTTGGTGTCAGAAGTGGGAAATTTCGTAACAATATATTAAAATTTGAAGAAATTATACATCAGAAAACCATTTAGTGAAATCCTTTTTGCAAGATTTGTTGTTTCCAGGGTTTTTTGTTATTACGATGCCTGCCAAAATCCGTATTCTAGATTTGGAAGTTTTGCAAATATTTAAAAATGCGGAAACTTGTTTTCCTGCACCAAATTTTATAATTGAAAAAAAAAAAAAACCCTGCTAATGAAAAAAAATCTATCCTGCAAAAAACTGAATTTGATAGCAGAAACCTGCATTCCACAGACTTCCAGAAAAAAAAAAAACTGTACCAAAGATTTATTTCCCTAAATATTGCACCTTGACATATATTTTCCATTACTAAGTTTCATTAAAAAAGGTGAAAAATTGTATGAAAACGTTTTGACTTTTATTAAAAAAAAACATATTTTTAAATGACCTCCATAGTCTAAAAGCGTCAATTAGTAAAATATTTTTCTTACAACCATTTATGTATGCCCAAAGTTTCACATTTCGATCACCAAAATTTGCAGAAATATTAAAAGGCAAATTATTGATTTTAAAGGGGCGGGTGCGTTGGGAAATTGAATTCAAGATGAGATTTAGTATAATGGTAGTGTAGCTTTAGAATGTTCAATATCGTTTATTCATCAAAATATTGAAACTCAATAACCAGCCAATTCCGAGAAAGTAACCTTCAAACTGTTGGTATAGCCTATATACTTGCAATTTGTCTGTGCATTCATCAGTCCAACGGCGTGTTGTAAGACAATCACATCGTAAGCGGGAGGTCAGGATTCTGTCCTCTATGTGTTGTTTTTCTCTTTTAATTATTTTGCCAAAACATGCAAATAAACGACTTAAAAGTAATTTTAATTAATATGTTTTTCACCTTTCATACAAAAATAAACGTTTATACTTCTAATATTTGAATTATAGTATAATTTTTAAAAGAAAAATTATTATAAATGCAATTGTACTGATTATAAAATAAATTTAATTATTATTATCTTAAAACCATTAAAAGTTTTAAATTTTTGGATTTTAATAATGCGAAATCATTTTTTCGATCTCCACGAGATTTTATTAATATTGGAAGTGAAAACTTAATCTGATAATTTATTAAATATGTAAGTACACATTCCCGTTATTTACAATCGAACAGAAATAATAAAAAGCAGGTGTTAAGCTATTGAATGTGTAGGCAGATGGTTCAAAATTTTAATGATTGTTCAAATTCGAATGAAGGCAGGGAAAGTGAATATTTTTCACATACACAAAATTTTTTTTTGAAACGACAATTTGAATAATGCCACAATTTTGAAATCTTTCATAAAGACCAGATATTGCTAGCTTGCAAAGATAAAAATATTCCTTCAAAATATTTTGTTTAACTTTGTGATGTTTATTTTTATAGACAGGTAAAAATGCTTTTAAAGCTTATGCAGAGTTCTGCTTAGTTAATCGAATATGATTGAGAAATAGATTCTCCTGAAAATTTCATTGAAATGCAAGATTGCCTGGTACGTTGCCCCACTTTCTGTGCAAAGACAAATATTTCTGAATGCAAATATTTTTTTTCCTTCTATAGATTTCTAAAAGAAACATTGCTTTTGTGAACAATCACCATTTTTAATTGTGCAAGATGTCAAAATGTATTTTGTTATCAATGTTTTTAGGGTAATTACCATTCTAATTCTTGTATGTAAATAAAAATTAATCAATTTCGAAAAAAATATCGAGATGCATTGAATAAAACTATTTTCCTCTATAGTAATTATAGTTAATATTTATTACCATTTAAGTTATATTTATAATTATTTTTCTGTTTAAAAATTAAATTATAAATCAAGTATCAGGTGAATGAATATTTATTTTTGCATAAAAAAAGAGTGACATATTAATTAAAACTATCTGAAAATTGTTTTTTACCTGAACTATCTGAAAATTGTTTACTTCAAATAAATTTGAATTTTTTTAAAGATCTGTATTTATAATTATTTTTTTTTAAAAAATGAAATTATAATTTAAGTATAAGAAGAATAAATATTTATTTTTGCGTAAGAATGCAAATTATATTAATTAAAACTATTTGTACAATGTTATTTTAATTCGAATAATTCTGAAAAAAAAAAGAAAAGAAAATACTAATATTTTAAGGAAAATATTAGTCTTATTACACTTTATATTTTATATTTTTCATATTATACTTTAATATTTTAAGGAAAGGCATCAATAGCAATAAAGTCTTTTAAAGACATAGATAGTAATAATAGTTCAAACGCATAAAACAGAGGAAAAAATTTCGAAAGTGGGGCGAATTTATTAAAGCCGTAGTAATTCCTGTTTTATATAAATTTGAAAACGAAGATATTATGACATTATCTAATTCTTATTTATCTTTAAACAATTACTCTACTTTTCGTGAGCCTCGCTATAATTCTAATTTTATTTGTAGACATTTTTTTCTTGATTATTTTTCGAAAATCTGTAGACAATCAACAATAATTATGAAAATGAAATTGTTTTGAATCTCACAAACGTCTCATAGTACAATAAAAAAAAAATGGATTACTTAGCCACAAAATTGGTTTGTCTTTTCTACCCGCAAAAGACTAATAATAGTGATATAAAAAAATTAAATTTAAAAAAATGAACCCACATTTTCATTTCGAGGGTATAGAAATTTTGTTAAAATAGAATTATTTCTCATCTATACTTATAATAAAGCTCAATGTGTGTGTGTGTTGGCGCTCTACAGGCCAGACCGTTTGACATACAGCTACCAAATTTGGTATATGTATACCTTGGAGGTTGGGAATGTGCACCTGGGGTTTCTTTTTTCGAATTTTTAATTAGAATTTTAATTATTAATTAAAAACTAACTTTCCCGCCAAAAAAAAATCTTACATTTTCCCCACCGCCAACTTTTCCGCCAAAAAAATCTTCCATTATCCCCAGCGCCAAACGAGAAAGGCTTCAGTTTTTTTTTCTCCCAACAGTAATGAAGCTAGGGTTAAAAATTTTCGGCGGATTATTTCAATCGGTTCTGTTTATTTTCTTAATGTTTGATGCATTTAAAATTAAACATTGTTAATGAATCAATCTTTCAGATTCATTCTGAAGTACTTTTGAATTAAAATAAAACAGAATAAAGGAAATTAAAAATTTCTAATCCGCATAGCGTTACCCCAACTGGCGTAGAAAAAATCACGTATTTTGCGTTACGTAACCGGCGAAGAAAATTCACGCATGCGCATTCTGTTTTGATTGTTGCCATGACAACGTTATCAATGGATGATTTAAATTATTTTTGGGTTAGTTGCATGCTTTTGTAAGTAAATTGTATTTATGTTAGTTATATATTTTTTGTATATGCTTATAGTTTTAAGTACATCGTTTTTTAAGTAGTTTTTTTAAAACCTGTTTTCAACCGTTTATTTTAAACGATTCGTTTTATTTTCTTAGTGTTTGATGCATTTAAATTTAAACATTGTTAATTAATCGATCTGCTCATAATGAATCTAAGAAAATTTTGTTGACCAACTCTTGAGATATTACATAAATTGAAAAAGATATTCTTTAGTGCCCATAAAGTTTAAACGCTGAGTGACTC
Source organism: Argiope bruennichi (assembly GCF_947563725.1). NCBI lineage: Eukaryota > Metazoa > Arthropoda > Arachnida > Araneae > Araneidae > Argiope > Argiope bruennichi. The sequence continues at coordinate 114,750,752 of NC_079162.1, forward strand.
TATTTTCAGTAATCAGATTATAAAAAAATGCTTTGTTTCAGTAAAAAATATTATTATATTAATTGAAGATAAATTCTTTCCACTTTAATTTAAAGCATAAATTATACGGGTGCTAACAGAAAATGAGAGAGATACATATTACGTTATGACTGAAGGCCTTTATAATATTATGAATGAATTATATGATAATCAAAATTTGAAGTTTTAAAATATTTTGATGAAGAAGCTATTAAAGTAGAAATTGCATAAAATATTTAATTATTAAAATTTTAACGAACATTAAGATTGGCGAACCGGCTGGTCGCCAAAGGCGGCTAGTTGATTAATAAAATTTGGATTTACATCAGTAAAAGTAAAATTAGGAAGGCTAAATTTTTATAGTTGAAAGCTTATTAACGGTCTTTCAATTCATATAAAGCCGTTTTTAGCCGTTTACTCATTTCAGATGGTTATTTAGCTTTAATTAATTTTAAGTTAGTCTTGTTTCTTCTGATAGGTTAAAGAGTGAAGATTTAATACCATAGTATAAAATGGAATTTATAAATTCCTGAAGGTTCGATAATTTTAACTAATAATTTATTGTTAATAATTCATTTTATTACTATGTATTTATTTTAATTAATAATTTATAGAATTTTATGATGCTCATACCGCTTGAAAAGTGTTGGATAATCCACAGAGGAGAATTTTTGGATTTCATTATGCACTGTGAGTTCTAATAGAGCAGTTAGACAGCTTAATTACAACTTATTCAACGTTTTTTGCTTTTTTTCTCTCGATCTGAGGTCACATTTTGAATGCTTTAATTGTTTTCTATGTGAAAGAATAACAGTTTTAGAACTGAATGGCTATTTGTGATTTTTCAGAAGATCCAAATGACTAATACAATGTATTTTTATTTTAATAAAATTATATTATTAAATAATATAATTTTAATTAATTAATAACTTAATTATATTTATTATTATTTTTTTATTGGTATTCTTTTTTGTTTAATTCGCAAAATATCGAAACTAAGAAAAATAATTTCCCACACAAATGCTAATTTCTACAGATTTATTTTAATTTTTATTTCCCCCTGTTAAATATGTTTATGAAATTTTAAAATTAGTTAAACGCATTTTACTTTGTGCTTATTCTTCGAGATTATTGAAGCAAAAACTTTTGTCCCCTGATTTTTTTGATATTATTAGTCTGTAAATTATAAATTCTAATTTTTAACTGTAGGAAGAATCAAAACAAGATTTTAAAAATTCCACCTCATTCATTTTGGCAAATTGTAAATAAATGCACTTTTTCAAAAAAAAAAAAAAAAAAAAAAAAAAAAAAGAATTTATTTTTCCGATACTTAGGATTATGATTACAGTAACTTAAAAACATGTATGATACTTTCTATGCTATTTTATATGGAAAAGATTAACAGCATATTTTGTTTAAGCACTTGAAAAAACAACAGATGACAACAATTTATGACTGTTTTCAGAATTTTCCTTGAAATGTATAGACAACAAGAATTGCCATGGTAACAAAAAGAAGGCAGGAAAGTCATCGACCATTTTATTTGAAAATTCTTATTAGCTTATTTTATAACAGTCGCCATTAATTTTTTTTTTCACATTTCGTTAAACAAAAGGAACCGTAGGCATCATTTTGTCATTTTTCTGTAATAGACATTTCTAATTTTTTGAAGGAATCTAGGGAAAAAATAGCTAAAATTTCCTTCATAAATGTGTGGAGAGTCCTAAAGGCAAAATAATGTAGGTATTTACCCTACAATTTTAAGAATTTTTTTTTCTTGCAGATTTCACTATGTCGTCCATTATTATTTAAGATTAATTATATCTGCTGAACTGTTACTTTACTGATATAGTATATTCGCTCATAACTAATCCAAACAAATCCTGCATCATTTTTATCACCCGTATTCTTACTTTTACTTATTCTTCATTTATTTGGGAGAATATATTTCATTCTAGGCAAAATATTGTAAGCAAGCTTTTTAGCATCTTTCTGCTGAATGTTTAGCTACGTTTGGAGCATCATGTTATTTTTAATAGACACTAAAATCTATGGTTTATTTTTTCCTATTTTACAATTTCCATGAATCTTGTGAAAAGTAGTAGTTTTACATCGTGGATGCTTTGATGGAATCTAGAATATTTCTGAAATAATCCGATAGCGGAAGTATTTTGAACCGCTTTATGTTGATATGTTATTTACAAGTGCAACCCACTTATCTGAGTTGTCTGTCTAGATTTTCCACCGTCTATACGACTTAGAATTCAAGATAAGTAAGATAAGCATTTAGATATGTTTTGACCGAAATATAAAGTGTTTGAAATAACGATTAAATTAAAAGAATTTGTGAATATTTCAAAAAATGGAAAGGAAAGCCAACTTTTGAATGGAATATTTTCTTTTTAAATTTCTAATAAGAAATATTTTTCCTTACTATGCATTAAACTAACTGTTAAAATTTTTATTATTGGTAATGATTTAATTTTAAATTAGTTGTTGCAATGAAAATATCAGATAATAGTGAAGGCGTTTTTTATTTAGAAGGATCAAGGACTTTTTCGGGTTTTACATATTTGTAATTATTTCTAATTATGTACTTTCTAAAAATAATTTCCTACTCACTTGAACTGGCTAATTAGGGTCGGGCATGTAGGACAAATGACCTAGGCGCTATTATTAGGCAAGAAAGATTGAAGAATCAGTTAAATATATTTTTTTCCTTGAAAAGTGCGTTTTTTTAATTCTTACTACACACTTCTTAAAAATTAAGATGCTTCGAATCAAGTGTAGGAAAATGCAAAGTCCTATTACAACTTGGGAATTTATTCAAGTTAAGTTTCCCAAGATAAAAAAATGACCTGTATTAAAGAAAGATGATGGACTTAATTAAATTTATTTAAAGGAAATCTTACTAAAGGAAGGTTCATTTTTCAGATATCTGTCTCGCTGGAAAAAGGGCGAGTATGTACGAAAATCCTCAGATTTTTTTTTAAAGGGCAGATGATATGCTATAACAAAGCAGATTGCCTCAAATTTCCTAGCTGGAGAAATATGGAGATGAAATGATATAAATGTTATGAAATGTAATCGTATAACATATCCATATTCATACTAATTCAGTATTTGTCTCTTCTGAAGTGTGCGACAAGTAATGGGAAATAAATAATTATTTTTATTACAGCGAGTGCATGAAACTCAACTCACAAAAAGAACCGATAAAAATTACCGTCGCTGTAAAACGAAAATTTAATTTATTAGCACTTTTTACTTTTATTATTCTAAATTCTACTTTTTAATCACCAAATGGTGGCTTAATTAGGGTGGAGAAATGTATTTTTGTATAAATAAAAAGATACTTTTTAATCACCAAATGGTGGCTTAATTAGGGTGGAGAAATGTATTTTTGTATAAATAAAAAAATATTATATCGAAATGTGAGAACATTTTCTTCTTGTTACCGTGCATTTCAATACTTTGCCCTGGACTTCATTTGAACTCGTAATACTCTGATCTAAAGAAACATAAGAGGTTATCAGATGTTATGGTGCGTTGATCTCCCAAGCTTTAAATAGCAGAGAAAAGTAAAGAAAGGAAAACTCCCGCTTTTTTTCTAAGGTATAAAGGGAGTTTATTCTAAGTGATCAATATTTAGAGTTTTTGTAGCAGGCAAAACAGTATCGTATAACATATCGATTTTGTCATTATTATTGGTATTTCTAGATATTTCTACAATAGTTTAATCTGTTTGAATACATTATGGTCTAATTTTTTTTTTAAAGTACAAAATCAGTGGAATGTGTAAATATGTGAGGCTTTTCTAATGAGTCAAATTTTCGAAAAATTTTCAATAATTTTTTTAGACTTTTTAAGTGGTTAAATTAATACTGTGACAGATTTTCTGACCACAAAAGTTTAGAAAAATTTTATTAAAAAATTTCAAAAAGATTTTGAAAAATTGTTTAAAATTTTTTGGTGTCTTTATGATTTCTTTTATAGGAAAGTCTTGCGTATTCAGTTCTCACTATGCAATCATGACTGCGGATAATAAAAGTAAATGGGCATATGTTGTCTTTTTCTCTACTGGCACATTACAGGCCAGATGTTTTGATTAAAGCTGCCAAATTTAGCCCACATATCCTTTGGAAGGGGCCGGGAAATGTGTGACCCTAAACGAGTTTTTCGGAAGCTTGATTAAAATTTTAATTTATTATAAAGTAAATGAAATTTCAAGCGTGAGTGCTTGAAAAAAATTAAGAAAATACTATCGCACAATAATAATTTTCACTTCATATAAAAATTCCAAAAATGATCTTTCCAATTATATAAATTTTTGTTTTAACGCAATTTTACCGACATTAATTTAAAAAGTAAACATAATGAATATGATTTACAGTTGCAGTTCTTATATGTTAAAATTTAAACCAAACCTATTTCTCGGCTTCATCAAATCATTTGTTTTTTTCTTTCTAAAAGATTATTATATTTCAAACAAAATTATTAACAACAAACAAACATTATTAACATTAACAACAAACAACAACAAAATTAAAATTATTACATTTTAATCAAGAATTTTGATTTATTCTTTAAGCTATGAAAAAGTAGGATGTAAAATTGTATCTTACGAAATATTTATTAGATTTTCTTTCTTTCTCTCTCTCTCTCTGTATGACTTCAAGCATAAAGTAGTTCATTTTCAATTTAATTGACCATGTAATATTTATTTAATGCATTTCCATTATTTTGTAGGTTTTCATAGCTTCTAAAGTTGTAGATATCTTTAACACTGGATTTCATAAGAAAATGGCAGTTCTTTATATTTTAAGAGTTAAATTACAGGGTGATTATAATTAAAGTTCCACTATGAAATGGTCATAAAAGGAAAATTACTGAACCAAATGTTATCAAACTTGGTAATAGTTTAAAGAAGGTCACGGAAATTTCTTTTCCGCCAAAAAAAAAAAAAAAAAAAAAAAAACACCTCACCACTAGGTAAGAAATGGTGCTGTATGCAATATTATTAAGCAAAATAGGACATGAAGACATCGGTTTAAAATGTGTTTAATCGTTTCTGGCATGTTTTACAAAACATGTTCAATGTGGCCTCCACCATTTTCTGAACTCAAGTTAAATCGCATTACTGCATTCTCAACAATAATCTTAGCATATCAGGAGGAATGTTACGCACATGTCGGTGTATCACATCTTTCAGTTCCTCCAAATTGTTCAGATTATCACAATAAACAGTTCTTTTTGAGATAATACACATTGAACATGCTTTGCAAACATGTTTCAGAAATGATTAACCCTTTTTAGGGCCGTGGGAAGTATGCTTCCCACCAAATTTATCAATCTTTGTATGAAATAATGTAGGTTGGCATAAGTTCTGACAAATTTTTTTAGTAAGTCAGAAACTTAGATGCTTCAGTTCTTTATCTCACACAAAATTATGTGTCTTGATTTGTTACTTATTAATTAACCAAATTAATTAATTAATCAAATTAAATTTATCTATTAAGCTAAATGAATTCCTTTTCTTATTCTAATTTCAAGCCTAAAAATATTTTAACATAATTATAACTAGAAAAAAAATGGCCCTTTAAAGGGTTAAACACATTTTAAACCGATGTCTTCATGTCCTGTTTCGTTTAACAATATTGCATACAGCGCCATTTCTTCCCTGGTGGGGAGTTTTTGAATTTTTTGCCAGAAAAGAAATTTCTATGTCTTTTTTTAAACTATTACCAAGTTTGATAACATTTGGTTCAGTAGTTTCCCTTTTATGACAATTTTAAAGTGGAGCTGTAATTATAACCATGTATATGTAGCTATTAATTTATGCTATTCATTTATGATATATAACTAGATTAAATATAAAATTTCTATTTGCCAGATAAAGGCAATTATTGTAATAATTATTAAATTATATGCAACTTTAATAGCTAAAAATAGTGTCTTTTAAATCAGATATATTTGTAAGAAGAGTAAGAATGTAAATTTTTATATATATTGCAGGTGAATACCAGAAACCGCCAACGGAAGAATTTTGAGCCTCTCATTTTATTATCACAAAATAATAAGTTCTACAGACGACAACTACCAAGATTCTGTTTCAATTTCATTCACATTGATAATAGAGTTTTTCTCCTCAGGCAGCATTTTGAGTTAAGATATCCGACTAGGTCCGGAGACGAATTTTAAAAAAATGATGCATAAATATTTTTTATTGCACCAAATAGCTACAACAGACTTGAAAGGTCACTATTAGAAGAAGAAAAAATACTCTCATTGTCTTTAGTTTTTGAAAATCCCTCCTTATTTAATAAAAATTTAGCAACATTTTCAATGTTAGGATAAACAGAGCAGGTTAAAAAATAATGGAAATATTTAATTTTTATTTTACCTGTACATAGTTCAAGTACATAAAATGTAACAGATCACAAGATAAAAATTATTTTAATAAATAAAAATTTTATGAGCATTTGAAGTCCGTTAATGAATTTCTTAAAATTATTCTATGTTTTGTACTTAAAGTGTCTGTATAACATATCTAAATGAAGCTATCTGAAATTCTGTGGTCTATCACATCCTCAAAGGGTTTGTTTTCTTGCATATGAAATTTCATGGAATTTTATTGAATTGATTTTGAGATATGTTATCTGTGAATTAATCACAGTGAAATATTCTTTCTTCAGAAAATGCGTTTAAATGTTATACTTATAAATGAGTTCATCCAAATAAATGCGTTGGAAACAAATGCAATTTTCGCGCCTTTTTAACAAAAATACCAAAAGTAAGCAAACTAAGGCTGAGTTGGTAGAGTGTTAATATAAACGTATCAAATATTATTTTGGAGAATTTTACGATAAAAATAAAATAAATCACACATTTTCGGTTAAAAATACCACTGTTTCCGATTTCGTTTTTGTTTGTTATATGTTATTGAAACTACTAGATCTATAGTCCTATTTAGCATATATTAAAAACAAAATCTGGTTTAGAATCTACGAAGTCGGAGCGTTATTTTCAGATCATAGAAAAAAAATTCAAATTTTTCTGTAAAAAGCATTTTCACAACCTTGTCAGATAACTATTTAGCAAAAATCGATATATAGCCATTATATAAACGAATCATGTGCATAATATTTGATAAAAAGGCATTTATTAGCCTCATTATTTTAAATGTAAGGATAAAAAATCACAACGTGACATCGGACTTGATACACCACTTGAAAGATCATATTTTTATTCACTGAAAACTTATTCAATTGTTATTCCATTATTCTGGGAAAAAAAAGCAATTAATATTTTGGGATGGCCAGCTGTTTGGTATTCTATACGGTAAACTTAATGAGAAGAGCCCAACATAAATCTCTGATTGAAAAAATAACAAACACCCAGAGCTGAAGAGAAAACAGAAAGAAAGCAATGCGAGCTGCAAAAACAGCGCCATGGAAAATAATGCGGATGTAATAATGAACTATTATTCCGATACTTTTATCGATTATTGAAGCTGGAGTGAGCATAAGTTCGAATTACTCAACAATGGTGAAAGAAACCTTGTAAGTTTTTTGGACTGTTTCCATGAGAACATCACGTCTGCGATTGTAAATGAATTCTTTGCTGATATTATAATTGTGTTGTAAGACATGGGCCCAATTTGAGCAGACTTTATAAGCTTCAAAATTTAATTTATTTAATATAAAATTTAATTGCTACAAAGGTTTTAACAAGAAATAATTAATAATAGGCTCTCCGAACTCCCGTAAAGAAATAAAAAGTTGATAAATTTCTTAGCATTTCAAAATATTTCTATATATTGAAGCTTAGTTCCAGTTTCTTAGCTTTCTTTAAAAAATTAACTTTTCTTAACTAATATCAAAATATTTTTTAATTTTTTAAAAGTTTATTTTATTTATTTTTAAGCATTAAGTTTTTCATTTGTGTTCTATTGTCATATTTTAATTATTGCAGTGATTGTGATACCGAGTACTGAATTATTTCCATAGATTTAATTCAATGAAAAGTATAGCACCGAATTCTTGAATTATATTTTCTTTAATAATAAAGTATTTCATTTCCAATGAAACCTCCCAGCAGTTAATATCTTCAATGCACTTTTAATGTTAAAAGAATTCAACATCAATGATAAATTAAAAATTTTTATTACCAATTATTAATTCTAATTTGATAAAAAAGAAAATTTAATGTTGATTATTTTTAAAATACGCTCTTGAAATGGATCTACCTATTCTTCAATTCCACATATTTCCTCTTGTAAAATTAAAATCAAAGCGTTATCTTCTATATTTGAGAGGAAATATTTTCTAAAATCTGACTTATGAGAAATATCTCGTCATTTAAATTTCAAACTCTGACATTAAATTAAATCATTTCTGTTTGTAAAATTTCTAAAAAGAATGTGCTGTGATGCTACGAATTTTTAAAGTGTAAACCTTGAAACCTAATAAACTTTTTAGTAATTATTTTTTTCAACTATAGAAGTTTATCATTGAAAAAATACAGGCGGATTACAAAACAAAACGGCATGGATACGTTCTTTTATTATAAGCAAAAACCACCTTTTGATATTGTAAGTTAATTTATATATTACAATACTTACGTGTATTTTTATAAATAGAAACTACATACACACATTCATTTAAAAATGCTAAATTTAAAGCATCTTAATTATTTAAACAGATAAATTGAACTGAGAATGAAAATTAAATGTTAAGCAATTATAAGATGCAGTTATTATTGATAAAAATTTAATTAAATGTATAAAAGCATTCAAAATTATATTTTAAAACATGATGCCTGATAAGTCGAAATAAATGCACATGAATAAATGTTGAATGATTTCTTAGAGTTCTCAACATGCTCAATATGTCCCTAGATTCCTGTTTGTGTAATTGTGAGTAAAAGATAATTTACATTTACGAATTGCGTTATTGTGGCTTATGGCACTTTTAAAGCCTGCTGACAGTTATCTGTGAGCGATTTAAGCCGAACGAGCGTCTCTTGTTTTTTCAGTAGCGCCAACTAGGGCCAAGAGTACGACTTAGCTACTCACACGTCGCAACAATTTTACGGGGCGGACTTCGTTCTTGTCTTTCATTCACTCATCCACAGATCGTAATTTTGATCTGAATCAGAGAACGATCACCTCTGAACCAGAACCCCACGTGGTATTACTCTCGACATAGATGACTTTTCTACCTCGACCGATTTATACTTGCGCCAGCCACCACACACACGGAGAGTCTTCGGCTGGAGGGATTTGAACGCACAACCCAAGGAATGCGAACCCAACTGTCTACCGTCGAGACTAACCCGGCCCCTTATTTACGAATTAAATACAACATGCTATTTTTTATGCAGACGAATGATTTAGGTGTTTATGATGGGTGTTCAGGCGCACATTTTATAAAGCAGTAATTTTGCTTAATTTCATGTAAAAGATTCTATCATTTTTTTCCTTAATGTTTTATAATTTGTTTAAATTTTTATTTTGTAATTAATTAAGTAATAGGCAGATATTATAATCGAAATTAAATTCATGTTTAATCAAGATGATAAATAAATTTGGTTAAATATGATTTTTTTTAGAAAGACATTCAACCTAACGATTTTTTAATAGTGAAATATATAGGTAAAAATTATTAATTGCAATTCATTAGCTGCAAAAACTTATTACATTTTCATTTTTTCTAAGCACCAAAATTTAATTCAAACACCAATACATTTCCCCCTCGTTTTTTCTCGCCTTATTTCCCAATTCACTTCTTTGTTATTTGCAGTAATTAATGCTTTCAGCGTACCAAAAATCAAATAATTTCAATAATTAAATTTAAGTCGATTCACATTACGGAAGTAATACAATTAATTCTATCGGTGAGCCATTCTTACGCCGAAAGCGGCAAGATCATATTAGTTAAAAATATTTTATAAATTATTACAGTGAAACCTCGCTTAGTAAGTACCTTGCATAATGAGTAAAACAAAATATAATAAAGTGACTCGCTTAGAGAGCGACGTTTTGCAGAACGAGTGGTGAGGAGACACCAAGATGTGACATGTTGGATTGGCCTGTATCAATCTGTATCGAGCGCTTGTTTGAAGAAAGCATTCACACATATTTGGAAGAAGTTTTGACCGGATAGCGTTGACGAATGTGACTCGGAGAGGTTTGAGAAAGTACCTGTGGAGCCTTAATCGACAAAATTTGGTGCCTGGCCAAGATTATGGGGCTGCAGGTGGATAGCAACGACATCAACGAGCTAGTAGAAGAACATAGTCAGAAATACCGAAGAGCTCATGGAGGTGAATTTGAGCAAAATGTTGCAAAGGATATTTGATCAGGAGAAGAAATAATAGCTTCAACAAGACAACAACCATCTAGCGAAATAAGAGAGATGCTGAAATCATGGAAAATTATTGCATCGTGCGTTGAGAAGCATCACCTTGATAAGGCAATAGCTAAGAGAATAACAAATTCATTTAATGATAATACTGTGTCTCATTTTTGCCAAATTTTGATGCTAACAAAAAAAAAAAGTCTTTAGACAATTTTCTTGTAAAAAGCATGCTTTATAATTAATAAATAACATTACTGTAAATTTGTTGGGGTACTTTTTTCGTATTGGAATGCATTGTCCCATTTAACATGGATTCATATAGAAAAAAATTGTTTTGCTTAACGTGTGTTTCACATTACGAGTAAGATTTGGAAACGAATTATGCTCGTTAAATGAGGTTCCACTGTATTTAGTTTTTATTGCGATTTCAATCTTAGCTCTCTGAGGCATAAAGTTTAGAGGATGGAATATGTGATTATAGTTTAACAAAAAGGAAGGGTCATTTTAAGTAGGTACACCTCTGTGATACGTTGTTCTAGTTGTGGCATTAACAAAGAACCTGGATCGTGATATCGTTAACATCGTTAAAGACCTCAACGTGTATCCCTTCTTTTGAAGCAGGAAATGAACAAAATCACAAATGAAACAATTATAAAACAAATACATTTTTATTAAAACAAATATTTTGTAAACTTTACATTTTTACACTTGTTATTTATAGAAAAAATCATTAACTTTTTAAAGACTGTTATTAAAGGTTTATTATATAAGAATGTTATATAAAGTTTGACAAAATATACTAGTAGATAATTTCATGTATAAATATTTTGTAGGTTGTACTTCAAACAGAGCAAAATTGGTGATAAACTTTTTTTTAAAAAAATTGCCAGTTCCTTATTTACTGTTGTTTTTTATTTACATAATAACGCTAAAAATTAACGTTTTGCTCTGTTTGAAGTAGCATTAACATTAAAACAAAGAACATATGAAAATAAAGTTAAGAATTACAGTGTTTTCACTTAAATTTTCGCATGAATTAGTGGACAGAACTGTTTCAATTTCTAAAGAAAAATGTGCAAATAACATTTAGTCAAAGCACATGGGTATTTTTCATAAAGATACTTATGGCAATACAATATTTGAATTCAGGAAATAAGAAAAATATGATACAGATATAATTGAGTAAATTTTTTTTCTTTGAATTTCTGAAATGTTATCTCGCAGAATAATCTGTTTTTGTACATTTGAATATAGCTCATAAAGGAACTAAAGTGTTTGATGAGAGCTTTATGGAAATTAAAAGCTTATTGATTAACGGAGTAATCAAATTAATTTAAATGGCGTTTTTCACAGTTCTTTAATTATCAGCTTTCATTATGGCTGTTCTATTTCGCAAACACAAAACAAATTGTGATTCACACGATAAACCTGAAAGATGAGTCAGCGGTAAAGAAAAATAAATACCGCGATCGATTCTTATCGCGTGCTTTTACGAAAAACAATTTTGATTGAGAGCATTTGATATTAATAATTGTTTTATCCTGTAATCGTATACTGATTGTAAGATATGTCTAGCTTTTCATTGATTGAACTTTAAAAAACGCTACACAGGAAATCCATTTAAAATCATTGATGCTCTTCTGTAGTTTTATTTTAATTAAATATTAGAACGTATAGATTTGGAAGCAATTGATCCTCCTCGCTGTTATTTAAAACTTGGTACTTTTATATTTTTTAGCCATACAGGTCTTTTAACTACACAAAAATGAACTTACGTCAAAAATATTTATTGATAATACTGGGAGTTAAAATCTCAAAATATACGATATTTCTCAAGAAGATGAAGCATCTATAGTTCTTTGTATCCAATAAAAGTGAAGTTAAAATTTTTTGATAAGTTCCACATCCTTTTGCTTATATATTAATCGTTGGAAAGATAAAATTTTCTTTTGAACGTACGTTCCTGTGCAATCCATGAGTTGTTAACAGAAGTTAAATCAATGAGTTGTTGCACGAAATGTCACTCAAGAAAATGTCTCTGTGTTCAGCTACTCTTCTGTTCCGTTTATTCAGAACGCATTTCTCTTCATTCCATTTTAGTTTATGGTATGGAGTTTTTAACTATGATAGCATTCCATCTAAATAGGCATTTCATCTGTATCTCTCTTATTGACTTCCATCTAAAAAGAAAAAGCTCTGTAGACGCTTTCTTTTCGAATTGAAAATAACTTAAGTCCCAAAAAATATTAAAATTGCTGTATTCTATTTATAACGAGTACGGGTAAGTGAAAGGAACATTAGTTGGTGCTATTGGCACTTTGGTCGTGCTCGTTATGGTTACGGTAGTTGGAAACATAGTTGTACTTGTTACTGTTCTGAACTTCGTACTAAATCCGTTGTAAATGAGAGTATATATTCGGGGGCTTAGACTCGTTGTTGTTGTTACTGTTGTATATATGGAAGTAATAGTGCTGTATTCAGGCTCGGGAGGGGCTATGCGAGTAGCTCCAATCAGCTTCTGTAATTGCTGTTGCTGCTGTAATGCATGTGTATTAAGATATGGCTGAACTGACGTTATCGTGGTAGTAACAGTTCTTTTCTTAGTAGCTGTAGGATCCGAGACAGTTCGATATCGAGTTGATCTTCCATCATAAAATCTGATTGTTTTTGTGCTGTAGAGGGTTTCAGTTGTAACATATGTTGATGTATCGCTTACTGTTGAATATAAAGTCATTTGGGCATTGAGTTGTTGCAATCCAAGATATACAGCAGCTAGAGGGTTATTTAAGGCATTTCCCAAAGAAAGGAAAGGATTCGAGAGTTGAGGAGGAGCATTTCCGACAGAAGGCATGATCATTGATGGTTGCACAGTGTTTTCTGTTGAAAATTGTTCCGGTGGTGCAGACTGAATTACTGATGGTTGAATATTGGCTGCAGCTTCTAGTGTGGTTTCTGGTGTATCCGGTTCATCAAAAGCTGATTCTAGAACAGAAGCATCTCCTATTGGTAATGTTCTGTAAGCAGTAATAATCTTCATAATGAAGAAACTCTCTGTTACTGTGTGATAAGCTGTTGATTTGCCATCATAAACTGGAACCACAGATGTTTTTAAGGCCCTTTCTGTTGTAGTGAACGTGCGTGTTACAATGTGGTGATTAAAATCTACCTCTGAGGCTTCACGTTCCATAGAAGTTGATTCAGCTGCAAGAATATCTTGAATATCTGTTGGGTTTACTGTCAGCGGAACAGATGTTGTGATCGTGAGAGTTCGAACAGATTTTCTTCTTCCCACATGAAGAGTTACTTCACTTGTAATAGTTGTCTCTTGAAAAACAACCTTCGCTGGATCAACTTCAATACCTATGCCTTCGGTCACTACTTCAGCTTCATCATCAGTCTTGTGAGTGTGATCTTCTTCCAAATCTTCATCATCAGCTGGTAGAGTGACATTATATTCATCAGAGGAGTCATGTCTAAGAGTGAGTTTTACTTTGAAGCGATTTAGTCTGACCTGAAAATGAATAAACAAAAATTAAAAAGAATTAATAAATAAATAGTATATCTAATTTTAAATAGAAGAAAAGATAAGGAGCAATGCTACAAAAGAAAGTTTTGTTTCCTGAATATGATAATTTCAGATAGCTTTTGTATTAGCAGCGATAAGCCGTGGATAATAACTTTTTATCCTATTGCATTTTCCTGTTTATATGAGAGGATTATTTATCTGGTATAAATCTAAATACATGATTCTAGATACAAAGGATAAGAGATTTCCTGCGATAAAAGTCTAGTTCCTATGTGTAATAAAGTGCAAGATCGATAATTTCTTTTTTTTTTAAAACTTAAATGAACAAGAAATTACATATTGAACGCTTTTTAATATAAAAAGTGTAAAGCATAAAGTTAATGAAATTCTCTAAATTAGATACTACACCACATATATGGATGGAATTCTTATGGGATGGTCAATGGAAATTAACTAAGGCATAAAAATTGGGCAAATGCGTACAGGCAATTTTGCTAAATGGAAAAAAAAATCTTGTACATGTACCAACCATGTACATATCGATCAACTTTTATTATACGTGATTCATCAAAAGTATGAAACAAATGAGAAGTGATAAGCCGTTAAAGAAACAGATGAAGTTACAAGAATTATTTTTTTTAATTTAAAAGAGAAATACAATAAAAGAGAAATAAAAATCAATATCGTAATATTGATTCTTGATTACGGTTTATCTGACGAATTTATTTGGTCTAGACTTACAAGGACATGCAATTTAAATGCGTATTTGCACACCAATGTTCTTCAAAACTTGTCCGAAGTTTATTTATCTTATAGTTTATTTAATATGAAGTGAATCGAAACGAATCCTTTTATTTAACGGCTTACGGATTTGCATTTTTTAAACAACTTTAATGCGATAATTTTTTTTTTTTTTGTTATTTGAGCGTACCCAAATCTAAACTTCATCAGAATAAAAAAATGTAAGCATTAGTAAGTAACTTTATGTATCATATATTATGTATTTCATTATTATGTTATGCATATTATGTAATTCATGTGTAGTTTATGTTAATTAAGAAGAGGGAAAAAAAACCCTTCGATAGATTTTACAGTAGCTTCAAGGCTTTTTTTTAATAAAGTTCTACACGGTCAATTTTCTTAATCTCTTGCTCGGAACTAGCACAAATAAATAAGAAATTTAATACCTTTAAAGAAAATATGTAACCTAATTTTCGTTGGGAAAAATATGAAATAGTTATTAATCCTCAGAAATTTTTCCTTTATTGTATTTATTTAATTAATATTGATAGGGTCATAGGGTTATTTTATTAAGAGTGAAAATTTATAATCGTTTCGCAAATTTTAAAATGTCGATGACCCTTTACAAATGATAGAAGCATTCAAACTCCTATAGGTGGTTATTTTGTCCGTCAGTTTCGTCCCTTCCATTTGAGTTCGCTTTGGAATAGAGGCGGAGGTAGAGATTTGCCGATGGGGAGGCAAGACAAATAAATAACTCATAATAATTAATTTTACATTTAATTAAAGAAAATCAAGTATTATTTAACTTCTTTTTTATACAGATGCTGATCCTTTCTTACATTGTTAAATGTTAAAACTTCACAAAGGAATTTGTAAAAAAATGTTCTGAGTTTCTTTTAATGACCATCAAAAAATTGTCAATATTTGAGTCTATTTTTTTATGAGGCTGTTGAGATTTAATTTATCTGAGATCTAAAATTAGAAAAAAAAATATGTTATATTCCTTTCTAGATTGTAGTATATAGATATAAACACAGATTGCGCCAGAATGAAGCGTCATGCTAACTGAACAAATGCATGCTCTTATTTTATATCAGAAGCTATATACAATAAATGTTCAAAGAAAAAGTTTTATAAAAGAAACTTTTTCAGAAATCTAAAATAATAAATAAAAAACATTTGATGTTTTCCCAAAAATTGATTTTTCAGCGTAGTTCAGCCTACTTAAAATATTTGCAACAACGAGCAGGAATTCAGATATATTTCGAATCCGAGGATTCTAGTGCGGAACAAAAATACAACAAATTACATTTAATACAACAAAAAAATTTACTATAGTTCTAACACGATCAATGTAGAATGCGGAAAAGATACAATGTTGTCGTTTCTTAAGAATACTGGGGAAAATATTTTGTAAATATATGTACAAACTTACTATTTTATGTAAGATATGAAAAATATTCTCATGAATAATGGACTGCTTAAACATTAGATCCCCCATGTATTTATTTTTCAATATATATTTAGGCTTAAAAACCAGTGAATTTTATTAAGTAACAATTAGATCTTGAATATGAATTCTCCTATCTTCATTTTTAGGCATGCGTTCCTATGGTTAAGTACTTTTTTAATTCAAAGTTATTGCAAGCTAATATTTTCCTCCCAAAAAGTGAGTTTTATCCCCTCAATTGTATGCATTGGATTTTCTTAACCCCTTCGTATACAATGACGAGTCTGCTTCGCTATGGAATTAATAAATTTTTAACTTTAAATTTGCAATTAAGGGAAAGTATTAAGTAATTTAAAATGCAAAAATCGCTTGAATCACTACCTCAAATGCCCTTATATTATTCTAAGGATTAAAATAACAATAATTATCCCAAATAAGATCTGCTATCTAATTAGGAAGTTAAGTAAATTCGTATGTCAAGAGATTAATGTGTTATATATGAATATTCTATGAATAACAATTTTAATCATCCTTTTATCAAGACATATTTATATAAAGTCTATTAAAAATTTAGAAACATCTGAAATTATATAGTTTTTGCTGCGTATAGTAATTGAAAGAAAAAAATAAATAAAAAGATACGTTCCCCGATTACATGGTCATAATATTGAATGCAGAATTTGAATAATTTAGGAAGTATTTAGCAAATTTAGTGCATACTTGGTTAATCACTTTTAGTGTAGCTAAAAAGCTACGATACCACAAATATTTTTTTTGTCGTCAGTTGTAGTCGATAATACTTCTTTAGTGTAATAATTGTAGCTTGATAAATTAGATTGCGAAAGAAAACAGATATTTTATTGTAAATAAACTTAATTTGCAATTGTACAATTTACTTACTTCAGTAATTAATAATGAAGCTAGATAATTTCGCTACAATAAAGTAACTTTTTTTAACATGCATTTGCACAACCGTGTAAAAAAAAAAGAATATTTGATTAAATTTAATTTAACCATTAACTAGATTTTAGTCAGGCAATTCTCATAGTGAAATGAATAAAATAAATTTACCGATTCGTTACCGAAGAAGTAACAATTAGATGAATAAGACGGCGATTAACTTTAGAACTTTAGTTTGAATGATGAATTATTCAAAACAATTCTATCATCCTATTCATGAATAATATAAAAGTATTAATTTCTGTAATAATTCCACTGGCAGATAATCGAAGTGCTCGATGAAAACATTTTTTTTCTCCATAATCTATGATAAAATCTTAGTCGAAGGGAAAAAGATTAGTCGAGAAAAATGTGACGTTTTATTCACTTGCCAGCTTATTGATTCTTCTTCTAAATATAATATAAAGTATATGCTGAATGAAAATTATAACATTTAAATCAGATGACTAAGAATTTGGACTTAACGTCGTCGACATCCATTGCATTGAAGTCTGGGTCGACCGATCAAAATTTTTTGGCAAAATGCGACATATTTTATGATTTATTCACATGTCACCTTGTCGGTTATATTGCCAAAAGTAGGGAAAATTAAAAGCTTGATGAATGACATTTGAATTAAATGTCTGAAAATCTGCAGGTATAGTCTTTAATATTCATCATATTCAGTTCACAATCGGCCGCTTTAAAATTGCCGGCAGAATGCGATATCCTATTCAGTCGGATATATTCCCCGAATTAGTGCAAATTATAAGTTAAATGAACATTTCAATCAAATATCTGAAAATCTGCAGACTTAACCCCTTCGACACTCAACGCATTGAGTTCATAGTTGGTATACCAAAAATTGTCCGCTAAATACATCATATTATTGACCTACCACTCTATCGATTATTTTGACGAATAAAGTCAAAACACTTTAATCGTTACTCGGATATTTCAACTGTTTACATTATATTAACTTCAAGGCTGTTTTTAAATAATCATATTCAATAATGCGCATCTCTCTACAACCATCCTGAAGTGGTAAACACTTTTATCGACGAAACTTTGAGAATTTCTCGCCGTTGGGGGGTGGCAAGACGCTGCCGACAGGGGGGCAATTGCACCCCTGCTACCTCCGCTTCTGCATCAGAAACCGAAATTAATTGTGGCCTTGGTTTATTTTTAATTTCTAAAGCATTTGATGAGTGATCTGATTGCTTAAAATAATCATTCCGAAAGAAAAAAAAATAGAGTTGACCTTGGCAGATCTCCGTAGCTGCATTTTTAATGTAAAATTATCTGAGTGATATCTTCTGCCCAAAGCATTGCTTTAAAAAAGTAGGATTGTCCTTGATGGATTTGTTAATCAGTAACTCTCATTACATTATCACGGTTGCTATTCTAAATGGCTATATTATATTTTTTAATCAACCAATATATAAATTTTTTTAATCAATCAATAATTTTTAATGGGTGATGATTTGGAGATAGTTTGTTTTCTAAATATTTCATTCGATGATAGACAACCGATTATCTATAACTCACATACAGGAGACTAATTTTATCAATTTTATGCTATTTATAGAACAAGGGGGGGGGGGAAGAAAATTTCAGTTTCTATGGTTTAAAATATTTTATTTTAAAAGTTCCATGCGGAAAATTTTCTTCAACACTAGAATTACCAAGACATTCATTTTAACGGTTTTCAAATTTCATGCTTCATTATGATTCAGTTTTTAACTAAAAGCTCTAACATGATATCCTATAAATGCAAATACAAATTGTTTTTCTTGGATTTTTTTATTAATAAATAATGAATTATTACATTAAATGTTGTTTTCATTGTTATATATTTTTATTTACATTAACTAAGTCAAAAGTGTCACCACAATTTGATGAGTGTGGTAAAACTAGATATATATTTAACATTGGTAGTTTTAGTGTTAACACCAAAGTTGCTTATAATATGGAATAAATACAAGGCCTAATAATGACATCTTTCTCAGAAAAAGTATTAATCAGACGTCATTACAACGAAAACAACAAATGAACTAGCAGAATGCATTTTCGAAGACAGTGAAGAGACTCGATTTCGTGACGTCATTTTATTTTAATAGGAGAAACACGCATTATGTACAAGCGACGAGCACACACATAACACAGAATGACACAGAAAGAAATGAGGGAAAAAGCTCTTGAACATTTTATCCCTGGTCTTATATAACCTGAGATATTGATAGGGAAAATATTTTTTCATGGTGCTTATATATAATGAAATTTCGATAGGGATTTTCGCTACAAGCTCCGAAGAGGCAGGGGAAGCGCAGGGATCTTTAAAAAAAAAGAATGTGCTTAGTGGACATTTTTCTAGGCCTTCACGCGGAGTGTGGGAAAGTTAGGCTTTTAGCCGATTCAGCAATTTTACAAAGCTTATCTTGAATTAATTAAGTAGAAGCTGTGGAATTGGATCAGGAAATAAGAGAATATTTTAGAATGAAGTTACTATGGGCTAAATTGAGGTAAAACCGTGGAAATTAACTAAATTGAAATTAGAGTTTAAAATATCATTATATATATATATATATATATATATATATATATATATATATATAATGCGAGGTATATATAATGGTTATATAAGGCGAGGGATAATTTATTTCGGCCCTGCTTTTTCCCCAGTTCTGCTTTTGCAATGCGCTGTGGCGGACGCACAATGTCCGCGTCTTTTTGCTTGTAAATAATTATGCTTTCCCGATAGATTAAAAAGAATTTTAAAATGTAAAAAGTCTCTTCACTGTCTTCAAACTGCATTCTACTTCACATAAAATAATGTTACATATATATATAAACTTTTAATATACTTTAATCAGTTTCTCTTCTAAATGAAGAATTTATTATTAAATGGTTTTTGGTTTTTTTTTGGTTATATTAACGTCTCGTTTTGAAGCAACACTAGGGCTATTTTGGGACGGACTTCGTCATTTTGAACCGCGGTCAGATGACGAGGACGACACCTGAGCTGGCACCCCCCTCTCCACACCACCCCACACCAACGGGAGGACGTTTGGTCATGACGGATTTAACGTGCAACAGACCCCCTTACACGACGGTTCTTCGGTGGAGTCGGGTCACGAACCTGAAACCCTCCGGTTCCGAAGCCGAGACCTTACCACCAGGCCACCGCGGCCCCTATTATTAAATGAAGTCCTTATATCAGACTATTTCAAGAGATATAATGCTATCAGTGACTAAACATAAAGATACTATTCTTTTTTTTCCGGATGATATACTGCAGACAATTTCTAAACAAGCTTACAGATTAGTTTTACGTTGAGATACTTGAATAAAATTTTTCAGAAGTTAGCTAATCGTAAAGAAAGACAGTTACGTCAATTGAGCGAAATGATAAAACTGCGACAACACTAAAAATATGAAAAAAAAAAAAAAAAATGAAAAATTTGCACAAACATGAAGCTATTTTATTAACTTATTGTTAATGTAATTGTGTTTAAACTTTTGTTATTGAATGCTAATTAATAATATTGAGATGTTTCAGAACGGTCATTACTAAAGCAACGCCATTTGAAAAAAACTAATAAAATTTTATTATATTCTTGAAAAGTTTGTCTGCTGTATTCGGAATGAGCAAATTTGGTGGTGTACCATTATAAATTAAAAAAAAAAAAACCACCTTGTAATATTTAACCCTTTCGAGATTATTGAGCCCCATTAGTCGGAGTCAAGCTTAAACAAGAAGAATCTGTCGCGTTTCTTTGTCACAGCTTTTTTTAACATTACTTTTGAATTACTTGTCTCTTGTTTACATACTTCATATGTCATTATTTATTCCTTTTCTGTAATTTACATTAATTAGATATGCCTAAAAGTAGTATTAGTATTTCCTAAAATAAATTTTATTAAGTAACACACCTTTAAAAATGTTTGTTTAAAATTCAAGAAAATACAAATTGCATAAATACTTTTTTATAAATATAAATTTCTTTTAAAACAGAATTGTGCGTAAAACTATCAAATATATTTTTAGAAAATCAGTTTTAATTTTCAAATTCTATAAAATCTTATTTTTATAAATCCTTAAACAATTTCGATTTTATAAATCCTGGTTTCCAAATCTATTACTTTAGAATACTTTAACAGATATAGATGAAAGTAAAAATTAATTGAGTTTTTTCAGCCCTTAAAAATTATTTCCGAATTTCTTCATTTACACTCATGCTTAATAGTAATAAATGAAATTTATTTCGATTAAGTACATACATAGTACGTTTTATGTAAACTGTCTAAAATTCTTGAATAATTTTTTATAAGTATATAGATGTAATAATTAAAAGGTGATGCAAAAATAATATTTCAAGGCACTCCTACAGAATATAATTTCAAGAACGAATTAATTATTATCGAATTTATTGTTTCTTATGTTAAATTATAATAATTTTTAGAATACTTTAACAGATACAGATGAAAGTAAAAATTAATTGAGTTTTTTCAGCCCTTAAAAATTATTTCCGAATTTCTTCATTTACACTCATGCTTAATAGTAATAAATGAAATTTATTTCTATTAAGTACATACATAGTACGTTTTATGTAAACTGTCTAAAATTCTTGAATAATTTTTTATAAGTATATAGATGTAATAATTAAAAGGTGATGCAAAAATAATATTTCAAGGCACTCCTACAGAATATAATTTCAAGAACGAATTAATTATTAGCGAATTTATTGTTTCTTATGTTAAATTATAATAATTTTGAAAGTTAGAGGGAAAATGTTTCAATATTTATTTTTAAGATAATTTGAAATTTTTGGACTGAGAACATAGTTTTTATTATATCGATTGCATTTCTTCACTTCAATTCAGCGTTTTTTTTAAACTTTACATTTTTAGTATTCAACTTTCTCTATCAATTTAAATTCGTATCCCTTCCAAAATTTGTATTATTTAAAAAATTTTCCGTAATATTTGGATTTTTAAATAATTAAAATAAATAATAATTAAATAATTTAATAATTAAAAAAATAATTAAATAATTTAATAATTAAATAATTTAATAATTAAAATAAATTATAATTACAATTTTTAGGTATTAAATAGATGAATGGAAAGCGACCTCAGGTGTTAAAGACTAAAAGCGTTGGCAGAAAGACTAATTTCGAAACCAGAAAAGATCATAATAAGGAGGAAATAAGTTCTTTTCAAATTATAAGATAAATTAATTTTTCAACATAAACGATTCAAAATACCAAATATAGTAGATCAGCGATGAGAGAATACAAAATATCGATTAGAGATTTTCAGACTAACGGTTTTGAAGGAACATTTGTCACAACATAAGAAAAATTATTGATTTCTGAGGCCTTAAAAAAACTTTCCATGCCAATTCTCTTTTCTGATAAATCTAGTTACAACAAATCTGAAGTAAGGAATTTTCTTATGCTGAATAAAGAAAAGAATTTCTTTTCATTTGTATACTTACCGATTGAGATGGCCTTCGAGGTGAAAGGAAGCGAGTTCTTGATGTACTGTTTCTTGGCGTTTTTTGTGAAGTTGGCAAAGTATTGTCATCATCAGAGAACCTTGCTACCGTTGATGTAACTGGTATGAATGTTGATTTGGGTTTTGATAAAGTACTTCTAATAGCACTTTCTAAAGTTTCTGTTGGTTGTTCATTGTCAAATGAAACCGTTACGCTTGTTGTTACGAAGGAAGATTCCAGGGTATTTTGGCGAGATTTGTACCGAGAAGGAAAAATGGAAGCCGTATTTTCATTCTTCGCAACTGTCGATGAAGATATTTCCTTCATTTTAGAAACTGGCGATTTCATTTTCTCTTCAGGAATTACAGATTTGGAAGTTTCTGACGATGTTAAAGTTGGAGTAGAAACTATTGAAAATGTTTCACTTGGTGTACTTGATACTGGGGATTTAGAAAAAGAAGTAGACGAACTCAGGACTGATACAATAGATGATGATGGAGCAGATACTTCGCTAAAACTACTAGAAATTTGTTCCACCGCTTTGCTGTGACTTCGTTCAACAGTTAAGTAAGTCATTGTAGGTGTCGCAGTCATAAAAGTTGTAGGATCGGCAACAACACTAGAAGTGCTCTGAAGGATTTGCGCATATTTACCATCTATATAAGTGCCAATAACTTTAGTTTCAAAAACTGTTGTTGAGGTGCCATCTACAAAAGTGCCACCAAGAACAGTGACAAGTCCCGTGGGATACTGATTTTGCGAAGAGGATAATTTTTTTACTTTATCGAGGTCATTATTAACCTGCCTAGTTGATGGCAAAACTGCATTATCCGAAATATGCTGTAGAAAAGTTTCTTTCATTTTATTTTCCAATAAATTTAAGTTAGGAATCTGAGTTTTGATTGTCTCTAAAGAATTTTGTGGAGGCGATGCATAAGCTAAGTCCTGAACAGCCTCGTGCATCTCTTTCTCGGAAGTTAAATCTTCATTCGGAATGAATGATTTTGTTGGAGATTCTGAAGATTCCGGAACTTCTGATGATGTTATTACGATTTTTGGCGGTGTGGTTGGCTGATGAACTTCAGATGCTGGAGTAAAAACAATAACTGTCCCGTCCACTGTAGTTTTAAAATTTAAAAATCCTCTGACAGTAACAGTAGGGAGACCAGGTGTGCTGGATAATTGCTCATCCTGGGATAGTGCTGTTGCGAAGATACAAACAAGCAGTGCTGAAAAAAAGAAATAATAATTACTTATATATAATTAATGTTATTAAAATACTTGATAATTCAAGTAACTCCCTAATAATGAGTTTGTTAGTTTCACAAAAATATCACCTTATACGATATAAAGAGCTACTTGTTGCAAAAAAGATATAAAATAATTGGACAAAAAATAATTGTACGAATTTGAAATAAAATATACTATTATATATTTATATGTAACAGCAATGCTTTTATTTACAAATTTTGACAAAAATGTGATATATTAAGATAAAAAAATAATGTTTCTTCATCATCGTTGTCAAATTTCAAGATTAATCGAAAACATTTTCTTGCCGTTTAAATGAAGTTTCCCTCTAAATTGTTTTAAACATTTTAGTTGCTTCGAATCTGTCTTCTTGTAAAATATACTTTATTTTAAATAATTTGTTTTTAGCAGAGAGGCATATGTATGAATTTCTTTATACAATGTAAACACATGAGTAGGGTATTAGAATTTCTTTCAGAAGGAGGATCTTCATTTAGAGAATACAGCTATTGATAACTTTTAGGGTTCTTTTACGATCCTTTTTAAGTATAATATTTTACTTTTCAGTTTTCATATATGCCATAATATTTTAAATAACGTTAGACATAAATAATGCAGGTTTTAACACAAAATATTTTTATTGGTTTTATATTTGGCCCTGAAAGGGTTTTGAATGTGGTGTTTCTATGACCCTGGAACGGCATTAGAACAAAATCGTGTTATACAAGTAGCGGGCTATGCAGAGTTTACTTGTTTTTCTATTCACACGTTTTCTTCTAATGCCCCGAAGTGAAATATTTGCTTAATTAGCGACTTTGATTTATGCATTTTTTTTGCAAACCACACGCATTTGTCTTCATGAGTCATCTGAACTTAAGAAGTTGCTTTAAATTTTTGTGGTGATTCCATCACAACATAGCCTTAATATATAGGTTGCCCCAAGACAATGATCAGTACCTCTTGTAATTCCGTGCATTGCTTTATGATGTGGGTGTGAGGACGATTCAGTGATGTGGGTGTGTAATTTTATTCATTACTTAGCAACACAGAGAAATGCGGGGTAGCTTAAGTATAGAAGATTTGTAAGGCAACATAAAAGAGTTTGAAAGTTCAGAAATTTCATCATTCAGAGTTAATATAATGAACGCAGGAAGACCGTGCTTACTAAATACCAAGGAAGGTGCGTCAGAAATTGAATTTTTTTTTCTCGAAGTACTGACCTACACATATGACACAAAAACGAAGCTTTCTTTTCTTAAACAAGGTCTCCCCATATTGTAATAATAAAGCTATAAAGAATTGAAATGTAATGATATTGACTGTGATAGGGAATAATTGCTTTACATTTCCTTGTAAATAAATCTCGACAATGAAAATTTGGCATTTTTTCCAAACATTTATTATTTTTACTTCTCTATTTACCTGAGCAAACTTGCAGCAGGATATGTTTTTAGCTAACGAGCGAAACCCCACTTCTGATTGTTGTAAGAGCGTCATATACAATGGCGTAGAAAGGGTAAGTAACACCCGGACATCATCAGTGACTTATCAAATACATATGTTGCATAGGGCATAGCACATTGACTGAATATTATGGCTGTATTTTATTTAAATGATCAGGTTTCTTCCTAACAGCTAAATGGGATTTTGAAATCTCCCTATTTAAGGTGTAGCTTTTATCATTTTACTTTTTTTGCATCGTTTGTATTTAAAGTACAAATATTTCCTGATCCATGCTTTCTCTGAAGTTAAAATTTTTTTACTTAATGATTCGATTTTTGTTGGATTTTACACACATCAGCTAATGCAATTTGGAAGCTCGCAGACGTCTGGGAATTTTACTAGAGAGAATGCATATCCATTACACTCTTACACCCAGAGACGTTTTCCCCAGAGTCTATTTTCTTACATTTTACATCATCAATCTTGTTCAAGAAGTTTGATTTATATTTGTTTTGGTTGTAAGATTACCTACGATTACAATATTTATCCTAAAGCCATTCATTAGCTCGAGAACTATAAAACATATATTTTTTTCTTACATAATAGTATCCATTGCAACTGCTTGCATTATAGCGATACAAATATTTGGGAGCAACATTAAAAAAAAAAAAAAAAAAAAACTTTAGTAAGAAATAGGGGAATTCTTCAGTTTCTTGAATACACGCTTTGCGAGATGGGAAGATATAAAATTTGGATAATTATTTTTCTTATTTCAGAACGCACCGATAGCAATTTTTCAGTGCCAAAGCAACTCGGAAATATAAATTCGAACTTCTTTTCCCCAGCCTAGCCTTTACTTTTTCTCTCTTCCCCGGTCCCTGCGTTAATTTGCGAGACAGCGTTGCTCGGAAATACGATTACCACTGAAAGTTGCTTTGAAGCAACCTCTGTATAATATAATACTGTGTTAATTCACAAGATTTTGAAATGCTCCATCGAAACTTTAGCTGTATCGTTTAGTATTTAAATTTTTACTCCCAGATTTCAGTATTTAATTTGCTCCTGAATTTCAATATGTAAATTTTTTACTATACGCAGCAATGTTGGGAAGAGTCGAGCTTCCATCGACACCTTTTTTGTGCTGTAAAATCGTGTTTTTTTTGGAGAAAATATTTACGTATGAATCATATTCTGATTGCATATTAGCCATATTCTACTTACATATTAACTGGCCATTTAAATAAAAAAAAACTCATGAATGCACTTGTTTAACTTGTTATTTGAAACAATCTGCTATATTACAGTATTCATTTTCCATATTATCTATCATAACTTATATTTTTGATACTCAGTTTTATCATGGTAAGTTCGAGTCCGAGATGACTCTGTATGACGTTGTCTTCATGGGAGCAGATAGAAAAAGGCTCTAATAGTTAGTTATAAAAAAATGTATTTATATCTCGTCTTTACAGGAAAGACACCTATATAGATAAATTTAAAAAAGTAAAACCTAATCTAAATATAAAATAATCTAAATATATCTTCCATTCAAATCGTTAGAGCCATTCTCGAAATACACGATATAAATTCATATGTATACAAAAATTGCTCGTTTAAAGTTATCAAATTATGCTGAAATAGGGCATATTACCAAAAATAAAGAATTTAATTTAGAATATCTTTACTATATTTATTAACAGAGATATATAAACATAATAGTTTCATTCCGAAGGAATTTTCATGACAGAGTTATATTCACTCCTTTGGAATGGAAATGAATTAAAATGTATTTTTTTCCCACTGAAGGTCGTAAAAAATTGTATGCATGAGATAAATTAGAAAATTCTGCTCAAAAACATTTCTCAAATTTTATTCACTATTTAAATAATATAAAAAATGATAAAGATTACTATAAGCTAAAATTGGAATACTTAGTCTATTGATTCTACTTGTAACTATCTCTTTATGCCAATTAATTAATGTAATTGTTTTATTTCTTTTGGAAACAAGTTTCCTCAAGATTAGAAACTTGAAGTCATGAATTTAAATAAAATAATCCTGTTCTTCCAGTTACCCTTGCTGTAAGTGTTTTTCCCAAGTATATAAATATGAAGAAAAAGCATTAATTCATCCCACAAAGCATATAATTCATACTGAACTTTTTAAGCACTTCGGGATATGGTCAGTATCGATTTTAAGAATTTGAAATTTTACAATAAGGAGATAGAAATGAATCTCTCTATATATTAAAATTTTATAATCTAAATGGCTAATTATATCATATGGTTAAGAATGAAAAATAACTAAACTTGAAAGGAAAACTATTCTAAAATAATAAAACTACTATAAGAATTAAAATTTGAATTTATTTTAATAGTTTTTTTTGTTGCATTTTCTCCTAACCCCTTACAATGCATATTAATAAAATCTTCTTTTTTCTGGAAGTGATGGGGCGATTGTATGCATTCATAGAACTATAAACATTTAGCAATCTTGTGCTTTAAGGTAGGTGATTTTTTTCGAAATTATGATTTTTTTTAAAATTTAATATATTTGACGTTTGAAGAGGTTACTTTATAAATCACTTAGAATTTTTTTTTTAATCTATTATTTTGGGAAATTATACTGGATTTTATATTTGCATTGACATACGTTTTAATGCTATTTTATATCTTTAAATCCTATTTTGTCAAATTCTTTGAGAGAATTTTCTTACGAAAAACTTAAATTAAAAACATAAATTAAAATATAAGGCATATTTTTTGTTCAAATTTGGTATAATTATTTCTCAATATGTTCTGAAGTTCCTGAACTAAACAATAAGTACTCTTTTAGAAATATTCTATAGTTATTTTGATGCTTTACAATGTGAAAAAAGTTGAAAATTTCGTGTTATTAATCAGTCGAACCCCAAACTTTAATAAATGGATTGAAATACAACTTATTTTTTAGTTTAGGAACTAGATAATGTATTTTTTAAGCTATCTGTAAACTTTTAAGCAAATCATTAAATAAGCCATTAAACTAAAAGATTTTTCCTTTATACCTCTATTTAGCGAAAAAAACCCCCCTTTTTTGACAATTTTTTTAAAAAGAACTTTTGCCACTTAACTGGTATATTTTGGTTTCATAAATACTTTTTCAACCTTTTTTATGTAAATATTAAAAAGTGTAAGCATTTTTGAACGTTTTTCAAAAAATCCACCTATTCACCTACCTTAAATGTATAATTTTATTGGAGAATATTTTTGGTGTGAAGAACAAAATTCTATATATATATATAAATTATTTCTAATATATTCTCAACATGAATCTTACCATGATAATGAAGCATTGTTATCATGATCCATTCATGAATCACAATGAAGCGAATGTGTTAAATATTTTAGTGCCCGTTTCAGGACTATTTAACTAGGTGTAATGATACATCGCTGAGGTTTTACTGCACTTTCAACTTGAATAGTCATTATATAGAGATAAAAGGATTCTGAATTCAACAGGCGAAACTTTTCTCGGGTGTTTTTTTCATTGTTTTCATAAAAAATATGAATGGCAATCAAGAGAATGAGAGTGATAGAAGGTTTGTAAAACAAAATCTACTCATATTTCATATCATGTTTGTATTTGTCCTTGGATTTGTTTAGGTATGATAAGAAGCTTAGCTACTCTTATTTCACCTCGATAAGGCAGAGGTTATGCTTTAATTAAAATAACTCGCGTGACTAGAGCGAATGAAACGGAAGAGTTTTGCTTCGGCCGCGTTGTTTTTCTTACGAAAGCGAATCTGTTTTCTTTATATCTTTATGTAGGTCGTTTCAGGTGTAACCTGTTAATGCAGCTATTCGCTCGGTGTCATCAAAGGTCTCCTGCCGTGTCATCCAAAAAATGAGCCATGGGAAAGCAGTGTAACAAAAGATGGGATCATTTTCTGGCTGTTTTAATTCTAAATATATGCAGCAAAGAAATTTTTTAAAAAATATCAAAAAAGCTCCTCCCTACTGATGGTTTTTTTCAGACAGACATTTAGCTATAATATAGCATATTTTCAATTTTTTTAATACTTTTACAGTGTGCATAAATTTATGACCTGTTGAAACTGAATAAAAATAATCAAACTCATTTCTAGAAACTTTTAATCAATTAATAGTTCAACATGGAACGATAAACACTGACAGCGCCCATTTCTACCATATAATTATAAAACTAGTAAGCAAATATAAGCTAGGAAGTTGTCTAGAATTAAAACATTGCTTCAGAGTTTATCAAACTACTATATCAAATCATATCCATTAATTCTTTCTTTAATTAATGGTGAATATAATTATTTTATTTTCCTGAACATTTTAACACTTGGAAAAGAAATCGACGAGTTAGTTTGTTGGAGCCGGGCACACTCCAAACATTACTCAGTAATGAGAAAATATTCATTAATATTTTAATGGTTGTATGTTTAAGCAGTCAAACGTCGCCAATTAACGAGAAAATTGTATAGAATTAAAACAATACTTCAGAATTTATCAAACTACTGGATCAAATCAAATTCATTCATTCTTTAATTAACGCTGCATGCACTTATTTTATTTTCTTGCACATTTTAACACTCGGAAAATAAGTCAATGCGTTAGTTTGTTGGAGCAAGAGGTGGCCACACTCCAAACAGGAAACTTACTCAGGAACGAGGAAATTTTCATTAGTACTTTAATGGTCGTATGTTTACGCATTCACACATCGCCAATTAACGGCAATATTTTTGAAGAATTAACTTTATATAAATTAATCTATATATAAATTTACAAAAATATTCATCATAAGCGAACATGTACATAAAACACAACGGTGAGATCAGGCACTTGTTGGGTGATCGGCCATTAAAGTATTAAGCAACAAAGTTGTCAAAAACAGACTAATGTTTAAGAAACTCTGCCCCGGATCATCGCATCGCAGTATTGAATCAATATTGCGATTTAAAAGTTAAATAAAGTGAAAATCAAATAAAGTGATGAAATCGTCAAACTAACTGGAGAGCAATGCATCATCATTCTTCCAGAAACTTACATTTTGAAAATATTGCTTCATCTGGGTTTGATCAAGATGCAGTAAGCTGATATACCATCATCTTAAAAATAAATCCTAAAACCATTTTACCACAAAATATGTTATTATTATTGAAAACAACGAAATTGTCGAAAATTTCTTTATAAAATGATTAAAATTTTGGACTTTGGGTCTTATTAATATGTAATCATATCACAACTTCCCCGTGATCTGGGCGTCTTGGGTTCGAATCCCGGTTCGGGCATGGTTGTCTTCATCTGTGTTCCATCTGTGAGGTGTGTGAATGTGCCCCCCTGTAAAAAGGTGTTGTGCATGCAAATGTATTAGTTTCATCTTCATATGAGCTAAAACTCAGACTTCTGCCCTCGGGTGCTCAGGGGTCTTTACCCTCAGAAGCTACTGCACTCTCTTTCTGTGGTAACACGGATACGACATCATCATATCGCAAATGCATTTAATTATATGCTTTATTCAAGTTGAATAAATGTCATTAATTTGAATATAAATTCTTAACATTTTCAAACCATTATGTAATATCATGAGCAATTTACAATACAAATCTGAGTGAATTTTTACTCTTTGAAGAGTAAGTATTATTTGGGTCTTTCCAAAATATACCAAATAAAGGTACATGTACGTTGCCTGAAGGAGAAAAGTGACAGGAAAAGTAAAGTTGAATCTCGTATTTCCTCGACTAAGCCTGTCTTTTTGATGAGCCTTTTATCTGGATCATGGTGGTTAGCCTTGCAAAAATAGTTTGAATTAAAACTAGCTAGTTTCCTAATCAATATTCTTGTCCCCTAATCAGCCAAGAAGAATAAGCCAGCCTAGACAACCTTAACCTTTTGTGTCATGGTAAAGCTCCAGTTATCTGTTTTAAGCATGCATCGTTTATTGACATTATTCCATTTACAAAAGAAGTATTAAATATTGAAAAGTAAAACTTTAAATGTAATGATATGGAATAAACATAAACAATTGAAAACAAAACGATGGAAAACAATGCCGTTGATCTATAAAGTATCTATTGTATGCAATAACTGCAGGCAAGTTAATTACAGTGTTCTCAATAAATATTGCCTGTTAAACTTATTTTTTACCTTGATTTGATGGCAATCATTGATTTAATAGGGTTAAAGCTGGATGAAAAATAATTAATTGCTCGCTGCTGGTATACATGATTATTAATATACTAGGAGATAATGGAACAAGAATGTCAGATCATATCAATCATATGAAGCGTTTTGTTATGTAAATATTCGATTTTTTTCAAGTAGCGTTTGCGCTTCTGTTTTATTGAAACGCTAAATGAATTTTCATGCTAATTTAGAGCATGACAGGAATAAGTCTCAGCTTCCAATTTGGCATTTTCAAAGTATATATATATATATATATATATATTACTAAATTTTATTAATGTTGGAAATAATGTGCAAAAGATGAATAAAGCAAAACCAACAGGAGTGTTCTTCTCAAGACTTTCTCCTGTATTTTTGTAATAGTTTTGTACTTAACTTCGTTGTAGAGTGAAGAGAATTTAATATATATTTTGGAACATAACTACTCTTTTATTTCGTTTTATCCAAAATTTTATATGGATCAGTTTTGGTGAAGAGGCCATATATCAAATTTAATTCTTTTCCTTTTCTTTTTTCAATTGGCTTAAGTTAAATCCATCGGAGCCAAAGTTCTCTCTTTGGTATAGTGCGGAAGTTTGGAGAAGTGTCGATTCAGGTGTTGCCCTCGCCATCTGACCACGGCCAAAATTTCTAGGTTAAGCTCAAAATAGCCGTTGTGTTAATTAAAAAAGGATGTAAATAATACTAAATTAAACTATTTTCAGTTATCGTGTTTAAAGAAAGAAAAATAGATATTATCTATAAAGTAATTTTTTTAGACCAAGCAAGAATCTAAAAACGTGAAGAGTTTTTTAAAAATTTGGAAGCTAAATTTTTTGATGATTATCATGTTTTTCTTATACTCCGAATTCGAGAAAGCATAAAGTTTATGATCTTTTGCAAATGAAAGTTTAAATTGTTTAATAAAATGTTATTTCTTGGTTTCATTGTGGAGTTATAAATATGAACCTACATTTAGGAGTTGCGTTCATTTTCCCTTATTGTAATTAAAAATGTAAATTTATCAATATTTTTATTAATGCTATCAATGGAGTTTTAAACCGAATTTTGGAGTTATTTCCATGTTAATTTTAAAGAATACTTATGAGTACATTTTAGGAAAAAAGTGAAATTATTAAAGGCAGAGAAAGGAAGAAAGAAAGAAAAGAGCAAAACAGGGAAGAAACAAAAATAGCAGAGGAACAGTGATGCAATTTATATTTTTGATGTCAGAAAACAATCTAAGAAATGTAAGCTGATGTTATATATAAACATTAACACATTTTTAGAAAGGAATTTTACCACATCTGGTATTTCAAGGTCTTAAATTGCTAAACTATTTGCTAAATCAAAATGTTGCATTGCAATCCGTTCATCCGATTGCGTTGTAGGATGCTGTTTATAGGGGTCCTAAGACGTTTTTCAAGAGCGAAAACAGAATGGAATCTTCTTTTCCTTTAGAGAGATAACAGGAGGGGGACAACTACTGAGCTATAATTGAAATGCGTCGTCAGTTTTTATCCCCATGGTGTTGTTTGCGGTTTGAAGGAAGGGTTTGCTTAATTTGTGATTGCTGAATATACATTGACACGTGTTTCAACGATTTTAGGTACTTTTTTTTTGCATTTTATCGTTGCTATAGAATTAAGAGTAAATAATATATGAAAACATATGATGATAAAAATAAAGTTGGGATTTTAAGTTTGTATTTTAGAATTAGTGTTTTTTAAAAAATTATTTTTTAAACCTTTAAGAAGCATATGAAAATTATCATGAAGTCTTCAAAGAACGGGAAACCGTTTGCGTTGTAGGATGCTGTTTATAGGGAAAGTTTAATTGTAACCACCCTGCATGTGTGAATAAAAGAATCTAAAATAACGAAAGAAATGTACATGTGTATATAACCTTACAAAAACGCCAGATTTCTTAGAAATTTCTTTACATATGTTAAACATTTAAGTTATTTTAATATTTATTGATTTTGTTTCATGCAATTTTCAAAGAATTTTATTTATAAAAAAATATTTAATAACTTTTGATTAACTCTTCAATTACTAATTCCTTTTTATTAGAAATATTGAAATTTATATAAGGGGAACTTTACTAACTTTTCTTTTAAAGCATTTTCAAAGAATGCATTAATTTCGAAAAGTAAAAGAGTGCATTTTTTTTAAAAATAATTTTTACATAATATTTAAATGCATTTAGAAATAGATGTTCTTTCTCGTGATCTGGACGTCCCTGGTTCCAGTCCCGGTTCGGACATGGTTGTTTTTCTTCTGTGTTCTTTCTATCTGTGAGGTGTGTTAATGTGCCCCCTCCCCCCGTAAAAAGGGGTTGTGCAAGCGAATGTGACGCATGAAATAGCTAAGTCTACTCTTGGCCCTAGTTGGCCGTACTGAAAAAACGATGGACGCTCCCTCAGCTTAAATCACTGACAGATAACTGTCAGCGGTCTTATAAAGGAATATAAGTCACAACAACAACAACAACAAAAATATATGTGTAATCAAATAAGTAGATAGATCTATTTAAGTGAATGTAAATAAAAAAGATAGAAATGTCTTTTTAAACAAAATATAGTAATTAATGGATGACCTTTTCGGAATATATTCATCTGAAATTGCTTGCGAACATCTTACGATTCACAAAAGATTCTACATAGTTAACTTCAAGAATGAATTAAACTAACTTAATAACTTTTAACATCTAAAATACTGATAGTTTGTATCAAGGGAAAAAAAACATATTTCTTAAATATTACGCTTTTATCAATAATTTGTCCTTTTTTTAGAAGCAGAAATACGCTCTTTTCCAGATTTCACCATTTTTCAAAATTTGTAAGTTATTTTTCAAAATTAAAGTTTTTTTTAAATTTGTTTTATAAAATTGTTTTAACAAAGATATGAAAAGGAATGTAAAAATATAAAAACTGCACCGTTGGTATGATATTGGATAGAAAAGAGTTTAAAGCTCCTTAACGTTCACAAAGTTATACATTTTTTGTAGCATCCTAATTTATGGCAGTTTATAATAAAATGCAAAGTTTGCCAAATTTTGTGTTTTCATATTATTTTTTTGAAGATGATTGCACATAAATGTGCAGTTACTGAATTTATTTTATCTAGGTAACGAACTAAACGGAGAAATACTACTTGATGTTGTTTTTATCGATTAAACCCGTTGCTGTGACAAAATAACCTTTCATGACAGAGTGCACGACATTTTGCAATAAATGTTCAAATCGATGTTTTTCGAGATTTGATTTTGGTAAAAGGCTTTCCTCGCATGGGGTCTAATGATAAAGAGGGTTCAACAGCCTCGAAGGTTATCGAATTATTGATTCGTAGTCAACATGTCGAGCATATTACAAAAGATAATTATAGCATCTAAATCCGATTTTGCGACGCAAAGGCTACTTTGTGCAATTATATGATTACCAGCTTCCGTTCAGCATTTATTATATTTTATGCGAATTATCGATTTTCCATAATTTTGTTATAGTTGAAATGTTGGAAGGAAAAATGTTGTTCACGAAAAAATGAAAGATAATAATTTAATACTTATTTAATGATTTAACTACTTTTATAAAACTGTAATATTAAAGAAAAAATTAAACGTTAATTTAAAACATTCAAGATCTCCTTTTGAAAGCTAATTAGCTAAATCCATAAAATTAATGACTAAAAAAGAAAGAAAAAAAGTTAAAAAATAAAATTTTACTTTTGTTTTTCAATTTTTTCGAATTTAATTAATTATTTTTTTAAAATGCAATTTGAATTTTAGTCTTTTTTTATTTTAATTTTTTAAAATGCCTTTTGAATTTTAATCTTTTTTATTTGAATTTTTTAATTTGAATTTTTTTACAGAAAAAATTACTTATATCGCGAAATGTTAACTTTTTTCTTGGATTGAATAAAAACTGTTTAAACTTAATTAGCTTTACTGAAAATCATTATAAAATTTTAATTGCGTAATAGGTAGTAAATAAAATTCTGACATGCTTTCTAAGCTTCTTTTTTCAGATAACTTAGTTTATCGTAGACCGGCAAACATTTCTGTAGTCTAATCAGATGGGTTTTCAATCACTAATTATATATTATGTTAAATAAACTTAAAGCTTTTAATACATGATCTATCATAGTTTTCCGAGAATCGAAACTTATAAATTTGAATGAAATTTTTGATTATTTATTCAAATTTTAAGTATATTTAGGCTTTTAGAATAAAATGGTGTTTGATTTTTAAAGGTGATTTTAAATATAGCAGAGCTCAAAATACACCTAATTCGGACAATCGGGTACCTGAACACAGGTCGAAACTTAAAGAAATCAGTGGGGGTGGTGTACCCAAAACTTCAATGAATACTCTCTAATAGGTGATTTTAAATATAACAGACCTCAAGTTATCCGAATTAATTCGAAGTAAAACAACTTCAGACAATCGAATATTCGGACAATCGAATATTTGAATACAGGCAGGTTATTACACTTATGGGAGCGATCTGCACAAAAGTTTCCCCATACTCTCTATTAAAAGTTTATCCCCTTCTTCCATCATAAAATTGTGGACATTGACAAAGGCCGTGAAAGCCACGAGTACTTAGATTTTTATTTTCAGAATCTCACAAAATGAAAATTGTGTGATTCGTTGTATAATGCAGATAACTAGTACCAGTTTGGCCAATAGTATCTACGAAATATCGATCTTTGGCATGGAACTAGCGTTTTTACTGCATTTAGTGGGCGAACTTTGGCGATTTTTTTGGCAATCAATCGCTGACATGAAGTCCATATACCAAATTTCATCCGTCTCTCAAAGCGTTTTCAAATTATTGTGTTCACAGACAAATGGACAGACAGATATAATTCACAATTGTATTCACAGACAAATGGACAAACAGATATAATTCACAATTGTATTCACAGACAAATGGACAGACAGATATAATTCACAATTGTATTCACAGACAAATGGACAGACAGATATAATTCACAATTGTGTTCACAGACAAATGGACAGACAGATATAATTCACAATTGTGTTCACAGACAAATGGACAGGCAGATATAATTCACAAAATACGTTTTAAGAACTCAGGGAGGTCTGAAACGAGGAAATTCGCCAAAATATCGGCTTCGAATTTTTTGACGATTGGAGTATTTTCACTTTGTATACTTCGTACACAAGAAATAAAAAAAATTAAATTTGCCAGTTAATTGAATGACCATAAAATCAATTTTGTTTACATTTTCATATTTACGCTGTATTAAAAAATTATTGCTTGAACTGATCAATCAAAGTTAGTTGTTTCACTACCGTTTTTAGTCCAGAGGATTTTGTTTGCGGATTCCTTCGCTCCTCCCCCTCCCAAAGCGAGCAAGACAACTGGCAATCCGGATAACTGAAGTTCGAACAATGAGGACTCTGCTGTTTAATTATTTTCAGGTGAGGGTAATAAATATTAATGCATATAGTTGAATGACATACAAATGTAAATTCATAAAAAATGACATTTTTAATGATAGTTAGAATTTACTAGAATAATGTTACGATAATATATGACAAAGATGCAATA
Organism: Argiope bruennichi; assembly: GCF_947563725.1. NCBI lineage: Eukaryota > Metazoa > Arthropoda > Arachnida > Araneae > Araneidae > Argiope > Argiope bruennichi. The sequence continues at coordinate 114,787,735 of NC_079162.1, forward strand.
AATTAAAAATATATAAAGTATGAAAACTAGAATGGAAAGATGAATTTAAAGTGCTGGAATAATTCATTTTAATATACTGAAACATACCGATTTTTATATTTTTGAAGAGAATAAACATTTTTAGATATATTGTGACATTGATTTTTTAACACATTTTAACTGAAACTTAAAATTCATAATCAGAATTTAAAAATCACTAATAAACTTTTTAAAGTTTCATTAACACTTTTAAATTTCTCTTTAACGCTCTTTAACAAAAAAAAAAAAATAATAAATAAAATAACTCAATATATTTAAGAATCAAGTTTTAAGAAATGACGCTTTTAATAGTTTTGCAGCTTGGCGCAGTAAATTTGATCATATTGAAACGCCACGTTGTCGGGAAGTAAAACAAGTCTAAAGAAAATCACTAAGTTATCTTGCTTCTGCTTCTATAAAGGATTTTTAATAAACTGGAGCATTATTCTATCGATTGAGAAAGATAACATTTTCCAATAAAAAAGCATATTCATCAAACACAAGAAGCCCGTTTTGTTTTTACTTTAACAGTTATAAAATTACGCCACCATGTATTCATAAAACACGTTTTGAATGTGGCCTAGTTATTCGAAACTGCAATTAAAACTTAGACTTTTGCATTTTATGATTTAATATTTACATTGCACAGTTTCCATTTAGATTCTGAAAGTTAAATTCTCGCTTCTTGAAAAAGCGAAATACATATTGTGATTTCAGGCAATTTGTAAATACTACTCTCCAACTTAAGTAGTAATATTGTAACCAAACTGTTGTTGGTTCCTACTTTTATTCGTTGATATTGCCGTGCTGTAACTAACCTATTGTGCTCATTTAAAGATTTATTAATGAATTAATTCGAATCTTAACAATGCTTCCGGCTTAATGAACGTTTAGAAAGCGTTGTCGAATATATCGGTCAATTCAAAACATATCCATGTGTGGAGTTAGGCAGGTAAACGACCCCCTCGACCTTTGGTTTGTTGATTCTATCAAGCCGTTCCGATTAAAATACGTTCTAACTAAAGGCGGAAACGGTTCCAGTCTCCACTTGCTTCGTTGAACTAATACACACAAAGCTAGCTGTTTGCCTTGAACAAAAACTGGAACAGTAGGTGTTTGGGTTCAGACTCTAGAGAACCGATTTATTAAATTGTCTCATCGCAATGCGATTAGAAAAATAAAAGTTTGAAAAACATTATCACTGTTTGATTGACATAATCCAGTTTGGTTGTTTATAATATTTATAACTAATATGAAGTTCGAAAAAATTTTCTGCAAACAATCTTTTTTCTCAAATATTTCCTTAACATATTTGTTAGAAAATAAAAGTAATCTGAAATGACTGTAAATTATTTCATTCATAGAGTATAAGATTATTTTATCAAGAAAGGATGTGAAGCAATTATATTAATAAAAATTAATTGATTTTTGCCAACATTTGTTCTTGCATTAAACATTATTTAAAAGTTTCAGCTTCATAATGAGCTAATATGAATTGAAAAAATTTGTATAATAATAATAATAAAAAAAACTTAAATAGAAAATTAATTACATTTTCTGGTCCAAAGTAATAAAAATTATGGCATCCTTTAGAGAATATAGTTTTTTTAGTATAATTTTTAATATAATTTAATTTAATAAGGCAATGATATTAAACTGCATTTCCTCAACTTTGTCGCTGTTTAAAAAACATACATTTTGTATGTAATACAATAAAATTATATGGAGATGACATCTAACTCAAGAGTGCTATAAATAAATTCGTTTCTAAGGAAGCTATTCAAATGATTTTAGCATTGGTAAATGATATAACTCGGAATTTGCAAACTAGACAATAGTCTATTACGGTTAAATTGAGGTGACAAAACTTAAACACAGATTAGAGAAACTTTCAACTTTGGTTTCTTACTTAGGACAAAACTAAAGTTCAAAATAATCAGTATTATTTAACTTTGAATGAAAGAAATACCAAATTATAAAAAAATATTGTGTAAGATTATTTGTAAATGTTTCAAATCTTAAACAAAAGATATTTTTCTTAAAGCGATGAGAAATTACCTGTTACATCATATAATCGTATTCACTAGGGGTAATCATCACCATCATATAAATCCAAAATTTTCTATTTAGTTTAACTTTAAAAAAAGAAGAAAAATATCATTTAAAGAAGTTTTTTCTTCTTGTATTGGGTACATAAATATGACTTTGCTCCAGTTTTAATCGATTGCAAATAAATCAGCACAGTTGTATTTGAAAGGTTTTAAAACTTTTAAAACTACTGTGCGACTTCTGGCTATTATTACATTTTTCTGACATAGTGAACATGTCGAAGTTTGAGCCAAACAACTAGTATTTGCGGGAAGTTATGTTAAATTATTTCACTGCAAAGAAAATTAATCTGCAATATATTAGTTGATGTTGGGCATTTATGGTGAACATGACCCATCGAATACAACTTGCGAAAGAGGAGTTTTAGGGAATTATAAATACACCTGATAAAGATTATGCCCCCCCCCCCCCTAAAAAAAACTTAAGATGCAGATTTGGAAGCATTTGTGAATGAAACCATCAATGGTGAATGATGGAAGAAACAGATGACCAATTTGAAAAAAGCATTGAAGGAGAAACATCCAAAATTTGGCGAAAGACACAACAAAGTTATTATCCACCACGATAATGCTACCCATATGTTAATAGAAGGAAACTTTCAAATCACTTCTCCGGATGTAGCTCCATCAGACTACTATTTGTTTCGCTCAGTGATGAGTACCCTTTAAGGAGAGATGATTAATTCTCTCGCAGATGTTAAAAATTGGCTTGATAACTAGATTGCTTCTAAACGAACCTATTTGTTTCTTATCGGAATTGTTTCTTACCCGAAAGATGAACATATGTTGCGATTTATAAAAATAAATAAATAATATATATATTTTTTAATTGTAAACAAATGCCTTTTTAACTTAAAAAAGGAAGGAGTCATATTTATACCCTCGTTATTTCCTTTAAGAATCAGTCTATAATCAACTTATATTTGATTTAATGAAAGAGTTAAAATAATCTATGGATTTTCTTATTGTGATAATTTTAGTGGATTCGATGCAACTGAAGAGATGAATCCACTTCAAAAATAAAAATCGAGTTATAATTTTGAGCCATGGAAATCCAAAAAGTTTTACTTAAGTTTTATTAGAATTTTAGATGAATATTAAGAGTTCCCAGCGTGATATTTCATAATATGTGCGCCAAGGGTTTTAATTATATAAACTTTAATAATAAACATAAATAAGCGAAGCATTAATATATGGTAAATAAATCATTAACAACTTCAATTAGGAAAATCTTTAATGTTTCTTTAGTTAGAGCTCTAATTTTCTCTTTTGAAATACAACTGAATGATATGAATATTGCATAAAAATATCATAAAATAAAAACAAGAATCAAAGAAATTCAATTAATATGGTCATAAAATACTATGAAAATATTGAAAAGTTTCAATATACACTTAATATATATAATACTGAGATTTCTCCAGGCTACTTTAACTTGAATTACATTTGCTATCTTTTATTTTTCTCCTCGAATTCGAGCAAAAAACGTGCTTTTCAGATACACTGACAGATTTAGTCGTTTACTCGATATTTGAGCATAGAATGCATTTCTTTTTCCCTGTTTTTTTTTGCTTGAATTATTTGTATTTGTTTTTTTGTTTTCGAAAATCTCTTTGCATATTGAGAGAGATCTTATATAATAAAGGTACCTTTTCAATTTTTTTAGAATGCCTTTTTCACAATCTTTGATAAAAAGAAAATTTGAAAATGGCCTTATTCAAAGTACTTTCTTAATTCAATTCTAAGGGAAATAAGATGCTTTTGCTTCCTTAAATTCCACTCCATTCAACAGAAAATGGCGCTTTTGTAAATGGATTCCTTTCCATGCTATGAAGTTTTTCTATTCAGAAACTGCTTCATGGGAAATTGCAAATTCATTTATTTTTATTATATTTGTATGACGTTAAATTTAAATAATGTTAAAGAATCTTACGATTAGTCGAAAAAGAGGATATTATGTTGTTGTTGTTCCTTATGGCACTTGCCACGGACAATCCCGCTGTTCGAAGACAGCCGATATAAGCCTAAGGGGTAGCGCCTCTTGTTTTTTTTTTTTATCGTAGAGCCAACTAGGGCCAAGAGTACGACTTGACTATTCACGCATCACTCATTCGCTTGCACAACCCCTTTTTACAGGAGGGCACATTCACACATCTCACAGATAGAACAGGAAGAACAACCATGCCCAAACCGTGACTCGAACCCGGGACGCCCAGATCACAGGGAATACGAGAGGATATTATCTTTCAAATATGCCAAAAAAGTTTCGACCCTGTTAAAGAAAGTCTATATTTTAAGAGTATGTATGGATTATAATATGAATCTTTTATGCGTGCAGTCTACGTCAGCAGTCATATAAAGCTTCAGAAAAGTAGAAATCGCAATATCGTGTTGACAACAATAAAGGAATCTTTTAATAAAGACGTTGAACTGAATAATTCAAAAGAATTATTTGAAAGCCTTTTCTTACGAGCAGTGGAAGACAAAATTGGGGAATCTATCTGAATTTTATATTAGATTGTCTTAGACTGACAAAGATAAAATCATACAAGTTAAGAAGGTTAAGACTAGTTGTCTTTAAAGCCAGCAATAGATCTAGAGCATGAAAAAAAAAAAAGAAGAAAAAAAAAGCCAGCAGTGGAGCGCTAGCGCATGAGGGGAAAAACGGTTTGATCATCTCAGCTGATATACGCATTGATGATTAAAATACAAGTACTATAATTAAGCTTTAGACTTGGAAATGCAAAACAAGTTATTTTCTATTGGAATTTATGATTAAAATTCAAAGCGAAATTATGGTTACATTAATTGACTTCGTTTGAAGCTAATAATGGGAAAAATAGTATAGTGATAGTATTTCATTATTAAACTTGGTATTATTACTTCACTCATAATGACATTTCCATGAGTTAATAACAGTGAAATGATCAATGCAATCTAAGTGTCTGCAAAATAAATATAATTAGGCAATAATGATATAACTTTATGCTTCCTATAACACTAATATAATTTTGGGAAAATTCATTTCTTGTAAGTCATAATTTTAAAGTTTTTTACGAGGTTATTTGTTTTAAAAAGCAGACATATATGTAATCAATTTTAAATTAAATCCAGTTGCATAAAAAATACAATCAATTTCAATAAAGGATCATGTAATTTAAATAACAGTTTTTAAAAGCTAAAGGCAAATTATTTTAATTTTTCCAGATCTTATAATGCTGCTTTACTATTTCTGTTAATAACTTATTTCTCGTATTTGCATTTTGCCAATTAAATACTTAAATCCAGTTGCATAAAAAATTGAACCAATTTCAATAAAGGATCATCTAATTTAAATAAATGCCTGTAAAAACTACAGCCAAATTATTTTAATTTTTTCAAATCCTATAACGTTTGTTTACTATTTCCTGGTAATAATTTATTTCCTGTATTTGCATTTTGCCAATTAAATACTTACTTCGAAATCATATGTGTGGATCCAGTGATGACAAAATCACACTTGTAAAAGAAATAATTTTCTGGCCCAATAATTTTTATTCCTATTGCGACGTAGAAATTTACAGGAAGTGAAAAATGGGAACTAATTAGGTTGCAATTTAAGGAAAGAAAAAAAATGCTCTCTTTGCTTGATGTAGAAAATTAAAGAGAGAGTTAGAAAGATTTTTTTTAATTAAAAAGCAATTGAAAGAATTGGGATCTTTGAAGCATCAATTAAATCGACGGAACATGGCTAGAAAAAGCAGAAATGAAGGTTGGGCATTTTTTTATTGTACGTTTACGCTTAGTACGTTAACCGTTAATCATACTCATTTACGAAACAATTAAATCCGGTAATGCTATGGCAGATAATAGGAAGTAACGTTAGTTTATAAACGAAAGGAAGCCTTTCTCACGTGCATTATAGAAGGGTGTGACCACTAAATCGTTTTTAATTTTGCTTCAATAGCAGCGGGATAACGGATCGGCGAAATAATAACAGTTACAACTCTTTTCTGGAGTACACATAGTATATCACTGCCTTTTCTTCCTCTTGCAAAAAAGGGGCATTAAAAAGATAAGAGCAGACAGAGATTTTGGTCGATTCGGGCATTTGGGTCAAGAGATTACCTCCGGATATGTAAGTCAGATATTTACAGTGATAAAATATAAATTTATTTCACCCTTAGTTTCATTTAAAATGAATACTTTGGCGTTTCTTGAAGTACTTTAAAAAGTCTATTTGGACGAGATGTCGAAGGTCAAACTGGTAAAGGTCTTTAAATCGAACTATTTTTGTGACCTGGATTCCCTCCCTTTAATTCTGTCTTTAGAATTGTCAACGATTCAGTAACTAATTTGACATCGGTTCTCAATGAGTTCTTAGCCTCGAACTTTGAAAGGTAATATTGTGTCCTTGCCCTATGTAACCTGTTCATCAGTAACCTCTTGTTACGACTCACAGTAAAAAGTAATAAAATGAAAAAAAAAAAATGTTTAATTTGTATTGACCTAAGTGTCAGTATGGAAATTAATTGCTACTCTTTTAATTCCAAGTATGAATCCAATTTTTCAATATTGTTAACTGTGATTGAATTGCAAGATAAATATTCTAAACCATGTAAGTGGTGAGAACCACAATGATGTGTGAAATACTTTATTGTGTATTTGGGAAAAAGAAAAACTAAGGTTTGCCAACAGTATTTTAAGTTTTTAAGTATTTCAGAAACATATTACAAATTTCTAGATTAAAGAATTCCAAAAAAGAAAGTATGAATTTTTAGATTGAAGAAGGTTCGTCTATTCAAATTTATTCTGGAATTGTTTATTTATTATTATTTGGCTTCTTCTATAATAAGTGAAACTTTTGTCTTAATAATATAATTAAAATAAAATTTCACTCCCTTGCCCATTTTTTTCCTTTATTTGTACAAAAAAAGAAAATCAAATTTTATTAAAATGTTTATGATTATGAAGCACAGAAGAGCTTTTCCATCTAACATGTAAATAAACATTTAATTTTCTAGAAATTTATTAATTTATCTTGAAATATATAATATTTTACCCTTCTATAAATTCAAAAAAATGTAAAACACTTACATTGTTAATAGAAGTGAATGAATAAAATTCTCCCTTTTGATGCCATTGATATCCTCTAACTTTCCATTAAATATCTGTCCGTTATTAGTAAGGAAAAGTAAGAGCTCAATCAAGACATTCCAAAATTTCTTTCCAATTATTAATATTATGTTATTGATGTTATTTTAGATTTATTTTTTAAAGGTTATATAATTTTGGAAACACAATTTAAAAATTATTGAAGACTTCCTTTTAAGCATTTGATGGGGCACCTTCAACAATACTTTCTTATGTTCTCATATGACATTTCTTTGAAAACAAAACAAAAACTGATATGAAGTAGGTTAATAATAATTAAGTTATTTATTTTAACCAAATTATTTTGTATACAAAATTTATTTTATTTATTGAATATACAAGGAGATTTGAAAGTATTGAAATAGATTTTAAGCTTAGATCAATCCTGTTAAAATAAATCAGTTTTGTAGTGTAACCTATAGGAAGATATGTCGTTTGTACACTACAGCAGGGAATCTCAAACATTGTAAACAAGGCTATCCACTTCATTTATATCGATCCCATTAAATTTTTACAGAGACGAATAGTACACGTTCTTTCGAAAGATGTGGTATAGAACAAAAACGAACTTTTGTGAAAACGTTTATTATGAATATATATAATGATCTACCGCTGCCTGTAAAGATGAGCGAAACTTCCCCACCCTTTTGGGTTGCGTCATTATCGGATGCGAAATATCAATCTCTGTTTCGGCATTTCATAATGGAGACAGCTTTTCTTATCTTTAAAATGGCTGATTTATCGATGCGCGAACAAATTTAAGCATGGATATTTAGCATAGATAAATGAGCTGAAGTCTATAATTTTTCGTTATTTTATATTTTTGCTAGTTCGTTATATTCTTTCTTCATGGGCTAGACTGAAGGTTATTTATTGCTAATATTTTCTCTCAACATTTTAAAAAATTTTGTATTTTTTTTCTGTTAGTGGATCATTATTTGTTTTAATCCATTTAATAATTAGTTTTGCTGTAAGTGCTTGTGAACTAATTTTCACGAATATTCAAGGAATTGAGAAAATACCATTGCAAGGAAATAAAACTTTTAATGTTATTATGTTTCCTTGCAATTATGTGACAACAGTGAATGATATTTTCTACTACAATTTTTATTAGTTAATTTGTGACAATTATATCTAAGATATTTCTAAAAAGATAACAGCCTGTTTAGATGAGTACATCTCCTAATTAAATATAATTTTTTTAAAAAAATATTTCAAATATGTGTTTCGATGGAGAATTTAAACCCACATCACATTTTTTGCAAATTGTGTAGACACATATGCATTCAAGATTTTGTCACAACCTAGAAAAAAGCCTCACAGTTGGTAATTCTGTTCAGTTGGTTGGTGGGACTCATGCCCCACAGTTGGTAATTCTTTCAGATTTTTTTAAAATCTTAAGTGATTTCAGTAATACTTGTTATTATTCTCCTAGACAAATTCGCAGTTAAAGTAGGATTAAAAAGATCAAGTAATGTTGAAATATGTTTGCGAATGTTGCAACTGATGGAAATGAGCGAACAGCATTGCATTTAATTATATAAAAATAATTTACAAACAAACACGTGCCTTTCCATAAAATCTTTCCTTGGTTTACTCTCATGCTGTGCGAAGCTGCGTATTTCCCGTTTATAGCAAAGTGAGCCAACATTCGTGCAATTTGAGCAATTTCGTTAACATACTGTAAATATAGATTTAAAAACTTATTTTGTGAACAATATCGACAATAGTTTATTTTTTTATTCTATTAGTATCAACATGTTCCCACTCGAAACTTATTTGTTTTGATATATCTAATCTATCTTTATAGTTTGTTGAATCCTTACCAATCATTGATTTTTGATATAGAAAATAATTTTCAGAACTTACTACTTTTCCAATTAACTATTCTTTGTTAGTTACTATTCCTTTATTTGATTACCAAAATTGCTTTTTGAAGTTACAGAATTTTTGTTCTCAAGATTATTATTACATTTTTATTGCATCTCAAGATAATTTAAGTTTCAAAGCAACCTTTTTTATATGAGAGCAGGCGGAAAACTAGCAAACTCGAAAAAAACTCAAAGTAGGCAATTATTTAAGAAAACCAGAGTTCTAAATGAATGCAGGAAATGAGTGATTTTTATCTTCCAAGAATAACATCAAAAAATAAATGAGCACAGTGCGTTTTAGAGCCTTTCTACAATCCCACGATATGCACACAAAAAATATTCGTTTTGTCCTTCAAATTGAAGGATATCAGCTATGCCACGCCTTTGATGAATGGATTATTTATTAAAGAAGGAAAAAAGCATGGTTTTAAATTGTGTCTTACATGTTTTGCCGACAGCCAAAATCTGACAGCTTTTTTTGTAGAACATTTATGTCACATTCGACTAATGAAAGAATGAGATTAATTGAAACACATACGAAGTATTTAAGCCTTGATAAACAATAAATGAAATGGCAAATATCGTGATTTTTACACCCGAAAAACTAGGCATAGAGTCATTGTTTTTATAACTTTTTTGTTTGCGAAGCATATAAAAAGAATGTATTGTATTCACCAAAAAATCGACCTTGAGAATTTGATAAATATCCACGCTATGAGCTTCAAATTGTCCGAAAAAAATTATTAGAACAATTCCTGTAGGCATTTGAGCATATTAACTCAATAAGCAATATGGGCGAAATTAGACATAAGGTTTTTACACTAAAATTGTAAATGCCTATTAAATATTGGACGAAATCCGTCTAAAATAAACCTGCCTGTTTCCACATCCTTGAGCTTGAGGTCATGAGGATTCAAAAATGTAAAGAGATAGAAAAAATATATTCAACACATGATATATATGATGGAATTTATATATTTGCATGAAATTTTGGACCAAATCCGTTCAACCGTTTAACCGCCTGCATCTCAGTATATCCGCGAGTTTGTGAACACGATAGTTCTAAATGGCATTTAGTTAGGTAAAGAACATTTATATTGTGGTCCTATCACTAATTCTGAATATCTGTATTAAATAGTGGTTCTGACTGGGCATTGGGATTTGATTAGATTGTGAGTTTCAATGGTGCAAGAGTGAACTGGGCATTGGGATTGGATTGGATTGTGAGTTTCAATGGTGCAAGAGTCAACTGGGCATTGGGATTGGATTGGATTGTAAGTTTCAATGGTGCAAGAGTCAACTGGGCATTGGGATTGGATTGGATTGTGAGTTTCAATGGTGCAAGAGTCAACTGGGCATTGGGATTGGATTGGATTGTGAGTTTCAATGGTGCAAGAGTTCACTGGGCATTGGGATTGGATTGGATTGGATTGTGAGCTTCAATGGTGCAAGAGTCAACTGGGCATTGGGATTGGATTGGATTGTGAGTTTCAATGGTGCAAGAGTCAACTGGGCATTGGGATTGGATTGGATTGTAAGTTTCAATGGTGCAAGAGTCAACTGGGCATTGGGATTGGATTGGATTGTGAGTTTCAATGGTGCAAGAGTTCACTGGGCATTGGGATTGGATTGGATTGTAAGTTTCAATGGTGCAAGAATCAACTGGGCATTGGGATTGGATTAGATTGTGAGTTTCAATGGTGCAATAGCCAAATAGCCAACTGGGCATTGGGAAGACAACCAAAATGCATATTTGCTTTCCTTCACAATGGTATGAAGCACCAAATGCCGCGCACCCTGCAATCAAGAATGCCAAGAGGAGAACACTCTTGCGGATTTCTTATTAATCTCTTATGAACTGATGGAATATCTAAATGCCATCAAATTGATGTAAATTTTGAAAAATAAGTCTTGATAGGGTTAAATTTCTGATTCGCTTAATAGTCAAGCTGTACATTTCCCAATTTTTCCGGAACGGAAATGAGTTGACGTTCCTCTGCATTAAGAAAGTTTAACAGTAAAAATAACAGTGAATATACTTCTCATCATAAAAAATTGAATTACATTATAGTATTGCATATAAACACCAATGCCTTTTACTTCAAAAGCATTTGCACTTTTTTTACTAACGCAAACCTATTTACGAACGCAAATATTTTTTTACGAACTTATTTGCACTTTTTTTGCTTTTGTTTTTAAAAAAAAGCAAATAAAAGAATTTAACAATTGGAGAGCTAAAAATTAAATCCCTCTCCTCTAGTACACAAATATTGTATTATATTAAACAATATAATATAATATAATATTATATCGCGCTACAGGCTGTGTTATCAGGGCTCTTTTATTTGCTACTAGATGATATACCCAGCGTTTCTCTATATTAGAATCTTTTTATGTTTAATATTTTTAATATAAAAACTACTTTTGTATAAAATATTATAATATATATCTTCTAGAATCCTTTATCTTCCTTTTATCTTCTAAAATCTTTATCGATTACTTTTAATACAAAATTGGAATATTAATTGAACCATATGATTTTTAAAAATACTGAAAGCTACCTTTCTTTATGAGTTATTAATATTTGTTATATCAGTATTGCAAATTTTGTTCACAAATGCCGAAGTATAAGAAAGGCGATTTTTATTTGATCTATTCACTTTAATTTTAAACAAGTATAAATCATTGCTTTGAAACCTAAAAAATATTATCAAAAGACATATTAAAATAACAGAGAAATAAAACAAGATAGTTACATAGTAATTTAAAGCGTAAAAAAGGACGAAATTCTAATTAATTGAATATCTAATGATTTTTTGAAAAGTTGGTAGCAGTCTTTCTCGTGTCATACGTAATAAATGTGCAAACTGATTGAATCTGGCCCAGTTGTTTAGAAGAATATGGGCAACATACTTATATATATTATATATACATAACCACAATGACTTTAATTTATATTAAGATGATATCCTTGTTAAAGTGAGCTTTAAAACTTTTATCCAAATTGCTAAAAATCAGATATCGTTTCCATTTCCAAAGAAGCTTTTAAGCAATTTATTGCACGAAATAGACCATAATAAAAGCTAAATGCAATTTGTGTTGACATGAATGGTAGGGTTGGAGCAATTAGTGTTTACTAAGAATCTTAATTTAAAGAGTTTAAAATATACTAAAAAATTTTTTCTTTATTTTAAGCACACAAAAAAATAGCACTAAATGATGTATTCTTTGGAAATACGAAGCGAAATTGTGGAAAAAAGAATTTTTGATTTAGGAATTAAGAATATTAAAATTTATAACTTTAATTTAAAAATAATTTTTTACCTTTTTATAGAACTTAATCAATATCCTTTTTTTGTCATTAAAATTACTTATAATAAAAAAAGAACCAGCGTAGCTTCAAATTAAAACGTTAAAAACTTTACAGCATTTGGATTTTATATAAAAATTCACATTTTTAAAAGCAGATTCAGAAAATGACGAGTGTTCGATTGACCTACATAACGTTTATAATTTTTTAAGAGAATTATCTTTAATTAATAAGTTTCCTCATTGTATTATTTTGGAGCCTATTGTGGAAAAAGTAGTTTGAAATTGTGTGCACTATTTCGCGCCTCTTTTTAAGTAGTAGTAGTTTACTTAGTTAAGTACAGTAATAGATATTAGGATTGTTTTTAGATTTGTAATCAGAGTGTGAATTTTAGGAAAATATCAAAGCCTTATCGTTTCAGCGAAAAGAATGGCCATTCGATTTATTCCAAACTGAAAAAAAAAATGTACAAGTACATGATTTTTCTGTTGATAGTTTTTATTTTATTTTATTTATTTATTGTTTGTTTTCTACGTTTGCTAGGAAATTTCTGAGTATTTTTACATCTATCAGACTTAAAATGAAAGTTATTTCGAACGATTAATATTGAAATTTTATTGCGTTTTATAATTTGAATCGAATGAGCAACTTAGAGAGAGATTATAACCCATTTATATCTTGACCAAATTTGGCTCAAAAGCAATTCAGTTATTAAAAACTCCATATCTGTTAACTAATATGAAATGAGGCTTTGTTAAAATGTGCTAGAATCAACGAGAATTTTTTAAGTGTAATTGGAGGAATTAAATTAAAAGTGTAATTCGGGGAATGAGATCTGAAATGCATATTCGACCTACTTCAATATACGACGAAACTTAACACAAAATATCAACTTGTAGAAAAATATTTATAAAAAAAAAGTCTTGGGATGAACACTTCCACTTTTTAAGAAGTTTTAATTTTACCTTTTTTATGCTTTTTAAAAATGGCATTAATTTAGAGATTTTGTTTGTAAAATTTTTTCAGCAAGTCTATAAAATGTATATGATTGTATTGCTTTGAATGGTAAAATAATTTGTTACGTGCATTGCTAATCAAGGCTATTACTTTATTTTAATTTATTGCTACTGTAAACGCAGTTATTTCACATTTTGTAAGAATAAAGATATCTTCAATTTTTAAAATGCAATTCATTTCTTTTGCTGCTTTGAGTTTACTGTGGCCTCTGGCAGAATCTCGGAATCAGAGGGATCTGGGTTCGATTCTCAATTCTACTGACGAGTCGTCGTGTACGCAATAATTCTATCGAGTGCTCTGATGCGATGTGGAATTCTGTAGAAGGTAGCGTCCTCGTCTTCGAAATGCGGTTCAAAATCAGACAGTCTGTTCCAAATAATTCCTGAATTTCTTCAGTGTAGGGAATTAACCCATTCTAGAGCCATGGGAAGTAGGTTTCCAACTAAATTCCTCAATTTTTGGATGAAGTTATGTAGGTTGGCAGAAGTTCTAACAAATTTTTCAATCAGACCGAAATTTAGATGCTTCATTTCCTTATCTCACACAAAATGGTGTGTCTTGATTTGCTATTTAATTACTAATTAACCAAATTAATTAATTAATCAAAATAAATTTATCTAATAAGCAAAATGAGTCACCTTTCTTAAGGCAATCTCAATCCTAAAAATATTTTGATTTAACACGACTAGAAAAAAATGGCCTTTTAAAGGGTTAATATATCTAAATTAAATTATCTTTTATTGTTTTAGGATTATGAAAGCTTGAAAAATTCAGCCGCATTCATATAAAATGACTAAACCTTATAAGAAAAACGATGAAATTGAATGGAATTTAATCTATAAGAAACTATGAAAATTAATTTTTAACCCAGATTTGATAACTCACCTCATTCCAGTCCTTATTCTACTTTTTTATTACCAATATTATAAATATAAACGCATAAATACAAATTTATTTACCTTCTATTTATTCCGAGTAATAAATACAAATTTATTTACTCGGAAATCAGAAACAGCCTTCAAAACGAAGCATTTAAATGGAAAATTATTCTCGATAAGTAATTTATTAAAGTGGAGGAAATTCGCAACCAGTTCACAGCATCAACTCTAAACACATTTCACTAAATGAAAAATAATCTATATTTTATTTCCTCAATAAAAGAAACGCTTTCTTTTCATTCTGATTTAATTCTGAGTGTGCAATTTATTTATTTGTCGCTTTATTCAAACTGATAATTTCTTTCTTCAAGTTGGATTTTTTCAACCGATAGATGCGGTTTGCCGAAGCTTAACTCCGTAAACACGTTTTAAAAATGTCAGCAGCTTTTTATTTAAGAAATAAATTTTTTTTCGTAGGGTGAAACGATTTATGAGTCCATTATTATGTTTTTATTTTTCTAATTAACTTGCAAACTTTTTTAAAAACTTGATAGAGAATAGAAGCAAGATACAAAAAGCATCAATTAAAAAATAAAAATAAATATAATTTTCTGAGGCAGTAATCCCTTTTTTTATTGTATAAGTACGGTTTAATGATTTCCGTAGGTAACAATTTTTCAATTATTATTTCACAAAATATTTTTCTTTTATGAAATGGAATTGGTATTATTTTGTCTTATTTATTTAGGAGATTTAATTTATTTTTTAATTTTATAAAAAATAAAATGGAAGATATAAATCTAATGTTAATAGATTCAGAAATTATTCTGATGTTGTCAAACAATGCTTGATGATTTTAAAAAAAGTAAAAATCTCTAGACTTAAAATCATTTCTTGAGTTTTGCAAAGTATCATTCTGAATTTTTAGAAATTCCTTTTATAATTTTCTTGTATTATAAATAATCGTATATTAATTCTAAAACTGATTGAATTTAATTCACTTGCTTGGAAATGAGCCCGTATTCAATTTTCCCTAAGCGGGAAAATTAATTCTAAATTAATCGCATTTTATTCCTGATTTCAACAGAAGAAAATTTTGTCAACATTAAATCAGTAATAGAATAACTGATTTGTTTTAGTTTTAATGGTTTTAATAAACCATTAATAATCTCCTGTGAAAGTATAAAAGCATTATCCTATTTTTATATGATTCATTAAGTTATCATAAGCAAGCAAAGAAATCAGTAAGTAAGTATCAGTAATTAAGTATTTAAGCAAAGAAATCAGTAAGTAAGTATCAGTAATTAAGTATTTAAGCAAAGAAATCAGTAAGTAAGTATCAGTAATTAAGTATTTAAGCAAAGAAATCAGTAAGTAAGTATCAGTAATTAAGTATTTAAGCAAAGAAATCAGTAAGTAAGTATTAATTAAGTATTTTTATTCCATTGTTAAAGAAAAACGTGCTCTTTGTGTCATTTACTCGGAGAATAATTGTTTTAAGAATTAGAATTTTATTACATATTTTTAAAATTTTGTTAACATTTAAATAGTATTAAATAGTGTAATAATAGTATATCAAATGTGTAGTGTGAATAAGTAGCAGTATCATAAGTAAGAAAAGAAATCAGTAAGTAAGTATCACAATGGATGAAGGACTAGAGAGTATCATGTTTAATCCATTGTTTATTGAGAAAATCCTACTCTTTTTGATATTTATTTCTGAATTAGTTTATTTCTTAAGAAAATTTATTACTTCTTTGTAGAATTTTATTAATTTTTAAGTAGTACGTAAAATAATTTAAACATTAAAAAATTGTTACCGAGGTCAAACCAAATTCTGTTTCGTTGCACAAAAGACCGTGTTATAAAAATCAATCATATTTCGAAAAATCTATTGTCTTGTCTCTAAAGAATTTTACATCATTTTTTAAACATTAAAAATATGAATAGAGAATATAAAGCAGTATAAAGCTTAAATTCCCAAGAATTTTTAAGCTGTCAGAACAATGTTATTGTCTCGAATGGCTTTGTTTGATAAAAACTAAGATGAGCTTTCTGCAAACGATTTAGAAAGGTAGACATTTTCATCGTTTCGGATGATATTCAAGTCTGGAATCAAAAATCGAAACAAAATGTGTACAGAAGAAATAAATAAATTTTATAAAGTCACGGTTCATTTTAAGTTTTTGTCTGACATTTCTTATTTTCGTTGGCAAGAAAAAAAATATTTTATATAATTTGGGTAAAATCTTTTTCCTTAATCGCCCTTAAATTAGTCAGAAGACAGAATATAGTTTTTTCTAAAAAGAGAAAACACGATTCTCTCCTTTGGGAAATAAAGTATAAAACAGTTGGAAAATAAAATATTTTGCAATTTATTTCTTCTATTATTACAGTTAATCAAAGAATGGCTAAACGAGATTTTATTTTATCCCCATTTAATTCTTTAAATTACAAAGTTTTTAATAAAATTTAGATGTCAGTGATAGGTAATATGTAAATTAGGGGTTTTTAAATTTTTACCTATGACTTTGGTTCCTGTAAAAGATCGTCGCGTAAAATATATAATTTAAGACCTACATAAAGAAGAGATTAAATTTAATTCTAAGAATTATCGAATTCTAATTTAGTATATTGAATAAAAAAAGATAAAAGAATTGAGGAGAAAGAATATCTAATGTTTATGATATTTCTTAAGAAATTGCTGACGAGTAGAAAAAAATTTCTTAAAAAATTGCTGGAGACAAAGTTTTAATTAAATTTAAACAGTGATGCCTAATTCACATGTTAATACTGGCCATATAAACAAGGGGTCAGTTTATGTGGGCTACGAAAACAAAACAAAACCTTTCATTTTTCACAGATAAGCAGGTTTTGTTTTTCAAAAATACTTGATAAAAAAGAACAAGGCCAACGATGAACGTTTGTCATCTTTGTTCTGCTAACATCTTTCCTACTACAAATTGATTCAAGATGAGTGCCATTAATTCTCGATTTGACAGGAGATGATTTATTTCTTTTCATACGTGCAAACGATTGATTGAATTGATAACTACTTTAAAATATGAAAAATAATCTTATATGCCGATTTTTTGTGTGTTTTAAAATCTGCCAGGGAAATATTTGTAATATTCAGGCATCTCTACTTAACTGAATTTTGCCTTAAAATTTGAGCAATATTGAATTTTAACTACCTCTTGAGTATTTTTTATAAACAATTTTACTGCATCGTTTTACTACAAATCTTGTAAAAATTAAATAGATTTTATTAAAACATATTAAAACAAAACTACATAATCAGATGTTTGTAGGTAGAAAATATTTACAATGCTGGCTGAATGCGTTCCACGAGTCACTAGTTGAACACTCTTAAGTTAAATTATCTTTTTTTCGGAATTTCGAAACAATATGGGGAACTTTAAGAATCAGCCTTTTGATTTTGAGCTATGATCAGAAGACGAGGAGGACTCCTGAGGAGGTAGTGCTTCTTCAAACTTTCGCACATACTTGCGGATGGATAATCATTTTTAGGATTGCTCTCTAATGTGTATGCTTTTATGATTAAAATTACGTAAGTGCAAACAATTAGTTCTAAAAAAATTAAAAAGCGTATAAAGTATTTTTTGAATAAAATACCATGATGAAAGTCACCTCGTTCTACAATCAAGGACTATAATCTGCAGAATTTCATTTTTTGTTTGTTTATTGTTTCAATTTTTGATTAACAAAGGGAGATGAATTGCATATTTGAAAATAGCATTTTTATTTAAAGAACAATTTTGATATTTTAATTGAATTAAAATAAAACTTAGTAACAATTTTTTTTATTGGCTGTATCTTTTAAGCTTTTACTTTCAAAGTAAGCAATAGTATTTTTACGTTACAGAAATTGTTTTATTATTCATTCTATTCAAAAAACATTTCTGCTCCAAGGGAAACGTTTTTGTGATAATTCATAACAAACGAAGAGAAGCTGTTTTGAGTGGAAAAGTTTAGAGAGAAACTTGATTTTTGTGAGTGGATGGATATTTACGATCTTTCGTGTCAAGTATCTTATTGTTCTTGAATGATAATTGGCTTTTATTTTCATTTCATTCACTTCATTTTCACATGTAAACGAAAGAAAAATCTAATGTTAAAATTAATGTAATAACAAAATAATATCAACGCTTAGAGCGTCCAATCTCTAATTCAAAATAATTCATTTATCAAATTTAGTTTAAAAGTCTATCTAAAAGCTTAATTATTTGAATTCATATTTTGTTGGTGAATCTCAGTATTTCGAACTAAAATTACGATATCATCAATTTTTGGAATTGTAATCGTGCTCCAGGATACACTAAATATTTTACAAGAAAAAGGGAAATAATAGTTCGAATTTTTATATTATTTTTTATAGTTATATGGCAGACAGATTGAAACTGCTGAGTATCTTTAAATTGATCAGGAACGTAATGAAACAGATGAAATGAACAAGAATGAAACAGGTACATCATTAATGAATTAATTCTGGATCTGTTTCATGTATTATGAATTGATTTTACATGAATAATTTGATTATAGCTGACTATAACAATGAGTTATGGAATAATTTTAACAAACTAAAATATTTAGCAGAAATTCTTTATATCAATATATTGTCTTTATCATATGAAATATACAATGAGAAAGTATTATAATCGTCGAAAAATTCGAAATTAATATTTTTAACGAGTCTCCAGTTTTTAAACCTCTTCGAGTTCAGAAAACACCATATTTAAAATGATGTTTGTCGGATTACCTTTCTTCGAGAACGGTAATTCGAAAATTCAGTGAGCTAGAAGGAGGGGTTTTGCAGCTTTTACGCCAAAATTGTTCGGTTTTATCAGATTTTGGACATTACTATCAATTCACCAGTCTGTGAGTATGTGAATATGATAACACAAAAATGCAAGAAATTGGAGGGTTAAAATTTGGCATATTGTCATATCTCTAGAATTCTAAATGCGCATTAATTTATAGACTTAATCCATTATCGGATTCACGATCTGTCATTTTGTTTATTCGCGTGTTTGGGCACTTGACAATTCAAAAAACGGAAGTGGGTTCTAAAATATGTATTTGAATCCATCAGTATCCGACGAAGTTAAACACGAAATACGCAACATCAGTGAAGTATACTATAAACCGAAGCATACTGAATTTCATTGACACAATTTTTCCTGGAGAACTTTCTCAGAGTATGAATACGGCATTTCTCTTATGATGATGTGATAATAAGCGACAAATCTGGCAAAGTATTTAAATTATGCTACTGCCTTTAAAGAAGAATTCATGAACTTCCGGATACGTAATAACAAATTCTGCTAACGTACCGTAAACTAACCAAACTGGTAACTATTCATCCAAAAATTTATCATTTTTCATCAAGTGTGACGTCATATTTTAAATTCTGCAACCATGGCGGTTTTCTAGAAAATGTTCTTTTAGAATGAATTATGCTGTAGCCAAGTGAGAAAAAGTATAAAAATAATAAATCATATGTAGTAATCAGTAACCAAACATTTTTGTCAGCAAAATTTAAAAAAAATCGTTTCCTTTTTGAGGTCCAAGAAACAATATCTTAGAAAAGGTTCTTAGTACATGAAAACAGTATTTCTCTGTCATAGCATGACGATGATTGATGATTCTCAATAAGGATTATAAATATGTTAATGCTCTTTAAAAGAATCCATTGCTGTTAGTTATGTAATGGTCAATTTTGTTAACGTACCTTAAACAAGCTAAACTGGTAGCTAGTCGGCCATTGGTAAATTAATCTTTTTCAACGTGTGTGATGGTACATATTTTAAATTTTATAACCATTACTTTTTTTTTACTAAAACGTAATGTCTTCATTCTGAATGCATATTCTGGTAGTCAAGTGAAAAAAAGACTGAAAATAATAAATCATATGAGAATATAAGGTGCCCAAACGACAAATTGAACAGTTTTTGAAAAATTTCGTGACTCGGTACCGTTAGGGGTCGCCAATTCCTTTCAATTTCTCAACTCCACGAAAGGTTAGCATTCACTGCTCGTATCTGACCTTATTGGCCTAATATCATTTACCCAAATTCGATTCAACTCTTTTCTGATTACTCTTTTCGCTTTTCCAGAAAGAAATGAAACTGACCTCCGTCGTCGAATCTAGACTGAGATGCCGAAACTGGTTCCACAGCCGTTCTTTTTAGCATGCTCTGTTGACGATTTCACTTGGCCTAAGGGCAAGAAACGTGCCCAAAACAAAATATCATACCAAAACAATGCCGGTAACGGTTTGAGGCCGTTAATCGAGGCCCAAAGCGTGCCAAAAGCGCAGTCTGTTTCGTTTTCGTTTCTGTAATCCGTTTTGAATGCGGTTAGCTCTTAATGGCATATCCTTATTTAGCCTTGAAAACTTTCAATGCCACTCATTTGAGGAAAGTGATTTGAAAAACTGTGGAATGTAAGAAATTATAATAGAAGAATAATGGTAATCCGTGTTGCAACATTCTTGGTAATCTTTATTTAAATGCCGTTGTAAATGAGAGTGAAATCATACCCTGAAGTTGATGACGGGATGAACAAATTTTAAGGGAAAAATAATTTTTATGGTAATTCAGGATACAATGGTTTGAATCTTTAAATTCTATTTACTGATAGTTACTTGTGAAGGTATTTCTTCTGAAAAGTATGAGTTCATTCTCTGAATTATGTGCGCAAACGTGAGATGTCAAGGACGAATGAAGAAATGGTGAGAAAGGATAAACGCCTTGGAATTCTTTGTATGTGCGATGGATTCATGCGGATGTTCTGGATTCTTTGTGTTCAACTTCAAAATTATAAGCAAATTTTTGCTTTTAAGACTTTCCATTTCTATACAAAAAGTAATGCTATAGCAATTTCGGATTTAAGAAGTTTTATTTTCAGATACAAATAAAAGGAAATATTCTTTACTGAAATAATACAAAGTGTAAAAAGAACAATTAAATGAATATCCCAAGGCTTCCATTATATATAATAATACAGTAATGTCGAAGGATATCGCCTTCCTTGCTTGAGGTGTGTATTTTATCAAACGCTATTTGCAACTAATCGCATCGAAAATTAAAATTTTACTTTTTATAATCATAATAAAAAAATAGCAAGGTTATTTTCATCGAAGCCTTGGAAAATATTTAAATCATAAAAACAATTCAATATTCTTTAAAGCATGCTTAGCAAATGTAAATACCGTGATATAAAGTAATTAAAATATTTAAATAATTTTAACCAGAAATGAAAAAATGAATGACGACTTACACACTCAGATGATTAAAATTCTAATTTTTTCATCGCAATAGAATAAGAATTACATAAAGATGTTACATTACCCTTTTTTCCAAAAAAAAAAGACAATATTAATTGTCCCTTTTTGAATATCTAGAACAGAGATGGAATTTCAAAAATGAATAAATAAATGGAAAGTGCATTTCAATATCATGATGTCTAATAAAACAACTAGTTTTCTCGAATCTGTGTCTCACATTCTGCATTCTCATTTTTAAGAAGCAATTCCTTTAAAACGCGACCTAATTTCTTTGATCGAGTTTATTTACAACCTTGAACTTAACAGGAGCAGAAACCCTTTCTTCGATATATTCTCAAATAAAATAATTTGTAGAAATATAAAATGTTCTAAGCCACTTTTAAAAGATACTAAGTCATATGGTTATCACAAATGTCCACACAAATCGAATTTTTTTAACTTAACAGGAGCAGAAACTCTTTCTTCGATATATTCTCAAATATAATAATTTGTAGAAATGCAAAATAGCATACAGTGGGACATAATAAAAATATGGGTTTATTATTATGACCTAGTTTGACATTTCAGGCAAATTTGAAGAAATTTCTAAATAAATCTGAAGATCGAATCGTTAAAAAAATTCAAGAATTTCTTGATAAATATGGTGCGAGATTTAGTCGTGTCCTCTTTGGACACATTACATCAAGTGGTGTCAATAAAATCTCTGAAAATGTTGCGGAACTGTAGTAGAAAGCTTGCGTTTTTCACTGAAATCTTTATTTTCGAAGTTTATTATTATATCGGAGTATTAAGTTGCTTTAAACATCTCTTTCTATTCAAGATAAAATCATATTTCTACTTTCAACCCATTGACTTAAACGAAAACGTACTCTATCTATTAACATTAGAGATCAAGTTCTGAAAAACAGATAATACCTTTATGATTTCTAGAATAAATCGAGAAAATAATGTGAAATTCCTGAGCGTCCCGTGAACTTTTTTAAACTCAAAACCGCATTTTTCAGAGATGAGAAGAATAACGATGAGAAGAAGATGAGAAGAATAAACAAAGACGTGCTTATTATTTGAAAACAGTCACTAGCTGGAATGAAGCAGCTTTTTAAACGTTTAGACTTGTTCGCTTGAAGAAGTGTTTGCGTTTGAATTTGAAATTTTATCTCGTGTGCTATTAAAATATATGCTTCATAGAATAGAAATTATTATTTTAACATTAAATATGATTTTTGCTTTAGTTACATTGAAAAATGTAATATTTAATAGATTTTATAAGGTAAAAACAAAGAAGGCTATTTTGTATGCGTAGTACCGTTTTTAATGAAAAAATTAGTTTCGGAGTTTAGTCAGATGATGCGTAAGCAATTTTCTGTTCCAATATCTGACCTTTTTTTTTGCTGACGAAGAATATTTAAATAAAAATAGAAAAAAATATATATTAATAAAGACAATTTGCAGTCAATGAAATTTAAATTAAAAAAATTGATGTACAAAATCGAGATTGGAATTTTGAGATTCAGAGATAAAGTTGACGTGAATGTATTAAATTATTAATCAATTCAACGATGCATTTTATAGGTGAAAAATACTTTTCTTCAGTGAAGGATTCCTTATATTATTTCTGTTATTTCAAGAAGAAAACGCATCGGGAAAGTTTTATGTCATTGAATTTTATGAAATATGAACAGTAATGGAGGTTTTAATAATTAAAATAAAGCATTTTGATATCTAAAAATCTCAAGTTTTAGTTATTGGTTAGTTACATAAGAGAAATATAAATAGAAATTTAAAGGAAAAATTCCAAATCAATTTTTTAATTGTAAAACATTTTTATCGATTATGAATTTATCAAATAGGAAGAAATATAAAATTAAATATTCGACAATTAATATTATTTTGCTTTAAAAAATGCTTGATATTGTATCTTGTTGGATAGTTTCAAAAGCTTGGTTTTCAAAATCAGAAACAAAATATTACATTTTACGAATCTGACTTACTTTTTATTTTGTTTTTCTATAATAATAATTTTTGTCGAAATTTTATTTTAGATCTACAACATTTTTGATGAAAGTAACCCAAGATTCCAATTCAGCATCTTACTCAGGTAATGGATCAGATGTAGAAAGGGATTTACTTTATAAGTCGCATTTTATAAAAGGACTCCATATTATTTTACACTTGTAAGAAATTGGTGGTTTTAAATTCCGTTTGTAGCATACAGTACTGTTTCAAAATTCCTCTCCAAACTATGAGAGATAATAGGTTATATTCACAGGAAATATATTTATTATTGGAGAAAATGATGGAAACGGTAACAACAGGAGATAGAAGAAGGGCAAAGAATATAATATGAGTATCAGAGAAATCATTCGCAGTGAAGCATGTTTAACATTGATGTCATATGGAATGCCAAAAGTTTCAAGCAGACTTCACGGTATGATGACGATATATATATATATATATATATATGATGATGATATATCGCATCACATAAAAGTCGGTATATACATATATATTGATATGAATTGTACTTATTATTGGAGACGCAGATATGATGACGATATTTGTGCATAAAAATCCATATAAGTACTCGCACAGAAAGAATTGCCTCTGTTATCTATACTTATAATAAAGCTCAATGTGTGTGTGTGTGTGTGTGTGTGTGTGTTGGCGCTCTACAGGCCAGGTCATTTGACATACAGCTATCAAATTTGGTACATGTATACCTTAGAGGTCCGGAATGTGCACCTGGGGTCCCTTTTTTTGAAATTTTAATTAGAATTTTAATTATTAATTAAAAACTAACTTTCCCGCCAAAAAAATAATCCATTTTCTCCACCGCCAACTTTTCCGCCAAAAAAATCTTCCATTTTCCCCCACCGCCAAATGAGTTTTTTTTCTCCCAACAGAAATGAGGCTAGGGTTAACGTTTTTCGGCGGATTATTTCAAACGATTCTGTTTATTTTCTTAATGTTTTATGCATTTAAAATTAAACATTGTTAATTAATCAATGTTTCAGATTCATTCTGAAGTACTTTTGAATTAAAATAACACAGAATAAAGGAAATTAAAAATGTATAATCTGCATAGCGTTACCCCAACTGGCGTAGAAAAATTCACGCATTTTGCGCTACCGTAATTGACGAAGAAAATTCACGCATGCGCATTCTGTTCCGATTGTTGTCATGACAACCATTATCAATGGACGATTTAAATTATTTTTAGGTTAGTTGCATTCTTTTGTAAGTAAATTGTATTTATGTTAGTTATATATTTTTTTGTATATGCTTATAGTTTTAAGCACATCGTTTTTTAAGTAGTTTTTTTAAACCTGTTTTCGACCGATTATTTTAAACGATTCATTTTATTTTCTTAGTGTTTGATGCATTTAAAATGAAACATTGTTAATGAATCGATCTGTTCATGATGAATCTGAGAAAATTTTGTTGACAAATTCTTGAGATAATACATAAATTAAGAAAGATATTCTTTAGTGCACATAAAGTTTAAACGCTCAGTGACTCTATTATCAGTAATCATATTATTAAAAAAATGCTTTGTTTCAGTAAAAAATATTATTATATTAATTGCAGATTAATCATTTACACTTTAATTTAATGTAAAGCATAAATTCTACGGGAGCTAACAGAAAATTAGAGAGATACAGATTACGTTATGACTGAAGGTCTTTATAATATTATGAGTGAATTGAAATTTGAAATTTTGAAATATTTTAATGAAGAAGCTATTAAAGTAGGAATTACATAAAATATTTAACTATTAAAATTTTAACGAGCATTAAGATTGGCGAACCGGCTGGTCGCCAAAGGCGGCTAGTACATTAATAAGATGAACGTTGGCTGACAATCTAAAGCGCTGGGATGCAGTATTATCACTATTTCGCTTCCGATTATGATTTACTACACGAATACGAGTTACATCGATGTCGTTTACTCATCTTGAAACTTTATGTATGGAGATATGCAACACTTTGTATTTTCTTTTACTTGGATAGAACTCAGATTTAAAAGAAGTTTAATTTATGAATGTATTATTATTTTTGTTTATAGAAGAAATGTCATATGCGACATAAAAAAGAATAACAATATTATAAAAGCATTTTTGTACAATTAATGAACAGAAATTTGAGTTTTAATTCCATAAATCCTTTTCCATTTCATAAATAGATGCATTTGCTTATTATTAAATCAAAAGTTACTTAATTATATGCATTGCAAAATTTTTCTTTATAATTCATTTACATTATCAATTACCTGTGAAATTATTTGTTCAGCTTTTTTTAAATCAATTTGTTGGGATGAAAATAAATTAAAAAACGCCGCAAGGTCGCTAAAGGACACTAATATAATGAAAACAAAATAAAAGGCCGTATTATCGTTAAAAAAATAAAGCGAAGATAAAATGGTGAAACCGAAAAGAAAAGAGTTAATGATCACAGAAATGGGACAAATGAAAAGTTAGCAGAATGATAATGAGCAGAAAGGTTAAAAATCAACGTTGCACAATATTTCTTAAAGAAAAATTTTAATGGGTAGCAGACCCTACGAAATAGTTCTGATCGTGAAAGGTTAACATTTATGCTATTTAATAGTCAATGGGTTTAACAGTTTAAGTTATAATTCATAAAAGATTATAATTTGAACTAGATAAGTAAATTAATTCATCTCGCTAAATCTACTCGCTAAAAAGGCATATATACGTCTTTTCTATAAATTGATTCGAAACATTCACAATCACTTAAAACAACATATTTTGAAAGAAAAAAAAAGGCTAATTTTGTTTAAATTAGTTTTTACTCTTTAATTATTACCGAAAATTCCTAATTTTTTAATTCCTAAATTAATAATTTGAGCTAGATAAGTAAATTAATTCATCTCGCTAAATCTACTCGCTAAAAAGGCATATATACGTCTTTTCTATAAATTGATTCGAAACATTCACAATCACTTAAAACAACATATTTTGAAAGAAAAAAAAAGGCTAATTTTGTTTAAATTAGTTTTTACTCTTTAATTATTACCGAAAATTCCTAATTTTTTAATTCCTAAATTAATAATTTGAGCTAGATAAGTAAATTAATTCATCTCGCTAAATCTACTCGCTAAAAAGGCATCTATACGTCTTTTCTATAAATTGATTCGAAACATTCACATTCACTTAAAATAAGATATTTTGAAAGGAAAAAAAGGCTAATTTTGCTTATATTAGTTTTTACTCTTTAATTATTACCGAAAATTCCTAAATTTTTAATTCCTAAATTAATAATTTGAGCTAGATAAGTAAATTAATTCATCTCGCTAAAAAGGCATCTATACGTCTTTTCTATAAATTGATTCGAAACATTTACATTCACTTACAACAAGATATTTTGAAAGGAAAATAAAAGGCTAATTTTGTTTATATTAGTTTTTACTCTTTAATTATTACTGAAAATTCCTAAATTTTATCGATATGTTTAGACCCGTTTTACTGTTGCTCCATATTAATAACCATATTACATGATTATGGTACGTACAATTATATGACAGTTGTATTCAAATTAAATCCTTATTTTATCGATATTCCTAAATTTTATCGATATGTTTCGGCCCATTCTACCGTTGTCTCAAATTAACAATCATATTACATGGTAATGGTAAGTACAGTCATATGACAGTTGTATTCAAAATAATTCGTCAAGTTCTTTTACACGGAAGAAATATTAGGCTTCAATTTATAGTTCTAAAGTTTTAATAGAAACTTAAACAGAAATGAATTTAAATACATCCTTAAAGTTTGTATCAATGACCATAGCTTAAAAGTTTAATTGGAAAACATTATAAAAAGGGTTTTTATTTTATAAAATGAAAAATATTAAATACTCAATCAATTTTATTAATACAAAATATGCTTATGAATAGACAAAAAATGGAGGAAATATGCCCAACTCATAATTAATTGGCACAAGAATAACAAAAAAATATTTATTCATTTTTAGTATGCTTAATTATACTAAGGAGTAAAAACAAAGATTCGTTATATCCTAATTAACAAAGAGAAACAATTTTTTAATAATATTATCGAGATATGATCTCAACGAGTGCTAAAGCTATTGCGTTTTAGATATTTGATATAGCTTCCTCGACAAAGATAAATAACCCCATTTAATAACAATGGTTCTGAGATGAAAAGCCAACTAAATATAAATGTATTCATTTTCTTTATATATTGGTGACGAGCTCCAGTTCCGTACACACTTCGAGTCAGATACAAAACAGCCTCTTTGATAAATTGATTCAAATAAACGTCTTTTTGTAATGGTCTCTATCATTACCTTGTTAACATTCTGAAAGGATACAAACTTTCGGAACAATTCTTAACCTCTTCTTTATAAAGATGAACCGGCATTTTATTACCGTACACTTCAGTTAATCTTAGACTCCACTCCTTTGTGGTCTAAAACGTCGATGAATCCTAAACACCACCGGAAGAGGACACAGCATGGATTGAGGACCGACAGAAAACCAGTCTTTTTGGTTTCAACTCATTTTTTGTTGCTGAGGCAATTCTTGCTTGACCCATAGGCCAACAAAAGTGAAAACTCTTATATTTTTTTCCTCTTCCTCTTCGGCTTATTTTTGGGTTAACTGGATTTATAAGATGAGCTGAAGTATAATTCAGCAGTGTTGTTTCCGAGTTTACTTCCTTCCTGTTATGTTGCACAATGAACACGATGTGGTTGGTCTTCCTTATGATTTAATAAGAATCTACGACGAGATAATGACTGAAATTAATAAAAGATCTTTCTCAATGCATGGAAGAAGATAATGGATTCGTTTTGTAACAGATGATATCTTTGTTTTAGGAAGTATTTTCAGATTTTGAATCCAATTAAAACTCATTTCTTTCTCACAGAATCATTAGCGATAAATGAAAGACTTCACGACTTAGTGATTGTTTCACTTCCTTTTAAGAAATGCATTGTTCGGCTGAACATGGAAAAGGATATATTTTATCAAATATATCCCTTCTAAAGCACTGAAATCGATAGAAGGTAAAGTTGAAACTATTGAAGATGAATTTTTTAAATTGTAATATTTAGTGAAGTTTCTGTAAATATTTCAGCTTCTTTTATTGTAGCAAGGAGTTTAAAAGAATGAAAATTACATATAAATATGAAGCTGCATTTTGATGGTAAAATATGGCATGCTGACTTTTAGATGGAAATGGACAAGATTATTAGATTTATAAATTTGAATAAAATAAAACTGTAGTGTTACTTGGAAAAATTTGAGAAAATAGGACTTAAGGTGGGAGGCCCTGGTCTTTGCCCTGTAACAATAACGTGATGACCGTAATTACAAAAAAAGTATAGCATCAATATATTAATATATTAATGAAGTTATTTAATAATTTGTTTTCTTTATGATACACTAAAATATTCTAAAATATTACTTCATTTGAAAATTTGAGAAAATATGATTTAAGGTGGAAGGGACAATTTTCGCGATATAAAAATAAAGTAATCACTGTAAGTACAGAACAAAAAAGTGCATGATCAATACATTAATATATTAATAAATTTATTTATTAATTTATTTTTTGAGATGCATTAAAATGTTTTGAAATATTACCTGCTTTCAGAATATAACATAGAATGAAATACCGAAAACTTTATCAATATTATGTCAATTACTAATTCTGTAGAATAAATCTAACAAAATTTATGTTTCTATTGTATCCTGTCTTTACTTATTCCTGACAAAACCCAGTTCTTCAGAATTATTTTGAAACACTAGAAGTAAAGTATGCACCTTAAAAATAACCTTCTTATTCTTTATTTGGTATTAACAACAGTATATACAAAAAGATTGTAACAAAATATGAATGAATAGAATTTAGATATTTAATTTAATTTTGGGATTATTTTAATGTTTGCGTTTCTTAAATGCAGAGAAATACCCAAAGAGAAAGAAAGGCAAGAAGTGAAACTCACAGAAATAGATGGTCATTGAAAATATATTTAAGTTTTGACTCCATTAGTAGTCTTTCCTCAATGTTCTATTAAATTTGAAAAGGTTCTGCATGTTGCATATTTTGACTATTTTTATTGACTAATAGTCCATAAACAAACATTTGATTTCTGAGACGCCCATTTCAAAACCAATAAATGAATATCGCTTTATTGGAATTCATTCACATTATGAAACTGCAATCAAAATGAATTATAAATTATCGACAGGAGTTAAATTTGTTTTGCAAATACTTTTAAATAACAGCTGTTTTCCTCTTTTAACATTTTACTCTGCGATTTAACATGTATCTCTGAATGTACAAGCGGTGCGTTTCGATTAAGATATGAGATTGTTTACTAAATTAGTAAGAATTTTGTAATAAAAATTTAAGGTTTTTGAATAATTCAGAATTAAAAAAGACTGCATCAATGACATTTAAAAGAATTTCAACTACACAATGAAGAATCGATTTCAAACATTTTTCTTTTTTCATGTTCAGGAAAGAAATGCATGATTCAAAACTCAAATTTTACGAGCATGAGATTCAATCAATCTTTATCCTTCTTGCTTTGGAACCATTATTCAATAAGATATAGCGATCTATAATAATTTAGAAGGATTTAAATAATTTATATTATGCTGTTAAAACGATGAATCAAATTTTACTATTTGAATCTAATAACCAAAACATAGAGGGCTTTTAGAAAATAAACCTTAAATATTATTCTGTAAATTTGGATGTAAAAAAGAATGGTTTTGTTTTTAATAGGAGTTATTATCACATTTTATTTATTTATTTTCATTTTAGCAACGAAAGAGCCATATAATGCTATTTTGATTCAACAGGACTTTTTTTTTCTAAAACACTACTTTTTATAAATTAAATTTAGGAAACAAACATTGTTTCCTAAGAGTTTTATCAAATGAGTGTTAGATTTGAGTTTTGAATAATATCGAATTTCTATTTGTACTTTAACCGATTTTAAATCAATCCTTTTAAATCACAATTTTTCGAGAAGTTGATAATTTTTTCACTTTCCTTTACTTTTTATTTAATATTTTTAAAATGTTTTTTGTTTAATATATGTATTTATACACAATAATAATAAAAAATAACACTATTCACAACTTCTTCGGTTTTAAAAGGAAAGAGCATCAAACCCACGAATTGAAATAAAGAATTTTTCATCTGCCTTTTTGTTTTTGAGTAATATGAAATATTTAAAAAACTTTAATAAATTGAAACATTTATTTATTTAGCCATCAATGCCTCTTACCCAAATCATGTTGTATATAATTTCAAGCCCATGGATTCTGTAAAAATATTGCATAACTGTGCGACTTGATTTTGCCATCATCTATAAAATCCGGTAAATTTGAGGACATTTATGAGTATTCCTCTCTCTCTCTCTCACACACACACACACACACACACACACAAAACCGTGTCTGAAACTTCGCTAAATAAATATATATATGTCAAGGAAGTACATATATATTTTTTGTTGTTTTCTGAAGAACAACAACAACAAAAAATTTACATGACTGCAGTGTATAAATTAACAAAATATTTAACTTAATATATGAAATATAAATTTGATTTCCGGAAGTTAGTTGAACAAACGTGCAAAATCAAAATGATTGCTTCGGTTCAGTTGCCACAGATATTTAATTTTGTAACTTAGCAGGGTATTATCGAAATGCAAATCTGCGAGTCATTTTTCTTTCAAGCTTTTGAAACGTTTCAGAAGCGTTGAAGCATTTAAAATAACTCACGAAAATATGCTTCTTTATGTTTAATAGAAAAGAAAACTGTGTGGAAAATACTGATTTATAACCGCCTGAAATCTTTTGAATGATAGATGGAAATTGTTTAGAAGTTTCAGTTCGTGCAACAGTCAAACATTCATGAAATAGATTTTCTGAAGTTTGACTGATTCATTCTATTTATTTATTTTCCGCTTTGGGTTTTATTTAGTATTCTGACTTTGTTTTATTTCTTGATGGCCAGCATTCTGAATATAAAAAATAACATGAATAGAAGTTTCACAAACCATTCCAATTTAAATTTGTTTAATGAAGCTTGGATTTTGTTTTAATTGCATTAACAGCATATGCATTTTTAACAGAATAATGCATGGTTTTCATTTTTTGGTGATAGTATAATGACATTTTACCAAGATTATTTTAATCATCTTGAAAGCATTAGTAAACCTTTTGGTTGTCTCAGTTTAGAAAATTTATAGATGGAACGTTTATATATTTTTTCGAGAATCCAAAAGCGAAAAATACTTTTTGTGTATAGATACTCAAATATATAATATTACTTTCGTGTAGGCATTTTTTTAAGAAAATTGACTATAGTTTTAGAAAAAAAAAACTTTTTTATTTTATTCTTTATATAAATTCCAAAATTTATGAAAGAATGAAGTAATATTTTAGTAGATAATTTAGATGGTTCGATTCCATGACAGTTTTGAGAGCAGGCCTACAAAATGGCACAAATCAAAATTAAACGTAAAATAATTGAAAAAAAACCCCAAAAAGACGAGATATTTTTAACTTCTCAACAAGGAATGCCAGTAATTAGAAGTGTAATTTGATAAAAAAAAAAATCCTGCACTGCATTTTTAAGAGGTTTGAGAGTCTCATCTGAACAAATGATTAAACTGAGATAGTGAAAGTCTAAATAATTATAATTTAAATGGCACAGGTAAAAAGAAAAAGAGTTATTACAGTCATTTCAACTTCTTTTTTTGGTTTCAGAGAAACACATGCCAGCAATTTTTAATAGTAAATTTTTTTTATATTTATTGCAAAGAGATACGCTGAAATATTACACTTTTTATATTTATATTTTTTTTACAAATAGTAAAAAAATAATTCGTACTTCTGTGACTGGACGCAAAATTTTTCTTTTGAATTGATTGCTTATCCAGCATTTTTATTGAATGCATTATACAGAACGAATAAAAATACTTAGCACAAAGAAACAAAAAGTTATTTGAAAAACAATAATTAGGATAAATTTGTTATAACATATGAGCTATCATTCATGCAGTGCGATTCATAATAATTTAAATTACGATTAATAATTGAAGAAAACAAAATTTATTACAGATAATTTCTGTCAAACATTGTTACCTTTTGATAAATGGTTTTATAATTCCATTTTAAAGTTCTTTTTAGAATTTAATGCCTTATACAAAATTGTTTCATTGAAATTTTAATTATTAAATCGTTAAACATTTTTAAGAGATCAAAAAGTAGTAGTTTTTGAACAATTTACACAAAGCAAATAAAGTTTCGTTAAAAGAAAAAGAAATGGCACTTTCTTAAAATGAATTTCTGTGTTGTTTTCAAAATCATAATTATTTACAACTTTCACGCTTTCTTTGAAAATGTTTTATTTATTAAGCTCAATTTTCAAATAGTCGGTTAATGGAATTCAAAATTAACAAACAACAAAACGCACGGTAACAAAATTGCTGTTAACTCATTTCCTGACTTAAATGTAATTATTACTAAATAATTTTACGAGCCATTTTATAAACCTAAAAACTTCATGTTCCGAAAATCGTTTTAATTTTGACATAATGATGTTAAATGCGAATCAACGCATCACGACTGACAATTCGTTCTGATTTAAGAAACGTGAAGAGCACGTGGGAACTTCTTTTCTCACATAAATAGACAGCAACTGTGTATTAACATAGATCACCAAGTCAGCTACAACTAGCAATCATTAACTTTTTTCCTTTTTTTTTTTGCAATCCCAAACCTGTTATAAGTGAAGAAAACATTATGAAGCTAAGACTTACGAAATCGGTTAATAGTAGTACTATCCTACTAAGCTTTCTCTTTCAGTGTGTCCCGAAGATGCTTCTGTTATCAGTGCAGATGTCAATGCTTGTCACGAAACAGAGAAAGCGGTCGATTGCAATTTAGGCGATCGCAATTTACGATCTTAATCACATTGTGTCATCCTTGTCTTCCGAGAAATGATGTAATCAAACCGACACACTGGATTAACTTCACGGTGAACAATTTTCTCGCATCACTGAAATCATCACTAATGGAAGAATTAGGAAATGGACGATTCTATGCGAGCGGAATTTATTATTTGTGTTGGTAAACAACTGATTAGAAAACAGTTACTGCCATGTATTTATATCCGTGAATGAATTGTAAAAATAGGTTTTTGTGGTCAATTACGAACCTTTTACATGCATTTATTTTAATATTCTAGGAGGAATAAATCAAAATAGGAATCATTGAAATTCAATAGTAAATATCACGGTATTATATGGTTACCGGAAATTTTACTTAATTTATCAAGAAAGTTAAGATTTTTCAAAATTCGTCGAAGTTAAAATTTATAAACTTATTACTATTTTATAAATAGTGGATGTATAAGCGTGGATGCTGAATATTGTTAGTTTACCGAAGTTGCAAATGTAGGTAAACAAAGCTTATATTCAGTTAGTAAAATTTATTTCTTATCTATAGAAGCCAGATTTCCTGTATATTGACTATATATGGAATCTACTCTATGAAGTAGATCTTGTTGATCCTCTTGAAGTAGATAATGATTATAGATGGGGTCTACTCTATGAAGTAGATCTTGTTGATCCTCTTGAAGTATATAATGATTATATGTGGGATTTACTCTATGAAGTAGATACTGACAATATATGGGATCAATTCTATCACTTAGATCTTGTTGAGATATGGGATTTACTCTATGAAGTAGATCTATAATATATTCATGTAAGAATATGTTGAGTTTAAGGAAATAATATTAGCTTCTTTAGGGTTAAGATGCTCCTCTCTTTTAGGATTCTACTTAAAGCAATAATTTTAGAATCTAATGTTAGAATAATTCTTACAAATTAGAATTTAAAAGATTAAAACTAGCCATGTTTTACCTTACATACTATTAATTTTAATAAATATATGTTTTTACTAGATAACTATTTTTATAGACTATTCCAAAGACTATTCTCAAAATGACAACAGCAATAGAAAAATAGAAAATCATGCTAATTTATTATAAAGTAGTACTCAAACGAATGGGGATTTTTTTTTACTTAGAAAATAATGATACTGACGTGTAAATAATTCTTTTAATTAAATTCTTCTTGTGTTGGATGTTTATTTATTTTTTTTAATTTTATTTATGCGAAATGATTTTTACTGCCATTCATTTAAGTAAATGAACTAGGAATGGCTGCATTTCATTTATTTTAATCTCATTTATGATATAATGGATTCCTTTCAGTCATTGCGGAAACATTTCAAATCCCTTAATCTATTTAGAATGTTATTCAGCATAAAATGGATTATATAAATTTGTTAAAGAAAAATTCGACAACAACGTGATGGAAGGATTTTGTAAAGAAACGGAATGATTTAAAAGATAAAAACTGCGTTTTCTTTTAAATCGGCTAATC
Organism: Argiope bruennichi; assembly: GCF_947563725.1. NCBI lineage: Eukaryota > Metazoa > Arthropoda > Arachnida > Araneae > Araneidae > Argiope > Argiope bruennichi. The sequence continues at coordinate 114,822,842 of NC_079162.1, forward strand.
GTAAAATATATCAAAATATTTATCTCATTGTTGTTTTAATTCCTTTTACCACTAATTACCACATTTCTGAAAGCTGTAAGTACAGAACTCTAAATAAACAATTGAATATTTTATGTTTCCTCATATCTCTTCCTTTTTCTATGCATTAATTCCATTTTGTTTAAATGGTAAGGTAATTTAAAGGTAAGGTTTAATAAATTTTTAAAGGTAAAAGGTAAAGGTAATTTTGATTAATGTAGGTTAATTAGAATGTATGATGACAAATGTTTTCTCTAAAAGCACGAATTCTTTATATATGCAATAAAGATATCACTTTGTGAAATAAACCATGATAATCTTCATTGTATGCTTTGTACTGAAGTACTAAACAAATCTACAAAAACCAGTGATGGAATAATGCCAAAATTATGTATAAACTATTGAGACGTAATAACAGACTGCAAAGAAACAGTTATTGAATAAAGAACGCAGACCACCTGCTTATAAATAAAAGGTTTTGAAATTTTTGGGTTTTTTAAGGAAAATATTTCGAAATGCTTCCTGATTTTGCGATTGAGGAAGCCGACTACGTTCGAAGCAATATTTTTGAAAAATTGGATTTTTTAAAAATTATTTATGGTTTTTAGATGTATTGTCAATTATAAACACTATATATACAAAAAAATTATTTGGAAATATAATATATTTTGAGAAATAGGAAAATTTGTAGTAAATTTTAATGAAATTTAACCTAAACGGTTAACACTCTACACAAAATTGTAATGCAGCAATCCTATTTTTCTTTGTACAAAAGTTATAGAATATAATGATGAATGAAATGAACCAAAATCTAAGAAACATTTTGAGATGAAAAGAAATTATGGGTAAAAATGTACGTATATATACATTTTTTCCATAAATTTACAACTTAATTTTTCTAAAAATACCAATAAATGAAAACGTATTTCACCAACAATAAAACTTTTGGTCTATTTCATTGCCCACAGTATTTAAAAAACACGCTGAAATTTTTATGTAAATACCTCTATTAGTTTTTGAGATATTATGTTAACGGTGGATAATTTTTATAAAAATTAAAGTTTAAGAAAATTGAAATTAAAGAAATATTTTTGCTAAAAAATTATTTAAAATTATCCTGGATGATAGATCAGACCTTCCTTTTCCTAGAAAATACTATTTTGGAAAGTGGAAAGCCTGAACTATAAGAAATAATAATAAAAGAAGAATTCGCCAATGTGGTCGAAAACCAGTGTTTTTAACATAGTCGGATACCTTAAAGAAAAAAAGTGCCTGGATTATATTTCCGTAATCCTAATTCATAATTCATTTGGTAATATTTACTATGCGATTCCCAGTTTGCAAAAGTGAATTCTTCAAAGCTTTGTATATGAATTACAAGGTGTTAGATGAATTCAAAATAAGGGAGTTGCTAACTTACAGTTATAAATATAAGTTTGTCATAGCTCTTAAAATTCTTAATTTTTCAAAATAAGGAATTAGTTTCTGCTACTAGAGTGCTGAAAATTAAAGTAAGACAGATTTTCTAATGCATTGATATATAAAAATTTCGGTTTGGATGAAATAAAACGATCAAATTGATAAAAAATAGTAATTACTGCAAACCGAACAGTAGTTGATTGATGCTTCTATAACTGAGGGTAATTCAGAAAAAAAAGAATCATTTCATTCAGTTATAAAACTTCTTCATAAACACATAATGAAGCATATTATATTTCGAACAGATTAATTTTTTATATATTAGAAATATATAATTCGAATGCATAGAAAAATCTGATCATTGTATATTGCTCCAGAATTATGATGTGTGATTTATTGAGCGAAAACTAATTCATTTGATTTAATTTTATTCAGTGAAATCTATTAATGTCTTTTGTCATATTTCTAGAATCTCACTCATCCATATGAGAACGTTATTGAATTTTTAATGGATGTATATTTGTAACTGATTGTCATAAACATGAAGGATCAGTTTCGTCGCATGGCAGCTATGATTTATACGCAATCATCAATCAGGAAAACTCACATCCCGTGTTATTTATTCGCATTTGTTAAGGAAATTATGTGCAAAACAGTTCAAAAGAAAAGGATTTTGCTGTAAGATTTGGCATATTAGGAACAGATTAACTATTTCACTTTGAATATGAAGAATTTGAAATGCGATATGATTAATTATATTTGTAATGGATAAAAGAGCTTATAAATAAATAAATAACATATTATTATTCATAAGTTTAGGTTTATGACACACTGCGATATGGTGTTTCAAGCAGGAAATAAGAAGTTCAAAACAAGTCTTTTTTATGATATATATATTTTCAATGAGTATCTTTTTTAATATATATACTATTTTTATGCGATATTATTAATGAAATAACTTTTGCATATCAAACACATAAAATGTTTTTAAAGTGGGTTGAAATTATTATTTTGCACTTTTAGTTCCCTTACTTAAATTTTCGGAGCTTAAATACATACAAAAGTTTGATATATAAATGCAGATTTTTTTTTATAAATAGCGAACGATAGCAAAAGATAATACATATATAAAATACGAGAAGATAAACCTTTCCGTTGTATGCTTTGTATTTAAAGATGCTACAAAATCTAAAAAACAATACATGGAATGCGAACCCTTTTTTTACGCCATTTTATTTAAATATATATGTCAGGAATCTATTTTTATCGCAATTTTTCTAGTGAATGAACTGATTCGAAAGAATATCATTAAAGATTTAATATTTGATAATTCATATTTGAACTAATTTTTTAAAATATATTTTTTTTTTCGAAATTTATTGAAAATAATTATATCAAATAACTATAAAATTATTATAATAAGTATTTTTTAAATCATACAAATTGTTGTAACATTTGTCACTGCGTTTTTTTTATTTTTTATTTTTTTTTATTATTATTATTGAAAATCAATACGATATCAAATAATTCCTTTGCATGTAACTGTAACTGCATTTGCCGTGAGAGTAAGTTGGGATTTTTATGACTTACTTTATCTGCATGAATTAGGTAGTTCTTTAGAAGTTATTATTTCACTGACAATGTTACTGACGATTCGTTGGTGTTCAGCGTTTTACTGGTGGAATTACAAATGCGCAGTGTATTCCATTCGAAATTTTGTTTAATCATAGAAGACAACATACATATTATTTATAATTTTTTAGGAACATATTATAAAATATATATTATAAAAACGTTTGAATCTGAAACAACTGATTTAGAAACAACATAATATCTTATTAAATATTTGAAATGAATTATTTTTTAACTGCACGTATTTGTTTCAATTTATTAGGATTTATAGTCACGAAATTTTAGAAAGAAACAAGGTAAAAACGGAAAGTCCTTTTCCCTCAGATTAGCAACGAATGTGGAATATTTAAACGCACTTCAAAATTGAATAACTCAAGACCGATATTTTTATTGCCTCATATACGAAATAAGAAAAGTTAAGATACCTTAAACGTCGAAATTTCAACCTCAAAATTTTGTTGAGTCTCAACGTCTGGAACGTCACGGTTCCTCAAAACAAATTTTTGAAATTATATTTTTTTGTCAGTGAATATGGCCGTTTTAAAACCGAACAAACGAGACGATTGCCATGTAACATTTATACTAAAATTGTAGATCTGTAGAAATTTTAGTCTAAACTCAAATAAGAGATATCTGTTTGTCTGTCCATCCGTAAACATATGAGCGCAATAACCCCAAAATATTCAGTATGCAGTTTCATCACTAGAAATGCAGAATTTTCTCAAATTTTGAGCTATATATTTCTGTATCTATATAACTGTATCAAATTTTGAGCTATATCTTTCTGTATCTATATAATAGTATCAAATTTTGAGCTATATCTTTCTGCATCTATATAACTGTATCAAATTTTGACCTGTATATTTCTGTATCTATATAACTGCATCAAATTTTGAGCTATATCTTTCTGTATCTATATAACTGTATCAAATTTTGAGTTATATTTGAGCTATGAATTTACTGTCAGTCTTTTATTGTGTATTCATTTGCTTCCTTGGATAGCTCAAAACGAGCTAGATAAATGGAATATGCACTGATATTTTCATTAAAATTATGAACATATATCAAATTTTGGATACAATTAACCAACGGAAGCATTAATGAAATGCATTAATGAATTTCATCACAATACCAAAAATCATAAATCGAACCATTTTTTATAAATATACGAAAAAATGAAAGGAAGAAAAGTGTTACTTCTTTATAATTAAATTTTCCCTTAAAGATAGAACCAAAGAAGACTGAAAATGAAAATTATCTCAAGGAAGAAAATCACAAGAAAAGGGAAAAAGCAAAACAAAACAAATAATAGATTTCTTGCTCCAGAATGGTTTTTGTTTATGATTTACATTTTGAAAATTGCTGGGAAATCTTTAAATTGGAATTGAACAAAACTGGTATTCTGTGATGCAATTGGCAGAAATGCCAGTAACTCGATTTTGTATTTTTGCTGGATTAAAATACAGAACTGCAAATAATGGGCAAGAGAAAAGAAAAGACGTGAGAAAATAATAAAATTTCAAAAGCAATCAGACGTAAAAGATTCTTGAAGTCTTATTTACCTAGTTTCTAGTTATATTATTGGTTCATTCTTCCATTTTGAATGTGTTTTCTCTGCAAACTTCAGAGGAAATGTTAATAATTACGTTTCATTTGTTTGTTTGAATAAATGTTTGTACTAAGCTTCGAAGCTAATAAATCTTTTGTAATTTTTTTAAGCTTCAAAAATTGCTGTAACCTATCATCAAGTTTGGAAAAAAGGAGAATTTACTTGATACATTTACATCATAGCTGATAAAATATGAAATGTCTTATATATCTACGTGTAATTAGTAAATTAATATTTTTTGAATTTTTAGAAAGAGGGAAAATTAGAACTTGAACCTAAAATGATTCAAAATTCAATGCTGTAAACTTAATTGTTAATTATAAAAGGAATAATCTTGTCTTTATCATATTATTTCATATCCTGAAATAGATGCTCTCATTTAAGATGTTGAGACTAATGATATATATAAAGCTAAAAAAATTTGGCTAGAAAAGTCTCGGATTAAAATTAAAATTCATAAAACGTGCTAATAAAAGCGACATTATATTTCTTAGTAAAATAAATCTTCTTCCGATTTATATTTCTAAAGTGACTGCAAGTTGCCATAAAATTTAAAAACGGATAAAATTTAATTAAAACTTTAAACTCGCATTACTTAAATTATGAAATGTTTTTAAATGATTTCTAAATAGATATTTATAATATTTTTCATGAGTAGAATTATTAGATAATGAGTCTCGAATAATTTTTTTCTTTATGATATTTTATACCGTCATGAAATAATTACAGTTATTGAAGGTGGTGAGACAATTAATTATTGAGCTGTTTTTCTGAAGATTATTTTAAAAATTTAAATTTTATCTATGATTGTAGTAATGAAACTTAAGTGAAGAAAATACGCCATCTAGAAATTTCTATCACACAGAATGCTGAAAGACATTGAATACATAGAATGATATGACTGAAAAAATGTCGTTAATTAAAATTAAAATTCATGAAACATGGATACGTAACTTCTCGATGTTATATGAAATTTTGGTGGAAAAGAATGAATATATTCCAATACTAACTAATCGTCTTGGTGCCATCAGTTCGTCATATTCATTTTAAAGATGCTATATTTGTTCATATTTTTTTAAATGTCATTCATTTTGAATTGTGCAAATCACAAAAATTTTTCTTCGATCTTATAATAAAAAAATTGTTAAAATTTAACATCTAGTTTGAAAAAGATTTAAACAAAATCTATTTACCGATATTTTGGATACTAAGTGCAAATTTAAAAGAAAAGGAATTGCCTGTGACAAATGCCAAATAATTAAAAAAATATCAAAAAAAGTTGTTATTTAAAATAAAAAAATATAAAAAAAAATGTTATTTAAAATAAAAAAAAATAAAAAAAATTTGTTATTTAAGATTAAAAAAAAATATCAGTTAGCGATTATATTTTCGTCTATGGTATAATTATTTCTGTTATTTTATTATTTTAAATACATATATTAATTATTATCTTAAATTTTATATGTAAAGGATAAGTTTTAATTTTTAAGCAATTATTTTCTATTTTGCCATACAAAATTAAAACTTTGAAAGTGATATGTATTTGTAAAATACTTCAACAAGTTATCAATGCAGGATATCAACCAGTTCTTCTATTTAAAGGCATTGGCTTCCCAACCTTATCCTCTTATAGTTTTTGAAAGAAATGACAATTTCCTGAAGGCAAGTTAGCATGGTGAATTTACGCAGAGAATAACAAAATGAGCCATGTAATTTCAAAAATTAACGGTGAAATCCTGTGTTGCATAGTAAATATTCTAAATAGTAAATAATATTTTCTATAGTTCCTACAAAAATTGGTTTTTCATGAGGCAGAATATTTACGATACTATAATAGTGTATACTTTTATACTATAATCGTTTAGAATTTAAAATAAAATGATCCTAAAAGTTAAGAAACATCTATTTTTAGAGACAAAAATTAATTAAATAGGCATTATATATCCATTGATCAGATTTGCTTAATCCAGTTAAAAAGTTGGATTAATTCCTATAAAAATTGGTTTTTCACAAGACAGAATATCTTTGATTCTATATTATTTAAGAATTAAAAAGATCCCAAAAGTTTTGAAAATATATTTTTCGAGACAAAAATTAATTGAATAGGCATTATATATCCATTGGTCAGATTTGCTTAATCCAGTTAAAAAGTTGGATTAATTCCTATAAAAATTGGTTTTTCACAAGACAGAATATCTTTGATTCTATATTATTTAAGAATTAAAAAGATCCCAAAAGTTTTGAAAATATATTTTTCGAGACAAAAATTAATTGAATAGGCATTATATATCCATTGGTCAGATTTGCTTAATCCAGTTAAAAAGTTGGATTAATTCCTATAAAAATTGGTTTTTCACAAGACAGAATATCTTTGATTCTATATTATTTAAGAATTAAAAAGATCCCAAAAGTTTTGAAAATATATTTTTCGAGACAAAAATTAATTGAATAGGCATTATATATCCATTGGTCAGATTTGCTTAATCCAGTTAAAAAGTTGGATTAATTCCTATAAAAATTGGTTTTTCACAAGACAGAATATCTTTGATTCTATATTATTTAAGAATTAAAAAGATCCCAAAAGTTTTGAAAATATATTTTTCGAGACAAAAATTAATTGAATAGGCATTATATATCCATTGGTCAGATTTGTTTAATCCAGTTATAAAGTTGGATTTATTCCTATAAAAATTGGTTTTTCATAAACCAGAATATCTACGATTCTATAATCTTTTACAATTTAAAATAAAAATAATCGCAAAAGTTTCGAAACATCTATTTTTAGAGACAAAAATTAATTAAATAGGCATTATATATCCTTTGATCAGCTTTGATTAATCCAGTTAAAAAGTTTTATTAATTCATCAAAATTATTTTTGGAAAGAGAAAGATAAATCTGAATAAAACATACAAAGTGTACTTACCCCATAAAAATAAGCATTGTATCCTTTGCGAATTTAATATATGCCCTCGTATTTCCATGGCTGAAAACGAGACACAAATTTGGATCACTTTCTTGATAAATTTTCTCCACTGTAATAAAACTAACTCTCCTGTGAGCATCCGCACTTTATCATGACTTTTATTCCAAGTAATCTACTGATGTATTAAATCGTTCCGGAGTTTTCAGCATAAGAATTAACCGCCGAAGCATAATTTAAATTTATGGCCTGGTAAAAAAATGTTGAAAAATCAGAGAGCGCGGAGATTGTTAGGAGTAGCTAGCGATTAGAAATGTGGAATGCAACTGAAGTTGAACAAATAGAGTGGCTGGAGAAAGAAGAAAAAAACCTTCGAAAAACAAGAATGAGAAAATTCCCTACTACGATGACCGGAAAATCCCCAAAGCCTATCCAGTGAATGTTTCGCTCGGACATAGCCGAGGTGTCCTTGTCGAAAATTTGGTTTTTATGTAAGAGGTTAGGACGATGAAAAAGAATTTTTTTCATTCATTGTGTTATAAAAGTTGCTCCATTTCACGAAAGACTGGATTTCGACTATTTTAAGAAGCTAAGTCTCGTAGGAGCTCTAAAATGTTCGCTTTGTTTATCGCAAAGAGAAGGAAATTCATTAGTAAAATAAAAGGGATTTTGTTGAAACCAGCATTTTATATCATTGATGAGATGTACTTCGAAATTAAGAAATGCCTGGATCGTAATTTGTGTTTCATTTATTTATTTCGCAGTTTGAAAAACGTAATTGTTGTTTTTAATAAAAACAAAATTGTTTTTATAATTGTTAAAAAAACGTTCTCAATATTAATTAGAAATATAATTAACCTTTTCTAATTTCTAAAACATCCTGTATAATTCTAAATGTTGATTGCACTTGCAAGCATGCCCAATTAAACTACGAAATATTTTTTTTCCGTAGTCAAATGAAAGGGAATCAATAAAAGTTTATTGATTACCTTTGATGATTTAAACAATAATCAATTCTGATTTAAGTCATAATAAAAACTATATCAAATTCCTTTGAGTTAAATTAAAATAAATTAGTTACAAAATTAAAAATTTGGTTAATTAGATATCTGTGATACTTTTCTTACTTTGTCTATTAAACAAAAAATGTGAATATGGCATTCTAATCTGCATATATATCAGTATATTGCTTCGAAAATTAATAAGAATTATTTCTTAATGCAGCATTATGACTGCAATTATATAGTAAGTCACAAATCAATTTTATAATCCTTGAAAAAGGCGAGGAAATGCGAAAAGTTCAAATTGATATTTTAGGGGGACTAAAACTATAATGTAGTTCTTAATTATAGAAGAATCTTAAGGAAATGGTTAGTAAAATGATTGCAGGATGCTAAGTCTTTTGATTGATATATCAGCAAGATAATGAAAGATTGATTTTTAATTGCTTATTATTATGGCAAATTTACATCAGGAATTTTCCTGATCAAACGCCACGAAACTAAAGATATATTTCAACTTATTCATAAGCAAATTTCATAACATCAATTCCAGTTTAATTATTATTATATGATTTTGTTAAAAATCCAGAATAATCTGCAACTTCGGTAAAAGTTCCTTCGGTTCCTTATTATTTTACTAAAAGGTCAACACTTTCAATTGACAGGAAAGTAATTCTAAAGTCTTCTTAATCTATTCTTTGCTTTTTTTCAGATATTAAAGTGTTTTTATATTCTCTGGATGTTACCATGCCTCGTTTAAGAAATGTGGGAGCAGTTAAGAAATATATAAAAAAAAAATTAAAAATAATGTTAAATGATATTTAACCAAACGTGAGTCCTGATTCTGTATACTAAGAGCAATAATTTTTTTTGATACTGTGGAAGTTGTACGAAAAAATTTAATTTTCTAAAATCTCCTTTTAATGATTTTAGTATCTAAAAAAGATTTAACTTAAAAAAACCAATCAAAATGTTGTGTTGTTTAGATTTTTCTATTTTACAGCAATTAATAACTCATTTGTTATAAAAATTGTAATTTTTTAAATTAAACAATTAGATACTATAGTTAATTAATGTGATTAAAAATTATGGTGATTTCTTCCCTTTCTATGCAAGTATCTGTGTAAGGGCTGTTATAAAGACACAGAAAATGTACAGTTTCAAATAAATAAATCTAATTAATATGAAATATATAATAATTATAAGAAGTGTTATTATGAGTTTTTTATAATTTGAAGTTGAAGAATAAAACCATTTACTTATTTTAAATTTAACATATTCTTTTGACACATGAGATAGTATAATTTTAATTTTTTTAAACTTTAAAATGAGCTGTTGCTGTAAAATGTCCCCATTGACATTGTAACCAGTAACCAGTTCACTGACTACAAACTACATTCTTGAACTTGTTTTCACTCTTTGAATTTCAATGTATCTGTTATCTTTTAACAACAAAGTAAACATTTTATCGCTTTCAAAGACAACTTAGTATAGCTTCAGTTATGTAGCAGCAGGCGTACAAAGTTTTATTTTGGTTTTACAAAATGCTTTAACTTACTTAAGAGATATTTTTGATAGTCAAGGATTTCTAACTCTGAAGTATTATTTATTCTAACAGCTAAACATTGACTGTTTTTGGATATTAGAAACATTTTATGTTAAGAGTTATTGCCTGTATTGAACACGAGATAAATGAATAAAAGATAAGCGCAATTTATCTCGGGAATGCAAATTCTTCCGTAGTCCAGAAAGTATGTCTGACAGCAAATGTTTCATTTATACATTGTTTCCGAATTAACTGTTATTTCATTCATATATAATAGAACTGGAGAAGTCACTTGACGTGCTTTGCTTCATCGAGTTTCGAAAATGATAAATTCCTATGATTACCAGGAAGTGATTATCAAATAAGAATTTTATTATATAATATATTAAATATATTAGAGAACAAAATTATAAAATTTTTTTGTTGAATTTTCTGCTCAAAATTTTTATTGAAACAAATGATTACATTTATATCTCATTATTTCTCTTATATATGTATATTTATTTAAATTAAATGTTTTGTTTTCGATGTACACATATTTAAGACGTTATTTTAAGGCAATTCTTTTGGAAAAAAATAGCGTTAACAGCAAATATTGTTATGCTGTTTGGAAGTTTTCTTTTGGTGTTATTTCAGACGAATTTTTTTTCTTAATAACTCCTTTGAGCTTTAGGATGATTGCGGAAATGCTCTTTCATGAGTGATTGTCAGTCCTTTTCTTTCCTGTATTGTCAAGAGTGCCAAAACTGAAGATTTGAAATTATGTCAAAATGTAATATTGAGTTCATAATTTGTGACTTAAGTGAGCCTCTCCCAGTATTTATTTTGTATGTAATGAGTGTAAGATTGTTCACATTTAAAAAAAAATAAAAATAGAGTTTAAAAGACTTAGTTTTTTTCTTAGCTTCGATATCACATCGAAGAATTTGACAAGATACATTTTTTTTTTGCTTAAAATATATAGATATTTGTTCTTTTTCAGTTGATTTCTATAACTAAACTATTTTGAAAATTCTCTTTTAAATAATCTTTCATAATCTTGATCAAAGTAAAAAAAGAATTTATCTCGTTTTTCAATATATTGGAGTTCGATTGTTAATTTTTGCAAAGCAAAATTTTCCTTATTCATTACTTTTATTATATGTAGTATGACTTATTTATATAATTAGAATATAATTGAGCCATACTGTAAATAATATTCTCTACTATTTGCTATTTTTAATTTTATTTTTTATGATTCTGAGAAACGCTGCTATGCTATTTAAGTACATTAAATAAAAATTAATTCGCAAAGTTGTAACAAATTATTTTGAACTTATTATTTTTTATAACTTATTATTTTGAAAAAGTAGGGAATAAAAGAAATCTGCAAATTGTTTTTGAATTACTTACTATATTAACTAAGATTTAATCGTTATTTGTTTGCATTAGTCTTTCCTCATTTAATAGCCCATTTTCTACGTGTAAATAACATCGCTGCTATATCAAAATGCTCTGTATCAAATTTGCCAAAACATTTTATTGATGCAAATCACTTATATAGGTTGGCTTTGATGTGGCATGTACTTGTTGCATGTGATCACAAAATACCAGTAATCGCTAGTGGCTTAAATCGGATATAATGTGTGAACATATGACACCTTGATGTAACAGCAACGATATATGTCAATCCTTCATTTGCTAGTGCAAGTTATACTAACACATGGATTTGTACTTGGATTAAAAGCACTTACTTTGCAATGTTGAAAGCTACAGATTTTATATCAATTTTTCGTTTAAATACTGTACATTTCTAAAGAGAAAGCGCCAGTTTTCTTTGCTAGATCTTGTTTTGTGCGTATATATCATTTTTACGGTTTTTTTTGTTTTTTATTTCATTTCTTTTTGTTTTAAAGCTTCTGTGAAATTTTCTTTTACCTCGTATAATTTACATCTATGAGTATAAATGTGAATAAATAATGGTTCTTTGGCATATGCATATGTATGATTACAGATGGATGTACTCAAACGTTTTCTAAATCTACGACTTTGATATTGCTGCTTACTCGTACTATATTTTGTAGAATGAAATCTATTTGCTTTATTTTACTAAATTTACCTCGTATAATTTACATCTATGAGCACAAATGTGAAAGAAATAATGGTTCTTTGGCATATGCATATGTATGATTACAGATGGATGTACTCAAACGTTTTCTAAATCTACGACTTTGATATTGCTGCTTACTCGTACTATATTTTGTAGAATGAAATCTATTTGCTTTATTTTACTAAATTTACCTCGTATAATTTACATCTATGAGCATAAATGTGAAAGAAATAATGGTTCTTTGGCATATGCATATGTATGATTACAGATGGATGTACTCAAACGTTTCTAAATCTACGACTTTGATATTGCTGATTACTCGTACTATATTTTGTAGAATGAAATCTATTTGCTTTATTTTACTAAATTTACCTCATATAATTTACATCTATGAGCATAAATGTGAAAGAAATAATGGTTCTTTGGCATATGCATATGTATGATTACAGATGGATGTACTCAAACGTTTTCTAAATCTACGACTTTGATATTGCTGATTACTCGTACTATATTTTGTAGAATGAAATCTATTTGCTTTATTTTACTAAATTTTATGTAAGATGCTAAAAGATTCTAAAGAATTTTGTTCTTCTTCCTACACTTAGAAAGAAAAGAAAATTAACTACTTCCGTTTCAGTCTCATATTGAACACATTTTTAGAAATTTGGAATACATACAAAAAGTTCTTTATTATTAAGGATATTACTGTACCAGTTAGAAGTAATTAGAAAAGCAAACGTTGAAATTAGGAGGAAAGACAGTGAATAGAATTATTTTAATGGTGAACATCTTATTTACTTTCACCTACCTGAATTTCTGAATTGAAGTTTCTGAGCAGAAACACCGATGATTTTTATGTAAATTTAATATACATAAAAATCATCGGTGTAAATTTAACGTATCAGGATGTAAATTTAACCAATAAAAGATAATTTAAAAATATATAATTAGTAATAAAGAACTTGTTATACAATGATGTAGAGTATATAGTAATGCTTTAATTATTAATAGATGAAGTATAGTATAAACAAGATACTCCAGTTATAATGATATTTATTACATCCCATTTACGTTCACTAATCTGAGTTTCAGCTGAAACACAGATAATTTTTGAGGGATATAAATTTAACCAATGAAAGATTATTTTAAAAATTATAAAAAGTAATAAAGAACCTGTTCTATGACAATGTAAAGTTTATTGTAATGCCTTAATTATTCTTTGATGAAGCATAAAAACAAAGTCCTAACAGTGACAAGGGAAACAAACAATTCTGGCACCATTATTGTAAAATGTGTTATTTTTATACAAAAACATTTTAAACGAAAATAACCTTCTGTTTTCTAATATTAATCATCCAAGAAAAACACTAAAAAATACATCTTTATCCTAAAAACAATGCAAAGAAAAAGCTGCAAGTAGTGTTACCCAAAGTCTCTAAAAGCTCAGCTTTGTTCGCAACAAGTATAGCTTAATTTAAAATATTATTAAACAACCCGGAAGAAACAGTAAAATCAATGACTGGATACAAAAGATATGGTTAATATTGAGAAAGGAGTAAATCAATCAAAAGGCCTGAGTAACAAAACTGAGTTCACAAGAAATGCAGAATAAGTATAAAGACATTTAAGACGTACCAAACAGCAAAAAATCGCAAACCTCCTGGCTACCATTAAACAAGATTTCAAACAGGAAGTCTAATTTAAGATGGCCTTCAAAATCAAAGCGAAGGATTCGGAGGATTTCTATTTAGCTTCGAAATGAGAATAAAATACATAAAGCACATAATATTAGATACAGGCATTAGTTGAATAACACAGCTAAAGCATTCATTGGAGTTACAAGGTGTTGTAACTGGTAGATATACGATTATATTCAAAATGCATGCGCTTTATAAAAGGGATCTGAGATAACTATACTGTATAGACATTGAGCAATCTGTCGAGGGCTTGATATTTGAAATTATATAACCTTTTAAATGTTATAACAGACTCTAAAACGATCATGTTATCATTGAAATAAAAAAAAAATGTTTCAAAAGCAAAAATAATCCAAAGTTTGGTAAGCTAAATTTTTCTTGAATGCGAAGTATAAAGGAAGTATTATAATTGTTGAAAAATTCGAACTCGAAAATTTTACCTATCTCCATGTTTCAGACTTTCCTAAGTCCAAAAAACACATTTTTGGCAATATGCATTTCTATTTGCCTGTGAATGCGATACCTGAAAAGTGCTTTGAGCTAGACTATTGAAATTTGGTAAATGGAATTACGTGAAAATTTATAGACATCTATCAAATTTTTGTATGAAATCCATTGACAGGATATGTGTCTCTCTGGTTGTTGGAGTACTCGATGATTACAAAACGCAAACAGTTAGATAGGTAAAATATGGTACACAGATTTAACATCTAAAATATAGATTCCTACGAAATTTTGAACCAAATCTTTCAAAGGATTGACCGCCTGTCTGTCGGTACTTTCGAATGCATGCAAACGCAATAGCTCATACACGGAGTGGTATACATCAATGAAATTTGGTATGTTATCTTGTGACTACAGCTGTTGTCCCGTGTCAAATTTTGGTTACAATCAGCATGCAAAAAGATATCTAAATACATATTCTTGCGACAGATTGTGCAAAAATGCTAGATTCATGTCACATTACATTCAAAACATTTCTTAACCAATGTTCACCAATGCCATGCAAGAAATTGGAGGCGTTACTTACGGCGTATAATTTTATGCAGAGGAAGGGGGATTGGAGTGTATGGGAGAAAGTTTCAGGGAGACTACTTTTGCTGGTTTTAAATTAGGGTCGAATAGAAAGTTATATTCTGTATCTATTTCAATGAAAAATATTTATTATATTACTAATACTAATAAATCTTTTAAATATCAAAAGCAGAGACCAGCCTTCTGAAAAATTTAGTCATAGTAGAAGCTTTTTTTTTTTTCCAGATTCTAATTTATTTAATGAACAATATTCATTAAATATATTTCATATTTAACTCTCTATAAGTACAGATTTGTACAAAACAAGAATTTGGTGCCATCTATCTAGACGAGATCCTAATCAGGTATCTGCAAAATGCAAAAACAATTATGTTAAATTCAAACAAAATACAACTCACTCTAAATACCATTAATAATTTCACTATAGTAGAATTGCATTATAAGTATTTTAACTTATATATTCCGAACAATTTCTTAAATTCTAATAGATGAATATTGGGTAGATAAGGATCAAAATGAACATGATAGATGCAACATTATAAGCAGATAAGTGATCACAGAGATATTTTACATTTGGATGAACGCTTTCGTTTATTTGGACATATACCAGAAGAATCATAACAATGGATGTTTAGATTTGACCATCCAACCAGTAAAAATGAATGGAAATCTCTCGATGAAAAAAAGTTGATAAGGTGCTGGTATGTAAAAACTATTGACCATCCAACCAGTAAAAATGAATGGAAACCTCTCAATGACAAAAAATTGATAAGGTGTTGGTATGTAAAAACTATTGACCATCCAACCAGTAAAAATGAATGGAAATCTCTCGATGAAAAAAAGTTGATAAGGTGTTGGTATGTAAAAACTATTGACCATCCAACCAGTAAAAATGAATGGAAATCTCTCGATGAAAAAAAATTGATAAGGTGTTGGTATGTAAAAACTATTGACCATCTAACCAGTAAAAATGAATGGTAATCTCTCGATGAAAAAAAGTTGATAAGTTGTTGGTATGTAAAAACTATTGACCATCTAACCAGTAAAAATGAATGGAAATCTCTCGATGAAAAAAAGTTGATAAGGTGTTGGTATGTAAAAACTATTGACCATCCAACCAGTAAAAATGAATGGAAATCTCTCGATGAAAAAAAGTTGATAAGGTGTTGGTATGTAAAAACTATTGACCATCCAACCAGTAAAAATGAATGGAAATCTCTCGATGAAAAATAGTTGATAAAGTGTTAGTATGTGAAAACTATTTCACACTCAGACGGGAAAATAAATGATATATATCATTGTTTTTAAGCAACAATTAATAGTCATTCGAAGTTTGAGTACTTGATCTATAGGCAGCATGGAAAGAACAAACAGAAGCATTAATGAGAAATCTGAATACGTTTTCACTCAATATATGTATTCAGGTATTATATTTTTCTCTCTGTAATTTAATAAATATATTAGGAGAATCACTTTTCATTCATTTTTAAGTTTTGATTGGATATCCAATCAAAAGTGTCTTCACTAGGGCATCTTAGATCTTCTGAATGTAAAAGAAAAAGAAATCTTAGATCTCAATAAGTCTGTAGCTTGTTTTGTATTCTTAGAAGAAAAGAAAGACATTACATTACTAATCTTTAAAATTCTCCATCTCTTACATTGTATATAAAGATTTCACGATTTTTTAAAATTAATAATTTTTTAATTGAAACAACATAAAAATTCGTTACGTCATTGCGTCAAACATAATTTCAAAACAGTTTTAAGATCGACTTCTTGCCTTTGCCGTTCTTAAATGTTTTTCTAAATGGCTCTGAGAAATTTCAGTTAAGAATGAGGTCTTGTTGTTATTTTATATTCGTTAAGTTGAATTACTTAATTAGTTACAGAATTTTTATTGAAAATCTTAAGCCGTTTTGCTGCACTCTAATTGGATCTCTACTCATTTTGATTCCATTTGTTTGTAAAACTCAAAATTTTTTAAAGTACATATATAAAAGAAATCATACATAATTCATCTATTTTAAGAATATTAAATTTTTAGACTTCATTGTTTAGAATTTTAAGCAGAAGGGAGTAAATAATCTTCTTCGATAAATTTTTTTTTCTATTCGAAAGACTTAACATCCAATCGAAATTATGTATGTTGAAAATTTGTTGCAATTAAAGTGATAATCGAATAGCTTGAGAATACAATGAATGATGTAATTCTAATAATGTGTAATTGTGTGTGAATGATGTAATTCTTCTGCTCTAATCAAAACTAATGGAAGTCTTCTAAAAACTACCATCATGAACTTTAGAGTTCCCGTATTATCTATTTAATGCGTTAGATTAACTTTCTTTTTTGGTTTGACATTTCACTGATTGAATTTTCTAATTTTAAATTGTTACTAGATAGTAAAAATATAATAGACACATAAATGTTCCCCTTTTCCCATATTTAAATAAGGATGAGGTCACTTAACTCATAAAAGAGATAGCTATTTTTCACAGATTAGTCAAACAGAATGGCAGATATCTGACCAAATCCTAATCGCTAAGATTACATTATATAAACTGAAGTATCATATTCGCTTAATATATTCAAAAAAATGACATAAAATCCAGTTTTTTTATATTGACCGGATATACTTTTTGTTTTAATATTTTTTCAAGTTAATTTAGCCTTTTTAAAAGTACATTGAAGACAAGATATTTCTTTAACTAAAACTGTATTTGATTTAGAAAAGTTGATTCTGTAGCAAAACTATAAACTGTTAATGCAGTAGCTTTGATGAGCGACTGAAGAATTTACGATTCAAAAAATAACAGAAAATAATATGATTAATAAATAGATAATGTAAAATAATGCGCATTTGAATCACTTGTTTTTAATGGCTTAGAAAATGAATAGCTAAATTTATACCAAACCTTAGAAAATGAGTAATTAATCCATACCAAATTTTAGAAAATGAATAACTATATTCATACCAAACCTTAGCAAAGGAATAACTGTTCCATATCATCCCTAGAAAATGAATAACCAAATTCACACTATCCATTGCGTATATCAGTCTGGCGCGCACTAAATCTGACATCTTGGGTCAAAATCCCACACCTCTACAGACCCAACACAGAGGCTTGGAGAAGGAGGTGCTAGCTCAGATGTCATTCTATCGCCTGAGCAAAGTCTCAAAATGAAGAGTCTGTCTCTAAATAACCCTCGTGTTGCTTCAAAACAGGATGTTCATATAATTAAACTAAGTACGGAAAATAAATTCGTAAATTTTTTTATAATAATTTTTTGTATAAACTGAAATTCTAAATGATTGACTGAAGAACTTGATAAATCGACTTAGCATGAAACAGATGCTGAATTGTCAAAATGAGTTTGATTAACTTAGAAAGATGCATTAAATGTATGAGTTCGAGTAAAATGTACGCGTTTCATTAGTAATGGAAGGTTTCTGTATTTGAACTAGCTAAATACTTTTAATGTACACTAATACAGAAGTATTTTAGTAAAAGTGTTATTAGAATTTTTTGAAGTTTTTTTATCTTCTAAAAATGTGACTAATGTTTATGAAATAAGTTTTGGAGTATATAAAAAAACTTATTATGATTGCGTCGTTGATTCAGTAAAAGAAACTGATGTTCCAAATTAAACTTTAATTTGCCTTAAATACAATCAAAGCAAAAGCATAATTTGACTCTCAGTTTTAAAGCAAGAAAAATGCATAACCAAGTATTACACTTGATGCATTGAATAATTTATTTTTTCTTTGCTTCCTCATGTGTAATACAAAACCTCTATCTTAATTTTATAGTCTTTAAGCACTAACATTTATTGTTTGTTTAATTTGACTTCTACTTCCAGTTTATGAGTCTTATTATGACTATTTTCTGGCGCGTTTTTCAAAATCGCGATAATAATCCCATTGATTTGACCAGTCGATCAGTTGACTGGGCAACCAGTCAACAATTAATTCAGTCAACAGCATGTAGTCTAATTTCAGAAATCTTTGGCGAACAATAAAAACAACAAAAATAAACATATGTTTAAACTATTTTAATAAAGTTTTATCCAAGCAAGTTTCCTGTCTGAGGATATATTAACATATTTGGCAACTTACTTTAGATCAGTCGCTACTATTAGAGTTTTTTTTAAAAAATATAGTTGATAATATCTAAATGTAAGCATTTGTTTTCTTACTGCAGCCACGTAAAACTTTCTCCAAACCCTCGTTTCACACATCACATTTACATCATTGCAAAGTAAGTTACCTATTTTCTGGCCCTAATATTTAATAGAATTGAGGTTACAATACAAGTTCACATACGGTAACTCTCTCGTATATAAAGAAAATGAGAAGCGAGATTTAAAAGATAAGTTCCCTTATTTTTGAAAAAGGTAATATAAAGTTTTATTTTAAAAGATAAACTGTAATTTTGTTTTAGTGGCGTCATTTGTAAAGTAGAATTGCCTTTTACGCCCACTGTTTGCAGTCTTGCTGCTTGCCATTTGCAATGGAGAACTTCATATATGTGGAATGCGGAAACGCCTTACTGCTAAAATGCTGAAAATTGGGTATGATATTCAGGAAGGAGAACAGACAGAACTGTACTGTAACGATTATTTTTTATAATTTTTGCCACCACTACTTTAGCATTATAAACAATGAGTACGCGCGCTGATGCTGTCTTTGTTCCAGCAATATTTAAGATGTCTGGAATCCAGATATTTCAAAGACAAGTTTTATACTCTGAAAAGTCTTAACATTTATACATAGTTTTCAGGTGCTTATCAGCGATTAACTGCGCATTAATCCACAAGAAAAATTCAAGTCAAATCAATAGGGATACTCGAATATCCCTGAATAAATTTCCAGCAGCGATGACATACGACAACTTTCGCAATAGAACATGCTATTGCAAAAGCGGTAAGTGATTTCCACAAATGACTCTTTGCAAATAAATTAAGGAAAATTTTTTAAAAACCTGTCCTCTGTAGCTGTCTACCTTTGCATTTGTAATTCCTTTCCCTAAGGCAAAAGGGTTTTTCGACATATACGATTCCTCCTAGAAGTTTGTTGGTGGAGGTATGTACCGTTCTGTACATAACACTAGAAATCAGAATAAAGCAAAGTAAATAAAAATAAAATTGATCGGTTTCGAATGTCGCCTTATTGAAGTTGTGTACTTGAATTATTTATAAACATATCAATAATCAAAAATGTTACCCCTTCTTTTTTTAAAGCTCATAGGAGTTTGAAAAAATTGTCCATGTTATGCAATAAATAGAATTGTGCCAATTGCGAAAAACTTGCGACAAAAGAGCATTATTTTGGAATTTCTCTACGGGTCAGTGATTTGATTAATCTGTTGGCACTAAAAGTAGATTAAAATGAAAGAACTTCAATATTTGTGAAAGGAGTATTAGAAGTTAAATGAAGTGGATGACCTGCGTCAGCTGACGATAAATTGATTCAATTCATACAGAATAGATATTTCCTACGACAGAAAGCTTAAGTGGCTGGCATTTTCCTCCTTTAGCAGTAAAACCTCGTTATCTTGACATTTTTACGACTGCTTTGAAGTAATGATATTTTACGGTGAAAAATAGGAGGCTTTTATTTCGATTCTAATTTTTTTTTCAGTTTAGATTTTTATCCTTTTATATTTAATGAACTCACAAATGAAGCATTCAGAACATACCCCCAAACGCTTTTCACGATTGAAATGCAATTTAGGTTTTTCAGTAAATAAATCTTTCGTAAATTTCTTTTCAATTTAATTGGTATTGTGTTGACACATAAAATTAATTCTATTTGATAATTTCGAACTCAAAAGTAATTGAATAGAATTTCAGATGTTTTTCAAAATTCATTGCTATTTTATTCTGAATATAACTTAAAACTTTCAAAATTTGGGTTGCTAGCTAATTTAGCATCATTTTTAGAAAGAGACTTCATTTATTTTATTCTTTTACAGTTTCTGAGGAGTAATGCAAATTTTAATTTATAAAAATTTTAACATTTCACGCCGAGTCCTTATTATTTCCTCTAGAATTAAGGGCCAATTTTAATAAGGGATAGAAAAAATAATTAAAATGCATTAAAACAAAATGTAAAATTCTTAGAGAAATTTTTGAGAAAATATTGTCAAGATGAATGACATCTTTTTTATTTTATTTAATAAAATATTGTTGAATAAATTATAGCCATAATATTAAATAGGAGTCTTTAAATAAGAATATTTGTTGAATTTTTTTAATATTAATTTATTGTAACAAATTTTGCTCCAATTATGAAATTTAACAGTTTAATAGAAGTTTTTGATGTATTATGAGCCTTTGATACTTAAATAAACTACAAATTAAACAATGGAAAAAGAAGAATGAGGTTTAAATAACCATTGGATTTATTTAATTTGTAAAAAAAGAAATCCAAAAGATTATCTGCTTTCTACCGCAACTTTACAATTAAGAACATATCTTATAAAATATGGAAACGTATTTTGAACCTTGAGCGTAAGAAGAACTTTAATTAATTTTTAATGATTTCATAATTATTGGCTTCTTTAACAGAATACATGTTTAGAAAATATTATACAAGAATAAGTTGTATGTACTCTTTGAAGTTGGTGGAAAAAAGAATTAAAAGTTTTGAAAATAACTTTACCTGCATTTTGCTGCAAATATTATTGTAGCCAATCATTTATCAGCATGTTAGCATTTTTTCCTGATTTTAGATTTGTTTTTTCTGTAAATTACAAATTGGGTACTCAATCCAACTACTATGGCACATGGAAAAGTCTGAATGCCCGGACCGCTGAGACAGCATTAGCGGGAACAAAGGTTGAGTCCTAAGGGCAATCACCGGCCATGGTACAACCCGTCCGGTGGGAGGAACGTCCCATTATCGATAGAGGGTAGTTGACCCCACCACATTTCTGTGTCCACCTGGGTGGTGAGAACCAACCACCATGCCGGAAGCTTCTCATCCTTATAACTGAAGTGTCCCTGGCAGGTGTGTTCCTTTTTCTAAAATAAGAATGAATTTTCAATTATACTCAGAAAAGAAATTATATGTATTTTTCCCACTTTTGCATTCTTGTCAAAACAAAATTTAACAGTAAGTCAGAAAAATGTGTTTTATTGTATAGAAAATATAGCAGTTATAACTCTTGACGATTATATTTACGAATCTTATCAAATTTTTGAGGTTATTTAAGTAGGAAATAAAGAGGTTTTTGAAGTTAAAAATATCTGACGCGTAAACATACTTATGTACGATATTAGCATTAAATGCATGCAGCATTTGTTTATGCGATACTGAATTTAAAAAGCCTAAACAATGTTGTTTATTTATTATAGAATGAATCCTTGAAGCAATTTCTTTTGCACATTATTCCTTTCTTTAACATGGAAATAAATTCTCATAACTCATCTTACTAAGTCGTGAGCTTGTCGTTTCTTCGATTTTTTTTTTTTGAGTTCTAAAGGAAATGTAAAGCAAGAACTGTCGTTAAACAGTACACAGACCATTAACTGTTTTCTGCTGCCTTTAACTAAACTTCATCAGCTGAACTGCACACGTGAATCTTTAATTACCAATTTACATACATAATTAATGCAAGCTCATAAAAATTTTCGCTAATGATCTTTACTTGCTAATCAGAGTTTCAAAAATCGAGACCAATGAGAAAAATAGAGACTATTTACTCCTCAGCTGTGACCTCAAAACATTTGGGCTGCTCAAAAAAAAACAACCCATTACTGAGCTTTTATTTGAGAATGAAAATATTATATGAAGTTAATATACAAAATGTGAAACTAATGTTTGATCTACATATATAAAGATATACATATAATATATAAAACTAAATTCGTATAATATATTTTATGTTTGAAGTAAGGAAGCTATTTTTTTCTGATATATACATTTGATGATTTCGATGGTATTATTTTGACTAGATTTTTTTCTTAAAGATGAATTCTTTGGTATAACATCCAAATTAAAAATCAGTACAATGAAAACCTATTATTTTCTTGTTGAAAACTTTTGCCATTATTGTATACAATTAATTTGAATTGATACAACTATGGATGTTTTAAGAACAAAAACTTTGCCATACATCATTAGGTTAACTGTTTTGTACGATTTATTGCAAGGACAGCCGTATGACAATTTCTTGTTTGCCGGTATAAGAATTATCAACTATTGACTTATAGGTTTTTTTGATATATGCATTTGATGATTTCGATGGTATTATTTTGACTAGTTTTTTTCTTAAAGATGAATTCTTTTGTATAACATCTAAATTAAAAATCAGTACAATGAAAACCTGTTATTTTCTTGTTAAAAACTTTTACCATTATTGTATACAATTAATTTGAATTTATACAGCTATGGATGTTTTAAGAACAAAAACTTTACCATACATCATTAGGTCAACTGTTTTGTACGATTTATTGTAAGGACAGCAGTATGACAATTTCTTGTTTGCCGGTATAAGAATTATCAACTATTGACTTATAGGTTTTTCTGATATATGCATTTGATGATTTCGATGGTATTATTTTGACTAGTTTTTTTTTCTTAAAGATAAATTCTTTTGTATAACATCTAAATTAAAAATCAGTACAATGAAAACTTATTATTTTCTTGTTGAAAACTTTTACCATTATTGTATACAATTAATTTGAATTTATACAACTATGGATGTTTTAAGAACAAAAACTTTACCATACATCATTAGGTTAACTGTTTTGTACGATTTATTGCAAGGACAGCCGTATGACAATTTCTTGTTTGCCGGTATAAGCATTATCAACTATTGACTTATAGGTTTTTCTGATATATGCATTTGATGATTTCGATGGTATTATTTTGACTAGATTTTTTTCTTAAAGATGAATTCTTTTGTATAACATCCAAATTAAAAATCAGTACAATGAAAACCTATTATTTTCTTGTTGAAAACTTTTACCATTATTGCATACAATTAATTTGAATTGATACAGCTATGGATGTTTTAAGAACAAAAACTTTACCATACATCATTAGGTCAACTGTTTTGTACGATTTATTGCAAGGACAGCCGTATGACAATTTCTTGTTTGCCGGTATAAGTATTATCAACTATTGACTTATAGGTTTTTTTGATATATGCATTTGATGATTTCGATGGTATTATTTTGACTAGTTTTTTTCTTAAAGATGAATTCTTTTGTATAACATCTAAATTAAAAATCAGTACAATGAAAACCTGTTATTTTCTTGTTGAAAACTTTTACCATTATTGTATACAATTAATTTGAATTTATACAGCTATGGATGTTTTAAGAACAAAAACTTTACCATACATCATTAGGTCAACTGTTTTGTACGATTTATTGTAAGGACAGCAGTATGACAATTTCTTGTTTGCCGGTATAAGCATTATCAACTATTGACTTATAGGTTTTTCTGATATATGCATTTGATGATTTCGATGGTATTATTTTGACTAGATTTTTTTCTTAAAGATGAATTCTTTTGTATAACATCCAAATTAAAAATCAGTACAATGAAAACCTATTATTTTCTTGTTGAAAACTTTTACCATTATTGCATACAATTAATTTGAATTGATACAGCTATGGATGTTTTAAGAACAAAAACTTTACCATACATCATTAGGTCAACTGTTTTGTACGATTTATTGCAAGGACAGCCGTATGACAATTTCTTGTTTGCCGGTATAAGCATTATCAACTATTGACTTATAGGTTTTTCTGATATATGCATTTGATGATTTCGATGGTATTATTTTGACTAGATTTTTTTCTTAAAGATGAATTCTTATGTATAACATCCAAATTAAAAATCAGTACAATGAAAACCTATTATTTTCTTGTTGAAAACTTTTACCATTATTGCATACAATTAATTTGAATTGATACAGCTATGGATGTTTCAAGAACAAAAACTTTACCATACATCATTAGGTCAACTGTTTTGTACGATTTATTGCAAGGACAGCCGTATGACAATTTCTTGTTTGCCGGTATAAGCATTATCAACTATTGACTTAAAGGTTTTTCTGATATATGCATTTGATGATTTCGATGGTATTATTTTGACTAGATTTTTTTCTTAAAGATGAATTCTTTTGTATAACATCCAAATTAAAAATCAGTACAATGAAAACCTATTATTTTCTTGTTGAAAACTTTTACCATTATTGCATACAATTAATTTGAATTGATACAGCTATGGATGTTTTAAGAACAAAAACTTTACCATACATCATTAGGTCAACTGTTTTGTACGATTTATTGCAAGGACAGCCGTATGACAATTTCTTGTTTGCCGGTATAAGTATTATCAACTATTGACTTATAGGTTTTTTTGATATATGCATTTGATGATTTCGATGGTATTATTTTGACTAGTTTTTTTCTTAAAGATGAATTCTTTTGTATAACATCTAAATTAAAAATCAGTACAATGAAAACCTGTTATTTTCTTGTTGAAAACTTTTACCATTATTGTATACAATTAATTTGAATTTATACAGCTATGGATGTTTTAAGAACAAAAACTTTACCATACATCATTAGGTCAACTGTTTTGTACGATTTATTGTAAGGACAGCAGTATGACAATTTCTTGTTTGCCGGTATAAGCATTATCAACTATTGACTTATAGGTTTTTCTGATATATGCATTTGATGATTTCGATGGTATTATTTTGACTAGATTTTTTTCTTAAAGATGAATTCTTTTGTATAACATCCAAATTAAAAATCAGTACAATGAAAACCTATTATTTTCTTGTTGAAAACTTTTACCATTATTGCATACAATTAATTTGAATTGATACAGCTATGGATGTTTTAAGAACAAAAACTTTACCATACATCATTAGGTCAACTGTTTTGTACGATTTATTGCAAGGACAGCCGTATGACAATTTCTTGTTTGCCGGTATAAGCATTATCAACTATTGACTTATAGGTTTTTCTGATATATGCATTTGATGATTTCGATGGTATTATTTTGACTAGATTTTTTTCTTAAAGATGAATTCTTTTGTATAACATCCAAATTAAAAATCAGTACAATGAAAACCTATTATTTTCTTGTTGAAAACTTTTACCATTATTGCATACAATTAATTTGAATTGATACAGCTATGGATGTTTTAAGAACAAAAACTTTACCATACATCATTAGGTCAACTGTTTTGTACGATTTATTGCAAGGACAGCCGTATGACAATTTCTTGTTTGCCGGTATAAGCATTATCAACTATTGACTTAAAGGTTTTTCTGATATATGCATTTGGTGATTTCGATGGTATTATTTTGAGTAGATTTTTTTCTTAAAGATGAATTCTTTTGTATAACATCCAAATTAAAAATCAGTACAATGAAAACCTATTATTTTCTTGTTGAAAACTTTTACCATTATTGCATACAATTAATTTGAATTGATACAGCTATGGATGTTTTAAGAACAAAAACTTTACCATACATCATTAGGTCAACTGTTTTGTACGATTTATTGCAAGGACAGCCGTATGACAATTTCTTGTTTGCCGGTATAAGCATTATCAACTATTGACTTATAGGTTTTTCTGATATATGCATTTGATGATTTCGATGGTATTATTTTGACTAGATTTTTTTCTTAAAGACGAATTCTTTTGTATAACATCTAAATTAAAAATCAGTACAATGAAAACCTATTATTTTCTTGTTGAAAACTTTTACCATTATTGCATACAATTAATTTGAATTGATACAGCTATGGATGTTTTAAGAACAAAAACTTTACCATACATCATTAGGTCAACTGTTTTGTACGATTTATTGCAAGGACAGCCGTATGACAATTTCTTGTTTGCCGGTATAAGCATTATCAACTATTGACTTATAGGTTTTTCTGATATATGCATTTGATGATTTCGATGGTATTATTTTGACTAGATTTTTTTCTTAAAGATGAATTCTTTTGTATAACATCCAAATTAAAAATCAGTACAATGAAAACCTATTATTTTCTTGTTGAAAACTTTTACCATTATTGCATACAATTAATTTGAATTGATACAGCTATGGATGTTTTAAGAACAAAAACTTTACCATACATCATTAGGTCAACTGTTTTGTACGATTTATTGCAAGGACAGCCGTATGACAATTTCTTGTTTGCCGGTATAAGCATTATCAACTATTGACTTAAAGGTTTTTCTGATATATGCATTTGGTGATTTCGATGGTATTATTTTGAGTAGATTTTTTTCTTAAAGATGAATTCTTTTGTATAACATCCAAATTAAAAATCAGTACAATGAAAACCTATTATTTTCTTGTTGAAAACTTTTACCATTATTGCATACAATTAATTTGAATTGATACAGCTATGGATGTTTTAAGAACAAAAACTTTACCATACATCATTAGGTCAACTGTTTTGTACGATTTATTGCAAGGACAGCCGTATGACAATTTCTTGTTTGCCGGTATAAGCATTATCAACTATTGACTTATAGGTTTTTCTGATATATGCATTTGATGATTTCGATGGTATTATTTTGACTAGATTTTTTTCTTAAAGACGAATTCTTTTGTATAACATCTAAATTAAAAATCAGTACAATGAAAACCTATTATTTTCTTGTTGAAAACTTTTACCATTATTGCATACAATTAATTTGAATTGATACAGCTATGGATGTTTTAAGAACAAAAACTTTACCATACATCATTAGGTCAACTGTTTTACGATTTATTGCAAGGACAGCCGTATGACAATTTCTTGTTTGCCGGTATAAGCATTATCAACTATTGACTTATAGGTTTTTCTGATATATGCATTTGATGATTTCGATGGTATTATTTTGACTAGATTTTTTTCTTAAAGATGAATTCTTTTGTATAACATCCAAATTAAAAATCAGTACAATGAAAACCTATTATTTTCTTGTTGAAAACTTTTACCATTATTGCATACAATTAATTTGAATTGATACAGCTATGGATGTTTTATGAACAAAAACTTTACCATACATCATTAGGTCAACTGTTTTGTACGATTTATTGCAAGGACAGCCGTATGACAATTTCTTGTTTGCCGGTATAAGCATTATCAACTATTGACTTATAGGTTTTTCTGATATATGCATTTGATGATTTCGATGGTATTATTTTGACTAGATTTTTTTCTTAAAGATGAATTCTTTTGTATAACATCCAAATTAAAAATCAGTACAATGAAAACCTATTATTTTCTTGTTGAAAACTTTTACCATTATTGCATACAATTAATTTGAATTGATACAGCTATGGATGTTTTAAGAACAAAAACTTTACCATACATCATTAGGTCAACTGTTTTGTACGATTTATTGCAAGGACAGCCGTATGACAATTTCTTGTTTGCCGGTATAAGCATTATCAACTATTGACTTATAGGTTTTTCTGATATATGCATTTGATGATTTCGATGGTATTATTTTGACTAGATTTTTTTCTTAAAGATGAATTCTTTTGTATAACATCCAAATTAAAAATCAGTACAATGAAAACCTATTATTTTCTTGTTGAAAACTTTTACCATTATTGCATACAATTAATTTGAATTGATACAGCTATGGATGTTTTAAGAACAAAAACTTTACCATACATCATTAGGTCAACTGTTTTGTACGATTTATTGCAAGGACAGCCGTATGACAATTTCTTGTTTGCCGGTATAAGCATTATCAACTATTGACTTAAAGGTTTTTCTGATATATGCATTTGGTGATTTCGATGGTATTATTTTGAGTAGATTTTTTTCTTAAAGATGAATTCTTTTGTATAACATCCAAATTAAAAATCAGTACAATGAAAACCTATTATTTTCTTGTTGAAAACTTTTACCATTATTGCATACAATTAATTTGAATTGATACAGCTATGGATGTTTTAAGAACAAAAACTTTACCATACATCATTAGGTCAACTGTTTTGTACGATTTATTGCAAGGACAGCCGTATGACAATTTCTTGTTTGCTGGTATAAGCATTATCAACTATTGACTTATAGGTTTTTCTGATATATGCATTTGATGATTTCGATGGTATTATTTTGACTAGATTTTTTTCTTAAAGACGAATTCTTTTGTATAACATCTAAATTAAAAATCAGTACAATGAAAACCTATTATTTTCTTGTTGAAAACTTTTACCATTATTGCATACAATTAATTTGAATTGATACAGCTATGGATGTTTTAAGAACAAAAACTTTACCATACATCATTAGGTCAACTGTTTTGTACGATTTATTGCAAGGACAGCCGTATGACAATTTCTTGTTTGCCGGTATAAGCATTATCAACTATTGACTTATAGGTTTTTCTGATATATGCATTTGGTGATTTCGATGGTATTATTTTGACTAGATTTTTTTCTTAAAGATGAATTCTTTTGTATAACATCCAAATTAAAAATCAGTACAATGAAAACCTATTATTTTCTTGTTGAAAACTTTTACCATTATTGCATACAATTAATTTGAATTGATACAGCTATGGATGTTTTAAGAACAAAAACTTTACCATACATCATTAGGTCAACTGTTTTGTACGATTTATTGCAAGGACAGCCGTATGACAATTTCTTGTTTGCCGGTATAAGCATTATCAACTATTGACTTATAGGTTTTTCTGATATATGCATTTGGTGATTTCGATGGTATTATTTTGACTAGATTTTTTTCTTAAAGATGAATTCTTTTGTATAACATCCAAATTAAAAATCAGTACAATGAAAACCTATTATTTTCTTGTTGAAAACTTTTACCATTATTGCATACAATTAATTTGAATTGATACAGCTATGGATGTTTTAAGAACAAAAACTTTACCATACATCATTAGGTCAACTGTTTTGTACGATTTATTGCAAGGACAGCCGTATGACAATTTCTTGTTTGCCGGTATAAGCATTATCAACTATTGACTTATAGGTTTTTCTGATATATGCATTTGGTGATTTCGATGGTATTATTTTGACTAGATTTTTTTCTTAAAGATGAATTCTTTTGTATAACATCCAAATTAAAAATCAGTACAATGAAAACCTATTATTTTCTTGTTGAAAACTTTTACCATTATTGCATACAATTAATTTGAATTGATACAGCTATGGATGTTTTAAGAACAAAAACTTTACCATACATCACTTGGTCAACTTTCTTGTATGATTTATTGCAAGGACAACAGTATGACAATTTCTTGTTTGCCGGTATAAGCATTATCAACTATTGACTTATCGATAAGTTTGATTTATGTTAAACGTTTACAATTCAGTGCTGATATGAACGTATTAACAATAAATGCAGTGAAATATTTTTCTTCATTGCTAAGATATTTATTTTTAAATCCGATGTAAGCATTATCAACTGTTGACTTATAGATAAGTTTAATTTATGTTAACCGTTTACAATTCAGGGCTGATATGAACGTATTAACTATAAATGTAGTAAAATATTTTACTCTATTGCTGTGATATTTAGTTTTATGCTATTGTACAATATTGATAAAATTGAAAAACATTATAAAAATTTTATACATTTTTTTGTTGATATAGTAATTTACAAATTGAAAAGGGAAAGTTCAAACTAAAAGTTTTGACTTTATTAATGAAGTTTTAAAATTTGAATAAGAATTTTTTTTTGTCCGAGATCAAGCAATCTTTCAATAGTAATAGCTAAAAGTTAGTAGAAAAATTGTCATTCAATCGTAATATATTTTAATGTAAGTTACGCATTTTGATTTAAAAATAAGAAGGCAACAGCTACAATTTATTATATTATCTAAAGCATCATCTTTGTAAAATCTAGAGACATTTTAAATTCCTGTCTAATTGTTAGGAAATTTGAGAAGTTGATATTTTATCTGTGTGAAATAAATGTACTTGATTTTACATTTAAATTTAAGAAGGTTTTTTAGTAAGAAACCACACCATAAAGTTTTTTAGTAAGAAAATATCATAAGAAATTCTTGATAAAAAGTGAACATAACATATTAACTCATAAAGGGATTTTTGTCCTTTTAAAAAGGGAAAAACTGCTCGGCAAAATAACAGCATTTACTTCGAAAGTAGAACGTACAAGGCAAGCAGGTTTCTTGTAGTTGAGACAGAAAAAATAATCCAAACAAATAAGTAATCTTCCTTATTTTTACTTTTGTTGATTTTAATGTCAGCCTCGTTATTATTAAGAGCGATATTATTAAGAGAGTTCTTTATCACAAAATAATTTATTTAATTATTTAGCATAAATAAAACCCTATTTTTGATACTTTCTGAATATTTATATGGATAAAATTGCTAAAAAATTAAATTAATCAAAGAATATTTCAAATATAAAAACATTTTACACATCACAATTTCTTAAATATTATCTGAAATCTATATTTTTGAAGTCTATTTTGCTTGACTTTCTGATCTTGACAATTTTATAAAGTAAAATATTTATAAAAAATGTAAAAAAGTTAAAATATTTAAAAGAAAGACTACACAAATGAATTTTCACACTGATAGGTTTGTTTCCTGCAGGATAGAAAAAGTAACATAAAATGAATAAAAATTTTAAATAAATTATTTGGAGCTTAAGTTTTGGCCCTTATTTGTGAGAGTAATATAATACATGTCAGATGGGTTAATTTTCTGGAAGGGGACTTCGCCTATTCACAGTTTCTGGATCTGACAACGCTTTTTTTGATTCTATAGCTTAGATATATGCTTTTTTGTACATCCAAATAACATGTCAGTCTTGTTGTAAGAGTTGTCAATGCACATCAGTGCATTTCTATTTCAAAGACTTAACCTTGTACTAATACTGTCTCTGTCTGCTTTTCTGTAATATACTCTCTGTCTGCTTTTCACAACTGAGTAGAATGTCAGTTCTTTAATGCACAAAGAATGCAGTTTTTTCAAATTTTTGAAATATAAGCTCCAGAGCTGTCGAAAGTTAAACCAAACCAGCGATTTGGGATAAAGGTGAAGAAAAATTTCTTCACGTCATTCTTCGAGGGATGAATAAAGAGAGAAAAAGTTGGTTGAATCCCACAAAGGCAAGCTATGTAAAAAGAAACATTTCCAAAACGTCAAATGTTACTTTTTAAAAAGACAATGGTAATAATTTCCCAATAGATTTCCAAAAGAGTCTGATCTATAATTGTATGAAAAAAATGTATAAAATTCGTCTCAAATCCAACTTGAGCATTTGGAAAATAATTATTTCGACAAAACACGTTCTTGAATATATGGAAATGATTGTCTTTATAAAACACTTTCTTAATTATAAGGGAATGATTGTGTCTGCAAAGCACTTTCTTATTTACATGAAAATGTATCTACAAATGCTCTTTCTTATTTACATGAAAATGTATCTACAAATGCTCTTTCTTATTTACATGAAAATCTATCTACAAATGCACTTTCTTATTTATATGAAAATTTATCTACAAATGCTCTTTCTTATTTACATGAAAATGTATCTACAAATGCTCTTTCTTATTTACATGAAAATGTATCTACAAATGCTCTTTCTTATTTACATGAAAATGTATCTACAAATGCACTTTCTTATTTACATGAAAATGTATCTACAAATGCACTTTTTTGAATGCATTGAAATCATTAGTTGAAAAGCACATCGTTTCAAAATATGCTAATGTGAATAGATTGAATTTGCTTTCGTACGGTTTCTGTTAGTACTGATTAAACTGATTGATTTATATACTAAAGTGAGTACTATTTTTTTAAAAATTTAGCATACCGTCTCTTGTTTGTAGTTTTTCTGTTGCACAAAAATTTCACAGACAGCATCTATAAAATTCCAGCCTAAATCCCATCTCGCCTAAGTGTTTATCGGGTCATAGGTTTCTGTGTCATGAACTTTACTTTATCCCAATTGTTTCGTTTTAGGACTCATTGTTCTCCTACGCTTTGCATTTTTCAGGTTCAAAGGTCTAAATATTCTCTTTGGTCAAGAATTCTAAACTATGAATCATTTCAATTTCAGAGATTTCAGCTTTGAGTAATCAAATAGTTATTTTTGGTTTGATGCTATCGTTTACATTCTTGACATTTTGAAAATGATCAAATAAACAGATTGTTACAAACTTGATCGAACTATTAAGAATGAAAGATGTTTGAAGAAGTGATGGCAGAGATTTCACCTTTGAGTAATCAAGTAGCAATTATTAGTTTAAGGCTATCATTTACAGTCTTGATATTTCAAAAATGGTTGAATAAGCAGATTGTTACAAACTTGATTGAACTATGAATAATGACAGATGCCTGAAGAATTGAGGGCTTGATTTTTATCAAAAGTAAACACATCTGCTTTTTTCGAGATAAGCCACCTACCCCTCTTTTTTACAATCTCTTAATTTTAGCATTCTATTATACAAGGATGAGCTCATTTTGTTTTAAGGCTTAATTTTTCCTCTTTCTACAACTTCTTAAAGTATTTTAAGTTGGAGATGCAAAACATGAATTTATCCAATTTTAAAACTCAGTTTTATGAACTGACCAGTTTTGATGTAAAACTTCTTAAATAAAGATTTTAATGTTACGCATCAATAAAACCATGCCAATCTTGCTGACATGCTGCAATCTAGTTTTCATTCCATAAATATTATAGTTTAGAATTGTAGGTTCTTCTAAGCCTTGTGCTTTTTCATTTAATTTTATATTTTATTGAAATAATTTCATAGTTTAAATAGGGTTTAGGAATATACCTGTAGAAAATATCTTGATAACAAATAATTTTCTTCTTTTTTTCGTCCTAATAACATTTTTACAAAATCATGCCTTCATTGTCTTCAAACAACGAGATAATTCTCCCTTCAATTTGTCTCAAGTTTCCTAATGCTGAGGATAATCAAGTACGCTTTTGTATTTTTTCCCTTTTCATAACTGAATACCAGATTTGTTACAAAAACAATTCTGATATCAAGATAATTTGATTTTATATCAAATTATCCTGACATCAAAATCAAGATAATTTGATTTATAACAAATTATCTTCACATCAAAATCAAGATAATTTGATTTATATCAAACTATCTTGACATTATCCATCATATAAATCAATTTTCATTTATATGATTGTTGTGGTCTTGAATTATTGCAATCATGATATTACGACTAGATAGATAAACAATTCTTCGCCGAATTTAGTCTTAAATTTGATAAGCTTTTATAATTCTATTGATAAATCAATATGCCAAATTCCATTCACTTAGCTCTTAGCGTTTTTGATTTACCGTGTTCACATTCACAGGTATGGACTGGCAGATAGACTTATCTATGACAGAATTAGTCCAAAATTTTAGAGAATACAATTCTATTTTAAAGACTTTCACCAAGTTTCAAATTCTAGCTCATTGCATATTTGAGTTATCGTTTTCACATCTCGATAAACTGATAGACAGTAGCAATCTTAAATATGTCTTTTTTGTCTCTGGACGTTTGAAATACAGATATTCATCGAAATTTGGAAATCGAATAATGTAAAAATTACAATACTTTCTCTATTTTTTATAAAGAGAGAGTAAAAAGAACAATTTTTACTTAAAAAAATAGATTACATTTCAGTTTTCGTTAAGAAGTTCATCTGGTATTATAAAATGTTTCTTATCTTATGATCTTTGCATTATTTTGGTCAGATTTTAAGGAAAGACATAAATTAAAATGCTGCATGAAATTACTTATATCATTGGATCCTTACCAACATTTTTGAATAGTGAGACTAGTGTAATTACTTGAATGTTTTGTAGTAGGGAGCTAGGGGCTAGTTGTAACAAAAATAAGTTATAATACCCACGTTACGTAGTGTTTTTTTTTTTTAAATTTTTAATCCAAATTTTCGCTAAACATGATTTTTACGTCAGTATAGCCAATTCTCTTACGATAAAGATAGTGAGAAGTTTTGAACATTTGAAATTGTGAAAGAGCTTAGTTTTAACTAGTAAACAGAGAAGAAAAAGTATCTAGTAAATTTTAATTTAAGATAAGTAAATTGATTTTTTGAAAATGTGTTTGCATATTTACTTCGTTTATGTATTAAATTTCATAAAGTTGTTTTTATATTTTATAAATCAACAAAAAGGTTCAAAACTAATCAATGGGGGCAAATTGTAACATATTACAACTAATAAGATTTGCCTTCATTTGTGTTTGGTTCGTGTAGCTAAACGTTTTGGTTTAAACATTAACAAGCGATGTCAAACTCATCCACCTGATGAAGAAAGAATGAAAAAAGAAAATTAAGATCTAATTGATATGAATGAAACAAGTAGAAGGGAAAAGGTTTAAGGAAAAAAAGAAAAAGAAGAGAAAAAGGCGAAGAGTAGGATTGTGAATTAACACAGAAATTCTGAAAGAGAGAGAGAAAGATTTTGTTCTGGAGCGGTATACAGCAACTCTGATGATATATTGCATTATGTTATATTGTGTTAACATCAAATTATAAAGCAACGTTTAGGGTTGGTTCAGGACTGCACATGCAATTTTGAACCACGGTCAGATGACGAGGATAGCTGCTGAGCTGCTATCTTTTCTCCCCCTTCCGCACACTCGAGAGGGAACGCGTTCAACTCTGAAAAATTTAGAATACACCAAATTGGCATGGGTGTTCTTCGGAGAAAAGAACCTGATTCAAAGCTAAGTCATTACAAACAGGTCAGCACGGGCGGCGATTATGATGAAAAAGAATGGGTTCAATGCTTAATTTGGAAAATATGAAAACAAAATGTGTGAGATTGGAAGCTATCTATTATTTACTTAGATGCAGTTCTGATGCGGACTGATTTTTATAATAATTGCTTAAGTATTTTTACTTTCATTTTACTGTAAACCACTTGATATCATTTAATATCATTATACCAAGTGATAATAATAACAAACAAATGTCTTATGCACTTTCATTAATAAAAGAATGGTAAAGAAAAAATAATTAAAATATTTTTGTTTTTATTGTTACAACTTTTACCCCATGTTCGGGGCAAATTGTAACCGCCTACAATTGTAAAGAATATTCCTGGTGCTAAAATAACCAAAACTGTTGAAAGGTTTTTTTGATTCATACTGTGAATGAATCGATAATCTATAAAAAAGTAGTTATAATCAAGAAATCAAAAATATATTTAACAAAAATCGAAAATATTTTACAATTAGCTTTGACCATCCCTAACTTAAATCAATGTTTTTTGGAATCTGTTATTAGTAGAATAAATGAAATGGAAAATGCGTTAACTTTCTATCGGAATTGCAGGAACAGGTACCATTACACGAAGAGTTTACAGAAAAGGTACATTTAAAAAACTGACATTGTTACAATTCTCTGTAAAACTTAAGTTGCTTAATACTTATAATTTGTTTATTAAATAAAAAAGTATATTATCACAACATCAAAAATTCCTTACGAAATAATTAATTTTAAGCATTTCAAATGATTTGAGCATTGATTTTCAACTGAAGTCAATTCTGTTTTAAATTTAATAGCTATATTTATCGTAAAAACACGAAAAGATCTCAGCATTTAATCATTATTAGGGCAATAAGATTTCCAGCAGATTTGTCCCAATTATCACAAGAATCGTACAATATCTCCACGCTGTTGGTCGATATTCTGAAAATCATGCAATATCGTGGCAAAATTGTTGGGAATTTTAATTAATGAGGGTTGATGATGGAATAATATAACATTAAGGATAAATCAAATAACTTTTCTGATATTAATCAATTAAAGAAAGTTTATTCAGAACATATAAACCCATATAAATAACATTTTCCCATGTATTTTGTAAATCCTTTCAAATACAAGCTAATTTTTAAAGTCCTTTGAAATTACATTATGGGAAGATATTTTTTGCAACTAAATTACTTATATTTTAAGGTGAAATTATGAAAGAATCTATGCATCTATGTAAATATGTATATATCTATGTATAATTCATTAAGGTGGGATTATGAAAGTATCTAGATATATATGTATAATTCATAAAGGTAAAATTATGAAAGAATCTATGCATATATATAAATATGTACATATGTATATCTATGTATAATTCATTAAGGTGAAATTATGAAAGAATCTATGTATATATATAGCGCTGAATAGAGTATCTTTTTATCTTATATTGTATCATACTTTTCCTAGTGTAACTTCTTTTGTTTTATTAGATATTGCCAATTTAATCTTCCCTGCCGATGTATTTCTTTAAATTATGAACATGTTATAACTGCTCAGTCCAAAGAAGTAATAACCATTTTTGGCAAATTTGAATTAAAACAACTAACAACACGTCAGTTTGATTTTCGATTTCTGTAAGACTAATCATGCTTAATTGCAACAACTCATATAATTTCTTTTGAAATTAAGAATATAAAATAAACATAGAAATGAATAAAAATTTTAAAAAGTATTCATTATTAAGAATTTCAATCATGGAGGAGACATTACCAAATAGTTTGGCATGATTCATAATGCGTAGGATATAATATTTGTGTCCAGTTTTTCGAAAAGGAAATAATATTATTGCTATTTATCGACATAAAAAAATAGAGAAAGTTGCATTGGATGCAACGGAATAATAATTAAAATTTTTATTTAAGTACAAAACTCCATAAAAATGGCATATAAAATCCGAACGCTGTCATGTCACCAGGACAGGAATTATGAATACGTCATTAAAATTTCTAGCATAAACCGTCAAAAAGCATTCTGATCCTCTGGTTCGATATCTCAATTTCGAAAGCTGTTTTACTGTTATCATTACACAGTTATATGAAGCAGTAAAATGGAAATCTTAAGGTAGAGAATGTTACCGCCTGAGTGCTCTTAATAATATACTTGAGAGCTCCTGAAAGCGAAACCCTTCAGGAAGAACTTCGCACTTTCCTGAAATTACAGGCGGAACAGAATTTTCTCCTAGTTTCTTAAAGTAACGTTAACTACAGCCTTTGAAGCTCTAAAAGTGTATCCGGTTCCACCTACGATGGATCTTAAACGTGAGGAAGAGCCGGCAGACCAGGAAACGTTCTGGTTTCCTCAGGTATATCAAGGTAAAATCAAGTGTATCAAGGTAACGAAAATGTGCTATTCGGGATAATGTTCTCGAGGTTTTTCAAGGTAACTTATTAGCATTTCTTGCACTGGATATGATGAGAGTTGTTTCGCTCCTGCAAAAGATGATGTATATTTGCAAAAAAATGTATAAGGAAATGAAAAAGAACGTCAGATGGTATGCGACTAGAAGCGAGTGTGATACATTATCAATCATTAGCCTCATATGATACATTATCATCATTAGAAACGTACATTATCATCATTAGAAACATATTGTTTGCAGTTTATATGAGTTGATATTCATTCCATATATTTTAATTTCAATGAAAGGATTATGATAAATTGCTGAACTTACAGAATTACTCCAGATTTTTTATTCCATTTAATATTTTGTGAAATCATGTTGGAAATGATCGAGAATTGCATTGATTAAAAAGAAAATTGCTTATAGTATTTGTTTTTAGTCTGCACTTAGTTTATTGTTTAGAAATTTTGCTTCAAAATACACTTACCCCTAAAAAACGAAGGATATATTTTTTAATATGTCATCAAAAATCCATGTTAATGCTACATAAAAATGTTTTAACATTACAAAGGGTGTTTGAATATAGGAGTCGAAGACAATTTTGGATGAACTTATTATGAATGTGTAATTTTCAGTTTAAGAAATTATTTCTAAAAATCCATAAAAAACAGAAGGGTCTTAAATCGATTAGCAGAAGAAGCAGATCAAAGTTAGCACTTATTTGTTTATGACTTCGAAGACATCTTTTCTGGCTCATAGAGATAATCAGCTGTAATATAAAGGATTTCCTATATCCCCATAATGTTTTTAAATTATTGATTCCCTGTTTGAAACAGTAAGTGCGGTGGTTTCGCCGATAATTTTTTTTTTTGTGATGTGCGCTAGATTTATCACTAGTTATAATAAAGTGAAGATATTAACGCAGTAAATGTAGCATTCTTTAAAA
Organism: Argiope bruennichi; assembly: GCF_947563725.1. Classification (NCBI taxonomy): domain Eukaryota; kingdom Metazoa; phylum Arthropoda; class Arachnida; order Araneae; family Araneidae; genus Argiope; species Argiope bruennichi. The sequence continues at coordinate 114,861,885 of NC_079162.1, forward strand.
ATTAAAGAGTGAACTGAAAATTTATTGCAGATGTTTCACTTGACTTAATTCGTATAGGTTAACTACTGAATGCAGAGAGCTAAAAGAATGTGTCAATAGCTTTCTTTGAATATTTTTACAAGATGTTTTTTAAATGAGACTTACTATAATAATTTTATTATATTTTCTTAACGAAGCTCAGTTTCCCTGTTTTTTCCGGAGTATCTTAAAAACTTTTGCTTAATTGAGCATTGAACTAAATTTATTAATATAACTAGCAAATCTAAAACATATAGTCCAAAACATGTCAGGGAATTCGTATTTAGATTTAAAAATCTAGCAATGTTTATTATACGATATTTTACTGTTTTTCTTTAAAAGTTCTCTATTTTACTATATTTTGCTCTAAAATTCCATTCAATTCATTTCAATATTATCCTGATGCTTTTATGTATAATACCAGAAGATAATTGTTCTATTTGATGATTAAAAATTATATTTGGATATTCATCATAATCCACTTTAATGATAAAATCCTGTTATTTGATTTCTTTTCTTCGAAATCTTTCAAAATAAAAACGAACATGACAGAAATATGTAATGAGAAGGGAGTGGGTTTTTTTTTTGTAAATTACTTTTCTTTATATATTTAGGATTTTTACCGATATATCAGTCAAATAAATGTAATATCATAGAATACTGTCTTAGAATATCATCATATAATAATCCTTCATGGAATTTTCAACAATCGACTAATAATTTCAGCTATGTGACATTCTCTTTCTTAGTAAAATATGACCTCTACTTATGATCCAAGATATTGCATAAAACAGGGCCTAACATCATTAGATTTTATATAACTCTTATGAAATATCAATGTCCTGATATTAGTTTTCTGTGACACCAATTAATTCATAGATGAAATAATTTACTTTCGATCTATATAGAGTCTAAGGCTAATTTTTACTCCTCTCATTCAACTGAAATACAAGTCTGACTTTTCCTATAACATTGAAAACAAAACCCAACAGAACCAGCTGGTTTTGCTTTGAAAGAATTCATCAAATTTGAAGGAAATCACTGGGTTAATATATTTGAAAAAAAAATCAGTTTTTTTCCCTTTATGACACAACGTACTAGAAAAGTTTTATTATATCAAACAAAGTACATTTATAATCTCAGAATACATTTGTAGTGATATGAACAAATAAAATGAAAATTTCCACAAAATGTGACACGAAGACTATAAAATAAATCAAATACAACACAGCAAAAAAGTTTAGATGATATAAAAACTAGTAAGTCTACTCTGATAAAAATGGAAAAAAATGTTGTTTTGCAATTAAAACTAATACTACAAAATATTTTTAAATTAAAAAACAAAAACCCGGGGAGATTTATTTTACAAAAATGATTTAATAAATTTATAAGATTTAGCTCTACTTCAGATATAAGTATCAAAACCTTTAAAATACTATATTTTGATCCTCTTGATGATTTAAATAAATATTAAAAATATCGTAATATTAGTTATATCATCACTTATATTAAAAATATCGTAATATTAGTTATATCATCACTTATATTAAAAATATTATATTACTTATATTAAAAAATATTGTAATATTGCATATATTCATGCCAAAGGAAATTTTAAAATCTTATATAGGTTTGATTAAAATCGGTGAGTCACTTTTTTCAAATGTGAATCTGTTTAATTATTTGGAGCATCAACAAATGAATTTCTTTATTTTCGATTTTAAAATCTGAAAACTTTATAAAAATAGCAGACGCAAAAATCAAATAATCTCTTTTTCTATTGAATGTAAGTTTAGGGGTTAGGATAAAAATGTGTAAAATGATTATCAAGCAAAATATATTTGTCATTTGCTGTTCAAGTGCTTTAGACGGCGATAAAAACATAGTCTTTCGTGAAATAGTCCTTTGTTTCTGGTAATACAGAATATGGAAATAAAATTTCACGCATATTTGTGGTTTGTGAAATGAGAAATGTGTGAAATGCAAAATATGGTTTTCAAGCTAAGTGAACGTCTTAAGATAACATGAAAAATAGTTGAACAGCTTGAGACAAAATAAAATCAAATGCTTTAGTATAAAAGTTAAATATATAAAATACAACTATTTTTTTGGAGATCTTAGATTTTAACTATATTGTTCATAGTACCTGAGAAATAAAAACAGGCTTAACGCAAATCTCTAAAATTCTACATTTCTTATTAAATTCAGAAAACAAAATGCTCAGAATAGGAATTCAACATTTGTTTTCACATTTTTATGTTCTGCGTCGTTCCACAGGAAATTTATTCAGTCCTTCTCTAAAATGTTATCTGATTCTTCATAAAAGCAAGCAAAGTGAAATGAAGTCATGTGAAACCTTTTTTCAGCTACTAATAATCTTTCGAATCTTCTCTTAGAATGCAGAACAAGCATCCAGTAAAGATTAGGCAAAGAATCTGAAAAGAAAAGAGGTATTTAACTATCAATTATTATATAAAAATCTCAAATTAGTTATAAAATTATTTATCAAAAGGTCAATTTATTTAATTTTTTAATTGTCAAGGCAATTTTGTGTCGCCAATATTTATTCTTTATAACTACACTTCTTAAAAGAAGGGGGAAAAAGGTATAGTGACGCCTTTATAAATGTATACTATATATTGATGTTGATACCGAAATGTTGAAACTGATATTTATTAGATTTTCAAAATTTAATTGTAGGATGAAAAGACATTTGAAACAGCGGAAGTGGTCTTCTTAGAACTTTCTCGCGCACTCCTTAATAAACTTGTTATGCCAAAGAATGTCTTACATGGCACTGGCGTACAATAGCTACGAAATATTAATTTTTGGTGTGAATTTAGTACTTTTACTGAATCTATCATATCATCCTTCGCGAGTTTTTAGCAATTAAACTTGTCATGCCATTAATAATATCCAAAAACTGAATTTATACTTTAGGCACGTTTTTCTCAGCTGATTGGAACAAAGATTCGGCACAAAACTGCACTTGTACTCACAAAATCGCAAATCAAATTTGATATATTTATGTCGTTGCGTTTTTGCATTATCGCGTTTACATGTTTCTGAAAGTACAGTCCCTTCTTAAGTATGATCCCTTTGTGGATTTGGCTTAAAATTTGACAGAAGTTTTAGAATGTTATAGAAGCTAAATATGTAAATATGTGTATCAAATCGCATCTATCTAGCTCTCTTCGTTTTGTAGTTATCGTATTGACTTATATTCGAAAAGGTGGATAGACGAACTTCCTTTGAGCAGATCTTACTCAAAATTTGACAGAAATCTGCAAATTTGGTGTAAAGATTGTATACCAAATTTCAACAGTTTAGCTCAAAGCGGTTTAGAGTTATCTTTGTCGCAGACAGAAAAACAGACCGTCATTTTCCAAAAATGTGTTTTCCAACTCAGGGAGGTTTGAAATGTGGACAAACCTCGAGTTCGAATTTTTTGACCTTACTATACCTTCTCGATACTACGTATGCGAGAAAGTAGAAAAGGAACATGAAATTTATGTCACCCTGCATTATAATTCTTTAAAGAATAAGAATACTCTTCATAAAGTCTAAGAAATTTGAAATACCTTGAAGTAATTGTTTTATTTATTATAACAGTACACAAAAATATATACTAGATAGCACATAGAAATAATTTTCGCAACATTGTTTATAAACGCATTCTTACAAATTCCATAGCGAGTGAATTTATAAACACCCAATTCCAATGTTTTCGAGGAAATGTGCTGAAATTGAATAAAACAGTGTATAACTGTGTTGTACCTTCGATTTAAAAAAGATTTAAGAGTTTGGATTTTATGAGCAGTGAGACAGTTTATATCAGAACTGTCACATTGCATTATAAAAGTTTGAAATGAAAAATAAATGTAAGTTAAGGGAAGTAATTGCCCCTTTTATTTGAATAACCTCAGAATTTAGTTACAAAATCATGGGAAAATTAATATTCCGAATCTTATGTAATGGGAGTGGTAACTCAAAATAAATTTTCTCTTACATTACATGTGGTGATAAATTTTACTTGTCGTCTCCAATCCTTGGTTGGAAATGAAAAAAATATTTATTTATGTTTTTAAATCTCGGAAAAATTTCGAATTCTTATCCCAGATTTTATTTGCTTATGATGAGAATTCTTAAACAACTGGGAAGAACTTCTGACCTAGACGCGTTTCATTCAAGTTTGGCTAGTTTAAAATGCAAAGTAAAATCAATCCAAGGTTACTTAATGGCGGTATATGTTTCTGACATACATACAACAACTAAGCATCGAATTGAAAGTTAGATCATAAATGGCTTTAGGGTTGAAATAATCCCCCATTCAGATCATAATAACAATCATCAAAACAAACACGTTTCTAGTCAGATCGTTTGCTTGACAAAGAAACTTTGATCGTTTTCTAGAGCCGATGAACTGTTATCAGCATCATTACTTCTGATTTTACTTCATTCATAAATCCTTTCTGTAAACCAATTGTTTAAATAAAATAAAACGAATACATTTTTCCCTAGATTAGTGGCATGACATTTATATAACAATGCCATGATGTGATTTCTCAATTTTAGGAAGAAATACTGAGTTTGTTGTCATTTGTATTATCATTAAATAAAAAATAATGAGGCTTTTATTTCTTCTAATGAGGCTTTTCCCCTGTGACATTGGAATAATATTTTTTTTTATCAAATACAGTTTATTTAATAACATAATTCTATAAAGTTATGAACAATTCAAATAATAACATTCAATTCAGTAAAACTTATTGTTATTTAATTAACTTGAAAAACGTTTTCACCAATCTGGAAAAGTTATAGTTTGGTTATATTACAGGAATAGTAAAATATAATTTTCCACAGTAATTAACAAAAATATATTAACGGTAGAACGAAAAAATTGAATAAAATTATGCAAAAGATTTTTTTTTTTACCTGGACTAAGACTAATCCAAGGGCCACACCTCCAATTGCACCAGCCTTCTGTTCAAGGTACCGACGAATATTTTCTCCGCAACCCTAAGGATTGATTAGCAAACGTTGTATTTTATTCACATTTTAAATACAAAGTGACAAATTATTAAAGTTATGAATGCGAATTACTTACATGAATGAACACATTATTTGTTCGATCACTGCTACAGGATTGCGGGATATCATCTAAATGATAGTCATTTTTATCGTAACCACCACAGCATTCCAACTGAAAATCAAATATAAACAGAATCAAAATGGGAAATAAGCTTCAAATACAAAATGTAACAAAAGTCTAAAGCATAACTATAAGGAAGAAAATTTTAACTAGTTAAGAAATTGAAATTACTTTTCAGAAACATCGAATGAAAAATAATGCAGTTCTGTATGTATTGGCTTTTTGTTAGATTAACGTCTCTTATGGAAATTATATTAATGACGGTGTATGTATTTGATAGAATCTTAATTTTCAGGTCAAAATGGAGGCAATTTTTTTATGTTTATATCCAATTCTTAATAAGTTGCGAAAGAAAAGTGATTTTTACTTTTAAAGTGAACTTGGTTGTCATCATAACTAGTACCAATTGATAAAATATAAATAGGTTAGACCCCCCCTCCCACCCTCTCAAAAAAATGCTCTTATTTATTTAGACTTGCTATCAAGATCTAAACATTTATTTTTCAAGATGATGGTTTATTTTTCAATACAATGGAGCAAAGGCATCTAATACTGCATTGAAGAAGTAATAACAGTTATTTCTGGAATGGTAGTGTTTTTAAAAATTTATATTTTTTTAAAAGTATATTTATAGGTTGCTAGGTAAATATGTCTGGAAACTACAATAAGCATCTCTTCCCAACATTTTAACTTCAGAAATTTTAGTTCAAAGAATATCCATTTCTTGTAACGAGTGAAAAGGGAAATTTGATATCCAATAATCTGCAAAAATTATATATAAGACATAATTAAAATTAATATTTGATCCTGAAAGATAATTTATTAAAATAATAAAATGGAGAATGTGTTGAAGACAATGGAATTCAAGGAGTCCTCTACTTATTGATAAGTTTATTTTGGGAAATAAAATTCAAGAACATAGAATAATTACAAAATAACCAACTGCCTATTGAAAAAAAAGGAGCATATAAATTCCCAAAAGTAGGAGCATATAAATATTTACTTAAAATTAAAAATATGCTAATAATTTTAATTACTCTTAACTTCTGTTTTCACTTTGCAACAGGTAACTGAACAAAGTCAGGTTTAATTCTGTTAGGAAAATAGAAAAAAAATATTCCTATCCTTATTCTCCTTCTGCTAATATTTTTAAAAAATAATTATAATAATTGTCAACAGAATTTTTTCAAAACAGTAGTAAATAAAGAATAAAATCCTACTGCAATGTTCGATAAAGTAATTCTTTTTAAAACTACTTTTACTGCTTTATAACAAAAATTATATAAAAAATTTTTTGATGGCATTTAAGCTTTAGTAATTTAAAAGAAAACTACAATCTTAGGTTTTTCCCCTAAAAACAAACTTGTAAATATTGAAATAATGAGAATTTATGTCTGGAAAAAGAAAAGGTAATTAATGGAAGCCTTCCGATCCTTTTTAATGCCTTCTGCCATGTAATGATATTTATTGCTTATTACACTCTCGTATCGCCATCTATTTTTTGAAAACAGAAGCTAAAAGTAATAAATATTAAATCGTGTTTTGATGCGTCTCGACCAGCATCAAATATTGCCTTTATTTTACTTACGTGTAGTTGTAACAATTCCACAAATCGCAAAGATGCCATGTCTTCCCGTTGGGATCTGTCAATCGCATTTTTTATCGAATCCGTCAAAAATTGCTGAAACTGAAAAACAATATTTATTAGTGAGAAATGTAACAAAATAATAAATACGAGATATTTTAAAACCATTGATCATGCAGTTATCATTAAGAAATTAAGATACAAGCTATATTTTAATTATTTAATTTCTACTGGTTATGTAAATTCTTGTCTTCTTATGAATTAATTTTATAAATTTTGTGCAGTAAATTAATTTTGTAAATAAATGGATATTTTGTAAAAATACCAAAATACTATTTTGTAAAAAATAGCAGCATTAATTTTATAAAATTAATGCTATTTTCTTGAGCATTTTATACTAAAATTTTGTTGCTAAATTTTATAATGAAAAATGATTTTCTATAGACATTTATTATTCCTCAATAAAAAAAAATAATAATTTCGGTTATAATAGGTTACTTATTCTCCCCTTTAAGAGAATTAATTACAGAGTTAATATTTTAAAAATAACTTAATTGGATATTATTACAAGCATAAAGTACTGTACTATATTGCATGGTATGTTCAATATTTGCAATATTGCATTATATTGTACAATCGCGTTTAATAATGTATAACATCAAACAAAAACGCACCATAATTACACCATGCTGTGCTATCTGGAATATAAAAGCTTACGAAACAATCAAAAATACTTTTGTCTTATTTATGGGTTTTTTTTTCTAGGAAAACCAATCTGATTATATAAATCATAGTAAATGATAATCTACGTTTTGAATTATATAATTGGAAGATTCTGATTCTGCTAATTATAATTTAAAGTTTATGTAAGTAAAGATGATGTAAAGCTTAAAACATTAAAGATAGTGTAACTTCAGATGCTATACATAATAGTTTGTGTATTTATATATTTATTTCAAGCTTTATATATAATAAAAATTTTAATTCCTTTAATATTAGGTGATTCCATGCTTTATTTTCCAGAAACAAAGATGTAAAATAATCTCAAATTGACTCAAAACGTGATTTTGAAATGATAGTAATTTAATATTCATGATTATTAAATGGTTGTTTGTTATATAAAAATTTCAATAGGTAATGCTTCTATTTTTGGCATTATTTAGCTTGTTAAAGTAATAGAGCTTGAGATAGTATCAGTCTTAAACAACTACTTTGGAGGAACTTTAACAATTTCTTTGTTGTATGCGAGGTTAAAAACATTAAAAATGGTATGAATAAAATCTTATTGTATAGAAATAAAATCACAATAAGATCCAACAGATAAGACGACAAAGGGGATTATCATATTTTATGTTCTACTATCTAAAAGAGAATGTTTAGAATATAACCATTATCAACCTAACATCCATAGTAAAAATTGTAATTGCCTTAACATAAAACAAATTATTTTCAAAATTAGTGACTGAAAAAATAATTCATCTAGATATCCAAAATGCTCCTGGAAATATAATAAATAGGTAGTGAAGAAAAGGTGTAATTGAAAGTCTTCTAGCGCACAACAATGAAGAAATACTTGTTTTTAACACACAGCAGCTTCTAATCGATTAACCTGCTATTTTGAGGGGAGGGGGCTTTCTAAAGTAGTGGCGATGCTGCAAGTTTTGACCTTTAACTATTTCTTGAAATGAACGAGAAATAGTTCTGTAGCCATGATGCTGCATATAAAATGAGGATTAGAAAAGTTACTTTTATCGAACAGATGCATAAGCTAAATTTTTCGATATTTTGACAAGTCAAAGCATAAAAATTATAAAGAAATTGAATTAAAAATTTTGGTGAAATGATAGGAAGTAGAGTGATCCTTGTTTCTTTTTTAATTAAAATTACAAAAATGTAAAAATAATTTAAAGATAGAAAGCAGATGCGAAATATTGCATCGTAAGACTTATTTTATTTTTCTTCATTCAACTATTTGTTTTAGAATACAGGTAAACAACGGAATAAATTATTCTGCAATTTAATCTTAAATCCAAAATGAAAAAATATAGCAATGTCACTTACTTTTTCCCCATCAGCATGTTTCCACACCAGACCTGCAGCAGTTAGTTCCATAAGCACAATTATCACGAGAATGACGAAATACTGAAATTAGAAAAGAATTTGAGGATTTATTCGATGTTCAAAAAATTTATAATTCTGTTGATATCCATATATGTTATTCTTATTCATAACTCATGCCGATAATAAAGAAATCTGTATAAAAATTTCTAGATTGTAGATTTTTCCTTCATCAATCATTATTTCAAGATTATGATAAATAAAGTAAAAAAAAATTTCACATACCTAATTATTATAATACAAATAAAGAAGCAGAACGAATAAAATTTAAATTACTTCTCAAGGTAAACTAACTTAAGATTCGCCATCTGTGCACATTTTTAAGCAGGTATTCTGAAGGAATTTTTATTTCATTTTATTTAGCAGGTTCAAAAAATTATAACTTGAAGGACTTAGATATAATATAAAAGGGGTTTCACATAGTTTAATTTTAATGAATATTAAATTTATGCAAATTAAATTTAAGAGAAAAATTATTAATTAAAATATATGAAATTGATTTGCATGTGTTCGCTGACTTTGTTTAAAGTACTGCGAATAACATATTGCTTTAAAGTACTTTAAAGTAAAAATCAAATTTCACATAACTAATTATCATAATACAAATAAAGGAGCAGAACGAATAAAATTTAAATTACTTCTAAAGGTAAACTAAAGATTCGCCATCGGTGCATATTTTTAAGCAGGTATTCTGAAGGAATTTTTATTTCATTTTATTTAGCAGTCTCAAAAAATTATAACTTGAAGGACTTGGATATAATATAAAAGGGGTTTCACATAGTTTAATTTTAATGAATATTAAATTTATGCAAATTAAATTTAAGAGAAAAATTATTAATTAAAATATATGAAATTGATTTGCATGTGTTCGCTGACTTTGTTTAAAGTACTGCGAATAACATATTGCTTTAAAGTACTTTAAAGTAAAAATCAAATTTCACATAACTAATTATCATAATACAAATAAAGGAGCAGAACGAATAAAATTTAAATTACTTCTAAAGGTAAACTAAAGATTCGCCATCGGTGCATATTTTTAAGCAGGTATTCTGAAGGAATTTTTATTTCATTTTATTTAGCAGTCTCAAAAAATTATAACTTAAAGAATTTGGATGTAATATATAAGGGGTTTCACATAGTTTAATTTTAATGAATATTAAATTTATGCAAATTAATTTTAAGAGAAAAATTATTAATTAAAACATATGAAATTGATTTGCAGGCGTTCTCTGACTTTATTTAAAATACTGCGAATAACATATTGCACATAGATTTGTTTTTATAATCATGAAGTATTCATTTTAGTTATAATAGTATATAAAAAGGATTTTTAAAAAAATTATGCATTTGTGTATTCATTAGCATTTGAGAAATAAAAATCGCATATTATTAACTAACTTTGTTCAAAGAATTCTTCTGCGTCAAATACAGGCTTTGATAAATTACCAACTGCGTACACAGCTATGAAATGCATAAGGGTCGTTTTATGTATTTTTTTCTAGCCAGTGAAATTATACATCATTAACGCTTTCTTTTACATCAATTCACTTACCGTAAAAAGCATGCAAGGACTGTCCAAAGCAGCACCGCAACAACCAAAGAAGCCTATAATAAGGATGATAACGCCTAGCGTGATCACCACATAGCATGCTTGATAATACTGTGGAATATCCAGCCCTCGATGGTACTCCCAGAAATCGGAGTCACTTCTCACCCAAATTCCAAGGCCTAATATGGCTCCTCCCATCACCTACAGAAAAATAGATAATGATCGAATAAATTTAATATAAATACTTTATAAAAATACACTTCTATTAGTGCTTTAAAAAGAAGAGTTTATCTATTGTTTTAATTTTTTTCCAGCATTTATTCTTCAATTAATAATTAATTATTAAAAATATTTTGGATTCATCAAATTAAAATTTCTCAAATTTACTATTAGATGGCACCACTAACATAGAATCAAAATTTATTTATTCTAAAAGCATTTTAAAAAATGTGTTATATTACAGAATATACAAATGTACAAAATTTCAAAACTCTAGAAGTGAGGGAAAAAATCTACTTTCTTTACAAACATTAAACAAGTCAAATTCAATAAAAGCATATGAAAAAGTTGAAGAACACAGTTTAGAGTAGAAATATAATCCATTGAGAAACATATTCTTTGAATGAGAATTTCTCCGTTAAACAAAGATTTCTATTTCCATTCCCCGTTATTGCAAAAACAAAGACATGTTTAAATATCAATAAGGTGTATTGCATTCCAATAAAATAAAATAGAACTTGATACATCATCTCCTATTAGAGTTCAATGATTCATATTGCATATAGTTTTGCTTTAAGTTTCAGAAAATTGTAAAATAATATATCTCCTTTAAGAAATATAATTATTTGTCATTATCTAAAATAATTATCTAAAGAGTTAACTATGAAGGGGGGGTTAAAATTCGGAACTGAATTTTTAATAATTGTTGAAATTTGAATTTGACTGTAATGTAAACAAATATGATAGATATAGAGTTACATCCTAGATAAAGAGCCCTCTCTTGGAGCCTCATAACTTTGAATGATTATGAGAAGAAAAGATTATTTTGTAGTTTTTCCCATTTTTTTTTTTTTAAAGCAGCAGCAATAACAACAAAAACATGAGAAGTAGGAGCAATGAAATGGGTTCCATTATTGCAATTATTTTAAGACATAGTAAAATTTACGGCACTTACTCTAGCGCAAAAATAAATTGATTCAAATAAATAAAGCTTTAATAAAGGCAAAGATGAAGGTTTATGTAAAAAGTAGACTTATTTGTTTACATTTTTTGCTGCTACTGGTTGTCTTCGAAACCATAACATCTTCATCTTTAAACTTTAAAATGAAGTATTAATCATATACTTTGTAATTATCTTATTTGACACCGAGTTTAAAACTTTCTGTTTGAAACATATAGTTGTAAATTCTTTTCGATAATATCCATTTTATACCGTTTTATTAATGATCGAAGAAAAGCAAAAAGATTGGCTTTTCCAAAATGGTTACAGTAGTAGATTATATGATTGCTACAATTATTTATCGGAGCTGAAAATAAACATAAGTGGCAAATAGACATATGGCCGTTAAGAAAAATTACTTTTCTCATGAAATATGAAAAGCATAATGGCGTTAACGTTTATCAAATGGTTCACACAAATAAAATTAGAACCATTTATTGAAGATTCGATACGATATTTGCATTTAATTGCTTTTTTATTTAAAAAAAGCGACACAAAAGAAACAATTCAAGCATCTTTAAGTTTCTGCCTCATTCTCAAAGGATACTTCATCAAATCACATTTCACAAATTAAAACTTATTTAATTTTTAAATTTGTTTATTGATACTTTTATTTCTTTATAATTTTAGAAACGTTCGTATACGTTTTGATCAATTTATCAAAATCAAATTTTGTTTTATTATTTTAATCGATAATTTAAGCAAATCAAAACATTTAATTCAGTAATAATCAGCTCCTATTTATCTTTTGTGGTTTTACTCGACACCAATTTGTGTCGAAAAGTATGTAAATCACATTTGCTTGCTGAGTCTTTACAACATGTTTTCTTTTTGCATTAGAATTATTTTAGAAAGTGAAATGTTATACTAACTCCTATTTTTTAATCTAAAGCATTATCCAAAGTCTGAATTTGCATTTGACTTATCTTATTTTTTTTCTTCCAGTAAATTTGCATTATATGTTGAAACTACAACTAAAATTCACAGAATTCTAAAAGAGTTTGAAATTACCATACAAATTTATTTGGCATTGAAATTTCATTGCATCTCTATCGCTTGTAAAAACTACGAAAGTTAGTTTAAGCTTCAAAAACAGCACAGTTTATAATTTTCCGACATGGAAGGTTAATGCAAACAAGAATAATATTATCAAACGATTATATCAGTAGATATATAAAAAATAAAACATTAAAAATACGAATTGCAGCTTTTTATAACACACCAATTTAATCCAATTACTTCAAACATAAAAGTTTAATATCTATTCTAACAAATTTAATCCAGCGAATTGGAATTTTTATGCGAAATTGAGCATTTTAATTAAATAAGTCACTTGAGTAGAATTTTTTACACAAAAATGAGCTCTTATGCGAAAGAAAATACTCTTTCAGAGGCATTTTGATCAAAATGTAAGATAATTGATTAATAAACAATAAAAGGTATTTAAATATTTTTTGATGGACTGTATATTTGATAATATCCTGTTGATCCAAAACATGTACCTATGAATTACAAAAGTATAACTCTTATTGAAAAGATTATTATTGAAAAAATGAAGCCAGATTTTGTGAAGTTCTTTCTATTGTGCTGATGTTCAATGAAATCAGGTTTATTTTTTAAAAATGCTTAAGATAAGAGGAAATTTTCTATTTTTAATATTACTTGAAAGTCATTAACATATTTTAAGAAATTCAATATGGGCATATAATTATATAAAAGAAAATAGTATATATACAATGCAAACAGACATGGCAGCCACTCTTGATCATCTTTAACACTTATGAGCTTAGAAATGCTCAAAGCCAATGCTTCAAGAACAACCAAGAATTCATCATACTGATCGTATAGTCCCTTATACAACTCGACGAACATTAAAGCACGATACGAGCGTTTTCAGATTCTACATAACGAGCTACTTATGATGAGCGTTTTCAGATCCTACATAATTCTCAGGAAAGGAGGAAACCATGCATGAATATCCGCACTAAACATTGGTAACGAAATGAATGACACAATGCAACTCGCTCCCCCTCCCCGGATGGCGGACTTGTGAGGAAAACCAAAGGGATGAAGCTGAAGTGAGCGATGACAAGATGACAACCATCTGAGCCTGACCAGCTGAGCCGAACGTCCCAGATGTTACACACAAGGTAACATCTGGTATCTGGTACAAGGTAACATAGGTAAACAAAAAACCTTTTTTGTTGTTGTTGTGCGAAAGAAAGTATGAATGTAGATGCATATCAGATGATGAATGAATGACTGTGCGTATGAGTATATAATGATGAATGTTAATAAATACATTTCTATCTACCACATCTCTAAGAAGAACATGATTGGTAATAATCATGATCATAAGGTTGAATCAAAAGTAACAAGGTTTTGATTAATTAAAAATTAGGAGTCGGAGATTGTGATCCGTTGAGATCGGGTTCTCCGTCAAAACTCCCCAACTCTGGTATATCCTCACTAAAAAGGTAAATTTCTTTTTTTCAGAATTTGTTTTTAAGCCCAGGGACGCTTGTTCTTAGGATCGACTTACATTTATGAAATTTATTCATCAAAAGACCGTGTTAAAAAAACGTAATATATTTTGTAATAAAAAGAATGGATTTAAAAAAAGCAATATATTTCAAATAGTTTCTGATGATAAAAATTTGTTTGATAATATTTGATAATATTATTAATATTAGAAGTATAATAATGCGAGCCTTTTTAGTTTTCATTTTCAATTTAAAAGAATATGAAAACTATGTACCGATGCTCGTAATGTTTAAAAGATGATTCAAAGTAGTGTTTATTTAAAAATGAAGTATTTTAAACGGATATAACGAAGGTATTTCCACTGCCGTGCAAAGTTTTATGCAATTCTACCATAATATATTTCTTGTCAGTCTGGTCTTTTATTTAAAAAGTGTCAAAAATATCATATATGACTTTTGAATAATTCAGGTTTTTGAAAACATAGTGGATATTGAGGGCTTGCGATGAAAAGGGTTTTTCTCCTTTTTTAGAAATACTTCATCTAAATGAAAAACGGTATATATGTATTTCCAAATTATTCAACAAGTTGTTAATCAACTAATGTTTTTTTAGAAGTGTGCTTAAAATTAATGAAATTAGCAAACAGTCCTAACAATTGTTTGTTACGTAGGAGAAGGCAAAATATAGTTGAAAAATCAACCCTTCATGTAATTAGATAAAAATGATAAAAATTGATATAATTGCAAAATAATTTAAAAAAATAGAAATTGATAAAAAGGGCAAAATAATTTAAAAAATAAAATGTTGAACGATAATTTTAGAATAATGTTAATTCTAATGAAATTTAATATTATAGAAAAAACTTTCGTAGTAATTCTGCTTTATGATTCGAATTTTGTTATTATTCTTTTATAGTTTTGAGCTTTATTTGCTGATAAAACTATAATGTCATTAGTGTTAAATATCTGACATTAAAAAATAATTTTTAATAAAGGGTGAAGGCCAAGTTGTTTTAACTGTAACAGTTTATTTTGAAGGTATTTGATTTTTTTGTTTACACATTTAATTATATCAGAATGAATAAGTTATCGAAATTCGAAATTAAAAGGGCTTTCGAAAATAGTATAAAATTTTCTGATAAAAAAATTTAGTTATTTACCCCATAGAAAAACCAGGGAATAAATGTGGAAATATCTGTTTTGAAGAGAGAAAATATTTGAAGTACTTTGAAGTCCAGAAACTTAGGGAAGCAGAATGGGAAAATGGTACCAATCATTTCGCTTCCCCTAATAATTCACTAATATTTTGTAGCCCTTTAGTCTTATCGCCTGGACGCTAAGTCCCTGCTGAGCAAGAAGTCATATTTGCTTGCCTTACCTCAAAAAGTTTATTTATTATTATATTAAATTTCTTTGAAGTCGCTGAATTAAAAGCTGATGGAAAAAAAGTGAGTTCTCTATTCTCTTGGGAGTATAATAATGATGATGGTGTTATGTGAGCTCCATTTCCGATGAAGGGTTGCACTTTCTGCGTTAAAAGTCTATTTAAAAGTCGCACAAGAAAACTGATTACAGTTCAGATGGCGCTGGTGGCACCGCTCATTCAATACTCCAAGCATTACAGCAGACTGAAATTGAAACATTTGTAGTTAATGTTATTCTGGGTAAAACTTCTTTATTTGAAACTTCAGTTACACCGTTTAAATTATTTTAATCCAAGAAGGGGCTTCAGTTTTAAATTTAAGCCCAGATTCAGGCATTCTAAACCTGATATATGGTAAACCATTTGAAATTTAAAGAAACTTTCCAATAAATAGAACTCAAATTAAAAGTAATCTCAAAACAAAAAGTGCTGCTAGACAGTATGGAAGGCATTGGAGCAATGACTATGATACAGTTATTTCCTTATTAATTAATTTTTAATGCTTCATTATCGATTTTAAAGATTTTTATCATTTTATTTTTTATAGAAAAACATTTTCATTATGTATAAAATTAATTATTGACATACTGAAATTCAAACACTTTGAAATTACTAATATTAACTCAGAATGAGTTATTAATATTTATATAATGAGATCAGAGATTTCAAACAAAATCAGAGTTGTATCCTGCTGATAACAATAATTATATTTTGCTTTTCTTATTCCGAATAGCATATTGCTTTTTTATTGGTTTCAGGAATCATTCAAGACGGTACATCATTTTGACGTTTTCTTTATTTATTTTTTAATTTTGATTGTTTAAAATACCGACAGAATAGTAAGAATATGTAGATTATTTTTTGGGAGGAAATTCAACCTAAAACAATTATATATATTTATTTTTCAAGGCAATAAATAAGTCTATCTATTAAGTGAATAATTATACGTCGAATGAATTACTTTTTCCAAGTGCAAAGAACTAACAATTTATCAGAATAGTAAATATTCTAGTTTGCATTAGTAATATTCCTATTCCGAAAATAAATTTTTTAATAACTATTTTTATAAAAAGCTTAATTTCTTTTTTAGTTATTTTTTTTAGTAAAGATATGGATGTCAAAACGAAAGTCATAAAGGTGTGAGACTGATGAAAATACTCGAAGTAAATTAGAATTTTAATCACATTTATAATATATTTAAAGTTCCAATGAATAACTAAGAACTTTTCTTCTTATCAATATATTGTGTTACTTAATGTCTCTGTAATATTGCTAAATTTTCGAAGAAAAAATCTTTTTTTTTGCAATCCTAATAAAGCAGCGTTTAAAGCTTTTTTAATTTTTTGTTATTTACTACTTATGATCTTTAATATATTTCATAACTGAAGATAACAAATATTACAGAACTAAAAAATCAATATTCTCCAAATTAATTTCTTGATAGTGTTAGTTCTGTTAACTAAATTAGAATGTTAACTAAATTTTAATATTAATGATACTCAAGAGCTCTAAAATTATTAAAATATTCTACTCTCATCGGAAATCTATCAGTTTACAAAATATCGATAGCAAAATTTCATCCTTACAAAGAATAGAACATGTAAAGGTGTTAAATTACAAAATAAAATTTTATAATTAAAAAGATAACAGAAACGCGAATTAGAAGAGTAATTATTTAATGGCACATAGAACTGAATGTAGGCAATAGAAATAAGTTGTATTTATTAATAAGGATTATTATTTAAAGATGATCAGAAGCAAAATATGAACTTCCAGTTTTTGGTTTGATTCCAACGCTTCATAGATAAGACCAAAACTTCAATTCCGCAAAATTACCTATATTACGATAGCTTAAAAATGCTTTAACATTAGTAGACAAAATTATCACAACATTTCTTTTAGGTAAATTCCGCTGATTTGATAATACAAAGAAAATTTCATTTCAGTTTGATTTGAAACATTTTTATAAATCTGATGAATAACGCGATAAAACCTAAAATCTGGCGAAAGTGAATTATCTACAGTTATACTTAATTAATGCACATATTCTTATCTTTTCTGCAATAAAGAATTACAGGAGAAAACGATTTATGAACTAAATTAACATTTCTTAAAGCTTTTTCACTCTATTTTAGCGGCCGGCGTCCTGGCATAGGGGTAGCGCGTCTACCCTGTGATCTGGGCGTCCCTGTTTGGGCATGGTTGTTCTTCCGTTGTTTTATCTGTGAGCTGTGTGAATGTGCCCTCCTGTAAAATGGGGTTGTGAAAGCGAATGAGTGATGCGTGAGTAGCTAAGTCGTACTCTTGGCCCTAGTTGGCGCTACTATAAAAACAAGAGACGCTCCCTTTCAGGCTTAAATCGGCTGTCTTCGAACAGCGGGATTGTCCGTGGCAGGTGCCATAAGAAACAACAACTCTATTTTCTCGAATTGAAAGGGGTCAAAAACCGCAGTCCTATAAGAACAATTTTACCACACTTCCAAAGAGAAAAATAATAAAGAGGCTGCAGCACTAATTAGAAATAATCAAAAGCAAATTCTACTGAAATCTTTCATTTGGGTTAATTAAGGATCTTAAGTATTCAGGGTGGAAAGACAGGACTTTCCCAGAATATTAATGCTCTTTTGTTCTCTATCGTGGCAATGAAGAAGTAATACACCTTGCAATGGATCCCAGCCCACGTGGGCATTGAGGGAAACGAGCAGGCCAACCGACACTCTTGCCAAGGAGACAAGAGCAGTGGATCCCACCCCTCTATCTACTACTGCTCTGGATGCTAATGCCGTGGCAAGATAGAGGAGAGACATAAAAAATAAAAGAGAAATATAAAAGAGACATCACAACCAAAATTACAAGATTCAGAACAGGACACCTGAGGGACATCAGGATCATGCCCGAAGGCTCTAGACTCTATGGAAAATGCAGACACTGTCCAGACGTGCAGCTGGATCCGGAACATATTTTTAACTGCCGTTCTCTTATTTCGGCCCTCTTCAAAATAGACATTGACTACACCAGGGATATTCTTTATTCCAATAAAGCTGAAGATGTGGCCAGAATATTAATGCTCTTCTGTTCTCTATCGTGGCAATGAAGAAGTCATGCATCTTGCAATGGATCCCAGCCCAAGGATATTCTTTATTCCGATGAAGCTGAAGATGTTCCCACAATATTAATACTCTTCTGTTCTCTATCGTGGCAATGAAGAAGTCATGCATCTTGCAATGGATCCCAGCCCAGGGATATTCTTTATTCCGATAAAGCTGAAGATGTTCCCACAATATTAATGCTCTTCTGTTCTCTATCGTGGCAATGAAGAAGTCATGCATCTTGCAATGGATCCTAGCCCACGTGGGCATTGAGGGAAACGAGCAGGCCGACACTCTTGCCAAGGAGGCCAGAGCAGTGGATCTCACCCCACTGTCTACTACTGCTCAGGATGCTAATGCCGTGGCAAGACAGAAGCTCTGTACCAATCGCAAGAAATTCTCCTTGACAAATCTAAATTATAAAAGAGACATCACAACCAAAATTGCCCTCTTCAAAATAGACATTGACTACACCAGGGATATTCTTTATTCCGATAAAACTGAAGATATGGCCAGGGCTGTTCTGCATGCTTTCGGCCCAATCTAATAGTCCCCCCCTCTCTCTTTCCTCCCTTATTTTCCATTGCACTTGTCACTCAACAACAACAACAAGCATCTTAAGCCCACATAATTTTTTTTAATTAATTTTCGCCTGCAAATAATGAAGGAAAAAGTAACAAACTCGAAAGAAACAGGCCACGTGTGAGATTTTAACACCCATTTGTGCTTGTAACCCAAGGATAAATAAGCGCCGAACTGGATCATAGACAAATTATGGTGTTAGTGAGAATTTTTGATTATTAGTGTTAGTAATTTGGATCAGAATTTAAGAATAAAAAGATGAGTTTTTTTTAGTGAATTCTGAAAAATTAGTTTTTACAATTTCTAGACATTTTTTAAGTCAACTGTTTTGTTTCTATACTTACAATTTTTCAACACTCTGGATAGATCAAAATCTTGTACATGATTTTTATTTATTTAATTCCGTTGGTTTTTATTTTTTCAATTAGAAATCAAAATTATTTTCAGTTTTTAAGAGTATTTTCTTCCATTTTAAACTAAGGTTAAACTATATAATTATACAGCTAAACAGGTGATGAATTTAGATATCTGTTTGTCTTCAACCATATTATTACTTTTTTCAGAAAAATTATTTAATTCCGTTGAAATATAGCAACAATTCTCACTTTTTAGTATATGAATTCCATTTCAACCATTCTTACTGAATTTTGCTCCGTTTCAATTAATTTTGTATTTTTAAGTAATTAATGCAAATATATCTTTTGTGCCACTCATAGATTTTTAATACTATCTACTATTATTTAGAATTATTTAATACTTTTTCTCAATATCCTTGCACGTACCTTAATAGATTAGTTTCTATGGTAATAAATGATGTACAGTCTGATACATTCACGGAAGGCAAAATTAATGGGAGAAACTTGTAAAAGGAGTTTACAACATCGTGTTGGGTCATTTCTGGATATTTCAAACAAATTCTCTTGAAAAATTTCATTCTTAATAAAATTTTGTTTCACTTGATTAATCTGTTTATGTAGGTCCTTCTGAAAGAGTGCATATTTTTGTGCTGTTAACTTTTGTATAATGCATTTGCTAGATTCCTAAAAATTGCCAAATTATGAAAACAGACAAGAAACAAAAAGCACTAGCACAAAAAAGAAGAGTAGATTTCAAAGGGCCATGGTGTTCTTATTGAAAGGCCTCGGCTTCTAAAAAGAAGGATTTCATGTTCGTAATCCGATTTCATCAAAGAACCACTGTGTGTATGGATTTAGTGTTGGTTAATTCTGATGTCTTGGTCAAACATATTTCTGCTGGTATGATGCGGAAGTTTAGAAAAGGAGGTGCCTAGGTGTTATTTGCTCATTTGACCATGGTTTAGAATCACAAACTGGATACGAAAATAGCATTAAATTTAGTAGCGTTTGTTTTAAAAAAGAAAACTCTTATACTTCTTTAGATATTTTTTCAAGAACTACTGACATTTTAACGGGCATTCTACAATGCTTTCTTCATGATCAAATGTGATTCAGTACAACCAATTCAAGTAAGCATCTCCCACTTCATAAATTTATTTATTATCAACTGGCTATTATTCTGCGCCTCTTGTAAAGAAGAAGAAGAAAAAAAAAAGAAAAAAAAAGCTTAAGCTTATAACATGGGGAGAGGAAGTTCCATTATCGTATTCTTCAGCATATTTTCTTGATAAATTTCATTTTTTGTAAAACAAAACGTTTATGTGAGCACTTTTGTAGATGTGATTTTTGTTTGTTAAATTAGCCTCCGTATAACACAAATAAAAGGTTATAAAAATTGCAGTATAATATATTTCAAATTAAGGCGTGGATCTGAAGTTAAAAAGCATAGTATTATATTATTATGACTAAGAAAAAAATTTCTCAAAGCAGTATTACAAATAAATTTTCCCATTAAACAATGTTTTCTTTGTCATTACTACTAAGCATCATTATCATTTAAAGATATTTAGTTTCCAAAAAGATATCCCGTTGCTTGAATTTGTTTAAGAATTACTTCAACATTTAGTTTACTTTTTGTAAAGTAAAAAAAAAATCTGTTGTTTATGATTGCTTGCTTTTAACCAAAGATCTTTAGAATTTTTTATGTAGTTCTACGCACTCGTAAAGATTTCTTTTGAACTTCATTTTTCCTTTTGTAGAAGCATCTTCGTTCATAGGAAATGTAGGTAGAGGAGGAAATTCGTTCATAGGAAATGTAGGTTTCTTTTAATTTCTAATGAGATATCATTTAAAATTTAATTTATAATTTAACTTATATGATATAAAGTGCCTTTTTTCTTAAAAATTCTTATTACTAGTTTTTCGTGTTCAGATGAAAGTCTGTACCAATTCTGGAACCGTGGTAGAGAGGCCTAATATTACACACAGATTTCTTGCATCTTACAAATTTAACACCAATTAAGAATAGATATTTATGTGGGAACATGCGATTTACATGGAAACAAAACAGCACCTGGCATGTTGCATTTATTAAATCAGATATATTTTTTGCTTGTCGAATTTAATAAATGCTTAACATATTATATTTTATTTTCTGTATAAATTTTATTTTCCTTTAGAATAACTCAACATATTGCATAAACATCTCGCAATAAACCGAAAATATGACTTTTGATTGATTTTTATCTATTTATCTTCTTACATCTTTTTTAAATGTCATTAATTTAATATTCTTTTGAACGAAGAAAATGATAAAAGTTTCATAAATAACTGAATGTTTATAAAATATTTGCTATTTAATCTAATGTTTCTTATTTTTATAGTCTAATTTCTTGTTAGTTATTTGAATTTTCTCATATTTTCAAAAAAAAAAAAAAAAAAAAAGATGTATAACTTTCCCCTCCCCCCTTAATTTCATAATAATATTTGATATGAATTATTTTTTTAATATGAATTTGAGATTCATAAATTGTAAACAATGATTTTTTTAACGAGACAATTGAGAATCATGGATGTTTAAAAAATTTCAGTTCATATTCCTTATTTTTATTTTCCAATGATTTCAAGGAAAAAAAAAATCATGAAAGGAATTAATTTTAAATATTCCATTGGAATTCCATCTTTAACTTTTCAAATTATATATTTTTTCTTTAGTACATAGTCTCTTTTGTACTTTCCAGTTTTAAGAACACAGTAAAATTCTTCGAGCAATAAATGGGATCGTATTTATTTTGTTTGAAAAAGGTAAAAAAAATGGTAATGTTTAACGAACTGCGTTCTAAATATATTTTATAGCAATGAAAAGATAACGGCATACGTTTTTTTTTTAAATGGCGAATGATAAGATATAACCTTTAAGTTTTCCAGTAGTTAGAATTCATTATTAATTCATGCGATAAAGTGTGACAAGAATTTTTAATTAATAAATTCTAACTGTATTTTGCTTTTCCTAAGTTGTTATGCAGCGTGTTTGGTGCAACAACCGTTTATCCAACAACAATACAATTCCAGAGGAACACACAGGTAACGATTCACTGCTGTATGTGGATAGCTCACCTTCTCCTTATCAGCACGTCAGATAGACGTGCATTCCTTCACCTTGTTTGAGTTGGCTGATAAGAAAAGTACTTGTTAGTTTCGTATGTTGAGATCACTAAAACAAACTGCTTGCAACCGATCTTGGAAATTTAAGATGATTAATCTCCGTTTCAATTTCAAGTACGGGACCTATTTCTAATAAATATTTTTGAAAAAAAAAATCTTGCAGATAAGAGAAATTATCATTTCCAATCTCAAGAGGGAATCATAAGCGTTTTTACAAGAAAGAGTTAGAACTAATTTGGATGAATTAAGCCTATTAGCCACCGAATTTAAGTATTAAACTTACTTTTTTTTTCTAATAATTTTTTGAAAGTGTTAGAAGATAAGAGAAGTTATTTTCAAATTGTACATATTCTTGATTCGTACACAGTTATGGGAGAAAAAAGTTGAACTGATCTTGAAAATTTAATCGGATTTATATTTTTTTTGTACTTCAAATATACGACTCATTTATCCTGAATATTTTTTGAAAAATGCTCAGAGATAAGAGGAAAAATGATTCTTTTCCTAACTCGCAGAAGGACATACTAATGAATCATAATAACATTTGTAAGAAAAATTAGTAATATGAAAAATGAATTATAAAATGTTTCAGGGCATGAGTTGGGTTAGCTTAAAATATTATGTGTTAAATGCGAAAAAAAATGGGTATTATTCCTAGGTACATATTTTTTAAAAATAAAAGACAGTACTTCGACACATTTATTCCCTATTATAAAAAATCTGTGGAAATACCCGTATTATCAGTATAAAAATGTTGTTTATCTTTTAATATTTAAATCGGATAATTCTATTAATTTCTACTCCGAGGTATCGATTGAATTATGTAATTAAATTTTTAAAAAAACAATGCTATTGAAACATTTTATAGAGCATTAATTTTTTTTTTACTGATATAAATTGGAAACATCTAACGGAACTGGAAAGTAAATTCATTGCAAAAACTTTTGAATTCATTTCTTTATATGGATGCAAAATTAATAAGTATTAACATTCATTCTAAATTATTTAGTTATGCCCATTTACATAATGTAGAAACAAAGACATTTTTATTTGAACCATAAAAGAAAACTGGAGAAGATAATGAGTCATCCACTTTTGTTGATAAAAGCGTTGTTAATAAATTTTGACGAAAAACTTTTCATTTCAAAATGATTTTATGAATAAAAGGTTTCAATCTATACAAAAAATTTTGTATACAATAGCATTCCTTTTGCAAAAATTACTTATCACAACAGAAAAAAAATGGACATTAACTCAAAAATTGTTGAATAGTTAAAATACATTCAAGAAATGGAAAAAAATCAATTAATTTAAAGTATAAATAATAATTGAACATTCCTTTTAATTATAGAAATCTCTTATAAATTTGTTATCTTCTAATTATGTGAACAGAATATAAGAATTCTATTAATGTGTGTAATATCATGATATAGTAAAAAATGAGTAGGAACCAAGAGTAAAAAATGAGTATTCCTATGATAATATAGTGTCATAGGAGTAAAAAATGAGTATTTCACATTTTGTATTTGAACAAAAAATCAAATACAAAAGGTTAAATAAATTAAGCAATTAAAACACAATAATAGGAATAATAACATAAAGAGCAAACAAAGGTTAATAAAGATAATTAATAAATATAAAGAGATAAATTTTTAACTTTAAATTTAAAAAAATGTATGCAGCTATGTCAAATGGACAGATAAAAAAGAAAACTGCCATAAAGCAATAGAAAAAAGGAGACATTACACACTAAAAGAATGACACTAGTATAATTGTTATAATTTAATGGAAAATACTAAACTGAACAATATTGTGTAGTATTTTTTAGGTACACCAGAGGACTTTTCCCATTAGCATCTTAACTGTTTTCTGTTTATTTCTTAGATTTTTTCAGTTGTATTTTTAAAACATGATTTTACTTAATGTTAATAGACATCGTAAATCATTAGTTAAAATAAAACTTAATTAAATAGGATTTTTTTAGAATTTTATCTAATAACTGCTCACATTTTATACTAATATACTGCTCACATAAGCTGCTTAACATTTTTCTGTTTATTTCTCAGATTTTTTCAATTGTATTTTTAAAATATGATTTTACTTATTGTTTATAGACATCATAAATCATTAGCTAAAATAGAACCTAACTAAATAGGATTTTTTTAGAATTTTATACTAATACCGCGTCAGCATAAGGGCATTAAGACGCACTAGGCCCGCAACCACGGGATATCTTCAGTGAAACTGAGTTTAAAACTTGAAGCTTTCTCGTCCTGGAGCCAGGGCCTTACCATTAGGCCACCACGGCCTCTACAACTATTTCGGATTTACACAATTCCTTTCGTGAAACCAATAAATGCTTTTGTAAAAGGAATAATATGTAAGGCATTAAAATATTTATCGCCTTCAAAAATTTACTAAGAAAGATTCTGAAATTTTCTTTATAACTTTCCGCTTATATTTTAGGTATTTGGTAATTTAATTGTAATAAAAATCATTCGTCTTAATTTTTGTACCCTGTACAGATTAAAAACTTCATGTCAAGCCTTTACATGATCAGCCAGCTTAAACGAGTCTCAACAGAAAAAAAAAAAATCTATTCTCAGTCGCTTCCTTTAAAACGTTTTTAAATATATTTTAACGTTTGTTATCTTAATTCAAGTCATGTTAAAAAATTAACGTAATTTTGGATGACTGCACAAGGTTACGATTTTATAAATGCTTACACAACAATAGATCAGATATCTTCGAAAATAAACGGGCGGAAAAGCGTAAAAGTTATACAAGTATTAAAATTGTGAACGATGTAACAAATGCTATAAAGAGTGGTGTCTGCACGTGGACAGTTATTATATTCAATTCAAGGAGACAATCATAACATCCTCAGCCAAGAAATGTTAATCTTAATGATCCTACCATTAACATTATCCGATATTTGAGAAAATATCAATTGAAAAACTGTTCAATGTCGTCGATTTTGTATGAAATGGAACTCTGTGTGCATTATCAGCCTAAATCGAAAGCGAAAAGAACGAATTTAAATGTATGCGATAATGTTGATTACTTTATAGAGATGAAAAGAGAGAGAAAAAAATGTTACAGAACAATCACAAGCAAACATAAAATATTTTGTAATAGTCTGTGATCGAATTTTTTTTATAAGTAAAGTTTTCCCGATTCATGGCCCAAGTCTTTAGATGGGGACGAACATACTGAGCCTAACGATTGAACAAGGGATCACAAAAGTAGCTAAGAATTTAGACACAATCTTTTTATAAATGCTATCATAAAGACTAAAATAACTCTTATAGATCCTTTGAAAAAACCTGTTTGTATGAAGTGCTGTGTATACAAAACTAGCATTTAAGAAGACTTTCAATAATACGAAAATTAAAACAAAAATCAGAATATCATCAAATCAAATAGCAGTTGAAAAAATTTGATTTTAAATCATATTCATTCTTGATTAATGCAAATTTCTAATTCATGCTTTGGAGATTTAGTGGTTTAACAGAAAAAGCGATATGCAGTTTACCAACTTCTATAGATGCTGTTTTGTTTCATAAAAAATAAAAACCCGAATTTTCAAACGTTTGTGATTTTTTAGATTACATTCTTTTATAACAGAACAATGAATGTTAAATTTTATCCTCTTCAGAAGAGATAAGAATTTGATGGGGTAAATATAAAGCCATCAGACCAGTTTTCAATTCGAGAGGTAATGTTGAGCTTAAAGTATGTGGAAAAATAAACAGTCTTTTAAATATGTTAATTAAAGTTCCGATCTAAATGATCCTAATGCTTTCTTTGAAAAAAAGAAACAGGTCCCCTTTTCTAGAAAATAAAACATATCTACTTCGTAGCGACTTATTTTTAAGGAATATCTTAGAAAACTTTCCGGAATCAATAATTCTAGAACTTGAAATGCAAGATCATTATCAAAGATGGCGTTAGTGATGCGGTTTTTAGTTGTGTGCATTTCATATTTAAAAACATTCTAATAAAGCAGCTTATTTAATTTTTTGGTTTCTCTTAATGAATTGGTTTTCTTCGAATGCGACATTCCTCAAAATCTAATGACTCCTTAATACCTATTATTTAAATAATTTCTTCAATGAAAAAACTAGAAGAAAGTCTTGACTCGTGATACTATTAACTTTGGTTTGCAGAGTAACGCCACATTAAAAAAATTATAAAAATAACTCTATACGAATTAAAACATTTGAAATTTAAAGTAGAGACAGAAACAGTTGATAAAATAATATTTCAATTTTTAAAAACCATTCTATCAAAAAATTTTACAATTGATTATTGTTTCCACTTATCTCCATTTAACGACTCTTCTTATTTTCCATAAAGGGTGGATGCAACATAAAGCCGTACTAAAAGTAGTAGTTGAGATTCGATTTGTCAGTTTTTAAATTTTCTAGATAATGGCCTGAGTATTAATTTTTTAGGCTCAGAATTATTCAAAGAGAAAAAATTAAATCTTTTGGATAAAAATTAGAAAACTCGGTTTAATTCAGTTTTCTGTGAATGATGGAATTGCCACTATTATAAAATAATTGAAAAAGTAATAATAATAATAAAAACTGAATTATATATTTAGAATAATGGAATTACAACTGCTATAAAAAGAACAAAAGTAGTCGAACGAAAATAATAAAAGCTTGAATTTCAATTTTATATTAAAAAATAGTTTCGAAGAAGTTATACTGAAAAAAATATACACAAAATTATATAGCATCATTTATTAACTTTCTATTGCTTATATTGTACAAATCTGCGGACAATAAATAATATGCTATCGTTTTTAAACCTCTATAATGTGCAAAATTTTTTCATCTCAGATAAAACTTATTGAAATGATAATTAAACCCAAATGACAGCATTTTGTTTTATTTAGGTCAGATAATCTCACATGTTGAATTAGATAAATTACTGATTCCAAGATAGTTTCGTTATATCATCCTTAGGATTTTTTTGTTACTGTGATATTTATAGAATGCAGGTGCAAGTTCTTGACTATAAAAGTTTTTCTGAAGTCAAACCTTTGAAAGCATACCTCTTTTGAAATGTTTTAGCTGCTGCGTTAATATTAGTATTAATAAGTGAAAGTTCTTCACAAAATATTTTGAAGAATATAAACTTGATGCAAAATTTCCTTTAAAAAATAGAAAATGGGACGTTTCGATGCTCAGGAGACATAAAAACAAATCATTGTTACGTACACATAAAGTCAAAAATATTTTTTACGTCAAAAGTATTTTTATTTGTTTGAGCGGAATTTCATTTGATACAAAATTATATTCTAACCTATAACAATTCATCAGTTGCACTGAGTTGAAACGTAATTAAACTCTTCTTTGATGTAAGTTCTAACCTAGCTTATCATTCTTAATTTTTTCTAAATGCAACTGAAGACTTAAATCAAGTAAAAAAATACCTTCCTATTATATGCAATTTTAGCTTAGGTAGATGATAAATATGACAGCAAAATTATTTAATATCAGTTTACACTCTTATCAAGAAAAATTAAGATAATTTTATTGTAGTTAAAAATTTTCTTCAGTAAAATCTGGCTCTGAATCAAAAGGCACCAGCCGGTCTGAATCGATTTCCTATGGGACGATGGGTAAAAGAATTTTTTCATCTTGATGAATAAAGGTTGCAAATTGATGATAAATCTTTGCAAATGATAATGGATTCAGAGTATTTTGTTCAATGAACATTTTAGATTCTATAATCCATCAAATTGTAAAAATAAATAAAACTGTGTCAAAACCTTATTTTTAGGTACTTTTATCTAACCCGACTTGTTTCATACCTCTAAACATAAAATTTTGTAACAGATTTTCTGTGACCTTCCTAATTTATTAAAGTTTTGTAATTGTGTTCACTTGAGTTTGCTCGAGGACAATACACTATTTCAGTATTTTCAGAGCTCAATTATCAGGTCCTATATTAAAATAAATCAGTTTATATATTAAAATAAATAATTTTTTATTCATATTAGCAGCTCCACTTAGTAGTAGAAAAAAAGTATTTCAAGATTTCACGATGTCTATATTAACGAATTATGAATCAAAAACCAAAGTAGAAAAATTTAAAATAAAATTAATATCTATTCTTTAATACACCAATAAAAGCGTGATTTAAAAATTGTTTAATCTAAATTTATTTTTAATATTCATATCGCCAATGAAACAACTACGACTTACTGAATATAAAGCATCGGAGAATTGATTCGCCAAGAAGTCACGCCATCGAAAGTTATTAAACAAATTATTACGCTTAGGAGAAAAAAATTAACATTATTATAATATAAATTATATTTTTAAGATTGTAAATTTTTGTTTTAATGATACGCAAATTTTTAAAAAAAGATAACCTTAAGAAATTTTTTGCGCTGTAGGTACAAAATACGATAATGGTTTGAACTGGTATGTATTAGGAATTTATGTCTATGACGTAAGTAAGGCTTATTTAAATTTTAATCATTATATTAAATATCACATGCTTTAAATTATTTTATTTTAGCCAAGATGAGTGAGAGAATTTAGGAAAAATATTATACTTAACATTTCAGAATAACATCTGATTATTGATACATTACAAATATGTAATGTATTTTATAAAGTGACGCTGAATGAGTTAAAAGATTCAAATATGAGAAAGATAAATCATTTCAACTTTTCTTAATAATTTAATAGTTTACAAGGTTTTCTAATTTTATTTTCTTCCACAAGAAAGATAATTTTCGAGCATGCTTTGTGTCATACCCTTTAGCTATAAAATGTTATCTTAATAGTATCGCACTTCCGCACTCGATACAATTAAAATAAAATACAGTTTTTGCTTACGGCGATAACATAGCTAAGATAGTTTAATAAAATGATTTGAAACATGGCTTTTTATAGAAATCTATATAAAAAGAAAAAAAACTTTAAAAAACCCTCAGAAATATTTAAAAAAAATTAAAACTTGTATATATATTAAAGAAAGAAATATCAAAGACAAGCGAAAATTTAAAAATTAAACAAATGTCTTTATTCATATTTTTAGCACCAGGAATTATTTATTGTAAACATTTCATATAAATTTTATTACGACAAAAAATATAATTGATACCGATATTTCCTTAAACTGTTTTGAAACTTCATGATCTATGCTACTAACAGGACAAGATTTTGCTTTATAGTAAGGAACATTCTAAAATTCATAAAGGTTCAACTTTTAAAAAAGTTTTGAACCATTGGTCCATTTTAAAAAAAACAACTTCAGAGCAAAAGGCATTTTAGATTTTTATGTTTTCCATTTTTGAATCTATGGATACTTTTTCTTGCTCTTAGATACGAAAAAATATTTATTAGTTTCTGTTCAAATATCGTGATTTAAGAAGCATTTGCGACATTTTCTGTATTTGTTTAAAATCTACATATGTATAAATCACATTCCATCTTGTAAAAGTTTAAAATAAGAGAATCATGTATTAATTCTTAGAAAATGTTTTCTTTCTGAAGCTCTGTTCAAGTCAATTTCGTTGAATTTAATCGAAAAGTGATTTCGTGACTATAAACATGGAAGTCATCACTTGGATATGTATTACAAGCTGTAACGGTTTTTTACTACCTGTAATATACGACATTAACTAATTTTAAAATCAATAAGAATATTACTAGCTATTATAAATATGTTACCGAAAGTTTAACTTATCAATTTTGGTTTATAAAAAGTATCCATAAAGAATATACAAGTAAAAAAATCAATTCGCATCCTCCATATCTTGAGCGCCGGTGGTCCAACATGGCTTCATGCGCCATCTTCTGCTTCGACAACACAGGTAAACTTCAGAAAAAAAAATCAGTGATAACTTACCCAAATAACAAAGTTTATAGTGAAAAGTATGTATTTCATCCATGCTGTAGCCGGATCGACGTGGGGTGCCATTTCTATCTTAGAGTAATTTAATCCACTTGAAAAATGAAGAAAAACTCAAATTCCACACCCAAACAGCACAAATTTGAAAATAACGAAAGTGAGTTCAGAGTGTATCATTAGCGCACCTTTTCACGCATTACGACAATTGAGTTGCTCACAGCAAACCTGGGCCTTATCGCAAAAAAGCTCAAAGTCCAATCCTACTTCGAGGGGATAAAAAATACGATATCAGAGAGCTCCTAAGCAACATAGATAATATTGCGTCAAGGAATGGACACCGCATTTTAGATTCAGCATCAAAATATGCGCTACTTCCTGAAGAAGATATGAAATTTTGGAGAAAAGTTCTCCGTTAGTTTTATTTGAATAACTGAAGTAGTTTGGTTGGACAATTTGAAGATACGAAAAACATTTCTTTCTTTTTCGATACGATAAGTGGATTCTGATTTGACAAAAAATATGGTCGAATAATTATTAATTGCTAATTTATCGATTCTGATGCTTTGTCTTATTTAATTCCTGTCACATTCACGTACACGTGCCTCATACATAATCTTGAGAGCATACTTAAAATTCACTAAAGATGGCAGCAATGGATTACCATATGTAAAAGAAAATACGATAAAATTCAGCATCATTTCTTGATATAGTTTCAAATTAGGTACTTTTCTTGTCAAATTGGAGTAATCTTTTATCACATATATGTACAGAATTTATCTTACCACTTACTTTAAAAAATCTATTGTTATTATTTAAGGTGTACGTACACACTTGAAGTTTTTTTTTTTAATTTTAACTTTAAATATTCCATTTTTTCAGAGTAGGTCATTAATATATGTTTAAACTCATTTCAGTGAGGAAAAAACCCATATTATACTAATTATTAATTAATTAAATAATATTTAATGAGCTAATTAGCATATTTTTTAAAACATGATATCTTAAATTCTAATTTGTACAGACACACAATTCTAGTTGGAAATTATGCCTAATATTAGTCTTCGTGTTGTCTTCCTCAATCAAGTTATAAAAACATATAGTTCTTTTTTTAACAATTTTTTCATCAACGATGAATAGAAAAAGTGAGATTTTTTCAGTAATTTTAACTTTTAAATAGCTATTAAAAATTTATTTCTATAAATATAACTTTGATCCCCTGTTTCCCCCCAAAACATCCCCTGTTTCATACAGATTATTTTGATATATAAATAATTGTATTTGGTTAATTTCTTGTTGAGTTATGATTGCTTGAATGAAGCAACATAGTGCAAAAATATCATTCTTCATAAAATGAGTTTAAAAAACACCGAAACTAGAGTTTTTAATGAAAGTACCTCAAGAAAAATTATTATAACTCGAGAAATATTCCGAATAATGACAACATTTTGGTATCGTTTGAAAGATAAAAATTCAGAGAACATTTTGAAGAGAGAGAGAAAAAAAAAAATATTCGATATTTTGAACGATTTTCGAAGTTTCAAGTGTGTACGTACACCTTAATTAGAGATGTATTAAAGATATTATTATACATTTTTTATTTACAATGATTCTTTTATTAGAGACCATAATTTTTAACTAGAAAGGTTGAGAAACGGAGACGGTTTAACCCGTTTTTCTATAAACGTCCATGAAGAATCCACTTTGAATCTACTTGTAAAGAATAAAAATATTGTCTTATTGATCATAACTTCATCTCCAATCGTTTTTCTAAACATAACTTACGTTTTTTCTTGGAACTACTAAAAATATGATCGCCTATAGTCTATTTTGGTGGAAAAAAGTCAAAAAGGTACTTGTCGAAAAGATAATACAACTTGTTGGCCAAGTTAAAGAGAAATTGTCCACATTTATTTTATTCTATGTGTCATCTATTCATTTCTGTAGTTTTAAATAAAATTATTTGGAACTTATCACAGTTGTAACATACCCCGTTTCCCAGTACTGATAAGACATTTACAGCCAGCTGTGTCGTCGCTGTTACTTACTAAACTCCTCGAGATAGCCAGATGGCGGATCTTTTCACCTGGGTGGTCTCGCATCTGTTCAGTAGTGACTACAATGAAAGATCACATGTGGAATTCCTCGTCCAAGAGGTATTGATAGTACCTTCAAAGAGAAAGGTGTGTCCAAACACCTGGATGCTAGATGTTTCTCTTTGTGAAAGGATCTTCCCACGACCCACTGGTGCCGCTGAGAGAGCATATTGCTGCACCCCGATTGGCCGAAAGAGAGCTCAAATGACCAATGTAAATTAAGAGGTGGAGATTGTCGCCGAAATAAAGCGCGGAGATTTTTTTTTAGGAGAGAAGAAACGAATTGCAGGAGACTGTTGAACTACGCCCACGAGTTCGGAATCCGTGAACCAACTGAGTTTCAAGGAATCCTTTGACTTTGACTGTTGTATCTCCTACTACAGGTGTAAATAACTATTTATTTAACAAAGATTAGAACAAGTTGTTCTTTGTATATATAGGACTGTAAAATAAAGAATTGTCTGGAAATTCTGCTTCGTTATTTGATCAGTCTAGATCAGGACATTACACTGTAATTAATGATTAAGGATAAATTCGTTTTTGTGGAAATACTCTCTAAAGCAACTTAGTATTTTAGCTTTGGAGTACTGCGAATTACATAAATAAGAGAATCTTCTAGACTTTAGAGTTATTTATGTGGAAATGTGAATTAAATTATATTTGTCAAAAAT
Organism: Argiope bruennichi; assembly: GCF_947563725.1. Classification (NCBI taxonomy): domain Eukaryota; kingdom Metazoa; phylum Arthropoda; class Arachnida; order Araneae; family Araneidae; genus Argiope; species Argiope bruennichi. The sequence goes on from NC_079162.1 coordinate 114,895,269, forward strand.
CCATATTTATTTCATCCTATGCGTCATCTTTTCACATCTCTACTTTTATATTGAAATTATTTGAAACTTATCACTGCAATTAATGATTAAGGATAAATTCGTTTTTGTAGAAATATTCTTTCTATACTCCCTGAAGGATCTTAATATTTTTGTCTTGGAGTACTGCGAATTACATGACCAGAAGACATGACTCATTGACTTACATTGACTCATAAGTCAATTATTGACTTACATGACTTACATTGACTCATGAGTCAATTATTGACTTACATGACTTACATTAACTCAAGAGTAGATTTTGAAATAAGAAAAAAAAAAAAAAAAAAAGGGGACGGAAACATGAAATTTTATTTTTCTCGTTTCATCACCAAAATATATGTTTGTATTCAACTAAAATAGTGCCATAAAATATATTGTTCAATAAAATAAATATTTGAAAAGCCTGGAGAAAAAAAATATACATTTTATAACTTTCCTCAAAATTATATTATAATTCGATTGAAATATCTTTGAAATATTCCCGCTGTCTTAATTTTTGAAGAAATAAATAGAATTGATAATAAAGATTTTGTTAAACATTAAAAGAAAATAGGGTGTGCATTTTATATCACGAGTTTTTTTTAGATAGTTAAAAATCAATTTTAGTTCAGAAAGACATAAAATTCCTATGAAAATTCAATAAGCGTGCATAAAAAATTTCTAAAAAACTAGCATTTAATTGGAGTTACAAAATTATACACATTTTTGTTTAAAATATATGTTGGGGTAGTAAGGAAAAAATAATAGAAATAAAAAATAAATCACCTGGAATATTTTGAAATTTTTAAAATATATATATCTTTTAATTTTTAAAAAATTATATAATTCGTTTTAAAGAGTTTTTTATAGATATTTGACGCACTTATATTTTAATACATTTACATAAAAAAATTTATAACCCTAAGTGAATAATTCACAAAAGTGCCTTATAGAGTCAAACCGCCCCCTTAAACGATATTTATCAAAAATATGTACATATACAACTTGTGTACTATTTTAATGAATACTTATTTTACAGTTTTGAATTAAAGCAGCATTTTATAACCTTCACAATTATAAATAAAACTATTTGAAAACTAACATTGAGACAGATAGTAATGGATTTTTCTTTTGCATTAAAATATCCCATATTTAGGATTTGAAAAAATCGATAAAAGAAGACGATTAAAGAATTATATTTAATACACAAAAAGGATATATTCTAATCTGCTATTTTTTTACTACAAATGCATTATTTTTTGATAGCATAAACATATTTTAATGTTTATGATTTGACAGTTTCTATTGGTAATTATCTGAAATTATGTCTGCTTTTGAAATATTCAACAACATTTTAAGATGAATGATGTTTTTTGGTTTTTTTTTTCAAAAACACAGAGAATATTGACCGAGAAAGTCTTTATTTATCAGCAGAATCTACATTTTTCTATTACATTGGAATTTTTCACGCCATAGACATACATATATTTGCTTGCAACTACAACAACTATTAGACAGCGCATATTGCATAACAGCTTCCGTAAATAATAATAATCATACAATAATCTAATTTCTCTGATTAAGGCATTGTTGTCATACAATCAGCAACAGTTAAAATATGAAGAAGAAATGCCAAAGCCTTATATTTCATTGATGCTATAAATTTCTAATTATGTACATGACATCCAGCTGTTTGAAATTTACAATCACATTTTAAAAATACATTTTCAAATTTAAAGATATTAAAAATTTCTTGGGTAAATTTTCTTGCAAACGTGCGAAAAAATGTTTATGAAATTTCTACGAGTAAGTATTGCAGCCATTAAAAGCATAAAAATACTCAATCATACAATCGCATTTTTTTTCAGCCATTCAAAACTAGCATTTTCTAAAGGCTTTTTTGCATACACTTTAAAAGCGCTAAATTTAATTCACTTGATATATAACAATATACATAAATACACTCTCAACACAACTTATTTTACACATTTTTTAATTCATGATCAACTGTGCAGAAATCTTAAAATGCTTATAACAATTACATAGGAAATATTTTACAAGCTTGTCATATTAAGCAACAACTGTGGATAAAAATTTATACTATTCTAAAAAGCAGTTCCGTAAAAGCTATACAGTATAGATTCAAAACGACACCTTAGATTCAAAATACAAAAGATTTCACTAACTATTATAACTATCTAAAATCTACGTATGGTTATATATGAGACTACATTAACAAAATCCGTATCAAAAATTGTATTCCTTTCATTAAAAAAATCTGGAAATATTCATAAAGCAAAAAAAAAAAAAAAATCATTATAATAATTATCTCTTTAATTACTTGTCCATTATGACATATTTATAGTTTCAAATAATTGTCAAAACTAGTACATATTATACGCACCACTAACAAATCATTTATTATATACAAAATAATAATTAAAAAACGATTTGAAGAATAACTATGTTATACTTTTTTTAATATAAGAAGAAATCAATAACTAATGTACGTTTAAATATGAAATAGTTTTTATAGATCTTTTGTTCCATATTAAACATTCCTTACTATACCATGTGATAATTTTAAGCAAAAATAGATGGATGAGTTAATTAAAGAAATTCAACAAAAAGAACAAATGGCGCCATTTATATATTATATGAGGAAATTGGCAACATTGACCCAGATAACAGGTCTGATGTCGCATGTTTCCATAAGCCTAGGTTGCTCCGGTGGTACTCTGAAGAAATTCATTTATCAAAGCATATTTAGAGGGTACTTCATAAACAAAAGTAAAATTATTTATCATATTTTTATATAAGAAAGGATCACCGCACCTGTTTCCATAACAATTTTCATACTGCAATATTTATCAATGAGGAGACAATTATTGAAACATGCGGATTACAAAATAATTCTTGTATAAAATTCCTTCTTGTGTCATTTTTAGCGCAGTTATAAAAATACTTCCATCAGATTTCATTGAAATTTACATAATTTAAATTGAAATAATAATATTCATGTTCCGTTTATAAATACCATGTTTCAAGATATTTTTAAGTGTATGAAATATTATAGATGTAGATCCGCTTCCAAAATTAGTTTTGTAATTTTAGCTAAAACAATCTCTTTTTATAAAAGACGACGTGTCTTATCTTCGTCTATTACTAGATATCTATATCTAAAGGTAAATTAGGCAATTTATCAAAGAAAAATAGAATTTTCTTTGCGTCGAATATGACTATCATCACTAAAAATATGACTAAAATAAAGTACGAAAAATATTAAAAGAACCAGAAAGAGTACGAAGTATACAACGTACAGTATACAAAGTATACAAATAATTTAGTCACTGACAAACACAGTAACTTTTGATACCAACAAAACATATACAAAATACACTCTTAGAATAATCATTTTAATTATAAATAATGAAACAAGATTATGAGGTTTCATAAAGATTCTTTGATAATAAAAAAAATTGTATTCTCACACATTTTTTGTGACTACTTTTTACAGAGTGAGGAATTCTTAAAAGATTATTTGCTAGCCGAAGAGTATTGAATTAGAATTTATAAAATATTTCTTGGATACAATAGCTTAATATTATAAGATCAAATTAAATTTCATAAGCAAAGTGCTTTGTTTGAAAAATATATCGTGGTCAGAAGTGTGTATTCTTGTTATAAGAGTCAAAAGTTATATACAAATATCCATTTATCTAAAGTACTAATAGCATCAAGTTATATACAAATATCCATTTATCTAAAGTACTAATAGCATCAAGTTATATACAAATATCCATTTATCTAAAGTACTAATAGCATCAGTATTTAAATCCAAGCATAGATAGGTACAACAAACACAGCTTTGAATATTTTCTCCACAATAGCATCTAGAAACATGAAATATATATAAGTTTTATAATAAAATGACATTCACATAGAAACGAAGGTAAAAAAACTCAGCATTCTACAACTATGTTTGCAAAAAATGGCTAATATATTTGGAGCACACAATATTCTTTAGCAGTTCACAGATTACTCTGGAACGAAAATGTTTTTTTTTTTTCCCAAGCGAACACAATTTCTTGACACATTTATATATTTATTAGACACAAGTAACATTTATCCACGACACCAACGATGACATAACACATATATCTGTACTCTTGCTAAGATATTTTGCCACCAAATTGTAAAAGAGACATAATCTCCTAGTATTTTTCTGATTTTTTTTTTATTTTATATAAAATATTTTTGTCCGTTTATTTATTGATCCCATTTACATTACAGAAAAAAAAAATGATAACCACAGTCTGATGCTTGTGGTCTCTCATTTGCAAAGTTGACATTTTTACAACCAAGTTTTTGATTGATGTTCATTGATCAATTGATCATCACAGCACAACATTGAAGTGGGAGAGAAATTTACAGGGGAATTGAAGAGGAGAGTTATTTACAGAGATAATTTTATCAATTAGAATATGACCTCCATATTAGAGTCATAAAGCCAAACAGTAATTGCAAAGAGTAGGATTGGATTGTGACTGCTGAGTTGCACAAATCTCTGTCGCAAGTGCAACGCACTAGTCTCAGGACTGGAGTCTTCTCGGTTTCGCAGTCGTTGGTCAGTTTGTGACCTTCCTGGAGGCAGTTTCTTTTCCACTGCTCCATTTCATCTGAGAAAAAATAAAAATCTTATTAAGTTAGGATTTACTACCAAAAACAGACTATACAGTTTTGGCAAAAAATAAATAAATAAAATAATAATAATAAAAAATAAATAAATAAAATAATAATAATAAAAAATAAATAAATAAAATAATAATAATAAAAAAATAAATAAATAAAATAATAATAATAAAAAATAAATAAATAAAATAATAATAATAAAAAATAAATAAATAAAATAAAATAAATAAATAAAGCATGTACATTTAAGGGATAAAATATATCACCTTACATAATAAAACCTTATTCTAATGCATAAATAATTATAAATTTAATCTGAAAGAGAAATAGATCATTAAAAAGTTTTCGTAAGTAATATTTTGAAACAAAATCTATCTAACAAACAATAATTCCTAAAAAATTACCATCATATAAAAATATGGCTTTATTAGAAGAATAGATGGTAGAATTTCTTTCCTCTAAATTATTTTCTATTTTTTAGTCTTTTTTTTTTCTAATTCCTAATCGTAAATACTTTTTAATTTTGAAATAAACTCTCCAATTTGCTACGAGATGGCGCTGCTTGTATGCTAACAATTTAGCTAAGTTTATCAATTGACTTATAACTATGTTTTAAAAACATTGAAAGTGTACATTTTATCTATGAATTATCATAAATTCTTGCCTAAATCTCCAAAAATGTTATATATGAATTCCTTAATACTTTAATGAGTTCCTATTTTAAAAAAAATGTTTATAAAATTAATCGGCGAAATTGAAATCTGCGTAAAACGGAGGAAAAATTGGCATAAAATTCCACCATTATAACAAAAAAACCAAGTTTAAAAAATAGAATCAAACGTTATCCTCGTGACCTACAAAATATCTTATAGACTTAAGTAATATAAAATAAGTAATAATGAAGAAAATTTTAAGGAACATATTTTAATCTATTAGTTTTTTTGTTTTTTTTCAAATTTCAAAAACCATAACTTTTAATTATGTTTTTTAATATTTGTTACTTCCCCCGTTTTACGCGATTTTAATTACTCCGATTATTTTTTATAAACAGTTTTTTTTTAATACGAACTTTTTAAAGTCTTGAGGAACTTAGATATAGAGGTTCAGAAATTATCGGAGAGGTAAACAAATTCTAGCTTCTCTGGAAGGTACATTAATGATGGTGTTCCTCCGTTAACGAACCCATCGCCGACGTTGGTACATACCTACTTCAACAGAACAGAACGCCGTCTCATACCCCCGTATCCGTGACCATTCTGGTCACTGAACGGTTTGGTAGGCATGTTACGGGAATTTTATTTAATTAACAAAATATTTACAGTAGGAAAACGAAACAAAAATAACTATTTACAAAATTTACAATTATATAAAAAATTATATTATGATGAGACCGTTTACATAATTTTTCAACTTAGAATTATAATTTGTAGTAATTAACTTAGAAATATAATGCATATTGAGATATAAAATTTGTAAAAATATACATATAATCTGTGTTCACATTTTTTATGTTATAGTAGATCAAGATGCAGTTTAAAAAAAATCAGATCGAAAATGATTTGAGAAATGGAAATGTAGACAATCTCTGTTTGATTGAAATGTGTGACAGGAGACTGCAGTGCTTGTTTTTCCCCTTAGTCTTTTTTGGTATGAGACTTGATGTTGAGTGCTATGGAAGCGAGAATAGGTCTCTATTTCCACTTATAAATTTAATTATACTGTGTATTTTTTGCCTGGAAAGGAAGTTGCCGGCGACTCTTTTCAGCCATTCCTGTTCATGGCTTGGTGATGATTTTTTCATATGCCAGGAGATTGTAAGGATGCATTCCGTAGCATAATGAAGTGCGGTGCCTATCCCACCACAACTGCACTGGTCACTCTCAGACAGGTTGAACCTTTTGAGGTAGGCAGGAAAAGGGCCGTGTTCTGAGAAGAAAATAATTTCCTCTCTGTTCCAGTTAGTGGGATTAAGGTTGACTGAGGGTAGGATATTAAAAATTTTTCTGCCTGTGACACCATTGCTCCAATATCCTTGCCATTCCTCAAGCATGTCTTTCCGGAGGAGGGCTTTTATATGTGGTTTTGGTATCTTTGTTTGCATATAAAATTGCCCATTTTGCGTTGCGTCCTTTGCCAGTTGATTTACCTACTTCAACAGCAGACTGTACATGGACCATCTTGTAATAGAGTTGTATTGTGTATATCACAATACTTCTATTATCTGCGGTGCTGTCATTCAGTGAATCCTGTACTTCTGCCAGAAGAGAGGATTCTGGTCATTCAGATTATGAAAGATGGCAGACAGGGCGACGCTTTTACTGTGGATTATCTTTCATTCTTGTGTTATTCAATTAATCTATCTTAACCAAAATCGAGTTGGTTTGTGAAATAATATTAGCTTACCATTTGCATCATACTGGATAACGGATTCACATCCAAGTTTACATTCGTCACTGTACACCATCTGATGTTGAAAATTCTCCTCAGTGCACTTGTCTGTTCTGTTGTTCCTGTCATACGGGGAAAAGCTACAAATGTAGCATTTTATGCAATTTCCTAGAAAATATAAATTTAATTATGAAGCACTCATATCAACTATAATAACTTCCATTCAAATAAAGGAAAGCATATAAAGTTACTAATTATCTGAATTTCCATACGATTGGCATATTAAGTATATAATATAAATTCTTTTGAATATTTTTATTTGTTAATAAATCATAACCGAGTAGGTTGATGCAAATTTTGGAGGAGAAATATATTTCATATGTAAATTGTATAAACTCTCATTTGTTGCATGCTTGTAAATTGTAATAAATTCCCAACCTGTTGCACGCATACCACTAGTTGGAAACTTCTAATCTAGAGGGAATTAGAAACAATCTTGTAATCAACCAGGGAAGATATTTGAATGAGGTGGAGCGATAGTCTGATTGTATATCAGCAGGCTAATCTCCATATCATCAGAAACTAATCTCTGATGATTTGATGATACAAGCGTAAAATTATTAGCATTAATCTTTTGTAGTTTTGTAATCTCTTAAGTTAATAATCATGAATGATGAATTAATGATCTTTAATCGATGAGAATTGAGGCATTGAAAGCCAGAGCGGATCATTAATATTTAATAAAATAAAATATTAAAATATAACCTTTTTTGTTTAGTTTTCTAATATATAGATATTTTATATAAAAACTGGATGTTAAAACAAAAGTTATAATACTATCAAAACAAAGATATAAGGAATTAAGTTATTATGAATATCAAAAGATAGAGAATTCCTATTCATCCAATAAAAAATAAAATATATTAGTGGGATTAAAATTTCTATTTATCCAAAGTATTTCTGTCGGAATTTCAAGTTTTAGCGATATGAGAATTCCAGATTTTTTATTAACAGATTATTTTTTACTTTTTAATATACTAAAAAACTTCATTACTGAGTATTTTGTGAGATGTTATCTAAAAACTTTCAATACAGTAAATTTTTAACTCCATCTTTCATTGCATTAGGAAAATTCATATATAAAAATTTAGTTATACTTTCGTAGAAAACAACAAAATTAATTTTAATATATTTATTATGCACTGTTTATAAACTCAGAACTAAATTTTTAGAATTCCTTATAAACGAATAAAGAAGTGTTATTACCTACTTTAGAATACCAAGGCTTTTATAGCAATTCTATAACTTAATAAACGTGAGTAAAAATAAGTTATTACTCTATAAAGGGTGTATTTCATTTTAATATAATTACTTACGTTGAGCATGATATTGCAAAAACAATTTTATTATTTTCAAGAAATGGTAGAGGGAAAATGAACAAACATACTCATCTATTAACTATAAAGATTGAAAAAAAGAAACCTAAAATTACTTTCAAATCCTCAGAATAATAAAATGATTATTCTTAGATGTTTCAATAATTGTATAATTAAACTTCTTATCAATATGTATAAAAAATTTGTTAAAAAGGTAAGAAGCTACCAATATTAGATAATATATTTAACGTCGAATATAATTTTGATTTGAATATGTAAATATACATATTCGGAGCCTTCTTTGAAATTTAAAGAATGAACAAAAATATTTATTATTAATCCAAAATATCTTTTTTTTTATTTTTTAGAAATTTTCAGCAGCTTTTCTACATTTTAATGAAGGTACTCTGGAAATAAAATAAAATATTAGCTTTCTGTGTATTATCTAAATTCCATCACTTATTGCCTTTTCGTTCTTGCTTTTGTTTCACGCACTTTTATTTAACTTGGTTTGTAACCTTTCTTTTCAAGATGAAATTTTGCAATAAATTTCTCAACCATATCTCGATAAGATAAAGTTTTGAAATCTTCTACACTTGTGTATTCTTGATGGCAATTCACTACTTTAACAACTTTAAGGTTTAGTTGTAAGTTAATAGATTCATTTGATTCAGTACTAATTTCAAACGAAGGGCGCCCTCTGATAGTAGATTTAAGGAAAAAATTGATTTTAAGACTCCATAATATTTATAATAATGAATTAAAAATTAGCACTAAATAGATGAAAGTAATAAATATAAAAAATTCTTTTTTAAGTACACTGATAAAACAGTGTTTTAAAAACTGCTTTCATTTAATTTATTTTAATTTGATTTCTTAAATAATTTTATAGTGCTTTATTTTTTCTTTAAAATATTATTTATTTATTGTTACATAATGTAGGTTTATTTAAAGTGACCATTAAAAAAATAATATTCATTACTGAATTTTAATAGTTTTTTCTAAGGCTATTAGGTGTTCAATCATTTTCGCCGAAAAATCTTTTTTTTAAGGCATATTAAAATTACAATGGTTTATTAACTTATTTCCTGCGTCTTACATCATATTTTCATTTATATAAAAAATCATTTTGAGCTTTCTGATAAATATTTTTTTACTTAATATTTATCAAAAGAGATAATCTAAGGGACTGCATTTCCCAGAAATTGACATCTTGTTTATTTCAGTGAAATATATAATCAGAAATTTTGTAGAATTTTAGGAAATAAAACTGCATTAGGGATTAAATGTGAATTCTATCAAAATTGAATTTATTAAAATTCAAAAACCATCCTTCCAATACCAGAGAATTCAATTACTGAGGAAGAAGATGTAGTTTAATCCCCTTTAACATTTTATAAATGTAAATATTTGGAATATAAATATTAACTTTCTTGATTCGTAAAAATATATTCATCAGATCTTTGAAATGTTATTGAATTCTTTGTTTTAGGAATTTGTTTACTATTGAATTCTTAGTTCTAGGAATTTATTTCTTACTTTAAAATGCAATTTAAAGTATATTAACTGTTTTGGAAATTCTTCGCAGAATTTTAGAAACTAAAACTTTTCTAATCTAAATAATCTAAACTTTTAATTTATTCCTTGACAATTTTTATGTTAAGTTTTACTTTCATAAATAATAACCTTAAATTGATAAATAACTATCAGGAGAATGAACGTAAAAAGCTGTAGAAAGAATAAAAGCCCTGGAAATTTTTTTTTATTTAAAAAATTCTATAACGGAAAAACAAATCTCATATACCTTGATCTACAAGAGTATTTCATTGTTATTCTGTTTTTCTTTACCAAAATGATAAAGTTCAAAACATATTTGAAAGTGCGAACATTTAATAAATTTATGAATGATTAAATAACAATAGATTTGGAATATTTTGATAAAAAATAACTTATATTTTTAAAATGTAAAATGATTTTTGAGCACTTAATTTAGAGGAAAACAGGAATTATTGAATATTCTATTGTTAGGCTTTATTGTAAATATATAATGTTACTTAGCTGCGGTATTTTATTTTGAATTCTTAAGCCTTCAATTCTGTGTAAAAAAATAAGTTTGAATGAAAATTCAAGAGTATTTTCAACAAAGAGAAATTTTGACAAATACGAAGCAAAGTTCTTTGCTTATGCAAATATTTTTATTCAAAGTATGAATGAATGAATATTAATTCCTTAGCCCGCTGTTTTATTATGGAGCTGTTTTGAGATAAAATAGTAAACATCTCTTCTGTATTTATTGAAATTTATGCTATACCGAGGAAAAAATCCAGAATATTTTATCTCTTAACAAAAGGTTCTTCCAAAAAGCTAGGATAAACTTTAATAGATTTGCCTATAGTTTGAACCAGTGGATTTGCCTATAGCTGAAAATGTAAAAGATCCTACAAAGACATTTTATTTGATATTCTAATTTCAGGAGCTTTATTATTATTTTGTATAAAAAAATAGACGAAAAGTAATTTTGGTTATGTTGCATGCGAATATTTTCTGCTCTGAAGTTTCATTCAATTTCATTCAAAATATTTGTTATTACTGAAGCTAAAAGCTAGTTTTATTTTTAAATACTTTTATCTTCCATTGTGGCTGTGACTATGACTGATTTGGTCTAGTCAGAAAAAAATGAATTGCTTTTTACATACTTACAGGTGCATAAGAAAAAAGAAACCAGTTAAATTCAAATTAAAGCTCATCCGAATCGTATTATGAAAATTATTTTACAAATAATTTGCATGTTAATAACTTAATTAACTTACCTTGAGTTATGAGACAGCCTAAAATTGTGAAAAGAGGAAAATAGTAATACACTGAATCCATCTTTATCACCTGAACGCTCACACCTACAAAAGTAACAAACACACTTGTAAAATAATGTAAATCCTTAGCACGCTATTTAACATTCATGGATATTGAATATGAGATTATAATGATGCAAAGCTGGAAGGCCACACACTACAACCGTCTGTCTTGTAACTGAATTACCCGCTTACCCTGTGGCACGTATTTGACTTCCGTAACCCTAAGAGCAGGTGGTTCAGTAACACGAGGAAACGTAACACGAATACTCAGTTCATCACGAAAACAAACGGAGTCATCATGCATTTTCATGAACATCGTGTAACAGGAAGAAAAACCACACTGTCCTACAGGTGACTAGGGCACGATTTTTACTTGCGGTGGAAGAAATTGATAAAATAAAATTTTTTATCGAAGACTGATGAATGAGTCTAAAATGTCAACCATAGGCAAAAGAATAGGGGATTTATATTTCTTGACGATTTAGTGCTTTTTTTTTTCTCCATTATACTAATTGCTTTTTGTAATGAATAAAATTGATAAATCTTTTCAGATACTGATGTTATTGAACTTTGAGGTAGCTAACGTGCTATGAATATTATAAATTAAAAGCAAAAGTTCATACCATTTAGCTGCAATAATACTAAGCAGTTTATAAAATAAGACAATAGCTGCAATACTACTAACAATTAGTTAGTTAGTGAGTTCTAATAATATTAAATAGTTGATCAAATTAGCTTAGTTAGCTGTAATAATATTAAATAGTTAATTAAATTAGCTTAGTTAGCTGTAATAATATTAAATAGTTAATTAAGTTACCTTAGTTAGCTGTAATAACATTAAATAATTAATTTAGTTCGCTTGGTTAGCTGTAATAGTATTAAATAGTTAATTAAGTTAGCTTAGTTAGCTGTAATACTATTAATAATTTATTAAATATAAAGTTTTACAAAGAGATATGGAACATTAAAACTTATGCTTTGTTAATTTTTAATTTTAAAGAAAAATATAGTATGATTTAGTTAGAAAAAATAAAAGAGTAAAAGCTTAATGAATTCTTTGAAATGTAGCAATTTTATGGAATGAATGTTTCATTTAAAGAAGGAGAATTTTAATATTTTTTTTATTTTATAATCAATGCCAACGAAGTTAATTATTAATAAATATTGTTAGCTTAAAAATACATTAATCGTTATGAATGAAATGTTCTTCACCTTGAAATCTCATAAGGAAACACAATCACAATTAAAATTTAAGATTCAAGATATGAAACTAAAAATTTTCCTAAAAGCATTGAAAAAATCCAATTAAACAAAAATTTTACAGGGACTTTATATCATACAATTTGAAAATAAAATCAACATTCAGGCCACTTCGATTTATTCAAACATTTATCTTCGAGAAAACTGAGATTCGTGCCGAGCGATCTTACGAATGTATTCGTATCTTTCAAAAAAAAAATTAGCTTTGACAGCAAAAACAAGGATAAGAATATAAAAGATGATACTTAATTTAGATCATTCTGTTGAATTTCATAGAAAGTCGTATTGATATATCACGGTTCTTATAACAATATTTTTATAAAAACAATTTAAATAATCCAAAATAAATAAATAAGTGAAAAATTATATTCAGAGGAAAAAGTTAAGAGAATTAAAATTCATGGTAGATAAAGTTAAAGCGCTGATCTTAAAGAAATTTGAACCGACAAATCATGTGAATGCATTCCAATCTTTCACCATTTTGAGCCACAACTTCTGGAATTGGATGTTTATTGTCTAGCTAATGAGAGCACAAGAATTAAAGGTATGAAAGAATTGTATTGAGTTTTGCAGTTGCGGCGATGGCGTGCTTCCAAAGTAAGAAATCGAGTTATAAAAAGGCACTAATTACGAAAAATGCTTCCCTTTCTGGAAATGCTAGAACTAAATTAATTAAAGATCTTTCTGAGCAGTTGGTTCATTTAGTATTTTATTGGTAGTAATTGAGTTATTTCGAGACCAGAGGTGGACCATTAATTATTCTAGATAAGAATGTAGTTATTATCTCTCAGGCTTGTGAAAATTTTGATAAAAAATTAGAGCTTTTTAAAACATTCTAGAAATTAAATTATTTTAGTCGATTATAAACATTTAACTAAGTGGTTGAAAGGGACTAAATTTAAATAAAAACATTCTTAACGGAACGGAATTATTGGGTTAAAACTATGCATTGGTAAAGAATTCAGTGGCTGAAATTTCTGGAGTTGATTAACGAAAATTTAAACAACATGCACAGAAAATAAATTTCAATAATAAATGTTATTAAAAATATCTAATTTGAAAGTTATTTAGTTAAGTTTGGTATTCTCGTGAAATAGTGGTGATTTATTATTTAATACTAACAACTAAACATTTGTTTGAATTGATGACTGCTATAACTTTTATTTCTCGCAAAGTTCGTTCATTGTTCCTTTCATAGTAAGAAGATTAAATTTAGAATTTTTAGAAAGAATAAGAACAAAAATTTAATAAAATGATTTTTCTCTGAAATAAAAAAAAGAAATGTATATTGGCTCACTTTAATGATGTTTATGGCTAAACTTTCAAAATCTAATTCTACTTACATTTTATTTTTTCAAAATATATTTTCTTCTTTAATATCTCTAAATCCAAGAAATCAAAATCATTTATAAGGTTTACTTCTTAAGATCTTTCAAACGATGTTTACATTTTTTGTTTTAAGTCATAAAATTTTAAGGAAAATAACTTTATCATGTTTATATAGTTAATTAAACTGAAAACTGAACAGCATTGTTTTTCTTCTAAAGTGCAATCCCCTAATAATAAATTAATGATAATTACATATTTATTTTCTTTTAGTCTCTAGCGATATTTGAAGAACTATCTGACGCGATTGTTTCTTATCGCAACTATACAAACCTTTCTGGCGGGAATACCATAAATATGAGGATAAGAAAGTTGCTGGAGGAGTTGCAGTTTTTCGCTTGCCTGGAGGGTCTAGTAATGGTGATGCTGTGTGGTAAATGGGCATTGGCGATAAAGGGTTGTAAAAACTTCGAGGAGAATAGAAGCTACACTGTGTAGACCACAGTACTTATATTGTTATCTGTGAAGACCTGTTATTCAGTAAACACGGGCACTTCGACAATAGTTTATTTTTAGTTTTTGATATTATCTTAACTATTAATCCAAACTACTCCTGCCAGAAAGAAGTTTTTTTTTTCTTTTTTCAGTTTTTGGATATAATAATACAAACAGAATGTAAGGATGCGATATTTTTATTTTCTCATGTATGAAGTATTGTAATGAACAAAAAATTCTAAGTCAAGATTTCGACGTATCTCCACATTTCAGAACTCCCCCCGATTTCGAAAAGCACATTGGCCTATCTGTGAACATGATAACTCAAAAGCATTCTGATCTAGATGGATGAAATTCGGTATATGGACGAACGGTCAGATGTGCAGATTTTTCTGCAGGCTGGCTGTTTAATTACAAGTGATCTCTATAACTCAAAAATACAAAGAGCTAGGTAAATAAAATTTGGTGCACAAGCTTAGCATCTAAAATATATATTCTTGTAAAATTTTGAACCACATTGTTGAAAGGATTGACCATCTGTCTGTATGTACTGTTGCATGGATGTAAACACAGCTTAGAAGCAGAATGACTTGAATCAATGAAATTATTTAAGTCAGCTTGTGACTACAACTGTAGTTAAGTGTCAATTTTTGGTTTTATTCGGTTGGCTAAGATATGCTCAAAATACATTCTTATGATAGATTCAGTCAAAATGTTAGATTTATTCGAAAGAATATATATTTCGTAATTACTATTCACTAATGCCATACAGGACATTTGCTGTCCTACCCAAGCTCCATAACTTTATGCGGGAGAAGGGAGACAATTCCTTAAGCGGAGAATGTAGGAAAAGTTTCGGCAAGACCCTCTGGTTTAAGTTTAGTTTTATCTTCAATAACCCAGACAACTGTTATCACTTATTACATTAATCAATAAAATATCAAGTGTTCGAATCTCAATTCAAATTTAAAGTTTAGTTAAACACCCATTTTAGAAAAGAAATATGCTTTTTAGTTGTTATTAGTATTTATGTCTAATTATTTAAGTAGTAGTAAAATTTTTTCTCTAAGGTGAGAATTTCGAATTTCAAAATATAAAACTATTACTTTTTGTTTCCCTTAAATTCGTTTTTCAATTTTTACAAGAGTGGAAGTCTTAGTTGTATAAATTAATGTAAAAATCTAAGCTTTCTACTCTATTATCTGAAGTAACCTTGAATATTTTGAATTTGACAAGAAACTGTGACAGAAGTGCCTTAAGAATATTTGCTTTCCTAAATAAATTGTAAGTCCTTTTTTCATAAATCCTTTAGACCATTCATTTTTCCGAGTTCCTTATAGCAAAATTTGAGACCAATAAAATAAATAAATAAACATATAAAACACCTCAGTTTGGACAAAAATACAATTCCTTCATTTTTAACAAAATTTACTCTTACCGTCACTTAAGAGACAGTTAAATCTTTCTCAATCTTCAACTACTGCTACTATTTTTAGAAGAGTACTCGTATTCTAGTTTCAAAGTATCTAAGAATCTTTACTCCTTCATCCCAATGGGTATTAAAATGTATGGAAGGAAGGGTGTTGAGACTTGGGTTGCCATAGTGATAGTTAGTTTTTAAAGTTAACTAGTTAGATTTTAACCATTCTTTATTACCAGTCTGGATGACAAACACTTTGCGTGTTTTCATATGCTTTCTGTTCTTTCATTTTCTTATATTTCCATAATTGCATGTTAATTAAGATGATTTTGGAATTCAAAGACTTATCTGCATTTATCATTTTTGTTTAATTTATCAAACATTTTTTTTTGTCTACATTAATATATTTCATGTTTGTAAAAGGCAGAAATGAATAATCCCTTTTCCACCTGCTTCCTGAAGTGCTAGAATTTTGAAATTTTGTTTTCGATGATGTTGTTCTAGCTTTTTTGGAACTTAATTATTAATTAATCGTTTGGCTCAATTAAAAATTTGATTCTAAGCGTGTGGAACCACCTGGTAGTCAGTTTGAGAAGAAGATTGGTTTTATAATATTCGAGGTATCAAATTATAAAATAAAAGTAAAAAGTATAAAATAATCAAAATTAAAAAGATATAATTATGACAATTATAAACTAATCATGAATTAGATTAAAGTTCGATGATATATCAGTGGCACCATCTAGTAGAGAATTTGAGAAATAATTCATCCTGAGATGAAAAAAAGCAAAAGGTTTAAAATAAAAAAATATCTGCTGTTCAGAATAATAATAATAGTATAAAAAACTTTTTGGACAAAGTTTATTTTATATTATATTCGAATCCTCTTGTTGAGTTGTTTAATTTCGTTTTCTGCACTACAGTAATTAATCAAAGACTGGGAAACTACGATTGCTTAGCTTGCTTCCGTCGCCTTTGAGAGATATTTCCTCTTCTACCGTGTAAAGAAAGGAGCTTTAAAAATTGAAAGGTGAAATAATCTGTTTGACTAAAATATATTCATTATGCGACTCAAAATTAATTCAGATATGAAACGTAAATCATACATTTTGGTAAATCAATGATTTTGAATAAAGGTTTTGATCTTTACTTTCTCATATATTTACACATCATTCTGCGTTTTGTGCATACTTTTGCCGTGATAAGATTTCCCAAAAGATTTTTAAAAACTTTAAGGATAGATTAAGCATACAGAAAAAAAGTTCTTTTTAGGGGCTTTAAAAATGTAAAGGTGAAATAATCTGTTTGACTAAAATATATTCATTATGCGACTCAAAATTAATTCAGATATGAAACGTAAATCATACATTTTGGAAAATCAATGATTTTTAATAAAGGTTTTGATCTTTACTTTCTCATATATTTACACATCATTCTGCGTTTTGTGCATACTTTTGCCGTGATAAGATTTCCCAAAAGATTTTTAAAAACTTTAAGGATAGATTAAGCATACAGAAAAAAAGTTCTTTTTAGGGGCTTTAAAAATGTAAAGGTGAAATAATCTGTTTGACTAAAATATATTCATTATGCGACTCAAAATTAATTCAGATATGAAACGTAAATCATACATTTTGGAAAATCAATGATTTTTAATAAAGGTTTTGATCTTTACTTTCTCATATATTTACACATCATTCCGCGTTTTGTGCATAGTTTTGCCGTGATAAGATTTCCCAAAAGATTTTTTAAAAACTTTAAGGATAGATTAAGCATACAGAAAAAAAGTTCTTTTTACATGAGTAAAAACGAAAATTCGACAGGAATAAATTAGGATTGTCAAAAGGAGATTTATTATTATACTTATTCAATCACATTTCTTTACATTCAGATTGTATTTAATTCATAGGCGTCTTATAATTTGCAGTATATGGCTATAGAAACACACGCCTTTGACAACTACTGGGCTTTACGAAGATCTATATTTCCATTTCTTCAGCCTCTGGATGTATTCCCAAAGATCTTTTAGAAACTTTAAGGATAGATTAAGCATACAGAAAAAAAGTTCTTTTTACATGAGTAAAAACAAAAATTCGACAGGAATAAATTAGGATTGTCAAAAGGAGATTTATTATTCTACCTATTCAATCACATTTCTTTACATTCAGATTGTATTTAATTCATAGGCGTCTTATAATTTGCAGTATATGGCTATAGAAACACACGCCTTTGACAACTACTGGGCTTTACGAAGATCTATATTTCCATTTCTTCAGCCTCTGGATGTATTCCCAAATAGACGAATAGGTTTAAATATCTGTATAGTCACTCTTTTAGCTTTTACTTGCGTGCGACTAAAGGCACTCACGCAATTTACTCATTTTGAGCATACTCAGGGGTTTCTGATATAGATATGTCCTAAAGTGGTATTTAGGAGGAGCAGAAAAGCTAAAAGATCCGAAAAAGAGCAAAATAATAGCACGCAATAGACTGACATCTTGCGTGCTAATTAAAGTGATGTTTGCCATGCTTTAGTTTAAGAGTTTGCAGGTTTGTAATATTTTATCCTTAAAAATGAGCTTACTTTTATTTAAAAAATGAATTCTACTATTAAATGTTTGTTTATCTACAAAATAAAACTAAACCTGGTTATAATGCGAAAGAGAAGTATTAAACAAACTTTGCAATATTAAGAAATTCATTTTTGATGTAAATATATGTATATGAATTGCATGTGAATTTCTTTTAGTAGCTGAATAGGAAGATAAAAATTAGGTTCATAACAAAAAATTACATTCTTAAAACATATAAGTCTTTTAAATGTTGACTAGCTTATGGAATTTTTTTTCTAAACATAAATGATTAAAATAAATGCAATTCAATAAAAACGTTACGTAAATCATGAAGTTACGATATACGTTAGATATCGTATTATTAGTATTATAATTGTTCTAAATTATATGAAATTTAATGAATGATTAAAATCTGACCAAATTCTGATGAAGAATTACAAACTCGAATGAAGTTTGGAAAATCTTATTTATCAGTTATATATCAAAGAAGAAGTTTGAAATTTTAATGAAGAAATTGTAAGTCAGAAATCTTATGCATCTAAATCATGTTCCAAAATTTAGCGTTAGAAAATATGTCATGTTTCTCGCAAAAAATATTTATACACAACTTTCTTCTTTAAGCATGCATCTGAATCCTTATAAAAACGTATTACAGAAAACTAAACTTTCTCATTTAAAAAAGAATTTGTATGTTATTCATCATAGAATTATATTTCCCCTTGAAAGAAAAATACTAGAATTAGATTGCAATAAATGACAATATTTATAATTTCTATAAATTAAACTTTCAATCTTCTGATATATTAATGTGTTTCAAAACAATGGTTTGAACAGAAACAGAAAAAATTCATAAATGAACACAAAACTATGCCATATAAGAAAGAAAGAGCTATTCCTTTTGGACGAATAAAAGCGGAAAGAGATATTGTGTTGCTATAATGCGCACTTTGTAAAATCTTATTTTCAGATGTTACAAAGAAAATAAATTTTCCAATTGAACGAAATGAACCTTTAATGACTGGATGAAATTTTTAAAATATAAAATACTAGAACTTCTGCATTGTTTAGTTATTTAGTGCAAAGTAATGCTTAAAAACTAAAAGACTGCTGTTTGGGGATGGCTCTCTGCAATTTGGTATGTGATCAGAAAATAAAGGTCATATTTAAGCTGGCATTCCTTTTTCCATACTTCGACACCACGCTAGAGAGAGACATTTGAACTACAAGAAATTAATGTGAACCAAATCCAAGCACGCTCATTAATAACATAGAGGAACAGTTGCCGTCTTTGGGTTATATGAATAGGACGAAGAAGGTTATTTCTATGCTATTCTCAATTTGTGTGCTATTATCAATTTCTATGCTATTCATAATTAACCAAGTTTATTAAAAAAAGTTAATGATCCAACATACATTTTAGCAATGATCTGTTTGGTTTCACTATCTTTTAGACATTTCATTTCCAAACTAAACACAATTTAAAACTTAAAAAAATATTGAAAAAAAAATTCTTTAAAAATTTTCTACGGTAGAAATTTTAAAAAATATATAGGATCACAGAAATTCTCCTAGATTTGAATTTACTTCAAAATAGTTACATCGTTTCAAAACTGAACAAAATGTTATCAGTTATTATCGAGATATTTTAAGAATTCAACAAGGAATTGTTCAAGCTCATTTATAGAGAAATGGATGCATCACTTTTTAACTTTATCATATGACAACAATTTTAAATTTGAACAAAATGGATTTGTCAGTTAAAATAGTTCTCCCAAAGAAATTTTTAACAATGTTATTAACATCTTTTAACTGTAACATAAGACACAGAAATTTGTCCAACTACATGCTTTTTAATAAAATCCTTCGATTCCGAAACTATTACACTTGTCTAACGAAGGCTCTACAAGAGCATATAAAGATTTAATGCAGGTTAATTAATGATAACTATTAGTTAAATTCTTTATATAGAATATTTTATAAAAAAATCTTACTATTATTATTATCATCATGAATTAAATATTTCAAATAACTACCACTCAATACATGTTTCATTATAAAAAAATAAGTCATTTTTATTTTTTGCCACAACATATTTTTTCAACAAAAATGAAATATAATGAAAGATAATTATCTTTTTTCGGGATATGTATCAGTTCTCTTTTCTCAATCTGCCTGATAAAAGATGTAATAAATACTTCATGCATGCATGTTACATGCGTACGCCTTTTGATAATCTTTAAAAGAAATTCTGGATTCCGACGAGTCATTACTTAGCTTCCAACAAATGCGATTTTCGAAACATCGCCTTTGGAGACTTCACTCTCATGGTTTTAGATTTCCACGCTTCAATAAATCTTATGTGACTAAAAGTAAAAAGGATAATCGGATTGTATTACATTTCCCTCGGCATCTCTCCAAAAAAGAAAAAAGAAAAAAAAAATGGATTACAGCATCCTGAACATTACAACCCTCCTTGTCCTTCTATCTGAATGCATTCTCTGATGTCAAGCGATCCTTGTACCTAAGCGCTGCACAGCACGTAGCTACTCATATAACGCCATGTCTTAAAAATGGCAGGTACGTCATCCTGTTCACGTCTACCCTCCCTTCTTTCCTGCCGACACTCAGTATAACAGGCTCATCACATTCAGCACAGGAAAAGGGTGCGTCAAAAATGGATCGACCGCAACATTTGCACCCACAACAGTCACGAAAGTAATGTAAAGTGAAACGGAATTTCGGTGCGAATCAGCATCTGCTTCAGGCGGTGTAAGTCAACCGCAGGAGCCAATACTAATGAATATTACCTGACTTTTCCGCGCCACTCAGACGGAGGAACCAATACTAACGAATGTTGCGCGTTAGGAATAATGGAAAAATCAATGAAAATTTGATGCTGTTAGGTGAAATTCTTAATTATGGGTTGCCATGGCGATTTAAGGTAATAACTTAACCGTTTCAATGGCAATCGGTATTCAGGCGTTAGCAACAGTTTTGAAACAAATGCTTTGTTCCCAGAAAAATTAGGAAGTTATCCAGACATTTTTTTTTTGTTTAACGTAACCTCGAGCGAAAAAAAAAATTCTTATTTTTATCAAAGGGTCATTTGCTTATCTTATTCGACGTATAATTAGATTATTGTGTATATATATTAATCTTCATAGTTATGGATCTATGTTCCGTCTGTAATTTAAAATGTAATAAGAGGAATCCGATTTCATGATATTTAAAGATAAATAAAAGTAAGAATTTATACTATTAAAATATATTTTATATTTAATTACTCATTAAAATTTCCAGATGGGTGAAGTATAATAGAAGGTAAATATAAAAATTAATAGGAGGTAAATATTGATTTTTTAAAATTAAAAATTCATTTTTTTCATAAAAATTCTATTGGAGCTGCATTAAAGATATAAAATTTATTATTTACAATAATCTGTATAAGATTTAATTCCTTTTATTTAAAATAATTTAAATATAAAAGGAATAATAAAAACTTCCAAAATGTTGCCAAACACTTAAACTGTCATAAAGTTTGAAATTATCACCAAAAACATACGAGATAAAGCAAAATAAAGATTTAAACAACAAAAAAAAGGTTTCTAAATTTTGAAGGAATAACAGCTTGCAAATATTAAAGCCACTAGTGGCTTTATTTCTTTAAAGCTGTTTATGAAATTTTCTGTGATTTATGCAAGAAATATAAATAGTTTGAGAAAATAAATCACATGTTGTTAAACGTCATTAAACATTCTATCAGACTGAATAATTTATTACAATTCTTCTGCAAGAACAAGGAAAAAAGAGTAAATTTTAAAGACCAAATATTAAAACGAAGTAGAATTGAAGGTTTGATATCTGCCTACAAGCGATAGACAGGTTTTGTTCGTTTATTCAATTTTTTTTTGATAAGGTGATAAAAGAATGACCTTGAAACTGTGCATTTAGACATAAGTAGGTGGCAAGAAAAAGGAAGATTAAAAACATCTATTTGTGATAACTCAAAACATCGAATCGTGTTTCAGAATTTAAATTAATTCAGTGCAAATGCCTCTAAAATAATGGTGGTGAATAACCGATTTAAATAATAATAATAATAAAAAAAATGCAGTGTTTTAATAAAGATATTGCTCTACTTTTAGAAGGAACTTAAAAATTTTCTTATTAGAAATTTCCAGTTTTATGTGATTTATTCTTTGTTATCTCTCTTAGTGTGAAATTAGTAAGATTTCTATTTATCTTTAATGAAGGATATATTCTTCCAGTAAGAAAGAATCATACGAATTTTCATATTAAAAATAAATCACACATTGCGCATATTTCTAATGCATAATTTTACTAAATTTGGGATCAATTGGATATATTTACTATTTTTAAATATTTATAAACGTGATGAGAAATACAGATATCAAGAAAGTATAGGGATAATCTTAGATATAAAACAGTTATATTTATAACCTTTAATCTTTTAAATATTAAGAATATTCCTTTTCAAATTCTTTTTATGACGACAAAATTAAATTTTCTTAAAAACGTTTTATTTTTTTACTATCATGTTTTTTAAAAACAAAAGAAACCTATGCTTTTATAAATTTAAAAGTTTTTTTTGGTAGTCTATATAAAATTAAACCTTGTTTAATCGATCTTTTTTAGCATTTGAGTTTTCCAGGCAACTTAAATGGAACATTGTTAGAATCGAAACTCGAATCCACTATCCAATGTTAACGAAGTTAAGAGTTTACCAACAGAAAAATACAGCTGTAGGAAATTGGATTACTGAAAGCACAACTCCACAATTCTTCGTTATCCTTGAATAACGGATTCGAGATGATTCTACCAAAGATGTTCCACTGGAGCTACTTAGTTCATGCCAAATCTGACAGTTCAGGCATGTCAAACTGAAATGTTATGTACATCGACCCCCCCCCGACCTAAAGTTTTAAATTTATAGAAGCGTAGGTTAGTTTTGTTAGCATACAGCTGTAGGATGTGGGATTATTGAAAGCACAATTCCACATAATCGCCATAAAAATGCTAATTATGTGAAAGTAACTATTGGAAAAAAATGCCGATTATGTGAAAATAACTTATTGATAAGAAGATAAATTTGAACGAAATGAATTAAGATTCACATATGAATTACAGCCCATAGAGGGAAAATATTAAGAGGTAACATTATCAACATGTGCAATTTGTCGAATGACATTAGATGAAAGTAACTATTGGAAAAAAATGCCGATTATGTGAAAATAACTTATTGGTAAGAAGATAAATTTGAACGAAAGGAATTAAGATTCACATATGAATTACAGCCCATAGAGGGAAAATATTAAGAGGTAACATTATCAACATGTGCAATTTGTCGAATGACATTAGATGAAAGTAACTATTGGAAAAAAATGCCGATTATGTGAAAATAACTTATTGGTAAGAAGATAAATTTGAACGAAAGGAATTAAGATTCACATATGAATTACAGCCCATAGAGGGAAAATATTAAGAGGTAACATTATCAACATGTGCAATTTGTCGAATGACATTAGATGAAAGTAACTATTGGAAAAAAATGCCGATTATGTGAAAATAACTTATTGGTAAGAAGATAAATTTGAACGAAAGGAATTAAGATTCACATATGAATTACAGCCCATAGAGGGAAAATATTAAGAGGTAACATTATCAACATGTGCAATTTGTCGAATGACATTAGATTTCAGTGGTTGGTTATATAGTTTTTGAGGTACGAGCTTAGTTTAGCTATATTAACGTCCCGTTTTAAGGTAACACTAGGGCTATTTGGGGATGGACCTCGGAAAATTCGAACCGTGGTCAGAAGACGAATACGATACCTGAGCTGGAACCACCTCTCTAAGCTTCCATACCGCAACAGTGGGAGAACATTAGGCCTCTGCGGATTTAAAGTGCTCCAGACCCGCTTACATGACGATTCTTCGATGGAATCGGGTCCACTGAAACCCACCCGTTCCGCAGCCGAGACCTTACCATCAAGCCACCGCGGGCCGTTTTGAGGTACGAGGGTCAAACATTTTGCTTAAACATACCGATACATGGATTCTAAAGTTTAGATAGGATATACCTATGTGCTTCCATAGGAAACACATCAAAACGGAATTAAAAGTTGTTACCGTAATATCTAGAACTAAGACAGAAAATGTGGCAAACACTGAAAAGTATTAAAAGTCATCCCAGAAGCAAAAGAATCGCTTCTTTTTAAGTAAAATTTGTGTCTAGTCTTTATAAAATAAATCGCGCAACATATTTTATGGGAACTCATAAATTCTGTTTTGGGTGTGGTGTCTCTAAAAATGACACAAAGAATTTATTTATTCTTTTTTTTACAAGTCTGCTTCTCATTTGTTTTCGAGTTTTTTTCCCTGTCTAGTTTCGAGCTAATGTACTTCAGGGCTTCATTTTATGTTTATTACAATATTTAGTGGATATTTTAGCAAAGAGGAGAAAAATATTTAAAGTATTTAATAAATATTAGAAATATAGATTGAAATTTAAAACGGCAGTTTTTCACGCATTATATTTTCAACATGTAACATTTTTGTTAATATTTTCGGTTTATTGATTAGGAATAAAAGATTATTTTCTGTATAATAAATCGTTAAAAATTCCTTTTCTATTACAGTTTGTGATAAATTATTTGAACTTAAAAAGTCAGTTTTTCCTAAAAAGTGATTTCGTAAATTTTGACTTCACAATGCATAACATGTTTGGGTTGCAGTTATAAAATACCCTCAACACTAATGAAATAGAAGAGATATATTCAAAAGTCATATTTATCTATTTATGCCGGCGTCCTAGCATAGACATAGCTCGCTTTCCCCGTGGTCTGGGCGTCCTGGGTTCGAGTCCCGGTTCGGGCATGGTTGTTCTTCATCTGTTCTATCTGAGAGATGTGTGAATGTGCTCCCCTGTAAAAAGGGGTTGTGCAAGCGAATGTGAGGCGTGAGTAGCTAAGACGTACTCTTGGCCCTAGTTGGCGCTACTAAAAGCAAGAGACGCTCCCTTGGCTTAAAATCACCGACTTCGTCAGCGAGCTTATCCGTTGAAAGTGCCATTATAAACAACAACAACAATCTATTTATTCTCAAAAATGAAAAAGTAAAGCAAAAATATACACTTCAAATATAAAATCTAATATTTTGCTAATCCCAATGCTGTATTGACAGCGACGTAAGATATATGCAGTATAAGTGGTGTTGGTATAAACGAATTCATTATGTATTAACTTTTATTCTAGGAGTATTATTGTATAAATTCTCTTTAAATGAAGTAATGAACTGCATAGAATTCTAAAGTTTAAAATGAATTTTACAAACTTAAACAATATTTTATTGTCTAAACCATTTGTATTTTTGCAAATTAAATCTCAAAAATTGTACTAAAATCGAAAATGCATTTGTACAATATAAAGTGCCTTTAGAAACACTGATATAAAAGAAGACTCATATAAATACCGAAATTGTTTTTTGTTCCCAGAATTTTAATATACTTTCATACATGTCATACGGTGTATGAAGCTCTATCATGTATTGAAATGAAGTGAATCAAATATGTGTCTTGATAAACAAACTCTCATATCTATAACCAATTATGAACAGAATTTATTACAGATTTACAGTGTCTTAGATTAATTATACTGATTGGTCTATCTAACTTATTGCATTGCAGACAGTCAAACCGATGAGGAATTTAGCCCAAAATTTGGCGAAAATCTACAATTTTTAAGATAAAACAATATAACGGTGCAAGTTGCGTTTTTGATTTATCGCATTTTTGTACAACATTTATTTACCGTATTTATTTAAACAGACTTTTTTTGATGGATTACATACCATATTTCATCCATCTAGGTAGTTGAATTTAAATCTATATATAACACAAGTTCACCGATCGGTATATAGACAAAAAATTAAAAACGATTTCTTTTGACTCATGGTAGTCAAAATTGAAAAAAATTTATCAAAATCCCGCTTTCAATTTTATTTTTTTTCTCACTACTGCAATATTTTCAGCATTTTGCATAAGGGAAAATAGGAAGCGTCAAACCTCGCTTTTATGCGTTGAAGCTATTACCATATAATTTTGCCACATTCTGTATTCAATTCAAAACAGAGTAATGTAATCTGTGAGACGAATGACTTATCACGTATTCCCGATTTGAAAGAATTGCGAGAAAGGAATTTGCTTTATAAAAAGGACTCCTTGCTATTCAAAGAATTTTATAGGGGGAATAAATCTAATGTTTCTTATTTCTATACAATTCCTTGGAAACTTGCAAAGAATTTAATTTATTATAAACATGTTAATGTATTTATACATGTAAGAAGACTTTTTGGTTAGGTTGAATTTAGGGATATAAAGAGAGATGGGGGCCCAATTAATTAAACTGTATGTCAATATTTAAAATAAACTAAATTGAAAGTAAATTATATCTTCGTTCCAATAAAAAAAGTGTTAAAAATAAATTTTTATTGATACTAAAGATTTAAAAAAAATGCATTGTTTTCTAGTTTTTGTCATTATACGCTTGTGATAATTTTAAGTTAATTAATATTCTTCTGTAGTATTTTTACATATAAATATTGCTCAGTCTGGGAAATAATTTTTTTAAATATTCTATAAGATAGCACCACTCATAAGAAAGATTTCAATTAAAGTAATTGTTTAAATGGTAATTAAAATCCGAAACGTTTAAAATAGTGAACCACTCATAAGAAAATTTTCAATTAAAGTAATGGATTAAATGGTAATTAAAATCTGAAACTTTTAAAATAGTAAAAATAGTAAAATAGTAAAATAGTAAATAGTAAAATAGTAAAAAAAAATAATAAAAAATTATAACTAAAAACACATAAACGTACGAAATTTCAAAAATCTAGCATATCAGAATGTTAATCAATATTGCTTACCATTATTATGAACATGAAACAAATAAAATTAAATTAAAACGTATAAACACGGCCATTTTGAAGGATTAATGATGAACATGTTTAAATATAAGTATTTTGCTAGTTCCACTATTGATGCGCAAATTAATCATTCAAAGTCCTTATCAATCATATAATTGAAAGTAATTAATAAAGAAGGAGTAGCTCCAAAGATTAAAAATCTGTATTTCGATAATTTTTTTTATTTAAATCTAAAAGCAGTTTTCTCAAATAATTTTATAAATTGCCATGTTTTTTTTACGATTCAATATGCTTTTTTATTTCGAGTTGTCAAAGTGGAAATACTCACATACTGAATATATGAAAAAAAGTTTTAAATACACTAAAGAAAATTAGCTCACAGTTTTTAGTACGTTAATTTATTTTTTATGCCCACTTTAATAACTAATTTTACTTACTTTAGTTTTTAACTAGACGGGCTGCAATCCTTTCCTTCAATTCCTTTTTAAAAGAATCTCCGATTCTTTATGACTTTTAGGGAAGAAACTATTTTGAAAGACGGAAGCTCCAAAATTATAAAAAAATGTAGGCATTGCGCCTTAATACTAGATTTAAGACTATCAATTATATATTTTTATTAAAAAGAGCCAGCTTGATTCACATATCAAATTGAGCTTTTTGAAAAAAAAAAAAAAAAAACGAGTTTAATTTTATTTAAATTTCATTATGAAAACGCTTTATTGAAAACATCTTTCTTATTTAAACTAATTAAGAAATACATTCCCTCCTTGGGTTTTTATTGAATTTAATTTTATATCTTACAACTATATTCTAGTAAACTCAATTGCATCATAGGATTGATAAAAACAACTAATAACAAAATCATTTAATGAGTCAGTTTGACTCATTACAGAACAAATAGATATTATATATATGAAAAGCTTCCGAACTTCCAAAGAGTCAAATTTATTTATTCATTAAATTACGTTTTAAATATATTACATTGAAAACAATTAATTAAACCTAATAATTAATTAAAGAGCGTTTTTTCAATTTAAGATAACAATTTAATAAACAGAAGGTATTGTTGAAGGTATGGTATTAATTCACCTTCGTGTTTACTCACACTCTTGATAATATTTCTAAGCCTACTTCTCCCCCACTTATTCACTTATTCTCTATCACTAAGCCACATTTCACCCCGCAAATTGACAACCCCATCATCCGCTTCAGGAGTTACCCCCTCAAATCATCTCGCTAACAAAGCTGTTACCTCTGCCGCGGCACTATCCGTAGAAAATTACCCTCCCTAACTCCCCCCAAGGAAGATATTTGCGACACATAATTAGATACTAACTCAAAATGGGCACGTGTTTTAATTTGTGTAATTTGTTTAATTTACGTAGTCTTTGCTCAATTAAGAGAAAAACTTTTGTTCCGAGAAAGTCGGCTGGCCACTACCTTTAAGTGAAGTCACGTGTTGGGGGGTTCAATCAGCTTTCCAGGTGGACAGATCGCAACTAAGGCCGCCTCTATCGATCAGTCCAGAGCGTGTGTTGGGCACGAAGACAGGGATGAGTCTATGTGGTGCAGATTTGTCTCTCGGGGTTCGACTCTCCCACCCATGCTTGTCACAATCAGGATTTACGCTCTAGGGTTGGCCTTTGAAATACACCCCCACGGTCGCCAGAATAAATTGAACTCAAATCAATTTCTCTGAAACGAAACTTGAGAATAGTAAATAGGAGATCTAAATAGGAATCCGGGGAGTGGGGGGAGTGTACTGGGATGATGGATAGTAGGAAAATTTTTATATTTGTATGCTTAGGAGTGGAAGTAGTGAATTCCGAGTTGTTTTTGATGTATTGGCTTAGAACTTTCATGAGTAGCTAACATGTTTTTTGAAATATAGAATTAATTTTGTTGGGATGTATGGTTTAAATATAAAAAAGATACTATTTAGGTAAAATATTGTATTATTCTGAAACGTTTTTAGTAACATTTTATTTTTTATAAAAATTTAATAGATTTGAATTTAGGTAATTTTTTTATCCCATTTAATCACCAAAGTATTTTTCCAAGCTAAATGACTCATTAGCTGAAAAGTGAATTGAATTATTCTGAGCGTAAAATTTAGCTAAAGTAATACAACTTTCTTCTTTTTTAAATCTAGGAAAAGAAAACAATACTTAGGAAATCTACGTAGAATCTTTCTTTCAAGGAAAAATCTAAGATAAAATACTAAATGATCGTAAAATATTTTATTAAAGTGAAAATTAAGAAAAAAATGCCAGTTATTAACAGATATTTTTTGACGATCCTTAAATTCGCACTGACGTATCTAAATTCGTACAGTTATCCCCCATTATATGTTTACTTATTTCAAGAAATATAGAGAACAGAAAAATATATTAAGATAGAGCTTTCTACTGAAGAATTGAACCATATTAATAGTAAGTATATGAACTGCCAAGAGATTTTATTTTATAGAGAAAAGTCTTTTTACACATTTATTTTTCACTTTTTCTATGATGGCATTTTACAATTAATGTTTCTTTCACTTTCTGTTATACTGATGTCTTGAAATTTTGTATACTATCATATTCTTGAGGAAAATGTACAATTTTAATACTTTCTGAACTCAATTACAAATTAATAAATTAATATAAATATATTTTATTTTGTAAGAGTGGGACAACCGGTTTTGAAATTGAGAAAAACTTGATTCGTTTTTGCATAATATTTATAATAATGTAATTATAAATTAAAGACTAAGAAATAAAATGCGACATATTCTCTCTTTAATATATTAATAAAAGTAGGCTTTTAATTTTTTTTAAAAATTCAAATATTTGGATATTTTTATATCCACGAAAACTACAGATTTTTGAAGTTTATGATAAGAAAACAGAATTTTAAAGCTGGTAACTCATTAAAGCTCTTTAGCGAACTTTTGTGATAGTTGCTTGAATATAAGAAATTTATTTTATTTCTTATAAAAGATCACAGCTGGAAATCTAAGCATGGCTGAACGCTCCATTACCATTTAAATATTTTTGTAATATATTCGACTTATCGAATTTTTATTTATGATTGTGTTTCTATTTGATCAAAATAAGGACAATCTACATTATCAATAGCAAATTTCTGAAAATTAAAAGAAAGCCACAATATTTAAATACTTAATCCAAATAAATGCATGATCAATAGCAAATTCCTGGAAATTAAGAGAAAGTGATAATATTTTGGAGCCAGTTGGTCAGAAATGCAAATTCATAGGAATTATCGAAAGGGAAAAAATACTTTCGCCATCCGGACTAAACAAATTATTATTATTATTATTATTTTTCATTTTCAAGCTAAAATAGGTAGTTCAAAAATTTTTAGTCAAGACAGTAAAGAAAAAAATTACTCGGAAAAAAGTCTTGAAGTGAAAACAATTTTGTATACGATAACTTTAACTTTTGTATAAGTGAACTGATTTCTTAATTGCAAAAAGAGACGAAAACAAAAACACTGGAAATTTTTAGAATTATTCTCAAGTAAATATTAAGAATGAATTACAGTAGCAAATCCCATTACGATAACAAAACTATATAAGCCTTTGAGAAAGACAAAATTAGATTCATTCATCTCCTTCATCGCACCTTTCAGTTTACAGTAATGAAGAGAAACAGAACGAAATGCAATGGTACATTTTCCCTTAGGGGTACTAAAAACAAGGGAATAAATGACACTGCTACGAAAGTCCAGTCCTTGCTTTCTCGAGGGAGCATTTAAGCACCTGTGCGTGTCTTCGACTGGCCGGAAAGGCTGAGGGATACAAAGGAAATCGCCAGAGATTTGAGGGATGTTAGGAGCATCCACCCTCACCACAGCCTTGGATTTCCCTTCTCCGATAATAGCTTGCGAAAGGATATTTCATTGCCGCAGGGTAATTTAATGATATCGATCGCCAACACAATACGGTCTGAGGTTAGTAACCAACGGTGGGCCATTTTCTTGGCGATATCCATCTAATGGACATTCGTCTGAGTTACTTTTCTAATATTTTAAGACACATTTAAAATCTTCTAAGTCCTCTCAGGTTAAGAAAGTTTTGAAATTGAAAAGAATTGTATTTACAGTGGATACACAATGCATATGTATCTCTTTAGAGATTTTAGGCAATACATGCTTAATAATATCACATAGGCAATGCATGAATAATAATAATACATAGGCAATACATGCCTAAAAATAATAGCTTGCAAAAGAATATTTCATTGCCGAAGAGTAATTTAATGATATCGATCGCTAACACAATACGGTCTGAGGTTAGTAACTAGCGGTGGGCCATTTTCTTGGCGATATCCATCCAATGGATATTCATCTGAGTTACTTTTCTAATAATTTAAGACACATTTAAAATCTTTTAAGTCCTCTCAGGTTAAGAAGGTTTAGAGATTGAAAAGAATTGTATTTATTGTGGATACGTAATGTATATGTATCTCTTTAGAGATTTTAGGCAGTAATAAGTAAGGCTAGTGTTTCAACTTAGTTTTTTTTTTTTTTTTAATTTTCATGATTTGGCCAGAGAGAACAAACGGATTTCTATGGGATGCATATTTCTAGAATGAAGGTAGTGTAAACGATATTTACTCACCTATTTATTAGATTAACTTGCAGGCTTCTGATTATCTAATTTGACTGATAGAGACTTGTTAGACTAATTTGATTGACGATCTAGTTTGACAACTTACATTTTTCTTGGTGATATCCACCAGATGGGTATCCATGTAATAATATCTCATTAATATTTATATTTATTTCATATTTAAAAAAAAATAAAAGCAAACATAATTTTTTTTTTCATTCCTACGATATCGATTGATATTGCCATCCGATGTGAAGTCAATCTAAGACGAAGAACCATACTGATAATATTTAAGAAATGCAAATGGCAGATTCAAACTAGAGCAGCTTTTTAATTGAAGACCAGAAGAAGTAAAATAAGTTCTAAAATCTAAAATCTGTTCATTCAGTTAGTAAGAGCTTCACATTAACGATTTTTTACACTCTCAAATTACTTATTAACAGGACTTTCTGTCACAGATATCATGTCATAAAACATTGTTCCTATGAAGCTTTAAAGTAGGATATTCGTATATGAATCACTTCATTTGCTGTTTTGGGTCTTCAAATTTTGTGTTTCATTTAGTTGAAACTAAATTGTAGTGATTGCTTTTGCTTCCATTGACTCTATATAAACATCTATATGAACATGTCCTATATATTTAAGAATTCACATAGATACTCAGAACTTGGGCGTAAGTCAGGACCCATTTGATTTTCTGAAACATTGAATATGCTCTTTTAATATTTATACATGTTATTTCAAAAAGTATTAAAACGCTCGCAGTTGAATTATTCTAATGCGGCACTGAATTCCCATGTATTAGACATCTCCAAAATTGATTCCGCGTTTCTAATAATTCGCTTAAATTCTTGTATACTATCAAAAAAAAAAAAAAAAAAAAAAAAAACCCTTGAAAATTTTTTGCAAATTTTCTTTATTAAATCTTTCAAATCTGATCACATTTTTGTACTATTAATCATTGTCTAGGTGGTATACTAAGTTTTGTACCGCTATTGAATTTAAACAAGTTTCATGATTTACTTTTTGCTTCACTATTTTATTCACACCATTTTCAAGGCGATTTATACATATTTCGTTTACTTTTTGTTGCTTTTTATGCATTTAGCCTCTAAATTTGAAAATGAAAAGTTCGTTATTGCTAAAATTTTATTTGTGGTAAAGATGGTATAACAGGTAAAAAAATTCAATTCAAAATGAACTTTACCAATCATTCTAATAAAATAGATTTAAAATACAATATAGTGAAAATACTAATAATACTTCATTTAAGAAATATTTGAATATTTTAATTTGATTTCTAAACAGATTCATGGAATTCTCTGTGCTACAATCAACATAAAAGCACTGAACAAAACTTAATGAACAGCTGGTGCACTTTTTTCAAAATAAATTATTTCAACTGAGTCGTAAAATCCGTTTTGAGAGTAGGTAGTTCTAGTTTTGATGCTTTTAATAGTACAGAAACGTTCCAGAAAATCAAGTTAAAGCTAAAAATGGCCTCCTGCTGCCTCTAACAACAACCATAAACTACATCGAGTGTCTGAGTAATTTAAAGTTAAATAAAATATATTCTTTAAATATAGTAAAATGTTTGCCAGACAGTTTTGTTCTTTTTCCAAAATGGTGATATGTAAATTTAAAAAAATCAGATTAAAAAGGTTTATAAAATACTTATACTTGTTGTTTTACATACTTTGTGCATTAAAAAAATGCATCGTATTATAAATTCCTCATGTATTACGTTGTTAGAAAACTTGTATTAGTTATATTATAAGTATTATTAGTATAATATAAGTTGCATATACTGGTATAGTTGTAGTATTAGTAGTATAATCTACATCGAGTGTCTGACTAATTTACAGTTAAATAAAATGTATTATTTGATTATAGTAAAATGTTTCTCAGACAGTTTTTTTTTTCAAAATAATATGTAAGAAACAGAAAAATCAGTTAAAAAAGATTTAGGAATTACTTATACTTGTCGTTTTAACATACATTCTACATTAAAT
This sequence comes from Argiope bruennichi, assembly GCF_947563725.1. Classification (NCBI taxonomy): domain Eukaryota; kingdom Metazoa; phylum Arthropoda; class Arachnida; order Araneae; family Araneidae; genus Argiope; species Argiope bruennichi. Next base: position 114,929,238 of record NC_079162.1, read on the forward strand.
AAATGCACCGCGTTAGAAATTCCTCATGTATTACGTAGTTAGAAAACTGGTATTAGTTTCAAAAATTGTAAAAATAGATTTTAAAAATTATTTTGAAGAGAAATAATTGAATCTTTTATTCTTTATTCCCATTTAAAACTTGCATAAAAGTAAGATATTTCCTGCATACTTAGATTTCAATTAATCAAAAGTTGGATTTAACAGAAGGTTGATGTTTTTATTACACACATTGAAATATTTGTATTTATAATAAGCATTTCAAATAATGGAATTCATTGTGGCATTAGAATTCAGGCAACTCATTTATTATACATTTTAACACCAACATTGTGTAAAATAAAGCATAAAAATATACTTTTCTGATAATTTTTTCATCGTTTGGATTATAACAAAATATGAAATCTGTCGGGAATACTGGCATTTGGTGGCTGATGCATTAGATTTTTACTGAAAACGGTCTTTTACCATTTTCAAAAGAAAGTTTAAAAACGCAGCAACAAAGTGACGAAATAAATTAACTTGCTTTTCCTTTCAAAAGAAAGCTTAAAAGATGCTGCAACAAAGTGACGAAATGAATTACATTATTTTTCTTTTAGCGTGGTCGTAGCTGATCTCGCAATTTTCTTGGTTATTTAAGAAGCGCTATATATTATTGACTTTGACAGAAGTTTAAAGCTCTTGCATAATATGTGATGAATTTTTCTTAAAACTTTTAAGGTTCTAGCCCGAATCACTAAAAAAAAAAAAAAAAACCTTGTTGTAGAGAGTAAGCAAGTCTAAAAAAGAGTAATTACCTGAATGCTGTTATTTCTTCAAAATTCAAGAATTTATTTTATTTAAATTTTTATTATGCTCAGTCGCATTGTGTTTTTTCTTTGTTATGATTTGAAACTTATTGACCGTTTGAATTATTTGAAAGTCTATTCGAAAGTCCTTTTTTAAAGAATTACTTTTAACATTTGAATGATTTTAAATAAAAATAAACTCTTTTTTTTAAAAAAAAAATAATGAAGCCATGCATTTTTTTTTTTTTTTTTTTTTTTTTTTGCTTAGTTGAAACAAAGTAAAAATGGATTTATAGAGAAAAATAGAAAATCGACCAACTTACTTTCATCGTCCTTTTTACTTTAACAAAAATTTATTCAGCGAAATTCTATAATTAAAATTGAAAATCAAATATGGAAACAATTTTTTTTAAAAAAATTTAAAGGGAACAAGAACAATTCCAATTATAATAACAAGTAACAATGTAGTAAACACCTCATTGTATTTTATAGCTTGAAGTATAAAATTGTACTTTTCTGTTAAGTGCTAAAAGGGCTTTAAAAGAGCGTTAAGAGTATTAAAGTGTGATTATGCTTAATTCAATCGAAAGCTCTGTGGGAATCCTTGAAATTACCAATGTTGCAGCGTTTTGTAAATTAACAAAATGTAATTGGTGAAAAATTTTAAACCTAGCTGATTACTAGTTACTGGATTTGGGAAAATAATAAATCTAAATCCATTATTGCAACCAAATTCCTCAAATAATTATAATGTATATGTTGCCATATTTTTATAACTAAATCATTTTTTAAATATAATTTTGTAAATTAAACATTGTTTTTCACTTTTAAATATATTTAAAAATGATCACATTTTCTTGTACACTTAATGATTACTGTACACAATAAATGGCTAATAGTTTCTTCTTATTTATGGCTGGTTTTACTACAGTTATATTTATATGATCCCTTGTTATATTGGCGTGACATGGGAGTTTCAACTTAGATGTTATCCTCTCCGTCTAACCACATTTAACCCGTTAACTGGGTATGACGAAATATTTCAATGCAAAACGCACTGAATATAAATTAATCAACCGGTTAACAGACTAAAATGATTAAACTCGCTCTTTAAACAGTAGTCATGTAACTTCATAATGGAGTTTAAATCTTGATTTATTATTGTTGTTTCCTAAATCATGATCTCAGCCATTTTGTTGCAATAAACTTATTGTAGAAGTAAAGAATACGAAGACGATTTGGAATTACAAAGCATTACATGGCTGGAAATATCTTGTTCATGCAATAGAGTTCCTTGTACAAGAAGTGGATATCTGCACCCAAAAGAGACTATCTCGTAAGAGCTTACCTGTGTTCTTGTGCAGGTAGGAAAGAACCTGATCTATCTAAAATAAGTTTTCTGTGAACTTACCAAAAAAGAACATGTCCTTAAAGCCTGTGCTACTTACTCATTTTAACTAGAGAGTTAGTAAATTACTAGGCTTTTGGACAAGGTCAAATTTAAAGATCAGGTAAAATTTATTACCTGTTAGATAGCCTAGCTTATCATGCTTTGACTTCTTCTTGTGTCATATGAAAGCAAAAATATATTATTTCCCTTCAAATCAGGTGAAAACTTTGTTAAGCACAAATCTGCTATTTCTAGGATCACGAAACCATAGAAATATTAAAAAAATTCTGGGGATTCTATGCATTTTCCGATTTCAAACCTGAGTGATAGTTTGTGAGAGAAATTTTAAATACATTCAATAGAATTTCTGCATTTTATGCTTGCATGTTGATGTTTCCTTTTTTTTTCTCTTTTATCCCCACCCCCAGCTTGAGAAGAAAACATTTACTTCCCTACAATCCTTTAAGATTTCCCATCTCTCTCAAAAAAGGTTAGAAGATTTTGATCTCCTTAATCCTCTAATGATGAATCATCCATTTAGTAATATTAAGAAATCAAAATCTTTCCATTTTAACTGAGCAATTTTATCTTTGTTATATGATAAGGATATCTATTGTAAGTTTCAGATAACTATTTAAAACTGATAACAAGTGAGTTTGCACCTGGAAAGTTTTCGATTCATTAAGATTTGAATTTAAGTTCGAAAATATTTATCGTAGAATTTATTTCCATACTTTAGGGATAATGATTGGCATAATTCCTGAATTTAATCAATGGTATTATTAACTTGAGCAGTTTCTTAAGGTGGGGGAAATAAGGAAAGACTATTATATTACCTTTTATGCAAATTTCTAATAACGACTTAAGATGGTAAACATAGAATCTTACTTGAATTTCTCTTATCTTTCATTGATTATTAGCATAAAAATTCTCTTGAATAAACAAGCTTTTAAATAAATAAAAAAAAAAATAGTTGCAATGGTAAAATCCGCGGTGTAACAGGCAAGGAGTCATTAATAGGTGAAATGGCAATTCAAAACTCATAAGATTAGAGTTGTGAGAGATAGCTTAAACTCTTAATTTTCTACTTCACTCATAGCTGGGAAACGTCAACATTTAGGACCATGCAAAACCTATAGGAATATTTATGCGTTTCATTAGGGGAAGTTTTTGAAAAAAATTCAATGCATGCATATTTTTGAAATTTTGGAACCTTTTACAATTAAGAGAAATTTACAAGTATAAAATTTAATCACGTAAGATTCCTCACTTAAACTGCTTATCACTAAATAAACTGTGTAAATTCTATTTTTATTCACGGGAATTTTTTTAAAAACTTTCAATTCTATACATATTTCTGAATTTTCAAAATCCATCGCATCCAAAATACGAAAAAAAAAATTATAATTTTATGAAAAAGGATTAATTGATAAAGCACAAATTATTCAAAGTTAATAAGCAAAACGATAAGCATTAGAGATGAACTTCTGGAACTAACACAAAAATTTGATACACCGAAATTCAAGTACATGATAGAGAATTAAATATGAAGTCTCATAACTTACAGTGGACTATTTCGATTTATACGAGTTTTCATTATTTCTTAAATCGGAAAAAGTTATCGATTTCCTTTTTAAGAGCAAAACATTTGAAATCAAGATTTTTGTACGATTATAAGTTTCTTAGCAACCGACCAAGAAAACAATAACAGAGACTTATTTCAGCTCCGTCGATACCCAAATTGTTATCAATTTATGTTTTATTTAAAAGGCTGGCATATATATTTCAAGAATTTCGAAAACTATGAATATATATTAAGTAATTCCGTTTTGGAAAATCAGATTTTATGTTCAATGATTAGTTTCTTTGAATATATTACTAAGCATAATGCTCAGTCATTTTGCATAAGAAATTAATTTCTATAGCTAATCAATATCTTGATCCATCCAGACGTTTCCATATAAGTTCTTAAAGCTAAGAGAAGACTCCTTTCATTTAGTGAAGATTTTAAAGAGAAGTTTCCTCAATATTTCATTTTCGATTTCCGCGAATATTGTCCTTCAGCAAAAAGTTATAATGATATTGGCACGTAAAAAATAAGGAGGCATATTTTAGTCATAATTATTGCAACTTTTGGTGATCTATTTAGGAAACATGGAAGTTTATTTCAATTCCAAGGAAAACTATATGTACTCAAGGCATTTTGCTGATATTCAAATTTAAAACTCTTATTTAATAAAATACGCCGGAGGATAATCGTATTGTATTAACCTCTGATGGCACAAAATATTTTCAAAAATTATAACTAAGTTATATAAACAGTCTGTTGATCTTCAGAAATTAATTTTAAGAACAATAGATTAAACGTAACATTATAGAATTCATGAGTAATAATAGACACTCAGGAATTTCCATATGAGCTCTAATCCCTCTCGGATTACTTCTTATATGAGTGGAATTTTCTTTGGGTAGTCGGGCAACTAATGCCTTCACTTTGTTTCAATATAGATACCGTAGATCACTTTTTCAACATTTGATAATAAGAGTAATAATAAATAAAGTTTAATTTTGATCAACTAATTTTTAAATGAACCCAGATTTTAGGCTTCGTAAATTACATCGAAGCTGACAAATACATTCCAATGTACAGGGATACATTCCAATGTACAAAGGAATTTTCAAATCATTACAAATTCTTTTTGCTTGCTAAAAATGTAATTATAAATTCCGATACTCATTTTTCGGAATTCCAAAATTCATTAAGGCATTCATTAAGTGGACTTTTAAAGAAATTTATTTCACACATAATAATTGATTTTTTTTATGTAGAAATATTATTGATAAACAAAATGTTGATCCAAAAATGGATGAAAAATTAATTTCATCTAACCTTTCAACATCTAAAATTTATATATAATATGCACAGTCAGGAATTTCAATATCTCAAAACTCATAGAGGACTTTCTCTGTGAATGTTGATTCAAAGGAAAGATTTTTTAAATATATCGTCATGAATCAATTCTTCCGTGACTTTCGGAATCCGTGAATCAATTCTTCCAATTCTTTCGTGAATTAATTTTTCCAACAAATAATATTGATAATAGTAATAATTAACTGAATTCATATTTTGAACCAAATGTAGGGTATTTATAATACTTAATTCATTTCTGTTGAAAGACCGTTTCATGCGCAAGACACTGAAAGTTTGATATCCCTATTTTTTATTTCCAAAATATATTAATATGTTAATTAAACACGCTCGAGGAAAATCACATTTTATTATTTCAGAGAGCATGCAAGGCGTTCAAAAATGGTTGCCAAACAAAAATGCAATCGGCAGGGCATGAAACAATAACTGCTTCAATTCCCCAATAGCTCAAATTTTATGTATAATACACAGCCAGAAATTTCCATATGAGCTTTCACAACTCACGAAGGATTCCCTCGATGAATGTGGAACTCAGCAAAAGTTTTCTCAGTATCTCATCGTGAGTTATCGTGAGTAAAAATGCTGCTTTTTCCTTCCGCGTCAACAGGGATTGCTGCCTCAAGGGATCTAATTATGGCTCACGTAGTTTCTCCCTAGCTTTCTCTCAGGGTCCATTTTTTAAAGCGCAAGTAATATCTTTCCCCCTCCCATCAAACACTGAAAGGGAAAAGGCTTTAGGGAAATTGGTTCGGGACTTTGTAAGACTGTTTTGTGTCAAGGACTTTTTTTTCCCATTCCTTCGTTCAGATCGTAAAGTAAGTTTGTAAACAAAAGATCTTCTTTGTTCTGTGAGAAATTGTTTTAATTAAAATAAATATTTAATGTCTTTTGTTAGCTCTGTCTAAGCTCATGTTCTTTTAAATCTTCACTTATATAATCTACATATTTTCGGAAAAGGGATAGAATTTCATTTTTGTTCATTTTATCGATTAAGAATTAATCCAGTTTTATGAAAAAAATTATCAAGTAAAGAGTTAATTTTTTTTTATATTAAGGAGCCTTTACTGAATATGGAAATTAATTTTATTCATTTGCTTTTATTATTTTCTTAAGGTATTAATATGCAACTTATGCAGTTAGAAACGAAATTTGTTAAAAAGAAAAACTAAGCCCTTGCAATACAGAAATTCTAAGTTTTATTTATTTACGCTACTAATTCTAAGAAGGAGTTTAAGATTAAAGAGTTTTAAAGATTAAAGAGAAAGTTTTGTCATTTAACTTCTTCATAGAAAAGCTACTGGAACTTTTTATTTCTGTGTTTGCAAGAAAGATAAAAGCATTAAATCGTGAAAAAAATTGTGCAAATACTATTTCCACATTTTTTTTTTTTTTCGAAAATAAAGGGCAAAGGCTTTTCAAAAGGCAACTTCACGTTTTAAATATATTTGTGTCTTGAAACTGACGTCCAAGTGAAATGCTAAACTAAATATTCTAAGTTTTATTAATTTTAATAGAAATGAAATGTACAAAATTGTTCTACAATGAATTAAATACCTTGGCTTATATATGGATTTCAACTTTAATAATTTTAGCTACAAATTTATTTAAAATAATTCAATGCCACATTTTATGTTGAACATTTATCTCCATTCATAGAAGAATGGGAAGAATACCTCAAATACTTAAGCATTTCCAAGATTCAGTAATACGAGTCAAGCACTGCTTTTCAATACAAGAGGTTAACAAAATATTCAATTTACAGAAAACTAAAGTGAAAATAAATTGATCTACTTCCGTAGAATGGAAGTTGGGTGTGTTTAGCCTACTCAAAGCTTTCAGAAAATGGTCCTCAATTCTAATAACCAGCTAGTACCAAAGCTACAGCCAAACGGATCGATTTCCTCTCATAATAAGCAGACGTAAGTTGGCCGTATTTCACGGTAATAATACTACATAAGCGCTTAATAAATGACTGAGCACGCTCGTTATTTACCCGAAAGGATGCTCAGCCAGGAATCTTCGTTATTTGGACAGAACACACCCACGAAGAGCAAGATCACTCAGCATAACAATGGAGTGCCATTATGGATCACTTGAATAAGCAACGAAGGCATTTGCATAAAGCTTCAATGCCATGATGAAAACCTACACTGGATTTATTTATTTATACAATTTTATTTGATAGATCGTGTTAATAATCGCTAAATGCAAAAGTGTAATCATGAAATGAGCCTTGATAGATAAGGGCGGAGTATAAAAGACCATACAGTTCATTCAACACTCCTATCGTAAGAGAAGTTGTTCATTTTGTAGTAATAGGGACATCATGATACCTTATTTCTGGAAGCAATTTCCGGTAGCCTTACTAAGGAAGTAGAAACATTGCTAACATAAAAACAAGAGTGCTACAAGGGGTCCTTTAATTAAGTAATGAAATGATCTGCATAAGGTTTTCCTATAAGGCAAACAATTAGCATCTATTCAATTTTTTCCAATCCTTAGAAGGGAAAAAATGCAAAATGAAAGCATATTTTCAGCTTTGAAAGAAAAGGGAGAGCAAGAGTAATTTTTTTTTCTCTTTGGAGTATGAAATGACTTCATAGAATAAAATTTGCAGTTTATTTGAAGGAAGCCATGTTATCAAAATGCCTGCACAATATAAAACTGACTATACTGAGTGGGACTAAATTGAATATGCACTGAAAAGTCATACAATTACTTAATGTTTAAAATCCTAATAAATATTTTTTATCGGTAAAAGTATGCTAAAATCAAAAGTCATCTGGAAATGTCACAAAAGGGAAAAGTATCGGCAAAATTTTAAATCGATATTCCATCGTCCCTTTATAATGCAGGAATAACAGTATTACTTGTTTTATCGATGGAGTATTTGAATCTATAGCGCTATAACGATTTAACCCTTTTTATTAAAATTCATGAATAAATTTAGAAAATTTAAGCTCTGAACAGAAAAAGAATTTAGTACTATTTAACTGCTGCTGTTGTAAAATAAGTGAGGGCATATGATTTCTTAATACAAATTCAGTCGTTTATTGGATAATTCATGAGTTGCGTTCCTCTTTTTCCTCTGCATCATGCGTTCCTCTTTTTGAGGTTCACATAGGTGGGAATGGACACTTTCTAATACTTTCTGACCATAGACAACGGTACAAACATTCCAAACATGAAAAATTTTTATGTTAAATGTGAAAAATGTGGTGTAATTTTTGTTTCAACAAGAGCAGCAATTGATTAAGATAATTTCATGTATGAATAATTAAAAGTTAATTTCCAAAAGTTTTACAAAAGTTTTAAGTTTCTGTAACTTTTAATTATATCAAATATGAGAGAAGAGGAAAAATAACATCATGCACACAGTATCAAATTTTATACATACATTAAAATCTATTTAATATTAACTCAATTCAGTTTCGAATATTTGTATATTTTTCTGTTACACATAAACTTCCCGAATCAAAACTTTTGATTTTGAAATTTAAAAATCGTGAATTGAAGGGTAAATTTCTAAAATTAGCAAACATATTTAATAACATTAAGGTGATTATTACTTAAAATAGAAAATACAATTTTAGAAAACAGATATCAAGCTAAAATAAAAGATTAATTTCTTAGTGAATAAATTAAAGAAATTTCGAGGGTAAAAGCGTTTTCAGAAGGTTTTACCGTTGTCCTAGATATTAAAAGACAGCAATAAATTGCAAACTAAACACAAATACAAAAATATTGAGAATCAATATTGCATTTTAGCGTTTGTTAAATTTTTTTGGCCTGTTGCCATAACACTTTCATATAATAATTTTATGCTATGTGTACTCGAAACCATTATGAGCTTTTGCATCAGAAATTGAAAAGCAATACTGTCACATTGAAGATAGGATTTTACGTAACACTTTTTCGAACATAATATCTCAAATTTTAATTTTAGAATTGACTTTTTTATGTACAACTTATTAGACTCTCAGTTAAAAAGTGCTTTTTTGAACCTCAAAAAAGCTATGTTTTAATTTTCTGTTAAATGCTATAAATTGGAAGCATTTTTCTTCTAATATAAATATAGCATTAATATGTTTTTAAAACTTGTACTCAAAGTTTAAATCTTATTTTAAAATTATGCAATAAATATTTTAGTGATGATATATGCAAAAAATAAGCAATAAATATATATTTGAACGAAAGAAACATGTATATTTGCTTGAAGAACTGTTCTGTAATTTATTTAATTTATGGGTTCATGAAATAGTTTCCGTTATATATTAAAAATTTTTAATGGTGTGCTTTTGGAAATTTTTTATAAAAAGATTTAAAAAAATGTTTTAAATAATTCACAAAAGATGTGATTTCAAATAGAAAAATAATTGCTTTTGCTGTATTTGAAAATACAAATTCATGAACAAGTGTGAACATTTTATATTTTTTGATAAATTTCTAAAATTAGTAAGAAGTATAAAAATAAAATAAAATAAATAAAATAAAAAATAAAACAATAAAATAAATAAAATAAAAAATAAATAAAATAAAACAATAAAATAAATAAAATAAAAAATAAAATAATAAAATTAATAAAATAAAAAATAAATAAAATAATAAAATAAATAAAATAAAAAATAAATAAAATAATAAAATAAATAAAATAAAAAATAAAATAATAAAATAAATAAAATAATAAATAAATAAAATAAAAAATAAAATAATAAAATAAAAAAAATAAAAATAAAATAATAAAATAAATAAAATAAAAAAATAAAATAATAAAATAAAAATAGCAATTTCTGGAGAATAGAATAGTAATTTCTTAATTGCTATTCTCACGATTTCTCGGTAATTTCTTAACTGCTATACTATTATTTATAGAGAATAGTAATTTCTTAATTGCTATTCTCACTATTTTTCAGTAATTTCGTAATTGCTATTCTCACTATTTTTCAGTAATATCGTAATTTCTATTCTCACTATTTTTCAGTAATTTCGTAATTGCTATTCTATTATTTAGTGAGAATAGCAATTTCTTAATTTCTATTCTCGCAGTTTCAAAATATTTTAAGAATTCTTAACTTGACAATCAGTAACAGAAAGAGTTTTAAACTTTCATAAATACAATTTAGAAGAAGGTTTTTAAATGTATTACTCAAAATAAAATAACCATATACAGTATTCCTTTTATCAAATATATCTTCCGAAAATGTATTGCAAAATTATAAATAATTTATTTATTAAGTGAAATATTTTATATGAAAGATAATCTTTCATTCTTCTAATAAATACATCTTTAAAATACATAATAAATCATCTTAAAACCCTTGGTCAAAAAAAGCTCTCAGTAATTTTAAAGTAAAAAAAGAATGAAAAAATATCAATTAAAATAATAAAAAAATGCAATAATTAGTTATTTTTAATATTTATTTAATTAGATTTGAATTTGCAGATTTCATAAAAAATTCATGGGAAATGGCTCCCTTTACAAACTGTTCTTTCAAAATTGGATTCAAAATATTGCTTCTTTTTTATTATCTAATATCAATTTAAAATTTAAAATTTAAATTTAATTAATCAATTTAAAAAAAACACAAGAATTTATTTAGCACATTATGACAAATATTTAATTTTCAAAGTTATTTAAGAATAAAAATGCAAAATTTCTGCTTTTAAAATGCATCTAATTTCATTTTAGACTGAAAATTTATAAATCATGATTGATTATATATAATAAAATATAGTAATTATAATAAGTATTGAATGATATTGATTTTATAAATTTTCACTATCGCGATTAAATTTCAAGAAGAAAAAGTTTTTAAGTGAAAGGTATGCGAAAGATAAATCGATTTTAAATGATATTTTAAACAATTTTCATAAAATGAAAAATAAACAAGTATAATTTTTTAGCATTAATTTTACACGTGCTTCCCTAATATAAATTAACTTAGATAAAAAATAACTCAACTGTACGAAATTTCAAAGCTATTTTCCCCCTGAAGATTTATTGGAAAAAAATTTTTATCAATAGAAAAATTTAAACCATTTATCACTCTCTTATAAATTTTTGCAATAAAACATAAAGACTTACTTAAAAATTAACTGTTGGATATAGATATTTAATTTATTTAGGTAAAAGCACTCCACAAAAAAAGTTTAAAGAAACTTATTAACTTTTAATGATGTAAAATTTTTTTAAAAAATTTTGGTTAATGTTTTACACGGAATGCTTCCCAATTCAAAGAGAATAATTAAGTTTTCCTGCGAAATATTAATCTATATTATAATAAATCCGCAGTTTTGAATAATTAATTTATGAGAAAAAAGTTTTGGTCTAATGCAGCAAAGTTGAACACTTACCTTTCCAAACAATGTATATATAGCCGTCGTCTACCCTTCGGAGACACGCTGTGGCACAAGGCCTGCTCTGATGCGGGAACTAAGCTTGTATCTCGCTCGAGAGAAATGCGTTAGGGGCTTGCATCTCCAGAATTTGGAAAGAGTCTGAGACAAGGAGGGATAAATATCCTCCTATCCTCCGACTTGATGCGGATGCAAGACAGCTGCCGCTCCGACTTGCTCTAGTTTAAAAGCGCAAGGACAACTTTCCTAAAAGGTAGCGCCATCTAGTGAGAACTTTATTAGGCTATATCATGACTAGTTTGGGAAAATCCCGCTTGGCTTCGTGGCAGGTCAATCAGGAGCATTAGAGAGAGAGAGGAGAAACTGATTCAATTATCCAATTTAAGAATCTTTTATATCAAAAATTTTGACATTAATAAAATTTTGTTTCTTCATTTTGGACGTTTACGATAAAAGTAAACAATTTTTAAAAACATTAGATTTCTCTGCAGACCTAAGTAATATATATATATATATATATAATGTTGAGTATTTTAAGCAATAATATTTTTTTTGTTAAAACATTAACAAAACAAAAAAAATACAAACTAATTACTTTGATTAATAAATAAATGCAATGGAAACGCTCAAGTAATTGTCTATTAATAAACTTTATGACGAATCAAAATATTTTTTAATTAATACTACACATTTTAGAGTAATTTTTTAAAAACTGAATGCTTATGAATAATTTATTTTTAGTTCAAAATGATTTGTCAGAAATTACTTATCTAATAATTTTTTCATAAAAGTATGCAATTGTAGTTCCAGGATAAATATCTTAGAGTAAGAATTTAAAATGTATAATTTCTATTTTTTAAATTACATTTCTTTTAGCTTCATAACAAAAAAATGTTTTACTGTCATTAATTATTTTTTCATTTAGTCGAAAATCAGATTTTTTTTTTCTTTTTTAAATTAATTGATATGGCAGATGAATTACTTCAAATTGTTAGCTTAGGGTGAGCAAAAATTTGAGAAAATAAATAATATAATTTATGAATTTGATTGTAAATTCCTAGTGATTTCAGAGCTATTTATTTTATTTAGCCATTTATTTTTATGCAAAGAGATTTATTGGAAAAATGTTTACATAAATAAAAGAATTTAAACCATTTATCAAAATTTTAGAACATAAATTTTTGTAGTTGAAAGTAAAAATATTTGTATCAAAAATTTAAGAAAATCTGACGAAACAATGGAATATTTAGAAAAAAAAAGTTATTTAGTTTTTCTTTTGAAAAATAACTAAAAAGAGAGGATAAATAATAAATTTTTAGTTTGGAAACTATAGAAAAACAATACAGCAGGAAACAAGTATTTCAAAAAAAAAAAAAAAAAAATGTGGTTCTCATAATCTACTTATATTTGAACTCCTCTAAAGTCACCGGATCTAAAAATGAAGGCCCATTTCACAATTTACTCTTAAATAATGACTGGATCAGTTATCTTAAACAATTTGAAAGAAATTAAAATCACGAATTATAAATTTCCATATCGTTAAAAAGCGTTATAAATTTCCATATCGTTATACTTCAACTGTTCAGAACTTGAAAATATGTCATTTCATTTTAATAATAAATTACAAGAGAATAGAGCTGCAATCAATCCATTTTCTGGAAATTTGGGTCTTAAATTTTGTTCAATAACAACCAAATTATAAAACCTTTGTCCATAATATTATTTTCACTATAAAAATTAGCTGGAGTCAAATATGATAATGCTGTGCCAAACACACCCAATTAACATAGTTATATTCTAAAATCATTTTTTTTAAAGTAAAAATTCTAAAATCAACATACAATTATTTTTGATAACGTAGGAAAAAAGCAACCCGACAAATTTCCTGAAACTACATTGCAAGTTTAAAAAGAATGAGCTGAAAAATGGCAGTTGTTTGATTTTAAATGATTTAGAATTGTTTGATTTTAAAAAAATAAAAAACTGCCGATCAATTTTAGTTAAGTTATATTAACGCCCAGTTTTTAAAGTAACACCAAGGCTATTTTAGGAAGGACCTCGTAATTTTGAACCGCGGTTAGATGACGAAGACGATACGTGAGCTCGCACAACCCCTCTCCAAACTTACACACCACATCAGTGCTGCCGATTATTAGATTTGTTTCGTAGAAATTAAAAGATTGGATACCCATTTTTTTCTATTAAGTGCGGATCGTTTTTATAAAAAAAAAACCATTCAAGAGAGAGAAGTAAAAATAAAAAGCAAATGTAGTGTATTATTATTTTGTTACCAAAATTAGAGGAAATATTTATTGTTTTTTGGAGTGGGCCAATTGTTCATCCTTTTTCAATTTTAACATTGAAAATAAAGATGACAAGAGTATCAACAAAACTGAAAAATCATGAAAATTCTGACTTAACTTTCCCGACTTGATTTGTTCATTAATTTAATTACACAAGTAATACAAGATATATTTTGCAACCGATTTATTGATCATGACTAGACAACAAAGACCTTTCTAAGACTTTATACGATAAAGAGAGCACCTAAAATGGTAACTTTCACCCAAAACACCTATCTCACACAGTTGGAAGACGTTTATTTCTTGAATAATTTAATTCGAACTAATCCATTTACATGTCAAATATTTTGGGAAACTTGAGTTTCGAGCCTCAGTTCCATCCATTTCTTAGTTTAAATTCAATCACATGTACAACGCTTTCAAATTTCCAAAATGAGTATAAAATTTTTCAAAGCGATTTTTTTTAAACGTTCAAGTTTAATGATGAATTTCAATAAGAGGCGTGATCAGAAGCTCATTGTTAAAAAGTTGCAAAAATCAGTTAATCACCTCGCGCAAAGTTAATTATTTCAACAGCCAAAATTAGAAACCTCAACAGAAAGGAATAGAATTTGTGAAACAGCATTTTACGAGAAAAAAAAGTCCCACATTTTTTACAAATAAGAATAAACAGTTATTGACTTCTTATTCTAATGACTAGACATCACTGATTTTATTTCCATATCAAGGTTTGAAGATCCATGATATATCTAAAATTTTGAACAAAATTTTGAAATATAGAGCAAATGTCTTTAAATCAGTATTTCGTCCCAGAAGTATTATTCAAAATTTTCATTTGACTAATATTTAAACAGTTGATTATTTTTTTAAGACCTACATGAAAAGGAGAGTTATTTAAACTTCCAACTGTAGAATTGTTTAAAAAGCTATTTGGATATAACTTCGTAAATATATTTAAATACTTACTAAATGAAGTGGATTTAGAGATAGGCATATACTTCCAATTAGGAAAAATTTTAAACTAAGAAAATAATTATATTTTATGTTATTTGAGTCAATAAATGGGATCATGAAAAAAATTGAGATTTCGAAATTTTTATTCAGTCCTTCGTTTCTAAGTCATAATTAGTAAAATTCTTCATATACTTTAACATATATCATAAAAAAGGTTAAATTGTTTTGTGACAAAGTCTGACGCAGTAATAGCAGTTAAAAACAAATGGGACGCACATATGTTTATTTCAAAGAAAATTTATTAAGTTTTCGAAAACTAAATTATTTGATCGAAATTAAGCATGCTGTTGCAACTTTATTGGCTTAAACAACAGAAACCAAAAGAGTATATTCTAATTGTATGAAATAATAATAATAAATAAGTTTGCACAGTAAACAACACGAAGAAAAGAAATAATTTCATTACAAAATAAAATATTACTTAGAACCCTATTATCATAATTCTTCTTTCTCCTTTCACATTATTTTATATATTTGGTGTGATATATTTACATGTCATAATAATACAGTTTATTAAACCTGCTATACTTGTGGATTCACTTTCGCAGACTTTATATTCTAAGAAACCACAAAAGAATTGATATAATGGACTTGAATCTGGCGATCACAGGAGCCCCTCTCAAAGACACCCGTATCCAGTTATGTTAGTTTCAAATGCAGTGGCCAGGTAAGTTACGTGACTGAAAAAAAACTGAGTCTCATCATTTTAAAACTGCACTCTTAATAAATATCCTACCAAATAGATTTCACCAACTAATCAGTTAATGATCCAGAAAAAAATAGTTATATAATTAAAAGGCGTAAAAGCCTTATCGAAAAATAAGGGCCTGATTAAAGTAATCATCCATTTTCGTTCCAAAATATTCTCAGAAAAACTATCATGGCGCTTATTTGGATAAGAATTTCGCCTTGAAGAGTTTCTCAGTAATAAAATTACATTGAATACCTTTTATCTACAATATTTTACATCTAATTTTCATAATTAAAATTAATTAACATTAATTAAAATACAATTTTAAATTATACATATTTATGTATTAAAATTTTCTCTTTATGTTTCTTTAATTCGAGATCTTCATTAATAACAGTTTTTTATGTAAATTTCGATTTCGTTTTAAATTTAATCAGCACTTACAAGATTATATTTTAGTTTTTATTCTGTATTTCAACAAAACAAGTGGATCAAATGATATTAATTAAACAATGGCACGCTGCAACCGTTTTATTTATTAATCTTTAGTAATGTAACCCTTCGTAAAACTACTCTACTTAATGGAAAATGAAGTTCAAAATTGATTCGTAATTCTTAGAAATTCCATTCTGTTGTGTTAAAAAATGCTATCCCATTACTTTGATTGGTCTTTAATTAAGTGGTGAGTTAACTTATCAGTGAATAATCTAAAATATTTTTAGCATTACTGCTCAATTTTCAACATGTTTTTCACTTCCAGAGTTTGTCCCTAATGATCTTTGGTAAGAGTATTTTATCTTCCTTTAATTTCAGAAATTAATTAGCTGATAAGCAAAATTTTGTTACTCGGTTTAGTTCAAAATACCAATTTTCATAATTAAATCGAAAAAAAATCCCAACCTTTTGGAGTTTAATTCTTAAAGGTCTGTGAAGGGTTATCAAATTATTAAAAACAAAATGGTTCAATGATAATGATTAAAATTATGATATAAAACTTTTCCTTAGAAAATAATTTAGTATTAAAAGACTTTCTGAAACCGTAGTAATACCTCCTTTTGCCTTGTATTCGAAAGAACTCTAAACCTAAAATACGTTAATGGATAACTTTAATTCCATAGGAGCGTTTGTTACCAGTGTTCTTGAGATTTAAGGGGACGGTGGACTCTAATAGATACTATTGTGAATTATTCACTTAGGGTTATGAAATTTTGTATGCTTATCAATTAAGGTGTATGTACACACTTGAAACTTTGAAAATCGTTCAAAATATCGAATATTTTTTTATTGCTTAATAATGTTCTCTGATCCTTTAGCTTTCAAACGATACCAAGATGTTGTCAATATTCGAAATATTTCTTGAGTTATAATTATTTTTCTTGAGGTGCTTTCATTAAAAACTCTAGTTACGGTTTTTTTAAAACTCATTTTATGAAGAATGATATTTTTCGACTATGTTGCTTCATTCAAACAATCATAACTCAACAAAAAATTAACCAAATACAGTTATATATATATCAAAATAATCTGTATAAAATAGCGGATGTTTTATGCCTCAATCAAAGTTGTATTTATAGAAATAAAATTTTAATAGTTGTTTAAAAGTGAAAATTACAGAAAAAATCTCGCTTTGTCTATTCATCGTTTATGAAAAAATTGTTTAAAAAAAACTATACATTTTTATAACTTGTTTGAGGCAGACAACATGAAGACTAATATTAGGCATCATTTCCAACTAGAATTGTGTGTTTGTACAAATTAGAATTTAAGATATCATGTTTCAAAAAATAAGCTAATTAGCTCATTAAATATTATTTAATTAATTAGTAATTAGTGTAATATGATTTTTTCTCACTGAAATGAGTTTAAACATATATTAATAACCTACTGTGTAAAAACTGGATTTTTAAAGTTAAAATTTAAAAAAAAATCTTCAAGTGTGTACGTACACCTTAAAATAGAAATACGCCCAATTTCTTAAAAACATTTTAAAACGAAACACGTTATTTTTAAAAAAATTAAAAGTTACATAATTTTTTTAAAAAATTAAAATATTCCAGGCGATTTAATTTTTATTTTTTCTCTATTATTTTTCTTATTACTCAATGTAAATTTAATTGGAACAAAATAATGTATGATTTTATAATTCCAACTAAATGCTAATTTTTTAGAAATATTTTTATGCATTTACGGAATGTTCATAGGAATTTTATGTTTCTCTGAAATAAAATTGAGTTTTAACTATCTTAAAAAAATTCGAAAGATACCATGCATACCTCATTTTCTTTTAATGTTTGACCGAAATCTTTATTATCAATTTCATTTAATTTCTTCAAAAATTAAGACACCTGGAACATTTCCAAGGTATTTGAATCTAATTACAATATCATTTTGAGAAAAGTCATTAAGATGTGCTTTTTTTCTCTTAACCTTTCAAATATTTATTTTATTGAACAAAACATTTTACAACAGTATTTTAGTAACACTATAAACATATATTTTGGTGATGAAACGATAAAAATAAAACTGCACGCTTTTTTGCTTATTTTAAAACCCACTGTCGCCTTAAAATTATTTTGACAATTATAGTAGAATTCATAATTCGGACAGTTTTAATTGTAAAAAGTTTAAAAATGTTTTACAGAATGTTAATCTGTCATGAACACTAATTGTTACTCACAGAACTGGGGAGTAAATAAATGTTCTTCATTTCATTTTCATTTCATTTATTTATTGAAGCAAGCATCATAAAATATCATTTTTTACTTCAAAGAGTTTTCCCAAATGAAAAAATACGCATACCGCTAACGACTTGGAAAATAGCTATAAGGCCACAATTAGAATAGACACCCTGGTCAGAATAAAGCAATTTGTCAGAAATAATGATTAGAGACAAAGTCGTATGGTATCCAGCTGCAGGGTTCAGCAGATAAATTCATTTACTTTTACACCTTAATGGAATTCATTTATGCTCTTGCGTTCACCGTGCGCAGCTGCAATGTTTGTTTCAAAATCTTGCTCCAGTTTCAAACGGTATAAAGATGTACCCTCATATCAACATAAAAACGTAAAGTTTGATGATTGGACGATGCAGAATTATTTTCGTCACATGACCTTCATGTGTATTGATTCCATTGTCAGTTCTTAAATCAGAAGCAATAAATATCTCAGAGTTTACTCAAACTTGGAATTATAAATTCTGGCTCATCAAAACGTAGGTCTGTATTTACAAATTTTGGAATTGTATCAAATAAACTTCTTTCAAATTGAGATAATGAAGAGCTGCAAATTTTGTATGCTATATCGTATATCGGTTCTTTTAACCCTTTAAAGGGCCATTTTTTTCTAGTCATATTATGTTAAAATATTTTTAGGCTTGAAATTAGAATAAGAAAAGGAATTCATTTAGGATATTAGATAAATTTAATTTGTTTAATTAATTAATTCTGTTAATTAATAATTAAGTAACAAATCAAGACACATCATTTTGTCTGAGATAAAGAACTGAAGCATCTAAGTTTCTGACTTAGTAAAAAAATTTGTCAGAACTTATGCCAACATCCAAAATTTCATACAAAGATTGATAAATTTGGTGGGAAGCATACTTCCCACGGCCCTAGAAAGGGTTAAATAAATTTTATATGCTAGCTTTGCGTACCTATACTATCCAACCAACCCTAATGTTTAACACAATTCCATCCCATACAAAAAGAATAAAAATATTTTGTATAAACAAGAAAAAAATCGTGTTTATCTAAAAATAAACTATTAAAATATTAATATATACTATATACATCAGTATTAGAGGATTTCATGGGAACATTTAATGCCATCACTGAGCGCATATTACCGTTCTCTTAAAAACTAAGTGAATTATTCAAATAAACATCTAAAAACGAGCTTTCTAATCTGGAAGTTCATATTTAGAATATGTAGTTTCAAAGACTTATAAAAACTACACTGAAACTTAGATGATTCTTATAAAGAAATTGGAGCAAAAAGAAAGAAAGAAAGGAAGAAAGGAAAATAAGAACTCCTTCAAGTTATGTTACGTTGAGGCAAAGCTGAAGGCAAATAGAAAATGCTATAAAATGGTTTCAAATGTATCGATTTTCATAGAAAAATATAGAAAGAAATTAAAGAATTCTATTATTTAAAAATCCATAAAAAATTTTCAGCTTTATGTAAAAGTTCTTGAAAATTGAGGATTTTATTCATGCTCAAGAGATACATATAAAAAACACCGCATATGTGGATAAATCCGACATATTTTATGATAAGTACAGGAATGATATGATTTTACAGTGCAGAATAATGTGGAAACTTATATTTGTCTTGTGATTTTAACAACATGAACATTAATAACTCTGGAGTTAGTGATGAATAATATGTGAACACTGATGTGATACTTTGGCGATTTTTTTTAATATTATACTCCCTTTTGAAGCTGTGCGAGAATATCTTGGAACATATCTTGGGGACGAGGACAGTAACTGAGATAGCATCTTCCTCCTGCAATTTTGACATGACAGCTACGGGAGAACGTTTCCCTTCAAAGGAATTACTACAGCCGGTGTCCTGGCATAGGGGTAGCGCATCTTCCCCGTGATCTGGGCGTCCCGGGTTCGAGTCCCGGTTTGGGCATGGTTGTTCTATCTGTGAGATGTGTGAATGTGTCCTCCTGTAAAAAGGGGTTGTGCAAGCGAATGAGTGATGTGTGAGTAGCAAAGTCGTACTGTTGCCCCCAGTTGGCGTTACTATAAAGACAAAATACACTCCCTCTCCGGCTTAAATCGCTGTCTTCGTAACAGCGAACTTGTCCGTGGCAAGTGCCATAAGAAACGACAACAATTACTACAGGAGATATTTCATTGAATTGGGCTTTGAACTACAGACCTTCTGATTAAAAAAACCAAGAATATGTTACTACGCAACAGTTCAATTTTAAAAAGAGATATAAAAAGTTATCCAATTATATTTACTAGAATAGCATCTAAATGATGTTTAGTGGTAGATAGGAGCAATGGTTTCGTGGTAATCTCAGATTCATGACCAACACTTGTTATCATTTATTGCATAATTATTTGATTAATTATAGAGATGAAGCGAATCCTTAGATAAATTATAACCTCGAAACAAATAGTTTCAAATTAGAAGTATTTGTTTCTTAAAAATACAAACCACCGCGGTGGCCTGGTGGTAAGGTCTCGGCTTGTGAGCCGTAGGGTTTCAGGTTCGAGACCCGATTCCACCGAAGAACCGTCGTATAAGGGGGTCTGTTGCACGTTAAATCCGTCATGCCAAACGTCCTCCCGCTGGTGTGGTGTGGAGAGGTGGTGCCAGCTGCGGTTTCGTCCTCGTCATCTGACCGCGGTTAAAAATTACGAGGTCCGTCCAAAAATAGCCCTAATGTTGCTTTACAACGGGGCGTTAATATAACTAAACTCTTTGTAGGACAAATATTTTACTTCATAATGATCTATTTAAAAAAAAAAAAAACTCCAGTTTAGAAGACGATTGTTATTCAAAATGAAAACTGATTTTGCCAATATATAAGTAAAGTCTATTGATTTGCTTGTAAATAATAGTATTATAATAGTAAGTCTTAATATTTTTATTCTAAAATTAAACCATGACATGTTACATGGATAAAGGTGGCCCTCTTTTTGGATGAAAAAACTTTCTTAACATCTTTTTTATTGCAAATACTCTGGCATTAACCTCAATTGAAAAATAAATAATAAAATATAGTATTAATTAATGGCATTTAAAATCAATACAGTAAAAAATATTTAGAAATTTTAATGGAATCTTTTATATTTAGGTTATTGTTTAAAATCCAAAAACACATGATTTGAAAGTTAAAAATAAAGTTTGAAAAATTTTATATAATAAAAAAATTTTCTAGTTTTAAAATGAGATATTTTTGTTTTATAGTGAAAATTACTTTAATAGGATGAAAAATTGACAAAAAATTCAAAACTCTGAAAATTATAAATTAAAAAGACATATTAGAATATGTTACATGTATACACTGATGGAATAAATTCCCTCAGGTACGTTTGTGATTTAATGATATCGAGTTTTAGGATTCCCACGTTATAGATTAAATCGTAAAAAAGCATATACCCCATCTGATGCTTAGTTTCACAATTCTTCAACTCGTGTATCGTGAGCTCGTGCGGCCCATAAACCGAAGGATTCCAAGAATCCCGCACGTGGATCCTTGGAAAAGAACCTCACGCGTGGATTCTTGAAACAGCCTCATTAGTGGAATTCATTCATTTCTTAAGGAATGTTTTCTTTTTTACTTAGTAAAGAACACGTGGATGGGAATTACTGCATTGCGGAATTGCTGTGGATTGCTATAAAACGATGCAAATATATGAATTAATTTTTTTTCTTCCTGGTCTTTCATAAGATAACACCTATTTTAAGAATGCTTAGCCATTTTGATTCAACTGATAGTTCATGGAATATTTAAGATATTTATGGATTCCTCGTAATTTTTGTATCCAACTATAACGTTGATAATTGACAATTTTTATTTAAAAAGTTATAAATATGATAATTCAATAGACAGAGCGTAAAAAAAAAAAAAAAAAAAAAAATTGCTTGAACAATTAGATCATTGTACTATGGTAATTTTAATCTTATGCTATAAATTCGTTTAGCTTGCCTTATATCTTTGCTAAACTTTTTTTCTACATTTAAATACATTAATAAAAATATTTTTGATTCTTATTTCTTTAACTACATATTTTTATTTATGTCTGATATTTTCAATTTATATTCCTTCAGTATGGGCTATCCATACTTTGGATATGCATATTTCTACATAAGCAATAAAGAAATCAATAGAATAAACAAAATAAGTAAAAACGTGCATTTAAATTAAAAAGCAAATTTCATAATATAAATAACTACGAGTTATATTTGTCTTTAAAAAACAGCAAACACAAATACGTCATGACGTAATATAAGTATTCGGAAAAATTCTGTTTCATAAAAATGATTGCTAATAACAATAATAAAAAAAGTTATCAATTTTATAAATCTAAAATTAATTTCTTAAGCGTAATAGAAGAGATTTATTCCACGTTTTGGAGCGAAAAATAAAATCCTCAGATATTGTTTGCATTCTTAGAAATAAATGGAAAGCTTTATCTGCAAATACTCTCATACCTGCCATACATTTAAATATAATTATAAAAGCATCATTTTAATTTTAATTTCTTTAACTAAACTTCATATTTTCATTTATGTTTGATATTTTCAATTTTCAATTTTATATTCATCCAATATATGCTATCCATGCTTTGTATATGTATATTTCTGCATAAGCAGAAAAGAAACTAATAGAATAATCAAAATAAGTAAAAACGCGAGTTTAAATTAAAAAGCAATTTTCATAATATTTGTCTTTAAAAAACAGCAAATGCAAATGCGTGATGACGTAATATAAGTACTCGGAAAAATCCTGTTTCGTAAAAATGATTGCTAATAATAATAATAATAAAGAGATCTCAATTTTATAAACCCAAAAATAATATCTCAAGCGTAATAGAAGCGATTTATTGCACGCTTTGGAGCGAAAAATTAAATCCCCAGATACTGTTTGTGTTCTTAGAAATAAATCGAACGCTTTACCTGCAAATACTCTCCAAGAATTGTTCGAACTTTAGGAGCTTAACGAAATCCGATCTTAGAAGACTAACTGAACCTGAGATGAGTGAGAACAAAGTAAAGCGACAAATAAAAATCGGTGGTACTTCAGTGGTTCGTTAAGTTGTAGAGTAAACCTGAGGAATTCTGTTTTCGCCGTCCTCTCTTCAATTGTCTCCTTTTACTTTGTCCCTTTCTTTCTTTACTTGTTGTATATAAAAAGAAATCTTTCTTTTCGTGGATTATCTTACTTATTAAGTGTTAAAAAAGAAACTGCTATTGAGCATGATGTTTAGAAATGTAGGATGCTGTACGTTGTTGTCAGATTTAATTCCTTTTAAAGCATTATAACAAAAACAGGTGGGATTATTTTCACAATTATTTTCTCGTACACAATATAACGCTTTTGTGTTTGGCTTTCAATACAATTACCATAATCGTGACAGTCTTTTGATGATTTATAGCTAAATTAGGGACAGATTTGAATTTTAATGTACAATTCAAGTAAAATTCATCCATCTAGTTCGTTGCCCTTTTGAACTATAAACAGATCAACAGATAACACCCACTGATGGATTTGGTGAGGCCTTTAATACACATTTATGGATCTTCTAAATCTTATACTGAATAGTAATAAAATTATATTCATAAAATCATATACTAAATTTCATCTATCTAGCTCATTGCATTTTTCACTTAATTTGCATGTATTGACTTAATTTAGTGTTTTGACTTAATTTGCATGTATTGACTTAATTTAGTGTTTTGACTTAATTTGCATGTATTGACTTAATTTAGTGTTTTGACTTAATTTGCATGTATTGACTTAATTTAGTGTTTTGACTTAATTTGCATGTATTGACTTAATTTAGTGTTTTGACTTAATTTGCATGTATTGACTTAATTTAGTGTTTTGACTTAATTTGCATGTATTGACTTAATTTAGTGTTTTGACTTAATTTGCATGTATTGACTTAATTTAGTGTTTTGACTTAATTTGCATGTATTGACTTAATTTAGTGTTTTGACTTAATTTGCATGTATTGACTTAATTTAGTGTTTTGACTTAATTTGCATGTATTGACTTAATTTAGTGTTTTGACTTAATTTGCATGTATTGACTTAATTTAGTGTTTTGACTTAATTTGCATGTATTGACTTAATTTAGTGTTTTGACTTAATTTGCATGTATTGACTTAATTTAGTGTTTTGACTTAATTTGCATGTATTGACTTAATTTAGTGTTTTGACTTAATTTGCATGCATTGACTTAATTTAGTGTTTTGACTTAATTTACATGTAAAAGAAACAGATTTCCTTAGTTTTTCTGATCCTTTGTCATTTCCATAGGATTTTGGCAAAAATTTAATAGAAATCTTCAATTTTGGTATAAGGTTGCAAACATTGGAGAGAAATTTTGATCTTTCGAGTTTGTTGTGGTTTAGAGTTATAATATCCAAATGCAGATAGAAACATATTGGCAGGTACATTTCCAATAATTATAATAATTATTTTCAGAATTGGAAAGTTCTAAAACAAGAATTCATTGATATTGATATGACATATGAATTTCAGAGAATAGAGAAATGAAGACGTAAAAAAGAAAAAGATATATATTATATATATATATATATAGGGTATCATCTTTATGGTATTTGTCATTGCACTTTCATAAAGAAAAATATCTGTCATTACTCTTATTTCATAAAGAATAATGAAATTTATGACAATAATTAGTACCTATTTCGTTCTTAAATCACTGACATTCTTAATTAATATGCAGACTTACAATGAATTATTACTAGACGAGGATTGAATTATGTTTACAATAAAGACTATTCTTTCATCACAAATGCATGACTGAAAAATCGCAGAATAAGTAAGCAGATTCTGGTTTACTTGCAAAATACAGAAATGGTTTGGGTTCAAGTTACCTCCATTCTGATGATGGAATGTACTTCGCGTGGAAGGAATTAAGTAATTGACAGAGAAAGCTCTTAACATTCTATCCTCAGTTTTTATATTAATACAGCGATGGCAACTATTCATACTAATTGGACATTTTAGCATGGTACTGCCGGAAATAGCTGTTTATGGTTACAATAGGACCTGGCGCTTAGTCTTCTGTATCTTTCTCTTCTGTAATATTTTGCACCATTTGTTTTCTCAGTTTAATAAATGCATAAGGGAAACTAAGGAGATTAGATAAGATATGAATTTCTTAAATTGTAAGACAACTGATAATTTGTTAGCGGCATATCTATTTGGTCTTGAGTTATATAATGTACAGTAAATAATTTTCAACCCATTCTGAATTATAATAAAAAGGTGTAAAGCTGAGTGTTTTTGGGAACGGGGTTCCAAAATATATTTTCAGTTTTCATTCTTTGAAGTCTCTGAACTTTACTTTTAAAATATTTTAATTCATCATATTTTCAAGTTTTTAGAATACTTCAGTTTGATACCAGATATTGGGCAATATCGTATGTCTAAGTGGTTTAATTCTTAGTCTATATAGAAAAAAAATCAAGTTAGGAAGGTTTGATTCTATAAAAAGCTTCTAAAAATTGTTGGAATAGTTGCAGCAAACAAAAAAAAGTACCTAAAATGTTCCGAGCCGTCTGGAGTACAATCTGCGATAGGGATGAACTTCTGGCTAGGCGAAATTTGTTGCAAATATGGTAATCTAAACAATCAAGACGAGTGGTTTCTCTTCGTTTTGATTATTGGCATAATTGCAGTTGTGGTATAATTGGTGTTACTAGTAGATGAGTTGGACGAGTTTTATATGAGGACAATTATTTAAAAAGTGCTTTTAAATTATTAAGAAGATAATCTCCTAGGATTAGAACCCTATCTCAGACAGGATCAAGTTTCTTAGGAAAATTTCATAAACTTCGTATTATGAAATATATAGACTTTTTTGTTAAATTGAATGTTAATTTAGTTTTCAAAAATGAGGTATGTACTTAGGCTAAGTCGTTTATAGCTCAACAATCAAAATATTCAAGAAATTAAAAAAATAAAACTACGATCAATTT
This sequence comes from Argiope bruennichi, assembly GCF_947563725.1. NCBI lineage: Eukaryota > Metazoa > Arthropoda > Arachnida > Araneae > Araneidae > Argiope > Argiope bruennichi. The sequence continues at coordinate 114,955,410 of NC_079162.1, forward strand.
TTCCTAGTTTCATCTAGCACCAAAATTTAGAGCTCTTGTGACCATACACTTTTTTTTCTTTCTCTAAAGTAAATAATCTGAATATGGATAGTTTAATTCTCCTAATCCGGAACATCATGATTACGATTAGTTTTATATTATTTTGTAATGAATTGGGACATCTAAATTAAGAATTTCGAAATACAAAGGCAAAATAAATTTAGTCGTCTATATTATTCAAAGTTTCTTACTAAGGCGACTGAATCATTCTAAAAATGAAGTATCCATCAAATAATTCATCATCAAAATGCTTCATAGATTCATACAATTTTGAAATTAGGTCTCTTTGAAACAAACATAGCACGAACTTTTATTCACTCTAAAATATTTCATCTTTTTTCTTCAAAAACCTTTTGCAATCGAATTTATTTTATCTTCTCGATAGATTGCCCCGGAGTCTTGTTGAATTATTTGTCCCTCATGAAAATACAATTTTTTTTAAACTTGTCTGGCAATTTATTTCTTTAACTCGTTTGTTGCTGTGATTTACATCTGTGATTCTTATCATCTAACTAAAGACCCCCGGGGGGCATCTCGAAATGAGGATGAGATGCTTCTGGCATGGTGGTTGGATCTCCCCACCCTGGAGGGTACACAAATAGGTGGGGGATCTGACTCCTCCCATCGATGACGGGACGTACTTCCGCGGGGAGGGTTGTACCGTTGCCAGTGATGGCCCTTAGGACTCAACCACAGTTCCCGCCAGTGTTGCTGTTGCGGCGATCCGGTCATTCAGTTTTATGGTTTAAATCCGTGTGCCTTCGTGGTGGGTCAGAGAGTCAGATGGCTGACTTATCATCTAACTAATTAGACCATTATTTCCTTCCTATCCTTTAACTGTTGTACAATGTAGTCATAATTAGCTAATAAATGAAATGAAATTAGATTTTAGATATGAATCTCATAACAGCCAAGGTATTAAATTTTGATATTAAAAGAATGCAATTTGTTAATGAATATAAAGGGAATAAAATGGCTTTCAGATACCATATTATTTAAGATAATGAAGTACAATATTCATTAAAGACTAAAAACAGAAATTATAAAAACATGACTTATAAATCTAGTTTTTTCTACGTAACGAAAAATTAATTTATCAAAATTTGAATATCAAAAGAAAATCGCTAAATTGTGCAGTCTTGAAATCCGCACTATAATTAAATTTTTAATTAAACTTAATTCTTATATAATTAATTTACAATAAATATAATAGGTAAGAAAATTCTGAAACGTTAATAAAAAATATACTAGAAATGTTATTGAAATTTTCATTATCATAGTGTATTTGCATCGGTACCTTAAGCTTTTAGGATTTTGTTTTCACACCCATATTATTGATAAAAAATTGTGCATTCTACTATTTAGTAGAAAATATTTTTACCAAAAAATGGATACATGTATCATTATGGACATGTCTTGAAAATGATCTTATTGATATATCATTTCAAGAGACCTGTTTTTAAAATTTTATATTAACTTCCTCGTCTCAGGAAGCATACAAATGGCATTTAATTGCATCCGGATAATTGAGCTGTAGCGAAAACAGATGATTTAATTGAAATAATTAGTTATATAATGATAGCTATACATTTAAAGAACAATCAGCTATGCTGCAAAAATATTTGAATCTTCACAAACATTGCATAAAAATGGTTATCAAAACCAATTTGAATAGTAAAGAAAATGGCAAAAAAAAAAAAAAGAAAAAAAAAAGAGCTTTTTAAATGCTAATATGTTATGAACTTTATAGGTAAACTAATAAATTCTCGTTCTATAAAATAAAAAGATAAGATTAAAATATTTCGATAAGAAGCATGTGTTAAATAATAGAACAGCAGGTGTTGCTTATGATAAATCACTTATTGAGCAATCCATGAAAGTCTAAAAAATATACATGTAATTACACCTTCTACAGCAATCATTTATCAACAAAGCACATGATAAATTTCAAGATTTTTTTATAAAAAACGATTCCAATCTAAGATATTTGCCCTATAACCTTTTATACTAATTAATTATTCATTCATTGCGAATACTTTATAATTAACTCTTCCTTGATTCAAGATACTTCTTGAGTGTAAAAAAGAAACAAAGGAAAATGACAGTCACTTTTGCATGGTAGAAGTAATCATACTACTTGAATTTCTAATAAATTAGTAAAACAATTAACAATAACAATTTTATTATTAATAATAAATAAAAATTACAAATATCAATAAAAGTGTTGAATGAGGATTTCAAATGTTTTATTATCTCTAAAAATTCAAATTGCATTTCCAGCAATTCATCTTTATTCAAAGCTTATATGCAATGTACGAAAATTTCAAAAAATAGAAAACTGAATACTGCATACAATACCTTAATCCTCCGCTTTCAACAACCAAGAAGCTATATAATTACGAAACTGGAATTATCGTCTATATTATATCGAAATCTCATACAATGTAAACCTCACACAAGAAATCAAACGCAATATTAATATAAAAGCTGGAACCACGAAAGGTAATGTCATTTGAAGACGTCGCACAAGAATCGCATTATTTAAAACAACTTGATAGTAGAAGTTACTTTTTCAAGTGTTTTACATCGATAAAACGTTTCAACAATTTTAACATTCGAAGTTGATATAACAGTGATGATAATGTTTTTCAGTAAATACAAATCTTCATATTTGATATTAATGTCTGTTTTTTTTTGTAAGCACGGATGAAGTAAAACGTGCTAAATGACTGCTGCAGAAACACGTTTTCCTATTCTTGAAAATTATAAGTGGGCTATTTTTGTACAACTTATCTAAGAATTTTTTGGAACTTTCCAAATGATTTTTTTTCATCATATTATTGAGAACTTTTTTTATTTCCCTTTTCAAGTTTATTAGCAATTTTAACAAACTTATAATATTTCCTGTTAATTTTTCGAGCCTATATGTAACTAAGATGAATTCATTTGTAATTTCATGTAGACATTTATCTTTTGCAGACATTTAAATACTAATTTCTAAATATACATAATTGCAATTATTATACCTGTAAATCTTATAATTTTATTTTCACTTGAAAATCAACTGCCAGCATCATAATGTTACAAAAATATTATAGATTCATTTTAGAAACAATATCATATAAGTATATAAAAGTGCGCACTTATGTATCATTGATGAAAAACTTTTTTCCAGATATTTATTAGTTGATCATTTTATTTAACAAAATTTTGATTCTGTACTGGTGGTGCCACATGGAAGTCGATATGAAAAAAAAATTGATTTTAAATCTCCATAATAGATATTATATTTAAAAGAAAAAATAGAAAAATATTTTTAACACACAAATAAAAATGGTTTTATTTTATTAAATATATTACGAATATATATTTAATTTCATGACATGGAAATCCGCCACTTCAAAATTACTCTAATTAAAATATTCCAATTACTCATATCTGTTTCCTAACACAATCCCTTTTCTAAAGGATATTGTACTATTCCTGTAAATAAAAAGTTTAAAAAAATGACATTAAAGTTTTGTGAGCATTAAAGTTTTCGTGTAAAACATGAAAAACGAAAGAGAAATATAAACATTGTACACCTTGATTGGGTGCCACTATATATAAAGCACAATATTAAACCGTAGATTTTGTAATAGATTCTTGTCAAATATCATTCAGAGTCATGGAAGTTTGGAAAATGAGATGCCAGTATGAATATCATCCTCGTTATCGGACCACGATTATAGTGATCTGAACGTAATGTTCACCTTTGGGAGAATTCTTGGTTCAAAATATTATTCCTCTAAACATATGTGCTTGGTGTATGCAACGTCAAGGATCCAACGTCAAGGATCAAACTCTGAGGCTTGAAATGAAAGTTTGGAGAGGGGAGTACTGCTTAAATACCGTCTTCGTTATAAAATTACTTTATAAATTTATGAGGGCATTTTCGGAGTAACTCTTAGTAATTAAAAAGAAAGCAATCCTTCGACTAAAGTTTAATGTGTGTTTGTGAAGGCTCATTAGCATTTGAATCAATGTGTATCACGCAATATCTGCATGCTTATAATGATCTTTGAGGAATAGACAACTATCCGTGTTTTTCTGCAGTAAGGACAATTCGATACAAATTTTTAATGGAAGAGGCATTACGACTTATCAAAAGAAATGTTGTATTTTCTCAAGGACAAAATTGTACATCCTTGCATGTACAAAACTTTACATTGAGATATAACCTTTTTTCGAACTTAGTTATATCATCTTCTAGAGAGAATTGTCATCACTTTGGATACTGGTCTGATTTTTTCTACGACTTATTGACTGCTTTCTTCTAGGATGTGATAATCATAATTTACTTTAAAATTTTAACATGAATAATGAATATTATTTACAATTGACTGCACATTATTCGTTGCGAAATTCAATAAGTCTGTTTTGTATTGAACATAATAGTGAACTAAATACTTTTGACCATTCTAATATGTGTTTAAATTTCAGAATCCTATATTAAGATTTCAATTTTTGATAATTACTTACACCCTGAAATTTCATGCCAAGAGTTATTTTCTAGTTCGATTTTATATGGTGAAAAATTACTTGCAATATTCCTTCCCAAATTTTACATACTTTATTTGAGCTGTTCTATTGGGACATACAATATCGAATTACATTGCATTTAGTATTGAAAAACCGCAAACTGATAAGCTGAATGAAGAACAGATTCTCATTAGGTTTCTGTGCTGCCTTATCTTTCGTACAGAAAGATTAAACCACTCAACCCTTACTAATGCCTTTACTCAAATATTCTTATCTTTTAAAGTCAATGCTTTAGATTTCATTTTGTGAAGAGAGTTTTTACAGTTATTTAACATTTTAAATCTATGGGGAAAGATTTGAACACTTGATAGAAATCTATGAAATGTGTGTGAGGGCTATGATAATAAAAGAAAAAAAAACTTTTCCGAAATTCGATTAATTTCTAGGCAACACCCTTGGATGATTAAATCTGCAAAGATTTTTATAAAGCGTGTTCGTAAGATCTATACCGGGATTTTTTTTAAATCCGGAAAATGGCTTGCAATGATATATTTTGTTTTCCAATGCGTCGACGAATATAGAAAATATTAACTTAAAAAACTGTTTTGAACCGAACGTTTGTCATAAATAGATATACGGTGAAACATGGCTAATTCGAAGCTGATGGATTCACAGAAAAAAATTTAATTTGTCCAGAAATTCTAATTAAAGAAGCTGGATCTAAAAATGAGTATAGGAAGAGAACATTTTATATTTAAAAGTGACAACAAAGATTTTTTGTTTTCCAATGTGGCGACGAATATAGAAAATATTAACTTAAAAAACTGTCTTGAACCAAACGTTTGTCATAAATAGATATACGGTGAAACATGGCTAATTCGAAGCTGATGGATTCGCAGAAAAAAACTTAATTTATCCAGAAATTCTAATTAAAGAAACTGGATCTAAAAATGAGTATAGGAAGAGAAAATTTTATATTTAAAAGTGGCAACAAAGAATTTATTTTACATTTTAGATAAATATTACAACATTTGTAAATAAACAATAATTGAACTTAATAAATAATATAATATAAAATTCTAATAATTTTATAAACATTTTCAATAAATAAACAATTTTAATTCACAAACAGCATAGGCAACATTTTGAACATAACATTTATCATACAATAAATCTTCTTAATAAACATTACAAATCAGATTCTACCATGTTAAATTGATTTAAATAGCGTAATTTGAGTTTTAGATTTAAACACATTATAAATTAACCATGTCCCCGAGAATATTGAAAGATTATTTATTATTTAAATAATTATCAACTAATGATTACTGAAGACACAGAAAACAAGGACGCATTTAATCGACAAATATTCAGAAATAGATTGCAATTTTAATATGTTTGACTTCATATAAGCACGGATTTTAATTGCACAAAATATTTTTAACATTAAGTTAATAGAAAATCCTAGACACCAACTCTCGCTCGGTGCACTCGCTGAAGCTCGAATTATCGACAAATCGGAATAACTAACGTTCGAGTTTTATCTAAGTTCCAGTAGTTTTGAAACTACATTTATTCAGAATGTTTAGGAAATGGAAATCCTAAAAGGATATTCAAGAAATTTTATTTTTATTTTCCCTCTAATGTTAAAATCTAGAGTATTTCAGTTTAACTATTCAATATTTTTAACTATTAAATTGATTTAAATTTTTTCCCGTAGTCTCTGTTCCAGTATTATTCAAGGATCGTGGTGGCTTGGTGGTAAGGTCTCGGCTCGTGAGCCGTATGGTTTTCAGGTTCGAGACCCGATTCCACCGAAGAACCGTCCTGTAAGGGGGTCTGTTGCACGTTAAATCAGTCAGGGCCAAACGTATTCCCGCTGGCTTGGTGTGGTGTGGAGAGAGGGGTGCCAGCCTAGGCGACGTCCTCGTTATCTGACAGCGGTTCAAAATTACGAGATACGCACCAAAATAGCCTTAGAGTTTCTTTAAAACGGGACGTTAATATATAACTAACTAACTAGTACTATTCAGACTAAACATTTTCAAAAGTAATGTTATTTATGTTAAAAATGAAGTAAAAACATCAACTCCTATTTAGCATTCATCAGCATATTAAACATTATCACCGAACAGTACATTTTAAGTAAATATATTCAAAAGGTACAATTAATTTTTAATGAGAATTAATTTTTTAGTATTTCAGAATTAAGCGAAAAGATGAGCTTTATTAATATGCTCAACTAACTTGGTATACAATATTCCGATAACGTGGTGCAAAAAATCTGATAGCTCCATAAAAAAAATAATAATAAGCAGGCTTTACACAATTCCACTTGAAAGTTTTGAACATTTTTTACTTAGCACGAATTTTCTTACACTATTTTTGCTCTAAATGCAACGAATTTGGCTTAGATTAAAGGGTTAGGAGTTTTTAAAATACAAAACAATTACGGTTACAATAAGCGCAAACTTTAAATATTTTATCTATCCATGATTAAAACATCAATATTAAAGAAAAATAACCTGAAGATAGAATTTAATACGACTAGTTTTAACTACAAAGATGGCGTGAATTTGTCTCAAATTATTTCTATTATATCAAATTATTCAAATTATTTCTATTTTATTTTTCTATTATTGAACTGAATGGTTCTTCAAATACGAAAGAATCCGAGTCTTATTCATTTTTTTTCAGCCAAAATTTTAGTCTTAATCAGAGTTTTCGAAAATCAACTGTTAATCCGAATTTGTTGACAGAGATGCTAATTACACATTTTAAATTTCAAATAATGAAAACATATTGCCCACATAAAATGTTCCAATATATACATATTTAACTCTTTCATGATTTTATAACGCACATGAAATATTAATTTTTTCCCATAACAGTTCTTAAAGAGAACTCGGGAAAATCTTACAATCTTCAATTAGGCAAAAATTAGAGATAATCTAAATTATCTGCAAGTGGAACTTTTGAATATCCTTCATCTAGAATTAATCTTGGGAGGACTAGAATTCCTAGAAAAAATTTGCTAATGATTAGTAATAAAATCCTCTAAACCATGTTGAAAACTACCGCACTTTTTGAGTCACTCTTGAAATTAAATCTATCTTAGTCTGGTCTAGGAGGATTTATTTCAAGCTAAATATTGTATAATCATGGAATGAGAACTGTAAATGAATATTGTATAATCATGGAATGAGAACTGTAAATGAATACTGTATAATCATGGAATGAGAACTGTAAATAAATACTGTATAATCATGGAATGAGAACTGTAAATGAATACTGTATAATCATGGAATGAGAACTGTAAATGAATACTGTGTAATCATGGAATGAGAACTGTAAATGAATTGGCGCAAATTAGATATGAATCCATCAGTTCTAAGCGTATAAAAATGAATAATATTTGAGGTTTTAACAGTGCTCATTTATTTTTAGTTATTCACGTATTTAAAAATAGAATTTAAATTTTAATATTTATATATCCGTTCGCAAAAAGGCCTTCCTGATTTAAGTTTGGGGTGAGAATTATGGCATAATAGCTATTATTTGGCTATGCTGCGCCAAACAAGAAAATGAATTCTGAAAAAAAGCAAGCTAATTTCAAAAATATGAAGGGTTCTTAAATATAAATTATATTTATTTATCATGGAGATGTAAAGTGGAACGAGAAGTAAAATGTTTTATAAATTTCTTAATGCTTATAATTAAAGCCAACTATTTAAACAATATACAAATAAGTAATCATGGAAATGTTGACCAATCAGTTTGGTCTGTGTAACTTAAATTTTTTTTAAACTTCTCGAAAGGTGAATTTTAAAATGAGGATAATCAATAAGAATGTTTTTCACAGACATAATATATCTCCAAAGAAAATTAGTACCCGAATCAATCAGCAGAAAATGGCAGGGGATAAATCTCGTGTCTATGGAGAAGCCTAGTCGGAATTGCGCCATTTCTTTGTTAATTGCATCTGACCTTTTCTCAAAGACAGGCTGAAGGTCATGAAATTTATCGTAATCTGGCTCCCATGTTTTTGCCTCTTTTTCTGTAACAAATATTAATATATTTTCTTAGACTACAAGCTGGTTCTAGAGTATTCAAAAAATGGAAGTTGAATGAGGTTCACTGTTTGCTTGTTTATTTCCTGTGATGCCTACATGAGAAGATGACCAAAAGAATAGGGAAAATTCCTTGTAAATAATATTTTTAAAGACAGGTAGCTTGATCTTAATTTTTAAAAAAATTAAGATTTGGTGCACTGCTATACAAACCTTTCTCGATTGCAAAAGGTCATATGAATAAATAATCGTTCACTGATATTGTGTCAATGTCAATGGTCGGTCACTGCAGGTTGTGTGGTTTTAGGAAGGAACCCACGCAAAGAGAATCGGGACCTTATGTCACTACTCACTGCCGAGCTTAATAAGGGAATATAGCTAACTCTGGAATCACCAGACTCATTACTTGCTTTATACACAAATGAGGACTTATAAGCCAGGGGCAATTTCCGGGAATGTTTACTAACTTTAATCAAAGCCTAGAAGTAGTCCACTTTCGTTTGATCTCCAGCAAACTAATCATTTATATGACTAGGCTACCACCAAATTGATACACTATTCCCCCCTTCTGCAATTATTTGTCAAAAGGGTTGGTCTGCAGGACCAACAATGGTGCCTTTCCTGTTCATCAGAAGATAGATGTAAAGACAGGGTAACAGCTTTTCATGTAGAGTCCAGCAACGAGGAAAGGAAGAAAGAGAAACTCTGAAGATAGACCGGACAGTAAATCAGAACAGAGATCAGGTTATTAAGGTCAATAGAGGGTCAAAAGTTGCACCTTTGAGGGCCTCGCTTTTATGTATGCAAAGTAAATGCTACCTTTAGGTTTCTACTGGTAATCACTTACAAGATTTCCGTAACTTTCCTTAGTTGGTGATAATAAACCGATCAAAAACAATCTTTGAAAAGTAATTTTTCATCTTAAGTTTAATTCAGAAAATTTTGGAGAGGGCAGGAACTTTAAATTTGCTTCAAAGTCTTAATAATTTTAAGAACAATATCAGTCATTAAAATTTGGTAAATAACAGAACACTGACAGCTTATAGAATTGGGAAGATATTTGAATTTTCCCTCAGTGAATTAGAATTGAAAGCTGCTGGCTTGATAACATTTAGTGTCGGGCTAAATGGGTAGGATTTAGACAATTACAATATCTTTTAATGTTGCATTTACTCACATTGTTTAAGAATGACAATTGAAAAGTGAGATTACATCCTAGTAAGAATACTTAACGATCCATTTTTAAATTGAACTTTTCTAAATGACTTCAAAATATTTAATTATTGTAAAAATTTTGGTCATTCGTTCGATTATCTAGGATGTTTACGGCATCTTTATCTCAAATAAAGTTTTCCTAAATTGTCTTTCCAAAAACTTTCCGGATTATTCAAGAATTACAATTTATTCTCTTTTTTGGCCTGAATTTTTAAGGTCTTTGGATTTTATTCCCTGCCTTGAAGTAGAAATATTCGTCTGATAAGCTAAGTTTAAAAAAAAAATGGACGGGGGGGGCACTTCCTATAGGTACCCAGAATAAGGAGTTTTGACAAACTCAGTTATCAATCAATCAGTAAATAAATAGACATTCGATGTGATAATCACATTATCGATAATAAAATTAATTTATATTTATAAATGTGATAATTACTTTATCGTAAAGGTATTCAAATTTATTTACCTACTTTCAAAATATCAGCCACCCCCAAGCGATGGAAATTAAGATTATCATGAACCACAGGATCAAGATTTTAAATTATATATTAAAAAGTCAAAAGTTTCTCACAACTACACTGAATACAGGCGAATAAGATGCTTAAAATTGTAAGATAAAGGAAAGAACTTAATAGAATTAGTCAAAATTTGATAGATTACTTGCCATTACTGATTGCAGATGAGAGTTATTCTGGGACGAATATTACAATAGCATTAGTCAGATGAGGAGGACAATACCAGTGCCGGCACCGTAATTCACTTCACATTAAATTGAAGATTTTGATAAATGTCGAGAGGTTTAATGCTCACCAGGACCGCATATGTAGCGGATCTATGTTGGAATCGGGTTTCGAATCCGTGATTACCTGGCGAAGTAGTGATTCAATAACCAGGCTGCTGTGATCATATAGCTAGAAAAAGTCGTAAGTTGTAAATGTATCAAATATAATATTCCAAATATATCATATTCTAAGCTAGAACATTTCTTAAAATGTAAATGCGTCAAGTATAATATTCCAAATGTATCATATTCTAAGCTAGAACATTTCTTAAACAGTAAATGCGTCAAGTATAGTATTCCAAATGTATCGTATTCTAAGATTTGTCAAAATGTATAGAAATATCTATTATTTCACGAAAGAAATGAGCTCTCGCTCTTAGATTTTCAGACTTCGGGATATGAAATAACCCTTATTAATCCTATGTTCAGTTTGACTGTTATTGTACAGGATGCATTGTTTTCACATTATTGTGGGATAATGATTATTATAAAATCAGTAAAATAACATGATATTTCACAATAATTTTTAGGAATAACAACAGACCTACAAATTTTTCCTAGATTTCTAAGCACTAAAAGAAATCCTGTTACTCATGAATGTATAATAATACATCTCATTACTTTTCAGTTCAGTTATATTAAAGTCCCGTTTTAAAGCTACGCTAAAGCTATTTTAAGATGGACGTCGTAATTTTGAGCCGCGGGCAGATGATGAGGATGCCACCTGAGCTGGCACCCTCCCTCTATTACATCCTCATCACACTAGTGGGGAGACGCCTGACCCCGACGTATTTAACGTGCACTACACTCGTTTACACGACGTTTCATTGGTGGAACAGTGTTTAGAACCCCAAACCCTCCGCTTCTGAAGCCGAGACCTTACGACAGGACCACAGCAGCCACTCATTACTTCTCAGAATGCAAAATATTAAATTCACTTTTAAACCAAATTTTTTGTACGTTTAGAGAAACTCATCCTTGAAATGCTGTTAAATTATAGAAGATAAGAGGAATTTTGAATTGTTTTGAATTGTAGAATAATCGGATATTTTTTTTTAATGCATGAGCGGTTTTTTTTCCTATTTTGGGCCAAATTTTCCGAAACTTTTAAGAATTAATCCCTCCATGCCTTAAAATATTTTAAACTATTCGGAAGATTTTGGATTACAATACGATGCCATCCTGCAATTCTCAGAATAATTATTGATTCTAATCAGATAGCTATTTTCAGCTACTCAGACGGGGGCGAAAATTCCAAAATTATATTATCCTTTATGGAATGCAATTGAGTACGAGTTTATTTGCGTTTTATGGCACATAAGTCATATTTGGCTAGGAATGCTATTGAAATATTAATATTAGAAATATCAGAATCATTTATTTTTTCGAAGACAATTTGCTTAATGTACAGGATTCTAAAGAGTCTAATAGTAGAAATACCATTTTCTTCGATGATGAAATAAATGTATTTGGAAGTGGCATTTATGTGATTTTAAATACTGGCCAATACGTTGTAGACGTTTGTCTCTTTTACCTTAGGAAAACTCTTCGAATAACTCGAGCTGAAAAGTAGCAAGAGATGTTAATAAATAATAAAAGTTTGATTTATATAGATTATTTCGAAAAAATAGAAACGGACTGATTTTTTTTCTATTGGAGATATGAAAGAACTTTAAAATGCAAAAATGTTCAACAGAAAGAAAAGTAGTTTAGATTAAAGGATTATTATTAGACTCTATTAGGTACTTTTGCGAATTATTCACTTAGCGTTATGAAATATTAGTTTTATTGTATTGTAATAGATGGCACCATGGGTTCTACTTATTCAAAGTGCTAAGTCACATGATCATAAGTTTGAGTAAAACGCGAGTTGTTGGCATTCGCTCGAAAAAAAGAGAACAGGGTTTTTCGTCTCCGGTAGCGATAAGTTTTTAATAATCTTACGCTACGGCGGCAGTTAGTTTTGCTAAGTGAAGGCATCTTGTTAGGCTTCGCCCTTTGGTGCAGTCTAAGTATTTTAACTTCTAACTTTAATGTAATTAACCTTTCCTCTCTTAATTGTTAATATCCTGCTAATTTTGTTTACTCTAAATAAATTAACTGTTTTTCTTTAACAGTTCCCTGGACACTGATCCAAATAGGATTGAATGGGCATTTTGTCCCACTCAGTCATTTATATATATAATTCAAAGACAAATAATTTTTTGATTTCAAAATGTTCCAAGGCAACTCAATTTTTAATTTTTTCTATTATTTCTTCCTCATTAATATTAACCTAATATAAATTTATTTGGGGTGGATTCTAGCACAGCCCACCTCTTGGCGTCTTTTTGAATTCTCGCCAAACTCCAAATTCTCGCCAAATGTGGCAACCTAGATGGATTTTTTAAAATTTATTTTTATTTATTTTATTTTTTATTATATTTATTTTACTTATTATTTTATTTTATTATTATTTATTTTGTTTATTGTATTTATTTTCTTTTATTTATTATTATTTCTGCCCTTCAAGTATCGTTTTTTAATTGAAAAATAATAATAACAAATATTCAATTAGTAGTCAGCTTGGCGAGATTTCAAATAAGTCGCCAAGAGGAAAGCCCATCTAGGATTTTACCTTTACTTGGAACAAAATTGTGTATGATTTTGCAATTATGATTATATGCTAATTTTTTGCTGTATTAAATAAAAATTTTAAAACAAGCCTTCATTAAACTGGTACACTAGCGGTATATATACGTATTTTCGACAAATGTCCTTTAAGAGGACAATGGACTCTATTTGGCGTTTTACCCAATTATTCACACGGGGTTATGAAATTTTTATGCATATGTATTAAAATATAACTACTTCACATATCTATAAAAAATTCTTTAAAAAGAAACATTATTTTTAAAAAAATTAAAACAATATGTAATTTTAAAAAATTTTAAAATATTCCTGGTGACTTAATTTTTAATTTTTTTAAATCATTTTTTTCCTCGGTACCCAATATAAATTTATTTGGAACAAAGTTGTGTATGATTTTGCAATTATGATTATATGCTAATTTTTTGCTGTATTAAATAAAAATAAAAAACAAGCCTCATTAAACTGGTACACTAGCGGTATATATACGTATTTTTGACAAATGTCCTTTAACAGGACAATGGACTCTATTTGGCATTTTTCCCAATTATTCACACAGGGTTATGAAATTTTTATGCAAATGTATTAAAATATAAATACTTCACATATCTATAAAAAATTCTTTAAAAAGAAACATTATTTTTAAAAAATTAAAAAAAAGGGTCATTTTTAAAAAATTTAAAATATTCCTGGTGACTTAATTTTTAATTTTTTTAATCATTTTTTTCCTTGGTACCCAATATAAATTTATTTGGAACAAAGTTGCGCATGATTTTGCAATTATAATTAAATGCTAATTTTTTAGAAATATTTTTAGGTACGCTTACTGAATTTTCATAGGAATTTTATGTTTTTCTGAACTAAAATTCACTTTTAACTATCTAAAAAAATTGAAATATAAAATGCATACCCTATTTTTTTTAATGTTTAACTGAAATCTTCTTTACCAATTCAATTTAATTTTTTTCAAAAATTAAGGAACGGTTTAACCTGGAACGTTTCAATGGTATTTAAGTCTAAGCACAATATCAGTTTGAGGAAAGTCGTCAAAATGTACTTTTTTTTCTCTAGGCCCTTCAAAAATTTATTTTATTGAACAATATATTTTATAACACTATTTAAAGAAATTTTCACAATATACAAAATAGTAGAAATGTGAATCATTTATCACGTGAGCATTGAAATCATCATATTTTAAAAAAATCGAATTTATTCTTTGTGATCTCAGCTCAAATTTGTAATGATTTTGAATCCAGATGTAAACAATTTTTTCAATCAAGTCTACTTCAATGCAAAAATAGAGAAAATGCATAAAAGCATTGCGAGTCGTGAAGAAATTTCAAGACAATCGTGGGCCAAACGTTTCCCACTGATGTGAGGCGGAAGTTTGGAGGGAGGGGGTGCCAGCTCAGGTGTCATCCACGTCATCTGACGTTGGTCTAAAATTACGAGGTCCGTCCCAAAATAGCCCTAGTGTTGCTTTAAAAAGGGACGTTAATATAGATGATCTGAACTTTTAATTCTTGATATCCTTTATTTCTAACAACATATGTGTCAAATTTTGAGCCTTTTTGTAATTTACCAGTTGTTTTACTCATTTATAATGAGTTAAGCAAACTCTCTGTAACCTTTTTGGTCGGTTACAGAATTTTTAAAATAGAATGCGATATAAAGATGAAAGGAGTCAAAGATTATACACAAGCACCAATTGCTGTTGTTCTGAGGAATTAAAAGTAAAGAAAAACTTAATCTTGATATACATTATTTCCCTGATTAATCTTGCAATCATTCCTTGATAATTACTGTTTACAGGAACCGGATTTTGCCATCACCATTTAAGCAGTGACATAGCATTGTTGAAGTTGAATATTAATCAACTATTCAAATCAACTCAGAAATTAAAAAGGGATGCTTTCATCTACATAGAATTGGGTTTGTTCTAGTTTCTGGAGAAAAAAATCCCACTTTTTCCAAGACCAGATCACACTCGTGGTATTAAATGTTTTTATCAATCTATAATGTTTTAGTTTAGTTATATTAATGTCCCGTTGTAAAGCAACACTAGGGCTATTTTGGGACGAACCTCGTAATTTTGAACCGCGGTCAGATGACGAGGACGACATCTGAGCTGGCCTAACCCTCTCCACGCCTCACTACGTCAGCGGGAGGACGTTTGGCATGACGGATTTAACGTGCAACCGACCCCCTTACACGATGGTTCATCGGTGGAATCGGGTCTCGAACCAGAAGCCCTACGGCTCACAAGCCGAGACCTTGCCACCACGGCCCCTTGTCATTCTATAATAAAATTAACCAGTTAACAGTTTCGACCTCTTCGGAAAATGCGCATCTAAATTGTCATAAACATATATATATTATAAATATAATAAATAATTAACTATAAATATATTAGTTAAAGAATTATTATATAAATATAATAATTACTAATGAATAAACTCGTCATAACACAAAATGTACTTTTTCCATGACGAATATACTTGTCAAAATAGTTATCTGGTTAATATCTACTGTGAGAAAAATTTTAAAGCTTTAATAAATTTTATAACTATTTTCTTTCATTGAAGTGAGCCTTTTCTAATGCAATTGAAAAATTTAATATAAAGTTTATTTAATCTTTTAAAAACTTGATAAATTCTCTTTTAAGGGCTTATTTTCTTATGAAAGAACCTCAAAGTGGTCTTAATTTTGTGGAAAAAGTTCTCTGTACTTCTCCGAAACAGACACGAATGGTATAGCTAAAGCATTCAACATAAAATATTTTATAGGGGGCGCAATATTTCTTCGAAAATTCTATATTTGGATCCAATAATCTCTTTCCACGAAAGGGCGCTAAAAGAAAGTGAGATTCGAGTGGAGGTGAGCTTTAACAACAACAAAGCACTCTAGAAATTTCTAGGGAATCTATTTGAAATCTCGTTTTAACCAAACAGAAGGATTGCGAAAGTGCAACAAAGCAGGCTCTATTGTTGAAAGTTTAGAAAAATTCTGCGAATGCTTTCAGAAGATTTAGGGTTTCGCTGTAAACAAGATTTTTTGAACGTGTCTAAAAAAATATTTCAAAGAATTCAGCAGATGCATTTAAAACCCTGGATATAATATCAAATCAATATAAGGTTTTATATATTTCTAATTTCACAATTTATTGCATTCAAAATATAGTAAAATAAATTATTTGAAGATTCGAGAAAGAGCCTCCATTTCCTGAGGTAATGAATTTACTGAAATAGCACATCGATTAATGTCGGATATATTGGTATAAATCTAGTGACTAGATTTTACTTTTCTCTAAATAAGTTTATCTCGCTTTAAATTTTAAAAGTTTTTTAATGACTATATTATATATTCCTTTTGCATTTCCACAATGTTTGTTCAATCTTGATAAAAATTTGATACAATTTGGTTCTAAATCTCAATTTTCGAAAATTCAATTGTAAATAAAAAAATTATTAATTAAAAATGTTTGCTATTTTACAAATATATCATCCGATAATATCAAATTATTTTTCCACCATCTTAAATACCAAATTCCTTTTAGTAAATCCTTTTATCTAATTTTAATGCATTTTTAAGATTTAATTTTATATACCATTTGAAGAACTATGCTTATTATAATAAAATTTAAATTAATTTCGTTTTACCATCCAGTCATCCCATCATGTGTTCTTTCAAACGTTAATGAGATTAAATTTGCTTTTTTTAAAGATAAACTCATGGTAGGATTTTTACCTCAACTTTCTCTTAGCATTAAAACTTTTCTATATGCAAGCGCAGTAATTTGTAGTAAACTAATTCTAATAAATTCATGTTTTTAATTCTAATCAAATATGATGAAATTTTAAATGCAATCTGCATCAGTACTGTTACAGCTATGAGGGAAATATTCTGGATGAAGATGGTTTCCAAAGTCAGCTATCCCAAAAATATTGTTGTTGTTGTTTCTTATGACATTTGCCATGGGCAAGCCCGCTGTTACGAAGACAGCGATTTCAGCCGGTGGGGGAGCGTCTCTTGTTTTTATAGTAGCGTCAACTAGGGCCAAGAGTACGACTTTGCTACTCACGCATCACTTACTCGCTTGCACAACCCCTTTTTACAGGAGGGCACATTCACACATCTCACAGATAGAACAACGGAAAAACAACCATGCCCAAACCAGGACTCGAATCCAGATCACGGGAAAGACGCGCGACCCCTATGCCTAGACGCCAGTGGCCCATATATATTAACACTGTTTATATAATAGTTTCGTTTCCAATTTCTCAACATTCCTATACAAAAAGACTGAGCAAAACCAGGTATTGGGCCACTAGTTCTGTAAATAATCACAGAGTGACCACTATTCTAAATTAAAATTGTTGAAAAGCGATCCGTTTCATAGACTTGATTATGTTTTGAAATGACAAAACTAATGGTTTATTAGAATGTGCAAAACCTATTGGATATATTAAAAGTTTCATATTCACCTTTCCAGTAGCTTCAAATTTTCATGACACATGAAACTCGTTTTTCAATATTCCGTGATTATAGGGTATTTATACCTTAATAGTTTTGGTCTTTTTTTTTCTTTTTTTTTTTTTTTTTTGTTATCAAATTGGATGACACTTGTTTTGAAAATGTCCTGCTTTATTCATGTAATTAAAAATGCGTAGATTGCTTGAGGCACTTGTTGATGATGGATAATTTTTGTATCGAATAAGAGCCCTGTCGAATGATTTAATTTTAGCTTTTAACTTTTCGTTCCCAATGTGACTCACCGGTACAACTATTAAGAAGTTGGCGAGGATTTGGAGCTTGTAAATAGAAGTGCTTTATATAATAGGGGAGATTGGACAATTTAGAAACCAGTACTGGGGCTAAAATTTTAAAAGATTAAACTTAACTTCTAATAATCCAAAACTCTTTTTCAATTAAATTCAACTTAGAACAGTGTTCTATTAATACATACATCGGCTTAATTTTTATCTTAATTCTTTCAAAAAGGGGCCGCGGTGGCCTGGTGGTAAGGTCGGCTTCGGAACCGGAGGGTTTCAGGTTCGTGACCCGATTCCACCGAAGAACCGTCGTGTAAGGGGGTCAGTTGCACGTTAAATCCGTCATGACCAAACGTCCTCCCGCTGGTGTGGAGAGGGGGGTGCCAGCTCAGGTGTCGTCCTCGTCATCTGACCGCGGTTCAAAATGACGAGGTCCGTCCCAAAATAGCCCTAGTGTTGCTTCAAACGGGACGTTAATATAACCAAACCAAACGAATTCTTTCAAAACTCTTAACTCTTTAAATCTAGAAGTGGGGACAAAGTGTCAAACATTATGAGGGCTATAAATTTTCCAGCTTCAGACCATTTGGGTAAGCTAAGTCGATGTCGGAAATGAAAAATACTAAAAGCGAAAATGCTGGGAATTTAAAAGACACCTTTCTATCAGTTTGTAGGGACATTTCATGAGCAGCCCTCTTATACACTCTTTTGAACTAATTAAAGGACTACCAGGCACTTTGCACCTTTATCAGATTATAAATCATGCTTTATTTGATACACTAACTTGAAAAATTATACTCGAATTTTGCTTAACATATGCATATTTAACCGCTTTACGCCTTAGCTCAAAGTAGTAACGAATTTAACAGAAGTGACTTGGATACGGAAGATTAAGGTGTTCTTCACTTTCTTATTTGGATTGAAATGCTCAATAAATTGGATGTGTCTTCTGTTTAAGAGGTTAAATTCACAAGACAAGGAATTAATTTGCTTCGTCTCCAACTAAGGAGGGAGCTCTAAAATATAGATATACTCTAAGATGTTCATTTTTTCATGAAATCCGATTCATAAGATAATAAACCATTTAAATATTGCATAGAAAGCAGGAATTCACACAAATATAAAAGAGAAAAGAAAGAAAAAAAATCTTTTAGGAAAATTCGGAAATTGGCCTTCATTAAATACTCTCTTACAGCAAGACTCATTTTTTCCACCTTATTATCACACTTCCAAATTTTTATTTGCCAAATTTTGAAGAATTCTCAGTTGTCGCAAAGAACATGTTTCGAGATATTTTTATTTGGGAATTGTTCGGATTTCAAGGTGCTACATTTAGTTTTCGCAACCCATTTATAATTGCACGATACGGGTGATTATTTAAAAAGAACTCTTTAATCACATTAAATCATAGAGATAACAGTAAGGACTTCTTTTCTGTGAAATAAATTTCGAATTAAAAGTTTAATTACAATGCAAGTAACCTGGTTCACATATCTTTTAAAGCATATTTGAAAGGTATGTATACATTTTTGAAATAAGCGAAAGAAATTTTTCAACTGTGAAATTGCAATGTTGTTCGGACGGATGCATGAAATGTATTTTTCATTTTCTCCTTCTGACTTCTTTGCTTGCTTGTATCTAATTACTAGACAAACAAACTTACAAGTTACATTTCCTCAGAATAATAAAAAATGTTCAGAGGACTGGAAAAAGATATAACGAGGAACATCACGCTCTCTGGTCTGTTAAATATGTGCTTCCAGGGAGACGGTTTAACAAAAAAGACTTGATTCTGCTCGAAGAAATTAAGGAATTTTAGAACTAAATATGTGGCATTTCAAGTGAAATTATAACAATTCATGATAACGAAAAATTAATTTCATAAATTTGCTAGAAACGGGTAGTATGGGACTAAAAATGCACAAAGTTTTGTTTGGTAATTTTTACAATTCTGGAACTATCAAAGTTTGTAGAGAAAATTGATCTGTCGAAAAAGTACTTAAATGGATTCTCTCGGTCTAATTACTTTGTCTCGGTTACTTTGAATACGGGCATTCAGTGAGTAAAGCTAGAAGATGCTTTCCCCTTCTTTTAAAGGCGATTGTTGGATTGTTTCCCCTTCCGATTTCGACCACCCATAGTGGTGATTGGTCATCTGTCCTCTCCGTCGTAACCAGGTTGCTTTTTTTGCAGTTTTACCACGTCTGAACCCCAGAAAAAGCTTTTTATCGCAGTTGTTTTTCTTCTGAAACATTAGTTTATTAATTCTGTAGGAGAAAGTGCAGTACACTACCGATTATCCGCGGAATTGGGTGGCGCGGCCGCCTCGGATAACAAAAATCGCGGATAATCCGAAAACAACTAAAAACGGGTATAGCAAAAGAGAAAACAGTCATTCCAGCTTTGAAAAATCGTTTTATGTACAATGAAACGTAAAATAAACAGCAGGAAATGTTTAACTAACGCTTAATATTCTAGTATATCACTCAAAACTAATCTAAAATGCATTTTGTTAATGAAAACAGAAAAGTGCTTTGTACTTACGAGAGGCGTCAAGGATACACAGAAAAATTAATACATATGTACTGTTTTAATACTGTAATGTATCATGTAATTACAAAAGCATAGCTGTAAAACTACACCTTTTTGAAGAAATCAGTCATTTGTGTTTGCTTTTTGCTTTGAAAGCATTTTTCCTTTGCTTGGAAGCAAAAAAAAAAAAAAAAAAAAAAAAAAAAACTTAGTGCGGCAGGCGCGGATAATCGGGAGTCTACTGTATTGAATTAATTATTATGACATTAAATAATTTGTAATTTAGCACATTAAACAAAATATTGTCAATTTTTCAATCATATTTGTAATTAAATAAATTTCTCATGCATTACTGAAACTGTAAATTTAATTCTTATAAAGCTTGAACACATCATTGTGAATTTTATTTTGTTATTCTTCTAACTCATCAATTTTGATAAAATGTGATGATTTATATATCATGCATAAAGATCCTAATTGTTTATATTTCCTTTTTATAAATATTCCCATTTCTTTATGTATAACACAGGTAACAATCATCTGCTGTTTTGTAGGTTAAAATATCTTTGAATGTTTTAGTATTAATATATTGCGCTCACAGAATTTTTATTCCTAACATAATTCGAACGGTTTTTAATATAATTACTAGTAACGTTTTCCTATTCTATTGTCGCTTCTTACAATTTATAGTGATTTTGTTTTGCTGAAAATTTCAGTTACTCTTTGTAGTGTAGTATTTTTGAAAACTATCCTCAATTTTCCAGACAATAAATACCTGAATTATAACAAAAAATTATTTTTCTGCGGAAAAATTTACTAATACGTAGGTAATTACCAGATTTTTTAGACAATGAATTTTTAAAAACCAGACAATTAATTTTTAAAGAGTAAGATTAGATATGGTTTACTTAGAAGTCGATACATAAGGTTACATTGCGATAATATTACGCTGAAAAGTAGTTAGCAAAAAACTTTTTAAAAAAACTTAAAACAATATATCTGGCATTCTAAATGATGAGCATTCGTTATTAAATACAAACATTTTTACTTTCAGCTGATTTAGATTATCTTTCAGAAATGCTTAAAATAAAAATCTAGAATTCCTGACTTTTTTATGTAGCTACTTTATTTTATTTCAATACAAATATTTCTGGAATAATATAAGTGCCTAATAACTTCTCAGTGGATTGAAATGAAGATATAAAGATTTTAATATTTCTCTTCTGATATAGAAAAACTACTAATTATTATTTTTGATAAATTTTAACTACCTCCTTCAATATTTTAAAATTAGAATTATAACTTTTAATGAATGATTAATTATAAATTATTAAATCAATCGATTTCATAAATTATGAAAAATAATGGTGAAATCGACAACTTATTTAAAAATCAAAACCAAAATTTATTTTTAGCAGGAATATATCCAGTTCAAGTATTAAAATTTAAAGCCGAAAAAAAATTGTAGGTCGTTTTAATACTGAGTTAGACTAATACATTAGGGACTGGGAAGTATATATGCCCAAGGCTCCAGTAAGGAGGAGGGGGTAAGCATGAAGACAAAGCAAAGTGTTTTGTCACTTTTCAACGTAAAATATAATGACAGAGTGAAAAAAAAAAAAAAAAAAAAAAAGAAAACCCGAGGCTCCATTTAGTTTTTCTGCATCATTTGTGACGAATGAGAGCGAAGAAGTAACAGTTTGTCTAGGGTTTGTCTACGATTACCTTCATAATAACATTCCGTCAGAAATGAAACTTCAAGTAATTCTTCTTGTTCAAATATTTAGTAAATTTTTTCAAGTAAATTCTTGGTTCAAATATTTAGTAAATTCTTTCAAGTAAATTCTTGGTTCAAATATTTAGTAAATTCTTTCAAGTAAATTCTTGGTTCAAATATTTAGACAAATATATGGGTCCAACTATAATATTTTAAAGTTACAAAATTATATTAAGTTAAAATATTAAGGAATTTATAATCTAAAAAATTAGGAAACAGGGGAAAATACGAAAATTTGTAACGTGTATTTCTTACAAATGAAATTATGCAAACTAATTCCATACCTCTTAAGAATGTTATTAAAAAAAAAAAATGCCGCCAAAGCAGCGTTCACAAGCCAACAATTATTATAACAACTGCTGGACGAAATCTCCTGACCCTAAGGGGTGCCACACAAAAGGGAAGAGATTTTAAGACCCAATTAGGGTTCAGTTGGAAAGTTCAAGTGGGGGGACAAAATTCTAACTCGTTGCTAGAACAGCAGTGGTACCGAGCCGTAAGGAAAGGTAAAAAAAAAAAAAAAAAAAAAAAAAAAAAAAAAAAATCTGGTACAACAGTACCGCCCGTAAGCTAGAGGTTAAAAGACTAACTAGAGATTTCATATCTATCGTATTCTGTACGAGGGATATTTTGTTTTAAAGTTATAAAAAGTTTTATCATTAATTTGACGTGCTGTTTTTGTGACTTGCTCATAGCATTCAAAATGGAAGAGAATCACCTAAAATTTCATCTAAATAGAATATCTCATTTAAATACCAAGTGAAGACGACAGTAAAAGACTTCTAATGCTTTATCAGAACAACTGCATTTGTTTTAAGAAATGGTAATACTACCCATACGCACATTCACTTCCACCCTTACCATGCTCAAGATACATCTTAGGTGTCAAAAGATAATTCTAGTTTAAATTATTAAAAATATAATCTGTATAAAATGTATTGTAATGGATATTTTAATTAAAGGAAGGAGTGCGATCATAATCTTATTAAGACGAATTTATGAGAAAAAAGTTGTCATTAGATTTATTAAATCATGAGCAAGCAAAATAACTTACATCGTAGCTATCCAATTTAAGAATAGTCTTGCAGATTGCCTACTGTTATAATAACTTACTAAAATTATTACTTAGGATATAAAGAGAAACTAACTAAAGTTACAAATTCTTTGCTCTGTCATTTATGGCTTCATGAAATTAATAAAGTACTTGCCATATTCAAGCAAAGATGTACAGATTTACTGGAATATAAGGAAATAGATGTAATATATTCTTCCTCTTCCAAAGGCATGTACAAAGTAGTGGCCCGAAAAGAGTGGGAATCAAAAGAAAATAAGAAGGTTATGTATTCGGATTCAAATCATGAAAAAATCATGCGGAATGATTTTAAAGAAAATTTTTAACAATAATCAGTTTTTGGGTAGTAGCATACAATGAGAAAGAAAGAGGATCATATATTCATGCAGCATATATTCTGTTTCCTCTTTCAAAGATACCAAGAAGTATAAGTTCAGCAGCATACATGTTCATAAGGAAATAAGAAAACCAGCGGGACCTATGCGATCTTTCTCGCATAAACTCTCATAAAGTTGTTATACTAGAGAACACATTGCGTAACATTGGCATCCAATAGCTACGAAATATTAACCTTTGGCGTGAATTTAGAATTTTTGTTGAATCTATCATGTCATCCCTGGCGAGTTATTTGGCGAATAATTGCTGGCAAGCGTTTAATAGTATCCGAATGTCAAATTTGTGTTTTAGACGCGTCTTTCCTAACAGACCGAAACAAAAATTTGATACAAGACGTCACAAAATTAAATACCAAATTTGATATATTTAAGTCATTGCGTCTTTCAGTTGTTGCGTTTACATGTTTCTATAAGCTCAAAATTTCATAGGTGTCATAGGTGTTCATAGATGTTAATTTTGTGTATCGAATTGTAACCATCTGGGCTTCTTCGTTTTGTAGTTGTGTTAAATTATATTCGAACAGCCGGACAGACATCCTTCTTCTGAGCGGATTTTGCTCAAATTTGATAGAAATCTGCAAATTAAGAGTGAAGACCGTATACCAAATTCCACCCGTCTAGCTCAAAAAATTTTTTGAGTTATCTTTGTCACAGACAGACAGACGGACGGAAATTTTCCAAAAATATGTTTAGGGAGGTCTAAAACATAGAGTTTAGTCAAAATCTCGCTTTTAAATAGTTAGTTTTATAGTTTTATACTTTCTCTATACTGCGTATACGGGAAATTAATAAAATTCTCCATTCATTTTCCTTTTCTCAGCTTTCAAAAATCAGATATTTTTAATTGATTTTAATTTATATAAGTAGTTTTAAGGAGCAATATTTTTGAATAACAAAAATGTTAATTATGAATAACTTTCAGAGACTTGATTTCAATATATTGAGTATGAAAAATAATACAAAAAAATAAAGAAATAATATAGAGTAAAAAAAAAATATTTTAAACATTATTAAAGTAATATTTAATAACAGGATGCATTTTTATATATTATACAGCATACTATGTTTTAGATATAAAACTTGCTTGATTTCAAGTTTTATGAAACATTCAAATAATTTAAGTATAAAACTACATATCTAACGAATTCCAAATGTGAACTATAAGAAAACCTTAATCCCATAAAACTTCCAAATGTTAATTAACTGCAGTAAACATAATTCCAGAAAGATTCCCATGTCAATTTTGCTGAAATAATGTTCAAAAATTGAAAAAAGAAGAAGAAGAAGAAAAAAAGAGATCTTTATTGAAATAAATTCGGCAGGGATTTTATAATTCAATGAAAAATCAAAATTAAATTCTCTAAAGGATGTATGTAACCCGTGGGCCCCTAACTTGAGAACTCCTTTTATTTGGTTCGTTTCTGCTTACTCCTTTTATTTGGTTCGTTTCTGCTTACTCCTTTTATCTAGTTCGCTCCTCCTAACTCCTTTTCTCTTGTTCGTTTTCGCTGCGAAATGCGAAAACTAATCAATAAACTCCCAGGCGAAATTAAAAATGAAGATTAACATAACTGCCGATAGATGGCAGCGTAGTTCCCATTTTAATGGCATAATGCTACAATACTTGGAATGAGATGCAAATATGGGATGGGAGAAATAATCAGAGTGAAATAAATATATTATAACAAATAAAATAATACTAATGATAGATATGCACTTATAGCTTTTGAGACCCATTCAAAGAATGTTTTCATGTGGTTAAGGAATAAGTAAAAAAATAAAAAAAATAAAGTGAAGCAGTTTTTATAAGAGCACGGCTTTTTTTAATGTGCTAAAAATTATAATTTTTTTATTTTAATCATTTTTTACTTTTTAGTCTGAAATTTAATTTCTTTCTTATAAATACATCCTGAAATGAGTGTTTTCTTAGATTCACTACTAAATGGAATTATTAATAGAAAACTAAAATTTAACTAAATTAATCTATTCATTGATAATTAAATTCGAAAATATTTAAATAGTATATTGTCATCAAGAATATAAAATTTTATAAAATTTCGTGACTTTAGAATATCCAAAAATGAGTGAAAAATCTATTACAGAAATCACTTTTACTATAGGTGGAATTAAAAAAATATATGTATAAGTGAAGTAAGAAAAAATACATACAATATAAATAGGCACAAAGAAAACAAAGTACTAAGAGCAGATAAGTTTATCAAGATGTTAGTAAACTTGTGAGGATTAGCTAGGAGATCAGACATACATAAATTACCAGGGAAACTCGGAATTTCTACTTTTTGCTATGTATTAAATAATAATAATAAAAAAATGTCCAATATTTGTTCCGGATTCTTTTTGCAATTACATATAAGTAAATCGTTAATATTAAAATAACTAATTATATCGAATTCTAAAAGAACTATTTATAATAATTAATTTTAAATCAAAATAAAGTGAAATTCTCCTTTCGAACATATACTATTCATGCAAAAAGATCAATTTTCAGAATTTTCGACTCTGTCCCCCTCTTGGAAAAATTACGATTATGCATGATTGAATTAAATATCCTACATTTTTCTGCTTTACACATATAAGTAAGTAATTCATGCTACAAAAATAATCAAATGTAATTTTTTTTTAAGTTAGCTTTTACTATACATAGAATAAGTTTTCTTTTTTTGACCAGTACTGATACATTGATCTGAAGGAAAATAAGAGAAATTAACAGCAAAATATTATTTTGCTCAGGCTTCTTTAACCCTTCCCGAACTTCTCGTAATTTTGAAATTGTATTCTTAACCTTCTTATTGTTTCTGTTAGTTCCTTTTTAAATTTACTTTCTGGATATTTTCCGATGAAGCATATATTCCCATACCTAGTGTTCTGCACTGTAGTCTCGAAATGTTGACATCACAGTTTCAAGTAAAGAAAATTTGGTTACTTTAAGAATACTCTCTAGGAAATTGTATTATTATTGTTATTTTTGTTTTAAAGAAAGAGGGAGGCTAAACACATGTTTGAAATGCGATTCGGTTTGCAAAATATGCAAAAGTAATTCTGAGAAATTATAACATAAAAAAAAGGTAAGTCACATTTTTAAAGTTATTAATTTTTTAATTTCATGATTGGTTTTTTACAAAAATAAATTTAGTTCATTTTATTGGAGATTTATTTAAAGATTTAAAAAAAGCTTTTCAGAGAAAAAAAGATTTAAGGAAGGTTTTATTGCTATTTTGCTAACAACAATCAGTGGCTGCGGCGTCCTGGTGATAAGGTCTCGGGTTCGGAATCGGATGGCTTCATGGTCAAGATCCTATTCCACCGAAGAACCGTCCTGTAAGCGGGCCTGGTGCACATTAAAGCAGTCTGGGCCCAATGCCCTTCCGCTGGTGTGGTGCGGAAGTTTGGAGAGGGGAGTGACAGCCTAGGTGTCATGGTTCAAATTTACGAGATCGTCTCAAAATAGCTCTAGTGTTGCTTTAAAACGGGACGTTAATATAAATGAACTAAACTAAGTTAAATAAAATTCCGCTTTGTCTTTTTAAAAAATAAACAAATTATTTCAAAATAACCTTCAACAGATTTTATGTGTATTTAACTGATAAGAATTTAAACGTCTAAGAATTTTACAGTAATTTAGCATTTCTGATGTTTACGGGTGTAAAGGAAATAAATTACATGTATGTTGTTACATTTTCAATTTATTGTATTCTCATACGCACAGACCGATAGACAGTCAATGTATTGACATATTTAGTACAAATCTATATATATAGAACAGATGATAATGAAGTGTTACATTATTTAGTTCATTATGTTTTAGATTATCTTGTATTCATGGGCGGACAGATTGACAGACGATTTCGTCCAAAAATCATTTAATGCAAAAATCATATACCAATTTTCATTTATGTAGCTGGTTCTGTTTCTGAATTATCATGTTTGTTGATAAGCTATATTTCAAAAATATTTTCTTCGGCTTCAGGAAGCAGAAAGATTGATCAAAATTTATTTATATTAAAATTTATTAGAATTTAATTTTTTAAATTTTTTTTTATCGTGGAACGATAACGATATAGAAAGAATGAACTATTTTTAAAAGTACCGATTGCGTAATTTTTAGCTTACTGTTTTTCATATCAACAAATTAGTGAAGTCCGTAGAACCAGGTGGTTTAAAATATTATTCGACAGCTAATTAATCAATTAGAATATAGAATTAATAATTAGAATAATCAATTAGAAAATAGAATTAATAACTAATAATTTAGAATTAGTCAAGTTAGATTAGCGCACTGCTTGATAATTGTAGAAGACTAATCTGAGCCGGGTTCTAAATTAGAAAAACATCTGAACTTACAAGATAATAATCCATTATTCAAAGAGGGCTTTTGTGTACTATAGTGTTTATACAGGGGGATTCAAAATTCAATACCAGAATTGTAAAGAAGAATAAATATAGAAAAAGAAATTAGCATCACGTAGGAACGTAGGACTGGAAACGCCAAAAAGATGTATGCTTCTATTGAATTTCAGTATAAGTCATTTAAAGATCCGATGCCGTACGGAGGCAATGCGGCAATTGACGATAATAGAGAAGGCGAAAATTCCTACCTCTTCCCGAGAATTTTCATCAACTCTGCAAATATTCGCAAAATGCCAGGTATTTTCGAAAAGTTCTCACAATCTATTTGCTATGATAAGATAATAGGAAGTGTGAAAGTAAGGGTTCATGTTTTAATAAGGTATTATGTGTAGCGAACATAACTGAGGATGATAAGAGTGTTAAAAAGGTAGATAAGAATGTTAAATAGGCGGATAAGATTGTTAAATAGGTGGATAAGAATGTTAAATAGACGGATAAGAGTGTTAAATAGGCGGATAAGAGTGTTAATGAAACTGCAAGAGTACATGCATTGCTATAATGTAAATTATCATCAAATGAAGTATTGTTATCCTTGTGTTTTTTAAATTTCGTTTATCTCTAACTCATTTGAGTTGTGCTTCCAGTTTATATAAGGATTTTCATTTGCTTTCGTGCATTCTATTTCTCTTAACAATTCCCCCGCTGGTAACATGGGTATGAGGATAAGATGCTTCTGATACGGTGGTTGATTCTCGTTGCCCTATTGATCTGCAACCATATATCAATGACTGTTCTTGCCTCCTGCGAGGGGGGTTATATCATGACAAATGATGATCTTTAGGACTCAACTATAGTTCCCACATATGTTGCCACAGTGTTCTAATCACTCAAATTTCCCCCCTGTCTTTGCGTGCGTCGGAGTAGCCACTTTAGGTTATTTCTCTTAACAATTGTGCGCTGGGTTTTGAATCACTCTGTATATAAATCATATCTTATAAATTCATTCTATTGATATTACTACAAACGTGTAATTTTGCTTTCCATCATGAATAGTGTCATCATAAGAAAGACTGATTTACAGTCATCCGTATTGGATGCTGTCAGATGCCGAGCCATTGATCCCAGAGCTTGGCGACAAACTTGGCGACTTTGGTGACAAAATTGATAATGCTCGAAACTTCGAGAATTTCGTCGATCCGTCCATTAGGAACCGATATAAGCCTGATTGGTCTAGAAGATTCTAGGCCCCCCTCCTGGAAACTATTAAAGGCTGTCATTCTCAAACTGGGTGTGTCGTCGAGAGTCGTCATCGTGCATTGTAGTGAGAGTCGCCGACAAGTAACGAGCTTTCGAGAGGATAGCAAAGAAACAGCAGAGTGCCAACGTTGCGTGGGGCGAATGCTGAACTGCTGTGTGCCGAATTCTGTTATCTACTGTGGAAGCAGCGTCGTGTTGTGTAGTAGCCAGTTGTGAGAACTAGTGAGTATTGCAGCTAAAGCGAGAAGTTCAGCCGTTTGGAGAGACTGTAGAGCGAAGCTCCGAAGATCCCCTCTCCTGATGGATTCTGTTTAGCCGCTTCGAGTGTTGTGGACGATTACTACTTGTGGGCTACTGTTTACTGTAGTGTGCTACTGTGTGCTGTCCTTTGTTCGTCTCGCCTGTAAATATTTGTCGTCTGTATGTTCGTCGTCTTTGTGCACTCGAGCTCTTCCTGTAAATAAACGTCGTTGTTTTCTACTCAGATGCTCCCTGCTGATTGTGTTCTTTTCACCGTATCACTCCCAACATCAAGCGAACCCGGCGGTGAGGAAAATCCGTAACAATATGTTTAGCATGTTAATGTGAAAGCATCTAATGTAAAAGTATGAGTTGTCTTGTACAATTTGAATAAAAAATAAATTGTTTACCATGTTTTTAAATTTACTAATTCTAGTTTATATTTAAAGTTACATTTATCCCTTCAAGAGATCCAATTTCATGATTAGGGATTAGGAAATATTAGTACTTCTTTATTTTCCGTTCTATTTTTTTATAATGTGAAATGAGAAAATTAAATGTCTCAATACGAGAAATCACGGAAATTCGCAAAGAAATTTTTTTTTCTCCCGAACTTACTTACGTAATTCGAGATTTCTTTGAATCCCTTTTTTTATCCAACCATTTCAAGAACGTTTTAGCTCAAATTATATCGGTATTTTATTGTCCGAGTTCTTATTTAGAGAATGATTGTGTTTCTATCTTTTCCTAGAATGCGAGGCATGTCTCCTAGGATTTGAAAAAAAAAGTTTAAAAGAAGAGTCAGAAAAAAATATAAGAAATTAATTAAAAAGCAATTAATTTCAATAGAGTTTCTGGAAATTCAATAAAGTACTTACAAATGTGCATTTTAAATTGCTTTCTGGGAATAAATCGGAGCCAAAGAAAAATAAAAAAAAAACATTTTAATTAAAAAAGCAGCAAAAATATTTCCATATATTTAAATAATATAAAAGAAATAAAGGTTTACAGGTTCAAAAGGTTTACCGTTTTTAATGATTTTTCCGACCCCTCTGGTTTACTGTCATCTTCAAATTTATGTATTTTTTCCATCTGTTTTTGTACTGTCGCATTAATTTTTTTTAAAAACCTTTTGAATAATCATTTTGAAATGACAAAGGTAAAGGTAATAATAAATCAGATAGAAAATATAAATAACTGGAACTTAAAAATACTTGTACAATTATTTGAGCTAATTAATTTTTTATATAAAGTTAGAAAACAAACATCAGTATTTATTTCTTCTAGTTTACTTATTATTCTTTTATTTTAATGTCAACGTAATTTATTTAACATAATATTTGGACTGAAGAAGGTATTTAAATGTTTTGAGTAGCAGGAAAGATTCTACACACTGAAAAAAAGTTGTTAACTGAATTGATATAAAATTTTAATTTTGATTAAAGACATTTTTCCCAATTACTTAAGTTATATTAACGTCACGTTTTTAAAGCAACACTAGGGCTATCTTGGAACGGACCTCGTAATTTTGAGCCGCGGTCAGATGGCGAGGTGGATGCTTGGGCTGGCACGATCCTCCCCAAGCTTCCGCACCACACCAGCGAGAAAGCGTTTGACCCCGACGAATTTGGGGTATGCCACGACGGTTCTTCGGTGGAATCGGGTCTCAAGTAGTTGTGGCTATAAAGAATGGAAAATGGAGTGACCATCCAGATGATATCCACGTCATCTGATAAAGGATTAAAAATTGGAAGGTTCTATTCTAAAATAGGCTTCTGATTGTTTCGTAACATGAAGAAATAATATAGATGCTGATTACGAACCTTCAGATTCTGAAGCAGCGAAGCAAGAATTAGCACATATTGAAGGTTCCAGAAAATCGTGCCAAATTCCAGAATCATTTTGTATAATCATATTAATTAATATAATTACTAAATGTATTATAGGCTTTATATTTTGTTCTAATTTAAGTATATTTGTTCTTAATCCTAAGCGAAATGTTTTCGTGCAATAATAAAGCCGTAATCTTTCACATTAAATTTTCCACGTTCGTCCTCGTTTAGTTTAGCTTAGTTACATTAACGTCCCGTTGTAAAGCAACACCTAGTGCTGTTTTAGGACGGACCTCGTAACTTTGAACCGCTGTCAGATGATGAGGTAGACACCTGAGCTGGCACCACACCAGCGGTAGGACGTTTGGTCCTGACGGATTTAACGTGCACCAGACCCTCTTACACGACGGTTCTTCGTTGGAATCGGGTTTCGAACCTGAAACCCTACGGCTCACAAGCCGAGACACTACTACCAGGCACCGCGGCCCCTTCCTCCTCGAAAGTTATAAAAATAAGTAAATATTTTTAGTATTTTATTTTATGATGATTGAGCTTATAATGTTACTTTTAAAAGAACTCAACAATTTTTTGCTTAACCACTTGAGTCTTAGTTGAATCAGGGATCATCATAAATAAATTGATTTATTGACTTTAATATTGAGGAAAGATTGTATGGGAAAAAAAGTTTAAAATCAGAAATGCCACTTCCCAAACTAAAAAGAAAGAAAAGCAAATTCTTTTTTTTTGTACCAATTTTAACTGAAAAATGCTCAACTTAGCACATTTCATAAACAAGGGTTTATTTGTCTTCTGGTTTCTTACAGATGGGCAATGCAATAAATGAACACCCCGCCCTAACCTGAGCTGTTCGGTATATCTGAATGATTAAATCACAGCGAATAATAACTTGAGGATCCAAAATAGGCTTCACAAGCTTATGTATCCTACCTATGGAGGTATGAACCGTCATCGAAGTTGATTTCACCACTAGTATTATAATAGGAGGGGAAGCAAGAACTAGCATTTTGGAACTATTCCATTTCTTCTCCACGCATTTCTATTTTCCTGTCAGTGGATATATGCTAATGATAAAAATAATTTCCATGTAGCAGTCACAATACTTTAGACACAATCCCGACTGCAGAAATTCTTTTTTCACGTTGTAAATAATTAATGGCTTCAAATTAAAACTCAGCTGAAACTGGAAATAACTTTGCAATTTTTTACAAGATGTAGCAGAGAAAACCTAAATAAAATTTGAAATGATTCCAGAACAAATCCCAACAAAATAAACCTTTTCCTATTTCGTTAAGATGAGAATTCTTAATTCTTTAGCAGTTAAATATATAATGAGCCTTTTTCACATAAATACTAGATTAAACTGGTAATTACAGATATATTAAAAAAATATTTAAAATTAATTAAACACTAGAAGCATTAGAGCAGAAAGAATCCAGTAAGATCTAGGAATAAACAGCAAACCATAATTTTAAATTAAAATGCTGATAGGGAGAAAAACGAAGTTTCAATTTACGAGTTGAGAAATTAATATATATATATATACTAATTCCACACAAATCTGGCTGAACAATAATTACTTAGAAAACTGAACCCACATGAATGTAAGAGATCCAATATCTTATTTAAGATTTCCTTTAATTAATTCAAATAATTGCTAAGTACTTGATATATAATATGTTTCGTGGAATCTTTCGTGGGATTTCGAAATATGATGATAAAAATTGTGAAATCCAGGAAGCAATTACCTTAATTGTTTAAATAGAAATCCTACTGGATCTTCATTTCTGCGAATTTCACATAATAACAACAAAAAATATATATTCATGGGGAAAACGGAAGAAAAAAATTCAGCATCCCATTCGCTGAAAGATTTTAAAGGATCAAATCTTTCCTCCAATTGAGTTACAAGATTTGAAAATTTTTCCTTGAATTTCCAGTACGAAATAGTGTCATCAGAATTTGTTCTTATTTCATTTTAATAACACTATTATATTTTCTTTTTCAGATGCCTTACATAAAGATCAAACTGATGTTTGATAATTCTGTGCTTGATGATAAGCGATTTTTGCCATGTTTGTTCCTAATATTTTTCTTGCAGTTTTCATTTTAAAGGGACTTGGGACCTCCCAATTTTTTTCTACAATTTCCCTGAATTCTGCTTTGATTTAATCTTTTTAAATGAAAACTATTCAGAAATTTGAATTTTTAAAATATTTTTCCTGTTTAGCAATTTAAAGCTTATTATTTTAAAATTTAAAAAAATTACCAGTTTAAAAAAATGTTTCATTTTATTCAATTTTCAATATTTTTTGACCAAATTTTTTTTGAAGAATATTCTAAAAGGCATCGTATTTTGGATATCTAAATTTGTTTCAGAAAAAATTTTTTTTTTTACAAACCTGGAAAAATGGAACAAACATGGCAAATATCGCTTATCGTCAAGCATAGAATTATCAAACATCAGTTTGATCTTTATGTAAAGCATCTGGAATTTAAATTTTTAAAATATTTTCCTGCTTAGCAATTTAAAGCTTATTATTTTAAAATTTAAAAAAATTACCAGTTTAAAAAAAAACGTTTCATTTTATTCAATTTTCCATATTTGTTGATCAATTTTTTTGAAGAATATTCTAAAAGGCATCTGATTTTGGATATCTAAATTTGTTTCAGAGAAAAAAAAAATGTTTACTCAAAGTGTGTTTTTTTGCAAAATATCGGATTCTTTTTTGCACTTTCGCCATTTTGAAAAATTTTTCTTATAAATATTTCCCTCTATCCTTTCCAAACTCTATTAAAAGAAATATCTCAATATTGCATTCAATATTGGGTGCAATTTGTGCTTTCAATGTGGTAAACGTATCACAGATGCTGAAAGTAAACAGTCTGCAAAACCAACTTAAAATTTTTAAATGTTACATATGTATAATTGTAGTGGGAAGTATTTAGTGAACAACATATTAATTAAATTGGGGAAAAGTAAATTATATATTTATTAACACCTTGACAGCCGTGGGGGTCACCGGCGTCTAACGGGCCCATGTAAATTACATTGTAAGAAATTCAACTCGGCAGTCATAAACATAACCTTGATTTTAAAAACATCTTTATAATATCATTTAGTACTCAGAAAAATTACTTTCTTCTTTTACGTTTTTTTTAGTCATGTTGCAGATTTTGAACATTGATAAACAATGTTTCACATCAAAATTATTGCGTTTTTTTAGTATCATAATGCAGCTTATTTAATAAAATGGCATGCTACAGCAATCTTATTCAGTTTCACTTCTACTTTGTTAATCGATTTTTTTAATTACATTTTATTCATACGAGGACGATGTTATTGATATGTTTTGCAAACAATTTTAATAGGGAAACGTTGCTTATTCAGTAAACAAGTCACTTTTAATCATCCACAGAATCTGATTTGATATTTCTTAGATAAAAGAAGGTGATATTATCTTTTCGAGAGATATAATAAATAAATTATTGTTTTCAGAATAAAAATTGACTAGGATATATACTCTGAGATGCTGTTCAAGATTAAAAAAATGCATCGCAACATAATTCTGAATTATTTTAGTTTCCATATTTTCCTTTTAAATTAATTAATTATTAAAATCTATGCACTTTTAGAAATTTTGCAGTTTAAGAGAAACTTAAATACTTCATGAAATTTGTTTAATGACATGTAGGCTAATTTTTTTGTATACGATTTCAAAATGCAACTAATTTTGAATAAAAAAAGAGGAAATTTGAGTGTAATTCACAGATGTCTGTGTGTTGGATATTATGACTATTACTCCATTAGCTGCCGCGATCTCTATTGGGGGATTTTGGAATCTTACGTCACCACTCGGTGTCAAATATATAGCAAGATAATATATAACGATGTTCAATAACTATCTTTCACTATTTATTAATTGAAATGATGTATATTGTTTCGACTGAATTAAAAGCTTCTTATTCCTATCATTATGAATAAATTATTTCATACATTTAAATAACCGAAAAACATTAATTGAATTGAATGAGTTAAACATCAATGCATTCAAATTAAAAGAACTATGAAATAAAAGTAGAGTAAAAAATATATACTGTGAAATAAAAGCAGTAGTGAAAACATTATTTCGAAATTAATTTTCGAAGAAGGCATTTTTTTTAGTGATTTCATTGCTGCTATAAGCCCGGGATTGAAGTTTTTGAAGAAAGAGTTTCATAACAGAAAAAATTGTAACAAATTGTGTACTTTGTTAAAAGATTTCTAATTCTGAAACTAAAGATAATGTATGATTTTCAAATGATAAAAAAAATATTCCATTGTACAAGGAATGAAATATGCGAAACTACTTTTCCCGAATAGAAACTATGCTTCAGTTTATGAGCCATAAACTGAATTCAGCAGACTTAAATGTAGTGAATATGAACTTTTTCATTAATATTTCCTTTCTTACTATATATACATGTGAAATAGTGATTAAATATACAATGTATTTTGTAAAGTCTCACTTTTCCGCTACAGCAAATTTAGTTGTTGAAAATGATTAAGAGAACAAAATTATTGAAAAGCTAACAAGTGAGAAAATTTTGGCAAATTGTATCAAGACAGAGAAAAGTAAGCCAGCAAGCCATCTGACTCTCCGACCCGCCACGAAGAGACACGGATTTAAACCATAAAAACTGAATGACCGGACCGCCGCAGCAGCAACATTGGCGAGAACTGTGGTTGAGTCCTAAGGGCCATCACCGGCCACAGTACAACCTTTCCCGAAGGAAGTACGTCCCGTCATCGATGGGAGGAGTCAGATTCCCCACCTATTAGTGTACCCTCCAGGGTGGCGAGATCCAACCACCATGCCGGAAGCATCTGATCCTCATTTCGAGGTGCCCCAAACACTGGGGTTGGCAGAATAAAATAAGATAAAATTTAATAAAATTAGTTATTACATAGTTTTAACATAGTTATGCGCAAAATCTTTCGGAGAGAACCTATTATACCCTACTGCAATATAAAAGTAATTTTATGCGTGAGGGTAATTCAGTTGTATAATGAAGAGAATCAAATATCCTAGGTCGACACAGATATGCCACTATGATGTCAAGACCCATTCCAAATTTCATTTATCTAGCTCGTTTCTCTTTGGGGTTATCTTGCTTGCATTACATAGAGGAACAAACGTACAGCTTTGATGATTTGGTTCAGAATTTGAAGTTAATCTACAATTTGGTATAAAGATCATATATTGAAATTCATCCCTCAGGTTTGTTGCGTTTTACAGTAATCACACTTGCATAAATCTGAATTTAGAAACCGACGTACAGGAAACCCATTGACGGATTTGGTCTAAACTTTGACACAATTTTGAAGCTGAAACACTATATAATTATTGTATTTAAAAGTGCATGGTGAGGCAGATTTCTCTCTAAATAATTTTATTTAAGAAATGTGTATTTTTCATTTAAAATCCATGCATCGAATTTCTTTTGTATTGATCATTACATATGCAAACATTTTTATTCTCAAATTATACTCTTCTGGGGGAAAAGGGAGAAATGATTCATCTAAATCACGAAGTCGAATTTCTTTACGGTAGAACTGTTTTTTTTACGGCTCATACAAGAAAATAAAAATAATACACACGGAAATTATATTTCTAAAGTCATTTTTAAGAAAGGAACCAAACTGAAATTCTTAATTGATGCGACTTCTTTAAGCAGCGCTTCGACATTTTTTTTTCTTTTTGACATAGCTCTTAATTCTCGGAGAATAAGTGATTTGTTATTCTTCCAGTGCAGGACGAAAGTATGGCAAGTATTTTATTCTCGGTCGCTTTCAGATTCGTTCAACAATTTAATGGCATTCATGTTCTTTTCTTTTCTTTTACGTTTTCATTCCAGTTGGGTGTGAAGAAAATAAATTGTTACATTTTTACTAAGCATTTGTTTTCAATAGGAATCAGAGTAATTGTGCATCAAAATGTGCAGAAATATTTTTAAACTGAGGCATTAAAATTTTTCTAGAGCTTTTCAAGAATTTTTCTAAATATTCTTCTTACGAAATTTTGAAGACACAATGAGTATTTTGTTGAATTTAAATTACAGTCAAATTCAATAAAATAAAAAAAGAATTTTTTGTTCATTAATTTCTTTATATATCATTATTACCTTTTATTACTACACACAATTAATGATTTCATTTTTAATACAGGAAAAGTAGTTTTTGACATAATGTGTATAATTTAACAAAATAATAAACTGTACGGATAAAAAAAGAAGATTTAAGAGGACCTCTTTGCGTATAAAACATTATTTAAAAAAAGCATTGAGCAAAAAAAAAAAAAAAAAAAAAAAAAAAAAATTCGATGCAGAAAATTGAGATCTGCTCAGATTGG
This sequence comes from Argiope bruennichi, assembly GCF_947563725.1. Classification (NCBI taxonomy): domain Eukaryota; kingdom Metazoa; phylum Arthropoda; class Arachnida; order Araneae; family Araneidae; genus Argiope; species Argiope bruennichi. The sequence goes on from NC_079162.1 coordinate 114,993,316, forward strand.
GCTGTATTTATAGCATATTTGAATATCAATTAAAAATAGTTTAATATTTACCTTAAAATTTTTCTCAAACTTTTCTCCGGAGATTGCTGTTGCTAGGATTGATTATTGATATTTGAGACCAAAGAATGTCTACAATTATAAAACAAATTTAAGCTTTCATGCATGCAATTAATTGGAAGTAATTAATAAAACTAGGGAAAGTAAAACCAGAAGACAATTTTTTAAACAACGACTTTGAACACATTTTTAATTAAATGACGGAGATCTTATGAATTAAGCTTTTTAACTCTTAGTTTTTCTTATAGCCATTGTTTGCAAAAAATCTCAAATACCAATTATAAGGTGTAATTAAATAAAAAGAAAATTTTTACCGAAGAGGCGATGTGTTTAGACGCAGGGGGTCATTGTTTTTACTGATAAAGCCAATAGATATGGGCTTCCCTACTCCTCGCATATTAAAAAATTCATCATCATTAACGCTAGAAAAGTGATGGCCAGTTTCAGTTTCTACTATTATGAAAATATTTGAATATGTAAATTACATATTTAGTTCTTATCTTATAATTTTAAACGATCCATTTTTGCGTTTCTAAAAATATATTTCGTGTATCTCGGAAAAGGCTGTAACGATTTATATCAAATTTTATATTTAGATAAGATTTTGCTTTTTAAGTTTATTTATATAAGTGTCTGTCCTGAAAGAAAACGCAATTTTACACACACACACACAAAACATTTTTTTAATAACTAACTATTAGAGACTTTTACTATCTTCTCTCATGCTGACAATGTCATGGAACATCATCTCCTAAATGTTTGTGGTACTTGCATTGTTGCCATAGGATGATAACCTATTGGCACCTCAAAATTTTGTGAGATGGAGCTGTATAATATTATCCGAATGCGAATACGTTCGGCTCACATCCAGTGGCAACAATGCAACTATTGTGTTAACCAATCAACTTGTCGTACAAGTTGCATTACCGTATCTAAATATTTTCTTTAAAAAAAATTTACAAAAAAAAAAAAACACCCCTGCCGATTAAAGCTCTGTCTCCCAAATGCTAATGTATAATACAATGATACAAGACTTTAAGTACTGACTGATTATTCAAGATTGAAATTAATGAAAACGTTGCTTAAAAGAATAAAAGTTATCATTGTTTGAAATTTGAAATTTTAAGACATTTCATGTCGGCACACATAATCACAGTCGATCGCATCTTAAGGATAAAATATAATTTAAATGCAGATGTCATTTAGTTTAAATATGCGCAACAGTTAATTTAGGCCATAAATAAATATAACACGGAACAAACCTACAGACCAACAAATTATAATTTGTATAATGCATAATTCTACTATATGTAGACATAAAATGTAATATTAATCTAATGAAAAATGTAATTATTGATGAATGTATCTGCAGAATGTATCCTTTCTTATTTTGGTATATAATTACAGTCACATTTTTTCTAATCCTAGTTCCTTTTTAATTCCTTTTTTTTTTAGTTCACCTTCAATGTTGTTTTGAATCAACGATACCAAGTCTGTTTCTGTACCCATTGGAGTTTTATGAGTATGGAAAAATAATGGAGATGGAGGAAATGATGGTGGAAAGAACAAAACATAAGCAATTCCAATTTTTTTTAAAAAAAGTTATAGTTATGTAAACTCAAAGGCCTGTTGGATAGTAGTGAAAGAAGAATTCTCAGTGTTAAAAGAATAAAATATTTAATATTTTTCAGGAAATCAAGTTTGACATAATTCCAGAGATAAGATTATACATATGTTTTTATTGTGGTCTAATATTATAATATTTAAATCTATAAAAAAAGCCCAAGAAATGTATTGAAACCCTTGACCACATGAATGGTTCATTATCTAGACACGAAGTTTTTATTTCTTGTCATCAGTTAATAATAAAGAATTTGAATGCTGTTTTCTTTTGTTACGTTATTATTGTATGTTATTTGTTTGGAAATGGAACAATATGTAAAATCAGAAATAAAGCTATCCTAAGCACTTAACATTTTTAATAAAAACCTATTTGGAACAAGGAATGATTGAGATGTTAAAAACATGACAGTAAGGATATTCAAAACAACCAGCGGGAGTATTTTTCCCCCAAACTCCCCCCCCCACATAAAGGTGCGGATCTTGGGCAAGATCGTAAGTACCTTGCATGGCATTCATGATAGAAAATTGTAAAATATAGATCTTTGGAGTGAACTAACATTTTTACTGAATATATAGTGAGAATACGCATTTTGCTCGTCATTTTTGCAACCGAAAGAAATCACACACCCACACCCACCCACCCACCTACACCCACACTCACCCACACCCATACCCACACACCCCCACAACCACACACACACACACAGACATATATTATTTGGGAAAACCTATGTTTCAACAAAGGCCACAATATATTTCTATTTATCTCTCGTTAAATACATTTTATACTGGATTCTACAAACTGTTTTGTATTGAGCCACGGGCCTCTGCAAAAATCGGCGAACATTGTATTTTTATTATTTTTGAATTTAAATTTTGGTTTATTACTTTTTTTATTTTGATTCAGATGCAAATTTATTTTTGCGTCCTCGTATTTTCTCCTCTTACTAGCGATTTCGCTTTAGAAATATTTGAAATAGTAAGTACATTTTGCGGGTATTCGCTTCATGTTGAAGAAATGATTGAATGTTTTTTTTTCCTTTTTTGATTAATAATGCTGTTTATTGTACTCTCAGAAATTTTAATACCAGATATTGCTTAGTAGGTTTTCCAACAATGGAATAGGGATATTTCACTTCGGAAAGCACAAAAACATAGTCTTCAATCTACTGCTTGTTTACTTGAGAGATTTTGAAAGAAGAATAAATTTAAAAGTAGCAGGATATATTTAATAGCACACCATTTTAAATAATAAGCTGTTGCCAGAAATTTTGTTCCAAAACATTAGCTTTTTTAGAATTCTTTATCGAATTCGCTCTAAAAATATGCAAATATCCTCTGTAAAATATTACTTTTGTACACAGAAGTAATTTAGCTTTTACGAAGAACTGCACTTACAAGACTGTTTGAATTGGGTTGGGAAATTTAAATTTTTGAAAACAACATTTTTATTAAAGCTTTCAATATAAGAATATTTCAAACCACTTCATTGAACGTTGCGACAGTTGCATTGAATTCAGTGTTTCGCTAATTAATGAAGCTGAAAAATATTATCAGAAATGCTTTGAATAAGACTCCCCAAAAACTCTATTCACTTAGAAAGAAGAAGATGTAAAAGAAATCAAGAAATATGCATAAAACATAGTTTAATCGGGCACGAGAATAGGATCACCATTTCCAAATGGATAAATGAAATGACTTATGGAAATTGATGGGCTGCATGCTGTTTGTAAACTGCGCGATAAAATGAGTAAAAACCTCTCCTTGAAAAAAATCGAAAAAAAAAAAATGTCCTATGAAGAACTACTATAAGAATGAAAGATTAACGGACATTTTTTTTCTGTCACGCAGTGGCTGATGCAATCAAACACAAATTAATCGAGTTTGTATATAATCATGCTTCGATTTTTCTTACAAGAGGTATGAAATTGTGTTTTTACATAAATTCGATGCCATAGAAGAGAATACTTTAAGGGAATCATTTTAAGGATATTCTGAAAATATTTTCCACCTAATCAAATGTATTATTAAAAGCAGAGATCATATCATTAAGCCATCGAATACATAACTAATAGGTGTTGGTTAATTTCTTCATTTTAGTGTTATTTTTTTTACTGAATGGCAAAAAACAGTGGAGATTTTCTCATATTACTATTTAATTTACTTGCAAACGATAACTGCTGGTAAAGGGTAAAAACTGATTAAACAATCCTGCAATCAATCTGTCCTGCAATCTAATTTTATATCAACTGAGTGAAAATTAAGAATCAGCTTTTTGGAAAGAAAGCAAAAGTTCATGTTGAATTAAAATCGTCTGATCTGAAAATAAATTTAAGATTTAGCCAACCACGATTCTGTAACGGCTGTTAAATCTCGCGTTCCGAGAGGAGTAGATCGATAAAGCCATACTAACAAGTGGCTCTTCAACAAGTGGGCGTTACAGATCGATTGGGGAGGAGATTTTACTTTTGTGAGTAATTCAAAAACTACTTGAGATATGCGCACAAAGTATTTAATTAACTATGTTAATTGACTAAGTTAGTATAGTTAATGAACTAAGTTAATTAAGTATGGTGATTAACTATGTTAATTAACCTCTTGCCTAAGCTAGTATAGTTAACGAACTAAGTTAATTAAGTTTGTTAATTAACTATGTTAATTAACCACTTGACTAAGTTAGTACAGTTAACGAACTAATTTAATTAAGTATGTTAATTAACATGGTTAGTCAATTTGTGGATTGGAACAAGCTTTTTTCAGACTAATTTTTATAGATACTAATTCCATAGATACTAATTTTTTGAAGATGCAATAACAAATATCAAAATTACAGAGGTGTACTATTTATTTTTTGCTGACGACTGTATTTATAAAAATAGAATTTTGTAAATACATTCGTCCTGACTACCTCGAGTTTTGAAATTTTGTACAAAAAATCAATGGGAATGGATTATTTTGCTATTTTCTGAATTTATTTCTCAATTACTCAATTAACCTCATTAAATTTCGATTGGATAGGAGTAGCGCTCTCTGGTAGTCAATTAAATAAAAATTAAAATTTCATAATACTTAAATTATGAATTATAAATTAAAGATTAGCAAAGTGAAAATAATTAAAGAAAAGTCTACTTTTTAGAGCAATAATTAAGGCATGCTTCTTTAAATAGTTTATATCAGATTTATTAATAACAATTTTCCTTGAAATAGGATATATTCAATAAAAAGATTTAAAAAAAATTTTAAGCCTATATATCTTTCTAAGTACTTCTTATTCTAAACTGAAAGAAGAACACACTTGATGCTGTTAGTAACCAATCAAGGAAAAAGAAATTGTTTTGGCCATCCTAAATAAGTTTAATGGTATTTCGGGGTATTCTTTCTTAAATGAATGCTATGGCCAATCAATTGCTTGAAAAGGAATGTTTTCACGAAGCCCTGGTAGTTCATTTCTTTGCAGCCATTACGAAGTCGTATAATAAAACGAAGCAGTATAAGTAAATAACTTACATAAAATGGCGCCTAGAGCAAATAACAAAACAGCACTCCATCCCAGATTTTTATACTAGAATTACCATTTCTCCTGCAAATATATATATATATATATATATATATATATATACGGGGCTGGAACTTAAATTCTTATATATAAAACAATTTTGAACTAAATTGGCCGAACAAGTGATTAAAACCTCTTACTTATTATTATATATCAATTAAAATATTCATAGAGATGAAATATAGCAATTTTATAAAAAATTCTTAACAAAAATACAGTTCTAATTTTTATCCAAAATTTTCATAGGAATCGTCTGCTCAAATGTAAGGTAATGCACCGTCAGTCTGGATTTTCACATGTTAGAATTATTTTGTTTGCAAACAGACAGACAGACGATTAACATGATGTAATAATACGACTAATTAAAAAAATCTTAATATAATCTTTTTACATTTAAAATTAATTGACACATTATATCAACAGAATTAAGTTTTAAATAACAATAATCGATATTATACGAAGTATACGAAGAAAAATTTTGTTCCTACGCAGAAAATTGTGGACTTTGTGTAACAGTGCGAATACCTTGCATGGTATTATGTTAGGTACAAAATATAGATCTTTGCCATGAATTAATCATTTTTACTGAATCTATCATGAGAATATGTATTTTGGAAACTTTTTTTTTGGTTGATTGACGTTAAAATTTGACTGAAAACTACCGTTGCAGTTACAAGCTAATATATAGAATTTCATCGAATTAGTTAGTTTTCCTTTGTATTTAAATACATGCTAAAGTACAGAGCAACAGGCAGTAAGTAGTTTGATGGATTCGGTTCAAAATTTGACAAATATAAATACTTTAGATGCTAAGTCTGTATACCAAATTTTTTTTGTCTTAACTCCTTACGTTTTGTAATTGTCGAGTTCTCTTGTGTTCGAACAGACAGACAGAATTATTTCCGTGAATGGGTTTCGTTCCAAATTCTGGAATTTTCTATCTCCTCAGTTAAAAAAAGACTAAATGCTTTAAATGAATTTAATTAAAATCAAGACTTAAACATATTTTTATTAATATACTAAAAAGTAAAAGAATTCTCTACTTCAGGGATTTTCTACTCTTTAATCTTCTGATCAAACGTTTTCAGAATCACTTCCAGATAGAGTCACTGGTACAGAATAAAAATTTAATTGAGTTAATCGATAAACTGGAAATTCAGCTCTGAAAATATTAAAATTTTGTATTGTCATGAAGAACAGAAAACCATACAAAATTTCATAACTCTAGCACATCAGAAGATGAGTTAAAAACCGATGAAATTTCATCTTTAAAAACATTAAATGAGTCAAATTAAATAAAAGTGTTTGAAAAGGCCAAGTATTTGATAAGGAAGTCTCTTGGTCCTTTTTGTTCTTAGTCTCAAGGGATGAAAATGACTTGAATATCTCATTACTGATATTCCGATGTGCTTTGGAAAATATCTTCTAGAATGCGTTTCAATTATTTTAATAAAACCTGAAGCTCGAGTATCTCTAACAATATGTTTTGTTCTTCATGTAGCACCCAATTTTGGTAATGAAGCAGGTTTCGAATTTTGCAACTTTTAATGTGAGTAACACAACCTTTCCATCTTTAATTATTTATTAGAATGAATATGAATTAATGGGGAAAAGATCAAAGCGCCTTAAATGTCAAGATAAAGAACAATTTACTTTTAACTTGATTAATATTGGTATGTAAGGAATTTGATATCTAGAATAACTTCTTGAAATTGGCTGAAAAACTAATTGGAATTTCATTGCACCATTAAGTAAATTAGAAGATGTTTTCATTCTAATGATAATAGATAATATGATATTTTCATCATTAATTTCCTTTTCCTTTTTTTTATCCAGCTCGATCTCTGGTATAAATATCTTATAACAACGCATATCTTCAAAATAATAAGTTTTTTTTCATTGATTAATTGTACCTCCTTCCTTTATGTAAGAGGCACGTGGCTTGTTCGTAAAATCTCTGTTTGAATATCAAAATGTTTCTGATTCAAAATTTTATTTGGCCAAAATATCCACCATGTACTTTGGTCTTAAATAACCTGTTAAGAATTAGATAAACTTCTCCTAATATGGAGTGAAAATCTGAAAGAAGGCTGTCAGCTTAGGTGTGTCACTAATCTTTAGAATATGATTTAATATTACAAGATCAGCACCAAAATTACCCTCGTATTACTTCAAAATCGAATTTTGGAACACTCTTTTTTTCAGAGACTTTTAGAGTCTTAGTAACCAAGACTAGTTGAGAATTCGTAAAGAGGGAGATAAAAAAATACTAGAAGGTATGCGAGAAGATTTCGGGGAGACCACTGAAGCTGGTTATTTTAAAGAAAAAAAATATATACTTTTAATTAGAATCCAGAATGTGTGGTACAATTACAAAGAAAAAGTAGTGAAATATTTGACAACAATTACAAACACAATAGGGAACAAAAATCATAAGAAATTAAAAACTTAAAAGCCTATGTGAATTGAATATTAGATATAAAGATCATATAATTTTCCACAAATTTCAAATTGGATATTCAAACCGTGAATTTACGCTGGCTGAGGTTTCAATTTCAGGCCTCCGATTCTACAGAGTATATGTCTTGTACTCTATTTTAACACACATTAAATTTCAGTGGATCCAAGCGTCTTTTAATTGATATGAAACAAAAATTGGAAGAAAGGTCTTAACAGCTGAAAAATTAGGAGCTCTAAAACGGACCGCTTCAAAGTAGTAGCTTCAAAACGAGATATTAATTTAGATAAATTAAATTATATTCAAATTAAACTATAAATATTCAAATGAACAAAATTATTATAAACCTTAATTTTTACAATCCATAATTGAATTGATTATCTAAATTTAAACATGATGGTATCGTGTGAAATGGAAACAAAAAGAGAATGCCTTTTATATTTCAAGCATTATTGCATTTTCGGGAATTTAAAGAAATTGCTTTCGTGGAATTTTAATTATCTCCGATACTTCTGATAAAAATCAGAAATGTGAAATTTAAGAAAGGAATATAAGACTCAAAGAAAGTAAAAGCGATTTTCTTTCATAAAATCTTATCAATTTTGATACTCAGAGTTAATTGAATTCTGGAATATATGGCTTTGTAGCTCACTGTTCGAATTATTGACACAAAAAAAGAAGAGTTAAGATATTTGAAAATAATTTATGCTCTCTAAAATTTCCGATGATTTTATTCAGTGGATTTAAATCGATATTTTCTGACAGTAAAAAAAAACATGACAATTCTCTCATACAGCTGGTTGAAACAAAAATGAAAGTTGTTTTTATTGAGATATTTTTCAGAATAATTTTTGATAAAATAAACGACAAAAAAGAAAAAAAAAACATTTCGAAGAAAAGAGTTTTCAAGCAGAAAATTTATATTCAAAACAACAAAAAAATAGTTCGTAACTGCATTGAAAGAATTCAAGAATAAATCTTTATTCCTAAGAAATTTTTAATTTTTTTTTTTTTTTTTTTTACCATTTTACTTTGAAATTAATTACGAAAACTCAAAATTTTCTGCACAGCTTTATTTTTTATACTATTTTTACCTCCAGCAAAGAAATAAAACTTCGTCAGATTATTATTTTCCTTTGATATAATACCAGGAATGGATTTGAATTAATTTTCCAGGAACTGTGAATCACTGTCTATTTGTATCGACCAGGGGCTCCAATTTGTAGAATGAGAATTTGTAGTACTATTTCTATTTCAAACATTAATTTTTAGTTTACAATAGTTTATAATCACAATACTTTAAAGATTTTAAAAAATGTTAATGAATTCATACATTGCATTTTTTTTATATTTATCTATTTTTTAACAGGAAATGCAATGAAACAAACAAAAAATAATGAGAGAAAATTTTATAGCAAACAAATTCTCACTTTCTTCCATAATATTTATATTATTTTAAAAAAATCAATAAATCGTCCTGTTTTTCCAGCCTTATTCTCATTCAAGATGAAGTGTAATTAAAATAATCGAATTTATTAGTAATGGTTCAAATATATAACAAAAAATGTGACTGGAATTTTTTTCCTGACGTAGCTTCGGGTTCAACGTATACCTAATATCGGATCAAAGTTGAAAAGCAGCATTTCATTAAAGTAATATTATGTTATTTCACTCAATGATTCTCTACTTATCAACATAGTAAATTCACTAAATTACAGTAAATTGTTTTTCTTGCAAACAGTAATCTTAGTAAATAAAATTGCGAAGTTTTGAGTTATTTATGCATTTAATTATTTATGCATTTAAGTTATTTATGCATGAAATTAACATAGAATTTAGTGGCATGATTAAAATAATATGACGTTAGGTTTACATTCTCAATGCTTTAGACAGTGTTCTGTCTAATAATAATAATAAATTTGCGAACGCTTTAAGTATATTAAGAAAATTTTTAACTCCCAGTTGCAATTACTTGAAACTTTGAAAACACGGATTGCCTGATTGAAACATGAAACTTCGACTTATTGATTCTCCATGAATCGAAAGAATTTATTTTAAGAAATAACCACAGTGGTTTATTTGTAAGAAAGCAGTTCGAAACCCGATTCCACTAAATACCTATCCTATAGGGTGGATAAAAAGTCCTTTAAAAATTTTTAAACTCCGAAAATTAAGCAGAATAAAAAACGGTTTGAAGGTTTAGCATCAATAAATTACCGGATTTTGATCAAGGTAAGAAAAAATAGTTAAAAAAACATCCGATATGTGACGTTCTGTACATAAGTGAAAGAAAATACATGCAACTAACAAAAATATAATGTTATAAATCATTTATTATAGCGGTGTGTGTTCCACATTTAGAAGATATTTCCACAATTAGATTCTGACGCTAATGTTTAGTCAGAGTAAAATAGTTCCCCGGGTTAAGTAAGTAACCAAGTAAATAATAGTAAGATATCCAGCAATTGTTGAAATCGCTCACATTTGTGTGGCGTGAAAATTTGTGGATGGGTTGGGTTACAGGCTAAATTGACTTCCTCATTCTCTGGCCACTTTTAAGTCTGTCACGAAACTGCCTCATTAATGCAGGTTCATAAGTTAAATCAAACCTCAAAAAATAAATTTTAGAAATATTGCTTCAATCATGCTATGAATCAACAAGACATATTGAATACAAGCTCTTGCGGCTCTTGCCTAAAATACAAATATTTATAGAAAAAGAAATGAATTGTAATTAATTACTCAAAAAATTCAAGTTCCTGCATTTTTCAATACTATGAAATAATAATTGGAAAGTACAAAACATAAATAACTCCACGAAGGTTGAGCCCTGCATATGAAGAGTGGAGTCGTTTAGGGTAGTTACAAAAAAATATTTCAGACTTCATTTTTTAAATTAAAATTGATTTCAAGGGATGGAAAATAATTCTATAATTTTTATAATTGCCAAATAAATTTCAGCAAGACAAAATTTCTCTTTCAAATAAACATATTACTTAATCAGACACCGTTACAGGAATGTTCATATCTTTATAGGCTGTTGGTTTTTTCTATTTGAAAAACAGGCTATAAATGGCATAAGTAATTATTACTTATATCGTTTGAGTCAATAAATGTACTTCAGAAAAAAAATTGCCATCCCTGAATGTTTATCAATTCCACTGTTTCTCTTAATCATATTTAGTAGAATTTTCTTGACCCAGCAATATACGAAACGAGAAAATAAATATCTTACTGTTCTACTATTAAAACGATTTGTTTATGAAGCCTTGAGTATGTTAATTTTATGTAAGAAGATTTTGTGCCATTCTAATTGCCGCCTTGAAGAAAACCCGTAAATTAATGGGCGACATCTACCTAAAGCCGCCATTGATTACCTCAAAATATTAAAACTCACAGTTTATTTACTCCTAACAGAGTTGAACTCTTTCGGCTGAAGAATACTTTAAGAATAAGAGCGTTAAGAATACTTTAATTATATGACTGATAGGAACGAGAGAGAAAAGTTATAATATTTACATTTTTTATTTTGCCTTTGGTATATTTATTTACTGATATTAGTAATTATTTAACATACAATAAAAAATATGATCCTTTACGCCATTTAAAGTGGCTTATTTAGAGAGAAACATGTACTTCCAATTGATGGCTATATTTGCAAATGGGTCGTGATTAGAAAGGATATCCCATATAATCGGATTACTAGAAAATAGGGACAGAAAAATCAAAGAACAAATAAGCTCCTATCAATTCTTTTTTATACCTTATCAATGATAGGTTTCATATATTGGTTATAAAATTCGTGTTTAAAAATTGCATTCTAACTCTATATTCTAACTGTTCTTATAAAAAATCACAAGATGTAAAGAATAAGGTAAGGATATTCCATGAATCTTTACAAGTATGATCACCATATTATTTGCTGAAAAAGTTATTACAATCGAAACTACAAAATGTTTTAGAAGCAAAATGCATCAAATTTAAAAAATGTCATCATTTTTTTTGTAACTCAATATGAGATCGAAATACGAAATATAATATTAAAAAAAGATGAATACTATTAGCAATAGAAAATATAGATAATGAGCAATTTTTTAACAATTTATGTACAATTTTAATGCAAATTAAAAAAAAAAAATTAATTTTTAAACAATTATATGTGGCTTTAAAAATCCATTTTTCCAGTGGAGAAAAATTTACAAATTATTAAAATTAATATCGATTTAAATTTTTTATTTTTTTTTATTTTATAGATTTTTAAAGACCCGTATATTAATTTTATTCCATTATATTTTTGATCGTGAGAAGCAATTTTTCTCAATTCCAATGAATCATCAGCCGGAAATAAATATACTTCATAAGTATTTGCATATCGTGATCATTACAAAATATTTTATAAGTAGTTTAATACAGAAAATAAAGCCTAAAAGTAAATGCTTTTATCTTTCCTAGATGTTTCAAGAGATTATGTGCGGATATTTGTTTTTGAGGTCTTTCTTGAAATAAATTATCGAATAATTTTACTTATATACGTATAAAAGTAAATAAAGAGCAACAACAACAACAACAATTGGATGCAGTGGTGTAGTGAAGGGGTGTTAATATACTTGGCAGCCATTTCGAACATTGTTGGGGCGAATTATTAATTTGTTGTCTCCTTTCTTTTAAATTTAAGTACTGCAAAAGGGGACTGAGTCACAATACTTTATCAAACCGCCAATTACTTTGAATATGGAGCTAATGCATGAAATAACGATGTCATATCAACAGTATAAAAATACTTGATACCTTTTTAATTATTGAAACAAACTATTCGCCCCAGATTTTAAAGTTTTGGATTAAGTTTCACGTTGAGATCGAAGAGCGCATGTCCCTGACGTCATCGCGAGGAGCGTTTTATAAACGCGCCAGCTTCGGAACATCAGATCTTCGGAAACATTTAACGAAAGCGCATCGTCCATCCGAACACTTTAGTTAGATGATTCGAAGTTAGCGAGTGCAAATTTCATCGTGAAGTGTCAATTAAAAATGTAAGTCTACTTGTGAATAGCAAAAATCATTTGTTTATTACAGCAACTTTACAAATGATAAAAAAATTAGATAGTTTTTAATCTTTCCTTTTCCAAAACTTCCGGAGATACTTTTATTTGACTTAACAAGTGCCGAAGTGTTGAAAAAGAAATAATTATTTTGACTGATAAATCAGGTAAGAAAAAGAAACTTTTATATTTAGAATATCTCAACTTTCAAAGAATTATTTATTTCGAGCGATAAAGTAAATGTCTAATCTTTAGAATATGATTTAATATTACAAGATCAGCACCAAAATTACCCTCGTATTACTTCAAAATCGAATTTTGGAACACTCTTTTTTTCAGAGTCTTAGTAACCAAGACTAGTTGAGAATTCGTAAAGAGGGAGATAAAAAAATATTAGAAGGTATGCGAGAAGATTTCGGGGAGACCACTGAAGCTGGTTATTTTAAAGAAAAAAATATATACTTTTAATTAGAATCCAGAATGTGTGGTATAATTACAAAGAAAAAGTAGTGAAATATTTGACAACAATTACAAACACAATAGGGAACAAAAATCATAAAAAATTAAAAACTTAAAAGCCTATGTGAATTGAATATTAGATATAAAGATCATATAATTTTCCACAAATTTCAAATTGAATATTCAAACCGTGAATTTACGCTGGCTGAGGTTTCAATTTCAGGCCTCCGATTCTACAGAGTATATGCCTTGTACTCTATTTTAAAACACATTAAATTTCAGTGGATCCAAGCGTCTTTTAATTGATATGAAACAAAAATTGGAAGAAAGGTCTTAACAGCTGAAAAATTAGGAGCTCTAAAACGGACCGCTTCAAAGTAGTAGCTTCAAAACGAAATATTAATTTAGATAAATTAAATTATATTCAAATTAAACTATAAATATTCAAATGGACAAAATTATTATAAACCTTAATTTTTACAATCCATAATTGAATTGATTATCTAAATTTAAACATGATGGTATCGTGTGAAATGGAAACAAAAAGAGAATGCCTTTTATATTTCAAGCATTATTGCATTTTCGGGAATTTAAAGAAATTGCTTTCGTGGAATTTTAATTATCTCCGATACTTCTGATAAAAATCAGAAATGTGAAATTTAAGAAAGGAATATAAGACTCAAAAAAAGTAAAAGCGATTTTCTTTCATAAAATCTTATCAATTTTGATACTCAGAGTTAATTGAATTCTGGAATGTATGGCTTTGTAGCTCACTGTTCGAATTATTGACACAAAAAAAAGAAGAGTTAAGATATTTGAAAATAATTTATGCTCTCTAAAATTTCCGATGATTTCATTCAGTGGATTTAAATCGATATTTTCTGACAGTAAAAAAAAACATGACAATTCTCTCATACAGCTGGTTGAAACAAAAATGAAAGTTGTTTTTATTGAGATATTTTTCAGAATAATTTTTGATAAAATAAACGACAAAAAAGAAAAAAAACATTTCGAAGAAAAGAGTTTTCAAGCAGAAAATTTATATTCACAACAACAAAAAAATAGTTCGTAACTGCATTGAAAGAATTCAAGAATAAATCTTTATTCCTAAGAAATTTGTAATTTTTTTTTTTACCATTTTACTTTGAAATTAATTACGAAAACTCAAAATTTTCTGCACAGCTTTATTTTTTATACTATTTTTACCTCAAGCAAAGAAATAAAACTTCGTCAGATTATTATTTTCCTTTGATATAATACCAGGAATGGATTTGAATTAATTTTCCAGGAACTGTGAATCACTGTCTATTTGTATCGACCAGGGGCTCCAATTTGTAGAATGAGAATTTGTAGTACTATTTCTATTTCAAACATTAATTTTTAGTTTACAATAGTTCATAATCACAATACTTTAATGATTTTAAAAAATGTTAATGAATTCATACATTGCATTTTTTTTATATTTATCTATTTTTTAACAGGAAATGCAATGAAACAAACAAAAAATAATGAGAGAAAATTTTATAGCAAACAAATTCTCACTTTCTTCCATAATATTTATACTATTTTAAAAAAATCAATAAATCGTCCTGTTTTTCCAGCCTTATTCTCATTCAAGATGAAGTGTAATTAAAATAATCGAATTTATTAGTAATGGTTCAAATATATAACAAATAATGTGACTGAAATTTTTTTTCCTGACGTAGCTTCGGGTTCAACGTATACCTAATATCGGATCAAAGTTGAAAAGCAGCATTTCATTAAAGTAATATTATGTTATTTCACTCAATGATTCTCTACTTATCAACATAGTAAATGCACTAAATTACAGTAAATTGTTTTTCTTGCAAACAGTAATCTTAGTAAATAAAATTGCGAAGTTTTGAGTTATTTATGCATTTAAGTTATTTATGCATGAAATTAACATAGAATTTAGTGGCATGATTAAAATAATATGACGTTAGGTTTACATTCTCAATGCTTTAGACAGTGTTTTGTCTAATAATAATAATAAATTTGCGAACGCTTTAAGTATATTAAGAAAATTTTTAACTCCCAGTTGCAATTACTTGAAACTTTGAAAACACGGATTGCCTGATTGAAACATGAAACTTCGACTTATTGATTCTCCATGAATCGAAAGAAGTTATTTTAAGAAATAACCACAGTGGTTTATTTGTAAGAAAGCAGTTCGAAACCCGATTCCACTAAATACCTATCCTATAGGGTGGATAAAAAGTCCTTTAAAAATTTTTAAACTCCGAAAATTAAGCAGAATAAAAAACGGTTTGAAGGTTTAGCATCAATAAATTACCGGATTTTGATCAAGGTAAGAAAAAATAGTTAAAAAAACATCCGATATGTGACGTTTTGTACATAAGTGAAAGAAAAAACATGCAACTAACAAAAAAATAATGTTATAAATCATTTATTATAGCTGTGTGTGTTCCACATTTAGAAGACATTTTCACAATTAGATTCTGACGCTAATGTTTAGTGAGAGTAAAATAGTTCCCCGGGTTAAGTAAGTAACCAAGTAAATAATAGTAAGATATCCACCACTTGTTGAAATCGCTTACGTTTGTGTGGCGTGAAAATTTGTGGATGGGTTGGGTTACAGGCTAAATTGACTTCCTCATTCTCTGGCCACTTTTAAGTCTGTCACGAAACTGCCTCATTAATGCAGGTTCATAAGTTAAATCAAACCTCAAAAAATAAATTTTAGAAATATTGCTTCAATCATGCTATGAATCAACAAGACATATTGAATACAAGCTCTTGCGGCTCTTGCCTAAAATACAAATATTTATAGAAAAAGAAATGAATTGTAATTAATTACTCAAAAAATTCAAGTTCCTGCATTTTTCAATACTATGAAATAATAATTGGAAAGTACAAAACATAAATAACTCCACGAAGGTTGAGCCCTGCATATGAAGAGTGGAGTCGTTTAGGGTAGTTACAAAAAAATATTTCAGACTTCATTTTTTAAATTAAAATTGATTTCAAGGGATGGAAAATAATTCTATAATTTTTATAATTGCCAAATAAATTTCAGCAAGACAAAATTTCTCTTTCAAATAAACATATTACTTAATCAGACACCGTTACAGGAATGTTCATATCTTTATAGGCTGTTGGTTTTTTCTATTTGAAAAAGAGGCTATAAATGGCATAAGTAATTATTACTTATATCGTTTGAGTCAATAAATGTACTTCAGAAAAAAAATTGCCATCCCTGAATGTTTATCAATTCCACTGTTTCTCTTAATCATATTTAGTAGAATTTTCTTGACCCAGCATTATACGAAACGAGAAAATAAATATCTTACTGTTCTACTATTAAAACGATTTGTTTATGAAGCCTTGAGTATGTTAATTTTATGTAAGAAGATTTTGTGCCATTCTAACTGCCGCCTTGAAGAAAACCCGTAAATTAATGGGCGACATCTACCTAAAGCCGCCATTGATTACCTCAAAATATTAAAATTCACAGTTTATTTACTCCTAACAGAGTTGAACTCTTTCGGCTGAAGAATACTTTAAGAATAAGAGCGTTAAGAATACTTTAATTATATGACTGATAGGAACGAGAGAGAAAAGTTATAATATTTACATTTTTTATTTTGCCTTTCGTACATTTATTTACTGATATTAGTAATTATTTAACATACAATAAAAAATATGATTCTTTACGCCATTTAAAGTGGCTTATTTAGAGAGAAACATGTATTTCCAATTGATGGCTATATTTGCAAATGGGTCGTGATTAGAAAGGATATCCCATATAATCGGATTACTAAAAAATAGGGACAGAAAAATCAAAGAACAAATAAGCTCCTATCAATTCTTTTTTATACCTTATCAATGATAGGTTACATATATTGGTTATATAATTCGTGTTTAAAAATTGCATTCTAACTCTATATTCTAACTGTTCTTATAAAAAATCACAAGATGTAAAGAATAAGGTAAGGATATTCCATGAATCTTTACAAGTATGATCACCATATTATTTGCTGAAAAAGTTATTACAATCGAAACTACAAAATGTTTTAGAAGCAAAATGCATCAAATTTAAAAAATGTCATCATTTTTTTTGTAACTCAATATGAGATCGAAATACGAAATATAATATTAAAAAAAGATGAATACTATTAGCAATAGAAAATATAGATAATGAGCAATTTTTTAACAATTTATGTACAATTTTAATGCAAATTAAAAAAAAATTAATTTTTAAACAATTATATGTGGCTTTAAAAATCCATTTTTCCAGTGGAGAAAAATTTACAAATTATTAAAATTAATATCGATTTAAATTTTTTATTTTTTTTTTATTTTATAGATTTTTAAAGACCCGTATATTAATTTTATTCCATTATATTTTTGATCGTGAGAAGCAATTTTTCTCAATTCCAATGAATCATCAGCCGGAAATAAATATACTTCATAAGTATTTGCATATCGTGATCATTACAAAATATTTTATAAGTAGTTTAATACAGAAAATAAAGCCTAAAAGTAAATGCTTTTATCTTTCCTAGATGTTTCAAGAGATTATGTGCGGATATTTGTTTTTGAGGTCTTTCTTGAAATAAATTATCGAATAATTTTACTTATATACGTATAAAAGTAAATAAAGAGCAACAACAATAACAACAATTGGATGCAGTGGTGTAGTGAAGGGGTGTTAATATACTTGGCAGCCATTTCGAACATTGTTGGGGCGAATTATTAATTTGTTGTCTCCTTTCTTTTAAATTTAAGTACTGCAAAAGGGGACTGAGTCACAATACTTTATCAAACCGCCAATTACTTTGAATATGGAGCTAATGCATGAAATAACGATGTCATATCAACAGTATAAAAATACTTGATACCTTTTTAATTATTGAAACAAACTATTCGCCCCAGATTTTAAAGTTTTGGATTAAGTTTCACGTTGAGATCGAAGAGCGCATGTCCCTGACGTCATCGCGAGGAGCGTTTTATAAACGCGCCAGCTTCGGAACATCAGATCTTCGGAAACATTTAACGAAAGCGCATCGTCCATCCGAACACTTTAGTTAGATGATTCGAAGTTAGCGAGTGCAAATTTCATCGTGAAGTGTCAATTAAAAATTTAAGTCTACTTGTGAATAGCAAAAATCATTTGTTTATTACAGCAACTTTACAAATGATAAAAAAATTAGATAGTTTTTAATCTTTCCTTTTCCAAAACTTCCGGAGATACTTTTATTTGACTTAACAAGTGCCGAAGTGTTGAAAAAGAAATAATTATTTTGACTGATAAATCAGGTAAGAAAAAGAAACTTTTATATTTAGAATATCTCAACTTTCAAAGAATTATTTATTTCGAGCGATAAAGTAAAATGTTTTTCTAAATTTATTTAAACGATGTTTATCATATTTTCATTATACATGTTGATAGATGATATTTGTCGACTAAGATTAATATAAATTAATTAAGAAATCATTTGATATAATACAAACTGCAGCAATTTGTAAATAGCTCGTATTTATATATATAAGTATTTTCTTCTTATACAACTTCGAATTTCTCTTAAAGTACTTGCTGTAAATATTTTAAATATCAAGAAAAAAATTTAAAGTATTAATACGATTTTTTTTTATTATTTCAAAAGCATTAATAAAAAGTTTGGCAATATATACCAAAATGAAAAATAAAATTTCTTGTTGATATTTCAGATTATTAAAAAGTGGAGTGAAGATGGCCGATGTTGACCGACTCATCAGGCGACATCGACAACATAATTATATGGTTAGAACAGCTAAATTTGCAGTGGGCGTCTTCGATTTAACGCGGTACACGCCGCCGTATATTGAATTGGTGTTGGAGCATATGAGGCAAATTCAACGAGGTGGTAAGGAGATTAATTACATTTTTTTCTTTAATGATAATTTATATTTTTTAATAAAATCAAACGTACTAGCATTTTCCATTTAAAATATATTATTTCTATTATAAAAATTAAGAAACTAAAATTGATCAATGATTTTATTTCCAAAATATTTACGCAGCTGTAAGAAAAGCCAAATATTATTAATTTTTCCTTAATAAAAAATATATTTCATTTGTTAATTTATTTTTTTGCTATTTGAAAAGTGATATATTCAGTGTTGACGAATCAGTTCCCGAAAGAAAAAAAAATTAATATTCCCTATTGCAAAAAATTAAGAGAGAATATTTTACTATTTTTTATTGGTTATATGATTTTGAATAATTTGCTATAATAGTTTTGTAATGATCATTTGCTCTGCGTTTATGTAAATAACGCAACTCTTGCAAAAGCCGGAGTTAAGTAGCTTGATATCAAAGATAGAAAAAAAAATTAAATTCTTTGAAAAAAAGTCGCTATAATTTCAGAGATTGATAATCTTTTTTTTTTAAAATTTTTATTATACTTTTATTTATATTGCACATTAGTAACTCCAACGGGTTTTGAAAGTCAGTCAAATAAAACAACATGGATGGTACTGTACAAAAAATATTTAAGATTTTTTATTTAACCATTTGAATTTAAAAAAAATATTTTTCTAAATATTTCATATGAAATTACAATAAAACTTTCTTGAATTAATTTTATGTAATTATATTTCATTGAGAAACTTTCATTATTATTTAATTTTCATCGATTTAAAAAAAAAAGATTTCGAATCATTCTATAAAAAGTATTTACAAATCACAATAGAAAAAAAAAAGACTTCAAAAATTCTTGTAATGCGTTTCCATTTATTTGAGTGTATTTATAAACATGATAATTTTTTTCTAGTCCATATTTTCATGAGAGCGTTAAATTTTAAACGTATCAAACAAAATCAAAATCACACACAAAATGCCATTTCTTTTACTTATTCAGCAAAAATAATAATAGAAAACTTATTTGTTTCAGATCAAAAATTTAAAGTAATATAAGTGTTATAAAACATAAAGTGGTTTCTTTTTACCCTAATTTCATATTTTGTGATGTTTATTATTTAATATAGATTCTAATTTCCATTACTTTAGGTCAGATCTAATTACTCCTCAAAAAATAGAGCTTAAAAATACTATGTAATTTACTAAGAATTAAACTTATTTTCATTAAAAATTACAATTCTATTAATTTTATTAAAAATAAAAAAAGCATTATATATATATATTCTCAGATTAAAATTGATCGATTTCTCTATGGATTTTATTTGCTATGTATTGATGAAACATTTAATTCGTATGTTATATTTATATTAAATGTTAGAAAAGATATGCTTAAATTTAGCTAGACATATTCTAAATATTTTGAAAGTCTCCGCTTTAAGTCTCAAACAACTCGTAATTTAGATTTTGTGGTGAAAACTCTTATTAACGCTGAAATGAAATAAAAGCAAATACTCTTATTAACGCTGAAATGAAATAAAAGCAAATGCCTCTCTCTACATAAACTTCAGCAGTTACCAATTTCTGCTAACCTATAATCGAAAATATAGAGAAATGTTTGTATTCAATTATTCTTATTTTTAATGTTTGAAAGTATCATTTCCTTTTTCTATGTGCAATTATTTTCAATCTTACAAACACCACAAGTCAATAAACTGCAGAAATATGCAAACTTTCTGTAATTTACTGACAGTAATATTGTATATTTCTGATTATATTATGTTACGTTTCCGAGTTTGTAACAAAGATTCAGTTTTGTTTGATATGATGTTTTTAGCTATCTGATCTTGAAATGTTTTATGTTTAAATTTACTTATTTTTTTGTATTCTCGATTATCAATTTTTAATCGCTAAGGCAGATTACTTATTTGAAATTTAAGGTACTGTGCGTTTCGCAAACATATAGATTTTGAATACATACAGTTTTTACTTTTGAATATTGCAGTGTCAAAGCTTGAAATCAGTAAAATATTAAGTAATGAAATCTATTTTAAATTTAATCATATGTCTGCACAATTATGCTGTTCAGTTATAAGAACAAGTGCACAAATAATATATTAAAAAAGAACTTTTTCTTTTGTTTTGATTTGCGAAATGTATTTTCTGAAGTATCTGTAATTAGATCAATATGTTATATGTGCCGAAATTTTCAGTAACTATTTAGAGCAGTTTAATTTAGTAAAATTAACCTCCCATTGAAAGAAACACGATGGCTACATTGGTATGTACTTCATAATTTAAACCGTGGTTAAAAGACGTGGACGATACCTTAGTTAAAGAAATTTATCACCAAATTTGTCAAATTCTGAATAAGGCAGTCAAGAAAATGAAGTTTTAATGAAAGTAAATATATTTGATTTCAAAAGTGCGTCTTTTATTTATATTTGTTAAAATAATTTTGCAAGTCAAAATATCTCTTGCATAACTACTGAAAATGAAAGATCAAACAATAAAATTCATGTTTCAAGAATACAGGAACTGCAATATTGATAACTTTTAAAGAGAACGGATCAACTAATTACATGAACAGAAATCAAACATGTTTGCTTGAACTTATATTTGTTGAAAACGCTGAAAAAAATATGAAAAAGTATTGTAAGAACTAATCTATGTTATAAAATGTAAAAAAAAATAAATTATAATGATTGAAAAAAAATTCTATTTGGCAATTATGGAGAATCGCAATTCAACATTCTGAAATTCTGCACAGTTTTTTTTTAAACTGAAAAATGTTAAAAACTATGAGCTTTCATTCGCATTTATAATATTACAAATTTGTCTCTGCTCCCAAGAAGTTTTCACCAAGTTTTCAGAGTTCTTAGAAGTCTGTAATAGGCTGATTTGTCAAAATTGTCAGGATGAATTTGTTTTTTCTTCCAATAACTATACTTTCATTTGGACATTTTGTATACGAGAAAATATGAAGGCGCGTGGAAAATATCTACAGCACAGACACTTTCTATCACACACTTTGTCTATCAAGAAGTTTTTTGTTGATTTAATCTTGTCCAGAGGCGATTTAAGATTATTTTGATTATTTATGCCACGTGTTACGAAATAATTAAATGCTAAATCGGTTCTTTAGTTTCGAAATTATTCATTAGGCAGCTGCTTCATTTAAAAGCAGACTAAAATTAAAGTTGCAGGGTACATCTTTTCAAAAGCTTTCTTCAAGCAGACAGTAATATTATAGTAACATAAATTTTTCAGATTTTATTATTAAATTGATTCTTTTTTTAAAAAACGTCAATTTTTTAGCACCATAATTTTAAAGTTTTAAAAAGATTTGAAAATGTTAAAAAAAAGATTTGAAATGCTAAGTTTCTAAATCCTTATAAAATGTTTAGTTCTAAATGTTTTTTTTGAAAATATTTCATAACAGTAATTTATATTTTTAATTTTATTATAAATGAAAGTTAGCATGGAATTCATGATCTGACTATTGAATTATTATATATATTTTTTTGTAATTTATCCCTAAAAAATGTGAAAAATTTAATGAACATAACATAAAAAAACTTTAACATTTTTTTAATAAAAAAAAAATAAACTCTCAGGCCTAAACTCATACTAATTCTTAAAATACGTATAAATGAAAGTTTCTGCAATTTATTTCAAGCGTCTATCGTGAACCGAAAAAACGCATTAGGGAATAGAAAAAAAAACCTAAATGAAACAACGAGAAAATTGCATTTAATGCTTGCAAAGTTATAAATCCGAAATCAATAATGCTTTTGGAGATCTAATTTAAATTTGATTATATACCTTGTTTCGTATTCAAAATCTGTGACGGCACAATTTTAATATCAATGGTTATTGTAGCTACACATTCAAATGTATTAGAACATAATATATTCATAAAACTTTTGAACAGAACACTATACAAAATAAATAACACTTACACAAATAATAATAACTGAAATTAAAAATATCCAGTTTTGTACACAAAGCCTTTGAATTTTTTCAGTTTTATGTCGGCACAATTTTACTAATTTTTTTTTTAAATGCCGCTTTATATTTGACTGATTTTATCTTATTTTTATATGTATAAAAAATTTTTATGATATGCATTATAGGTACTAGTAACTGTCGAAAGTTGATTTTCAGAAATGTTATTACTTTCAGTAATCTTCCATCTCTTCAAAATATTATGTTTCTTAACAATTGGAAAACGTTTCAGACGTGGAATTTTCTCGATAAAAATAGAAGTAAAATAATTAAAATATCAACTTCAAAGCTTTTAGATAAAAAAAAGGGTAAATATAATGTTAGTCTTGAAAAAGTTAGTTTTATGAATATTAGTTTTGAATTGATAGGAAAACCGAAATAACGAATAATATAAGCAAACAGGAAATATTTGGAAAATTTGAAGTTAACAACCGATTATTCTTAGGAGTCGATTGAGTAAAAAGAAAAATATTTATTTATTTTAAGAATGGATAAATGATTCAAAATGAAAACAAAACTAACGCCACCTACTTAGTCGTCAAATTTTAAGACTGGTAACAGTTAGAAAATTGCAAATATCTTTAAAACTGTTTGGATGTGAGATTTAAACTTTTTAACCAATCTTCCTTATTGTATGGGTTATCAAAAAATGAAAAAAAATCGATATTTTTTAATTGATGTATTTATTTATTATTATTACTGGTATTAATGAAAGTTTTTACTTCTATCTATATGTGTGTGTGTGTGTAATGATATTTTAAACTCTGATTTCGATTTTAATTAATTTCCAGGGTTTTATCTTAATTTTACGCAAAGTAACTTCATTCTAAAATTCTCTCTTATTTCCTGATCTGATTCCACTGTTTCTACTTAATTAATTCAAGAGAATCTTTATAAAATTGTTGAATCGGCTACACGCCGACACATTCTCACGATCCGCTTGAAAGGCTAGAGTAACGTCCAGTAATCACATTCTTTTTTAAAAGATCCATGTGTTTTCTTTACTTCTGATTGACATGCGTCAGAAATCCCTATCAGAATTTTAATAATATGTTAACACTGTTAAAAAATATTTTCCCTATCAATATCTCATTTTATATAAGACGAGGGTTAGTAAATTTCTCGCTTATTCCCGACTTCTGCTTTTGTGCCACGCTTTGGCGGACGTGCCTTGTAAACGCCTTCTTGTAAAAAAATCATCATCACATTACATTATTTATAATCATAAATCATGTAAGCCTTCTCGTAAATATTCTCCCAGGAGAGAGAATAAAACGAACTTAAAAATACAAAGTCTCTTCACTGTTTGTCGCACCTTCATTCTACTTCACATAAAATAATGCTTACATGTTATTTAGTCGACAAGGATAGTTTCTTGTACAAAATTGTCAAATTAATTAAAATTAAATCCGCGGGCGAGGCTTCAATGATCATACGCCTCCGCAGTTCGCAGTGCTCCGAGGATGATTCCGTGCTGGCTTCCGTGGCCGCTCTTTCTCTCGCTACGCTGAAGTTCTCCGGCGCCGTTCTCCTACGGCTACGTCCTTCGACGCAGCCGATGCAATATCCTCTGTCGACCGTACTCCAGGGTCCGATTCAGTTCCCTTTGAATTTGCATTTTTATCATTCGAATCCTAGCCTGGATGCGAATGAGATGGAAGAAAAGGACAGATAGTACATAGTTTTATTATCTAAAACATAGATCCGTGTTAAATATTCAAACTAATCTGCAAAAGGCTTGATTGTCTGTCCGTCTGTACATATGTAAACATGTTGAGTCAAAAACACAACGACTAAGATAAATAAAATTTGATATATTATATTTTTAATGAAATTTTAATTGAAAGCGTACTTTATTCGATCGAAAAAAAATTTCAAAATTCATACTTTTTTTGTTGAAGCACTAAATTTTTATATGCGGTCTAATTATTTGCATGTCTTTAAACAAAAGATTCAAAAAATGACAATTAAAAAAAAGCCACTTAGTTAAAGGAAATTTGGTATGCGTTTCTTCTATAATTGTAGTTATGTGTCATATTTTAGTATCAATCAATAGAAAAAAAATCCATGCTCAGGACTCTGAAAATAAAAATCTGAATATTCGTGGTGTTCCTGACCTTCCCTGAGATCAACATTTTTTACATGGGGTATGGGAAATAACATCTTTATTAGGGGCATTTCTACTGATTTTAAATATAAATTTTAAAATATATTCTTTCCTGTAATAAACACAAAGAAAGAAACAACTTTCTCAAATTTTCTTTATAGGCAGAATTTTATCAGATCCAGATAATAACATAATTTTTTTTTTATTTTTGCTATGATTTTATAACAAACTCTTCCTCAAGCAGTTTTATTTATCCATTTTTTATACGGTTAAAAATAAAGTGTAGGTGCGTATGTAATACATTATACAGATTATGAAAAAAATTAATAAATAAAAAAACTTTACTATTCTGCAAATAATTTTGGCAATCATATTTGAATAAAAAAATAATAATAATTTTAAAAAAACTACATCTCGTGGATTATTTTTTCACTGCATGCCTGTTTAGAATTCAAAAAATTAAATACTCATAATATGCA
The DNA here is from genome assembly GCF_947563725.1 of Argiope bruennichi. Classification (NCBI taxonomy): domain Eukaryota; kingdom Metazoa; phylum Arthropoda; class Arachnida; order Araneae; family Araneidae; genus Argiope; species Argiope bruennichi. Next base: position 115,018,983 of record NC_079162.1, read on the forward strand.
ATTATCAGTACTGAGTAAATAAAAAATTCAGGAGGATTCTGAAATAAAGTTTGCCAAAAACAGGAAAAGCAATGTTTTTATGAAATTTAGGAATTTTTAAAAAATGTTAATGACTTAGTTGACTGACAGGCAATTAAATTAGATTAAATAATTAAATTCTTGAAATTATCTAATCTAAAATCATATGTTATCAAGCACATTTTTTAAGTGCATATTACAAACGAACTAATAAAAAAAGAATTTAAAATAAGAGGCTTTTCATTGCGTGTTAAAAAGTGAAAAACAATATTTTTATCAAAATTTTGGTGGCGAAAATAAAATTCCAAGTAGACGGAGGGAGGAGAAAAAGTATAGAAAATCACTATGAATATAAAAAAAAGAGAAAAATCTTAACTCTTCTATAAAAATTAAGAATTTATTGTGAATGTGAATAAAGTTCAAATTTACTTTGAGTTTTAAACTTAGATCTTCAATTTCTTCAGTTTAAATGTAGCCTAAAAAGGTTTGATTCGAAAATTCATTTTTTCTATTTAATAATATTTCAAAAAAAAAAACTGTTTCAGTTTTTTTTTTTAAATTATTATCTTCATTTGAGAAATTCACTAAGAATTAATTTTCTATGTACGTAATATATGGCATTATATAAATATCTGCAGCAGAAGCAGATGGTTCGAATATAAATACCCGAACGTACTGAAAAAAATTTGTCTCGAATGTAGATTAGTTGTTTCAAATTATTAATAAATAATAAAAAAAAAATACTGGAATTTTTCTTTGCAAATTGAAAACGCAATATACAGTTTCACATAAATTATTCACTAATGAAAATTTTTCAGAATTGAACTCGGTAAATGTATACTTTCAGGAATCTAAAGCAAATTTAAACATTCTGATTGATGTAAGTAAATTTCTACTCTTTTCAGCGAGTTCAAATTAAGTTATTTGATTACTCATTAAATTGCATCAATATGAATCGAATGCTATTCCCATAGCTGTTATCGGTGATTGGAAACTTAATTAAAGCCAAAAGTTGGAAAGAAAATAGAAAATGAAATATTAAGTTCTATATTAGATGATTTTTGAAAATTGCCTGCATTGTACAGAAGACGGAACTAACTTCGTTTTCAGAAAACTTTCCGTTGTTATTTTCCATAAAAATGCATCCTTACATGATTTCACTGAAAATTTAATACAATTATAATTGCCCTCTTTCATCGCTGTCTTAAACTTTCTCAAAAGGGAGAGGAAATGGTGAAAGAAAATTTCAAAACTACTTCGTTCATCAATAGAGAATTAACTAACAATATTTATTTCATCATAAGAGAAACGCATGATTTAGATCAGGAAGCACACTTGCGGACTTATTCTTTTCATTAAATTTATTATGATTTATAAATGGTATTAATGTTTATTTAATGAATGGCATTGATGTCTGGATACGGAGTTCTAAAATATGTATCGCAAATAACTGCATTCAAATACTTAGAATATAAAGGGTATATCGAATGATATAGTCTTTAAATAGAACTAAAACGAGTAATCTAGGAAATTAGGTTTTTTTTTGTCTATAAATGGTAAAAGACATATTGAGCTATAAGAATTATTCATGTTTAATTACATGAGTGTGATTTCTTTCTCCTCTCTATAACTAGTATGCGGAGAACAGGATTTCAGTTTGAGATACATATTGAAAATATATTTATTTAATTAATTATATTTATTTAATTTATTTAATTATTTAACATTAATATATATAGTTATTGTGAATATTCAATTTGAGATACATACTTAGAAAGAAGGATATTCTTCGTTTTTCAAAATTTTTAAATAATTAATTAAAAAATAGTTAAAAATTTTAAGGAATCTGAAATAAAAGGCGAATGTTCCAGAAAGTTTATACCGTCTGCTCTGCCATTCATATAAAATAATAGAATATTATTGTGCTATAAATATAGAGCTTAGTTATAAATGGGGGGAGAGGAATCTAGTCGCTTGTTTCTTCTCGAAACAAGCGTACTCAACATGAATCACGTGATTTGTGATGAATCTTAAAGTAAGAATACCTTTTTTGTCGCCATATCGCAAATCTTGACATAGTCAAAAACTGCCGCACAAACTTTAGTTTCCCGGCATTGGTTTCGGTCGGCAACACGTTTTCTGAAAAAAATTTTTTTTTCTTGTTTTGAGATTATCAATCTTTGAAAACTAAGCACAATTGTTTCGAAAATAATAGTTTCTTTTTCATAACTTAGTTTGATGAGTTATATCATGTTTTATTTTTCACTTCGCTTTTTGCATTAATTAAATAGTGGTTATTCTTTTTTCTTTAAGTAAAAAATTTAATTATTTTATTGATCTAAAAGTGTATTTTAATTTTACATTACCTGTTCAAATATTTTCTAACATTACCTCATGCAGATAAAAGAAACATTTATAAAAACAGATTATAAAAGTAATATAAGGTTTTTTTTTTTTTTTTTTTTTTTTTTTTTGGATTTTCTTATGTAAGTTTTTCTTTTGACGGAACACTTTTAAGAAAATTGTCTTATTTGGTAAAAAAAGTCTACAAAAATTGCTTCTCAAAATTTTGAGACTGATTATAACATAAAAAGTTAATTGTAAAACAAAATAGGGTTAACTGGAGTAACATTTTGACAATTCTTTAGCATAATAACTCAAACTGCTGTTTAGACTTATTTTTAATATTTCTATGGCTTATTATCAGTTTAAAAAGTTTCACTTCTGGTTTATAATTTTGCCAGTAACTTTGGTTCTGACTATCGCAGAATCAAAAGTAAATCATTTTCGGAATCTTAAATGTGCTGAATTCAATACAAAATAATAAAGAAATTCGAAATTTTTACCAAAACAGTGATTTTAGGGTAAGTGCATACTGTAAGTTATTTACAAATGTTGACATTCAGACTAAAATTTTATCTGAAAAGAAAACATTTCTTTCTTTAATATTTTCCACTGTGGGTTAAACATAGAAAATCAATTTATTTCTTATAAAAAAGAAAATTTAGGAATTCTGTAAAACAAAACTTAACACTAGATTAATAGTTAATCACCTTTGCGATTAAATGCTAATCAAGCACTCTTAATATAGTATTTTATCTTCCGCTTCCCAACATCACCAGATCACCTAGGCTTTCGCATTGACCAGTTTTGTTATACCACTCGCCAAAACGGTGATTATAACGCATAATATTCTCCCCATGCTTGTGAGTAAAGCCATGTACAAAACAATTTATTTTCGCCCCATTGACGTGGAACGAGCAAATGTTAAATATTGCGTGCTATTGCTTTGGTAATGCTTGTAAAAATTTATTCAATAACCCAGCGTGAGTGCAGTGATGGTGGGGCACAATGCTGTTCCTGAGCGGTTTGGGCCACGCGCCTTCTTTGGGGGATCTCTTAACTTCCCCTTCCCGGCTGATTTCCAATCTGCTCGCTGGTTTCTGTTTTTCCTGCCAACGCATTAATGACTCTTGATACGTACTTCGCGGTTTCGTTTAAATAGATCGTTAAAGAGCGAACCCAAATGACTTTTTCAATATCATTGTTTACGATGATATCTTCTAAGACAACTATTTCTTCAAATTACAAAAAATACGAGCTCTAAAATATGTATACAGAATATGCTTTTGTAATTATGATCCAATTTTTATTTGGAAAATAATTAAATTTGTAGAAAATAATTTGAAAAATGAGTAAATATAGGTAAAATTATCAAGTTGCACTTCAAATAAAACGCTATTAATAAATTAATCTAAACCTTCCATTGTCTTCCTGAATTAATGGGAAAATTTTATAAATTTTAATTCAATTAAAGTAAAATTTAAAATTTTATATTAAGGCAATTTGACAATGACTACAACTCTTCTAAACCTCGATAGTCCTCCACTAACTTGTTTAAAAATGCCAATTTATCATTTTTTTTTTCATTTCAATATTTATCAATTTCATTGTATTAAAATGTTTCCCCCTTTTCAAGCAATAACACTTATTAAATAGAGATTGTAATAACTGTGCACGCTAGACTGGAACACTTTCATCAGAGTTCGCCTCGGAGCTTTTAATTAACACGCACACACTCTCTGCGTCGAGACCCCCTAATAATACGCATGGCTTCTACCCCCGAGCAGCTGTTCTTCCCCTCTTCACTTCACATCCTTTTGAGGACGGCCGAACAGTTCCTTCGTGGTTACTGACATAACACAGATGATGATCAAATTCACTCACTCACTGCTTTTCAGATTCCGGCTAATTTTACAAATGGAACAGAAAAAAAATATATATATATTATTTATGTTTATTTTTGAGCTTAGCACAATTTTAATATCTCATTTAATGTTTCTATATGATTTACAGATTTGCTAATGAACAGCTAGGGAGATAAGAATGGTCAGTGTTTGGGGGGGGGCGTAATTATTCAGCTACAGACAAATGAGAGCTATGACGAAATGCTTATTGCATTAAATACTCTTTTGATGTTCATACTATTATTATTAATTGGTATATGGTTCACAGTAGATTACTTATTTCAGCAGTTCTTGATTGTTATAATCATTAATCTGATAGTTTTCCTTAAATCTTATCTTAGCTCCCCACAGATACAGATATTATAAAATTACGGATTATGTTCAAAGAATAAAAATTACATTTTTACCAGAGACAGGAAATTTTAAATTAAGTTATTCTAATATTACTGTTGCAAATTGCTATTTCATCAACACTGAAGCATTTTTTAAAATTATGAGTATATTCGAGAATGTGGCCTTATCCAATGTCCGCATTTTTATTGCGGTTATTAATTGGAATGTATGCGAGAACCTTTCAGAAAGACCATCCCCATTTCTTTATGTTTAAGGATCTAAAGGAATTTAAAAATAGTCACTTAGATGAAAATGAATCGAAATTTGCCTTCTAGTTTGAAGAGAGGAATTTTTTTTTTCTTTTGTAACAGTCAGTTGCAATAAACTGATATTTATAACCCATACGTAATTCCAAACAAGGTAGATATTATAACATTTTAACCAAAAAACCAAATTCGAATGATAACTTCCTGATACTTATTATATATATATATATATATAATAATATATATATATATATATATATATATATATATATATATATATATATATATATATATATATATATATATATATATATATATATATATATATATATATATATATATATATATATATATAAACTGATACGACAGCTGTCGACCAATCAAAGAGAACAAGTGAACAAATTTATTCGTGATTGGCAAATTTCTTTGAAGTCATAGTGATTGAATATGCATTTTGGATTTTAAAAAATCATTTAAATTTATGATTACTCCCTCTAAATTTAAATATAAGAATATCCCTGCAAATTTTGGAGATAGAAATCTGAAACTTCGTGTGTACATTGATGAATATAAGACAAGAACTTTGTTAATGGACATTTTTAAACCACGGAAAATATATCGAAATGGAATTTTTTCTTGCGATCTCTAAAAAAGTCAGTGTTTTCATTCAATTTCTCATTTTATTCAAGGAATTTAGTTGGAAGTATATGCCTAACTCCAATATTCAAGTAAATAAAAGCTTGTTTCACAATATGGGGATGCCTTATTTTTATATATGGCATAGATGTACTTTTGGGGGATTCTTTACTTTATATATGGGATGGATATACTTATATGGGATAATAGTACTTTTACATAGGGATAGATTGCCTTCTTGGGGGAATTTTAGAGAGAAATGGCGTCTGCCTGGAGGAAATTCTCCAACATTCTATCTGACTGAAAAAAGATATTCACTCCTTATTTGCTTCGTAAAGAAACGCATACAGATCGATTATATTTTCAATTATGCTGATTCACAGAACAGAACACGCGATCGTTTCCCTTCAATTGATGCTCTTTTGCCATAGTATTCCTTGTACAGTTTTAATCAACTTGCCAACAAATGGGAACAAAATTACAATAGTTTCATTGAAATTACTCCTAAAACTTAAATTTTTGAGTGAATTATGCATGCATTCAGTAAGAACATTTTTATTTTTGAAGAAGTTAAAGAAAGTATGTGAGAATATCTCAAATGGGAAATTAAACTGCGAAAGCAGAAAAAAATTAATCATGAGCGGAAATTATTACTAAAAACAATGACATGACCAGTAGATGCAGTGATTTGTTCCAGGAATCACTATTGAAAGAAATCCCATAACGCAGAAATTTTAATTCAGTATTTGATATAAAATTAATTAACCACATTAAAAAGAAAAAAAGTGCGTGGTAAGTGAAATTTTAAGAATGAATGAAGTTGAAATCTTTAAAGTTAACTATATCATCGATTTGAATAGCCCCAAAAAACAAATTCTTTAACTACATATTCTAAAGATTGATATTAAAAACTAGCTACCAATGTGGACGTTGCATCGAAAGAACTACGCACGTAACTGCTATACTGTTCTTTTGTTATAATAGTTCCAGGAGACCTAGCATTGACACTGCTTGATTTGGAAGGTAATGAAAATAAAAATAAAAAAGATTAATACCTAAAAGTGAAGGCAACATTTGATATGCATAGTTAGAAAATAATCATTTTTCAAACGCAATTTTTTTATAACGTATAGTATTATTGCTTTTAACAAAACTGGTATTTTTTAAATAAATTTTAAAATAAAATATATTTATGTAGCTAATTAGTAAGTATTTATAGTTAGAGGGAATTTAGTATGATCCACATCCCACCCAAGAGAAAGGTATAGCGTGTTACAAAGCCTATCCATACGATGACCAAATCAATTCTTTGACTGAAAGATAAAACTGCTTATAAAGATTTCACGATATTAACAATTTTTTAATCCTTCTATTTTCACCAAAATTGCTTAAATATATTCTCAATTTTTTGAACCTTTAATAATTCACATACATATGCTAACAAAATTGTCTAAATGAAGTAAATAATTATATTTTATGTAATAAATGTTCTAATGAATTGTGAATTTTAAATTTTTATATAGATCCTCTATTCTTTTAGTCATATTTAATAAAATATTCTTGAGAAACTAATATTTAAAGAATAAAGTTTTACTTTCTTGATTTAAAATTTACGAAGGTTAATAAGGTAAATTATAAAGGAAAAAGGGAAGTTATTAAAGTAAAATTTATGATTTTATTTATCACACACTGATAATAACAAGGACGAACAAATAATTCTAAATAAAACGTATTTATTGAATTAAAATTGTAAATATATTTATATTTGCTCATTTAAAATATTTTTCAGTATGTAAATATACATGAATAATACAAATTTCACTGACATGAAATTTGTTATAATTACAAAAATCTTTCAAACTGTAGCAAATTAAAAAAAACAGATGTAGAAATCCAGAAGAACAAATAATAAATGGTTAAAAATCATGATGCTCATTATTATTTGCGTATTCAGCTATAATTAAATTCATATATTAATTTAAACAATGTTTTGCACATGAAAAGTTCGGTATAATAAATGAAAAATAGATGGGAAACAATGAAACAAAATGTTTTTAATCCATTTCTGCCTTATAATCAAAGGAGAATTATGATATTGCAAAAGCATATCAGTTTGTTGAAAATTAAAAAATTCGAATTAAAACATCATATATGATAGACATAAATGTAGAGCAAAGTAAACAACTTCCTTGCTTTCATTAATTTCCATGCTTAACTTAAGAGTATTAACGTTTTCCTTTTAAATAAATTATTATAGATAAAACTTTGTTTCAGGATTTTTATTTGATGTTTACAACTTCCCTTCATAATCAGGAATTAATGTTAATCATTTTAATTAATCTTCATTCTTCCTTAATTATAATATGTTATGAAATGGACACCCAATATACTCGACAAACAAGTTTTTTTATCTCTAAAACTAAAATAAGTTTGTACTATAATAACTATAAACACTAAAATAAGTTTGAAATTATTGCATTCTTTAGAAAAACGAATTCAAGAAAGAATTAGCAACTCTTTTGCTGTGTTTGCAAAATCCACAAAACATTTCTAGATTAGTGAAGAAATCTAGTGTATTTTCTTTTGCTTCAAAAACCGAAATGATCAAGTTATATGGAAAGATAATGTCTAGAATATTTCCGAATTCTTATGTTATTATTATTCTGATGAAGAGAAAATCGAAGAAACTACTCACCAGAGTAATGCCTTTTTAAAAGAAGCCATGGAAAAATCAGCTCACACGTTTCTTCAAGACCCTGAAGTAAAACTTACAAATCCAAAGAAACTGAAAACTGAATTTTCATTATTTGAGGCAACGAATAAAAGAACAAAAAAACTTAGATTTGTTATTTGATGCTATGAAAACTATAAATTCAAGCTCAGTAGTTAATTGAACGAATTTTTTCAATTCCAGGTAATATTGTGTCCAAAATAAGAACAAAACTTGACCACCGTTCAGTAGATATTTTATGTTTTTTTTAAATCCTATTTTCTTAGAAGAAAATAAAATTAGTGAAAATAATATAAATATTATTTGAAATTTTTGTTTTAGTTTTCGTTATTTTGTGTAAGTAATATGCATATGAATCCTTAATTTTTTTTAATACTTTGACTTTGATAATGATTTTTTTTTGCTATTTTATATAAATTAAATAAAATATTTTCCCTATTGTATATTTTTTTCGTCAAAATTTCGAAAACCGGCTAAAACTGGTTTTTTTGGAAATATTGAATTTGAAAACCGGTTTTTCAAAAAGTCGGTTTTTGTATAAACCCTAATTGGATATTATCTTAAGCGCATTTAAATATTTCAATTATAAATATTAATTAATTTTAAAAATATATATATATTCTTCGGCATTTGTGTATTGCAGACTTTACTTTACCATTGCAGACTTTAGGTTTAATCACATGTGTTTGGCGAAAATTGAGAATAGATTAATATGATATATTTGGCGATCTTTTTTGGCAATTAGGTGCTATTATGCGGTTAATAAAAATATCCATACACGGAATAGAGCCATAATGGTTATCTTTTATTGTTTTAATATTTTTTAATACAGTATACTGTAAGTAATGCGACAAACATCGAATCAAAGGGCCATCAAATTAACAAAAGCTTCCAGAATAACAATATTAATTTTAAAATTATATTTAATTAAATAAAAAAAAGGTTCTGGAGATTTTTAAGCAGATCGTTTTTACATAATGATGCCGCTAAATTTTTCTCTTCTTTATTTTTCTTATATTAATTTTATTTAAATTTTTAATCTTTATCCCAAGAGTCTTTAAGCAATTTTAAACTATAAAAATGAGAAAAAATGTGGAAGTTCAAGCCATTTAAAATAAAAAAACAAAATCCTCTAGTTAATTTTCAATTATTTTCTATAAACTTATTCGTTTTCATTTTTACTATATCACTTCAGTCCATAATCAATAAAGCATTGACGCCTTTTCTTGGGAATTTTAGACTTCTAATTTCTATTAGTTTTCTGACGTCAATATCGAGTAGTTCAAACTCAAACAATAAAGAAACACAAAACTAATTGTAAGTTTCCACTCTTTGTAGAATTACGCTTAATAATACATTTTAAAATTAGACAGTTACTGGTACAATTGCATCAAGATTTGGTTCTGTAGAGTTAATAAAGCATCAGCCGATTTATTGTAATATTTGATCAATGATTAAGAATTATTTAAAAGAAATTGATGAGGAATATTTGCTTTATTAGAATATTCATAATGATTTGATTAATTTCTAATATTTATTTTTGATAAAAAGTACGTTTTTCTGTTTTTTACAAAATTAATAAAAGTTTACTTTCAATCTATCTAAAAGAATTTAACTTTTACAGCATTAACATAAGGGCAGATTAATTATGATTAAAATTAGCTCAATAAAGGATCATTCAATTTAAGACATTCTTTTATATCACCAGTAAATATTAGAATTCTTCGGTGCAAGAAATTCTTTAATATCACCAATAGGTATAAGCGCTTATATGAGCGTTCATTTCAAATAGCAT